>NW_006256612.1:8082682-8749691 GCF_000478725.1 Eutrema salsugineum
CCTTACCTCTACAGTTCCCCTCCTCCTCCATACCACTATTAGAATCCTCTATCAAGGTAATCACTCTCTCAGAACTTACATCTACACACCTCGTTAAATTAACAAGTAAAAGCCTATGTAGATGCATGCATGATAATAATTATAGTGCATATTTTATTTACGTTGCAGAAGAACACGATGTACACAAGAAGACAAGGACAAGAAGAAACCATTATTGGTGATTGTAATAAGAGAAACATAGAGTGAAAGAGAGAATCCAAGCAGAAAAAGCTTTCTCATCATTTTCAATGTATTTTAAAAGTTTTATTGTAATAAATTTGAAACATGTGTGAGTTGATCAACTAAATGTCCTTCATGCACGCAATCAGCAGTCATATAAATGTTTTAAGTTTAATTACTCTTGTTTATTCTGATTTTTTTTTTCATGTGCAAAGTTGCTTTGTCCAATTAATAAAAAGAATATTATAGTAAGTTTCATACCCCAAAAAAAAAGATTGTAGTAAGTTTGTATATCTTCAATTTCTAATGCATGCGCAGGCATGCTCCACTACTAATAACATCATGAATTTATCAGTTCTCTCGGATTATTAAACTTTGGAGGTTACCAGATAATTATGTTGATTATAAACCTTAACACAATAAATGTCCAGTGAGAATTTTGACAATAGCTAGATGGCAAATACTTAATTTAAAAAATAAATAAATATCCAGATTTAAAAAGAAAGAAAGAAAAACTAAATCTCAACTACTCCATTCTAATAAAAAAGGCTTTGTTTATTAGAAAATAAAGAGGTGCATGGACCTTTAAACGAAATTATACTTTAATGAAGTCTATATTAATGCATGGCCATCAAATCGAATCAAAAAATATACTTTGTTTTATATTTCTTCTTTTGTTTCTTTATTATATTGTTGTTTTTCTATTCTTTGTTTCTTGGTCAATTTTCTGTTAAGCTCCCATAATTTTTAAATATCTCCACTAGAGAGAATGGATCCACTTGCTAACCTAGTTTTGTCGTCCTTCGTATGATTGTCTTTTCTCGATTTTCATATCATTTTCTCTTTTGGTCATTTATCCAACGTTTCGAGTCTCTCAGTCAACGATCTTAGTTTTATTCAACATGTATCAGTTTTCTTAGTTTTATTTTGAGTTTGTATGGTAATCTTTTACAGATAATTTTTTTTTCTGTTATGGCTAATCGATGAGCTATGTACCAAAATATATTCGATATATCTTTTTGTCGAAGATAATTATATCCACTCTCTCATCTAGAACCAGATCGATGATCATTTCACCATTTTTTCTTTTTAAAATATTTATTTATTTGAGCGTTTTGATTGATTTAAAAAAATACAATTAAGAACAATCGACCTAATACTAAAATCATGTCTTATTTATTTCGATATACAAAATAAGGATTTTAACAAGTTTTTAAAATCTCTCCTAATCAACAAGTTAAGGTAAATTTTTGGTAGTTCCAAATGGATTCAAAAAGATATAATACTAACAATAATGGTTATATGAAAGCCAACGGTTTATGAGAGTTGGATAAATGTTGCATCAATAGTCAATATCAAATGTTATTTTTACCTCAACAATTTCATCACTTTCCAAATTTTTTTAATTGGTTCTCAAAACATTTGAATCGATTGCACATCAAGCATGAACGCATAAGAATCATATTGGTTAAGTTGGCTTCTACAAAATAATGAAGGCGGGAAGGATGATCTTCTATTAATAGCTGAAACTTTGGGCTCAGACAAAAGATCCATGGCTCATATAAGCCCAACAGTTTACTAAATATTGTGAATCTTTTTTTTTTACGGTGAGAGTATATTTTAGTGATTATCAAAAGGATAAAGGATTTAGCTGGAATCTATTATAAATAAATATCTGTAGCGCGATAAAAAGCAAACCCTAGCAAGCCCTAAAAACAAACAGTAGTGACCAAAAAAAACTCGAGAGCAGTGACAATGGCGGAAAGTAAGAACCTATCTCCAGAGTTCAATCCCCATTCTCCCTATTATATCGATCCCTTTTTTGAATCCAACTTCGATCTTCAAGCGGTGATACTCAGCAAAGCCGAAGACAACTACGTACCCTGGAAACTTCGTCTTCACGCTTTCCTTCGAGTCTCGAAAAAAATCGGTTTCATCGACGGTACCCTCGAGAAACCGGACCGTTCCTCTCCGTTGTATAAACCATGGAAACAGTGTGACTCGAGGGTTAAGTATTGGCTGATGATTTCGATGAGCGAAGAGCTTCAAAATCGTGTGATGATGGCTAAAACTGCGCATAAGATGTGGGGAGATATCAGATGGATATTCATCCCTAACCTAGATTTGAAGATCTACCAGGTTCGTCGTAAAATCTTGTCGATGAGGCAAGGCTGTGACTCGGTGGATGCATATTTCGGGAAAGTGACCGATGCTTGGATGGAGCTTTCCGAGTACGAGCCGGTGCCTAAGTGTGCGTGCGGGTGTTGCAAGTGCGAGATCAAGAAACAAGTAGAAGAGGCTAGAGAGAAGGAGATGCGTTACGCGTTTTTAATGGGTTTGAACAAAAGCTTAAGCTTTATGACAACTGTAATCATGCTCATGAATCCTCTTCCTTCACTTAACGATGCCTACCTTTTGGTAAAACAAGCAGAATCGGATATGAATTCCAGATGATCATCGCAATTCAATTCTCCTTGTTTTCTTTTTATGCTTTTCTTTAAGTTAGTGTTTCTTGTTTATTATTTTTTTTTGTGTGACCATAGTGGCATCTCAATGTCATATGAAACCAGATTTATGGATTACAACTTTTTAACAATATCTCTCAATTTTCTTATTACCGGATTGGCTTCTGATTTAGTAAACGGATCATATTTTGTAACATATGATCCAACATTGGTTACAAAACCATAAAGATATTCTACAATGTTCTGTTCTTGTGAATGAATGTCAAGTTATTTGTTGTAATCTCATCCTCTGATTAATCATGCACAAGGATGGATACAACAAGTCAAAGACGTTGTTGAAGTCCATCATTTTATCCACTGTGTATTTTGGTATGTTTACATTGTTTTGTCTTTGAATTGCTTGTTTCTTTAGAGCATCTGTATCGGTGGTTCTAAAAGGGGTTTTTAAAAGGGGTTTTAGGTGGGGTTCATGGGTTTATTGGATTTTAAAAAATGAAGAAAGTCCAATATGTTTAAAGACATGTCTTAGTTTTTAGAGACGGATTCATCAAGAGTTCACGCATGATGTGTCAAAATCTTTTTGGCTGGCTGTGGGGAAAAAAAATTTCGACTCATTCTCACACCTTCTTAAACCTTCTAAAATACTTCTTTCTAAAATTTCCTACAAACTTAACCTTGTAAAACACTTTTTTCTAAAAACTTCTTACAAACTTAACCTTGTAAAACACTTCTTTCTAAAAACTTCCTACAAACTTAACCTTCCAAAACACATTTTTTTAATAAGTTGGTTTTATACATTTGCAATTGTTTAGAAATAATAACAAAATAATTATTATTCAAAATTTAAAAAAAAAAAATATTATTTTATTTTATAAATCTCATGAGGAATTCACAATTATAGTAACAATACTATGAGCGGTTCTTAAAATACTAATATATATTTTTTTATGAACCCTATAAAGGTTCACCATTATGGATGCTCTTAGGTAAAAATATAGAGCTAATATGCTTAATGTGGGTAGTTACTTTGGGGCTCAATTTCTTTTTTTTTTTGGTTAAATGTCGTGTCTTTATACTAATCTAAAGAATACTCTTCTTCACGCCAGTGACACTTACCTCCCCCAGCTTCAAACTTGTACTCATACTTCATTCTCTTATTTATATGCACATTCAATGGTCTATCACAATGATCGTCATCAATGTGGAAGATGTTGTGCTGTTGTAGAAACAACTGAACATCTGTTGTTTGATTGTCCACATGCTCAGGCTATTTGGAAATCACAATTTAACCACTGCACAAAATGGAGAAAACAATTGTTGGCGGTAACCAATGTGCCTAAGATGATGACACATTAGGCTTTCTGGGTGTTGTGGAGAAGCCAAAAATCGGCTGGTTCCTGCAATTCCCGAGCCAGATTAATTTTTAAAACAAATGAAAAGACCACCTGTAGTTTTTATTTTCGTCTGCAAGTTCGATCGGCAATGTATGTTTGTATATTAATGAAATTCAGTTTGATAGAAATAAATAAAATATACTCCTACTAAAAAGTGATAGATAATATTCTGCGACTTTAATAAAAAAAAGAAAATGTGCCAGATAACCCAATTGCTGTTCATATTTAGGTAATTAGAAAGATGGACTGTGCATTTTTCTTAAATACCACTCTACCCCTACCTTATCGCCGATATAGCATCCTAATAAATATTAATTTTATCTGGCATAATTATTGTATAAGAGGTATATCATTATATACGTATTGGCATGATTTTAAATTTTGAAATAGCTTTATTCCTTTTTACTGTCCTCTGTCGATAATTACAAAGTTTACAGTTCCAGAACTCTAACTATTTTCTCTCTAGGTAAAATTCAAGGTTAGAGTGAAATCTGGCGTTTTTCACTTTCCGATTTCATAGCCGACTCTGCATGCGTAATTTCTTCATCGTGCATCTCATTCCATCTTCATTCAGACAATATAGTCGGTTGTTTCTGTTTCCGTAAGTAGTTCTCCATCTAATTTCGGTCTTACAGATCTAATAAAAATTGTGTAAGTTTCGATTTTATGTCTTCTGCAGATGTCTAATCTGAGTCTTCCAGAGAGGGTTTTTGCCGCCGGTCAAGAACCGGTTGGAGAAAGGGTCAATTCGTATCAGAAATCAAAAACCATACAGGCCATCGTAAACGCGCTCGATGAATCTGAAGTTCTCCGTCTCCGTGCGTCTCAATTGGGAAAGCTTTTAACGGTGATGGAGATGCCGTCATTCTCTGGTAGTTTTGGGTACTACATGTTAGCGAGGCTTCTCCGAGTTAAAAAGAAACATGAGTTATGGTTTTTGTTCGCCGGGTCTCCTATCCGTGTCTCTCTGCGTGAATTTGCGCTCGTAACTGGGCTTGAATGTGGAAAAGTTGTACAGAAGAAGAAGAAGAAAAATCCGGTGACTGAGAAACCGTATTGGCCGGAGTTATTCGGCCTTCTGAAGTCCTGCACCGTCGAATCTGTTATCACCATGCTAGCCAAGAAAAAAATCACCGACCCAGAGAAGAGATTCAAATGCGCTTGTCTGGCGCTTACCGCTGCTGTTCTTGTGCCTACTTCTCACATCACGAAAATTGTTCCGGAACATGTTGAGTTGATTCGAGATATCGACGAGTTTCTTAGCTATCCGTGGGGTAGAATTGGTTTTGATTTGTTAGTATCCAGTATTAAGTCCAAGGATGAAGTGGAACTCTCACAGAAAACAATTGCCGTTAAAGGCTTTTTTTACGCTATTCAGTTGGTGATGATGGCCGCTGTGCCCACTCTTACCGAAGTAGTCCTATCACCGTCCGGGGAGTCTGAAAGTGAAGGCGAAGATGACTCTGCGACTCCGGCTGATCTTCTCCACGAACGAGAGCCTGGCTCTGTTGGCGACGATACTGGGCCTGGAGGTGTGAAGATGACCCTTAGTCCTGGTCATCCCCGCGAGCTCGATGAAGACTGCAAGGTTTGTTCATTGATTTGCAGTCGGTTAATTAATTTATTGTCTGTTAACATAATTGTGATATGATACGAACTCTGAGTGACGTATATTAATATATGTATTTCTGTACAGGTTCTTGTTCATTGCATTATTCCGGATGTTGAGGACTGTGCAATAGAAGGCATGGATTTGCAGTGGGATGACGAAGTCGAAGACGGCACGGTGGATGTCATGGTTAAATTGATTGAGGAAGGCTTCCGTTTCAGCAAAGATATGTTTACCGGCGGTCTAACTTCTGCTGACTTGGCCCGTATGCGCAGTGAAAAAGCTTTGAAGGAAAAAGAAATCAGAGACAAGAAGAAGATAATAAAATCAGCGATGGATCCTCACTCTCTGGTACCGGCGACCCGGAAACTGTTGCTGAGTTTGTTGCTGGAATTTTAAAACCCGACTTGCAGAGCTTGAACAATAGGCTCAGGGATGTCGAAGTTGCAGTACTGTTGCATGAAGGAAAGCTCTCCCAAGTTATTTCTGGGTTTTTCAAATCTATGGAGGCATCCATAGTACGAGCCATCACTGATTCCATCGGCAGCGCCTCGACAAAAGCACCTTCTGTCTTCGAAACCAGGCATGAAAGCGATTTTCAGAACCAGAGGTCACATCCGTCCTCCCCCACTTGTCCGTCCCAGACTCAGAACCGACGTGAAACGCATGAATTTACGGGAGTGCCGTCCGAAGCTGTTTACCCTCAACAAATTGATTCCCGCCAATCACAGTCAGCCCCAACTTCGATCAATCTGACTCAGTATTCCAAGGCGCCTTCCTTAGCAATAAGTGATGAAGAATTTATTCGCGGAATCACTCAATCCATCAATGCTACTGTAAGAACTAAATTATCGTTCTAAATTATGTATTAGCATCTATTTTTAAATTTGAGCTAATTGATTACAATTGCAGGCCAACGAAGGTTGTACATTTACTAGTGGGACCCAAACTAATCCCCCCTTATTCTCTCAGACCAATCCCCTGTGGGCAAACTCTGTATTACCCGTGGGGATGCCGATGTCATCAGAACTAAATTTGCATGATACGGTTAGTTATATCAGTTACCGTATTAGTTAGACGCTATTTTATTGTTTAGTTATAATACCATTTTGCTTCTTCTATTTTGGATAGAGTGCTGCTGAATCCAGTGAACCTTCTGCCCCGACATTGTCCACCACCGTTCTTAATGGACCTGGATCCACAAAGGCGGTATGTTTCTGATTTTATTTGGAACTGTAAACTTTAACTGGGATTGATGCTCGCCATTGTTTCCCAGGGGGATTTGCTTCTATCTGTGTCTCCCTCATTTTCGCTTGGATTAACTCAAGACGGTAAAAAGAATTCAGGAATTCCATATGCTGAGGAGGAGCCTGATTACCTTAATGACAAAGAAGCAGCCCATGAAGAAGACCCCCCACGGAAAAGCAAAAGACTCAAGTCTACGTGTATCACAAATTACAAGGACTATCATCGTGGCGTGAATTGTTCCTCCGTGAGGAAAATTGTTTTCGCAATGCCATGTGACCCTAAGGTCAATTACGGAGAGAAATTCGTTGAGTTGAAAGCAAAACTTATGAAAGATCGGTAATCAACTATACATTATTCATTAACCGTTTCATACATGCGTAGACATATAACAATATTGGTAACCCCCTATTTATTTTCTTACATAGTCGACCCATGGGCCTGTACGAAGGTGCATCTATCAGTACCTCTGATGTTATCGACATCGGCGAGAGAGTTCGGGTTTTGCACTCTACGGTAATCTAGCTATACAATTTTTATTAACAGTGTCCGTCATGCGTAGACATATACTAAAGTTGTTATCTTTTCTGTTATTTCACATCCCATTCCGGTTGTAACATTAATTCTGCCCCAGGTTGTTGATGGGTTAATGTACTATTTGCGCCACATTAGTGGCCCACAGCTGTACCCGGCGAACTACATGAAGATTGAGTTCTACAACACCATCTTTCCTGTCCTCATTAAGTCTCACTACACTAAGTTTACCAAGACTGCTGTGAAAGATCGGTCCAAATTCAAATTTCAGCCAAGTCTAATGTCGTACTTCCAGCCAGAAAATCCCATGCGTTCTCTGCCGGAATATATGTATTTCCCTTTTAATTTCGACCAGCGCCATTGGGTTGGTGTTTGTGTCAATCTATCATCTGCTTCCATCATCGTCCTCGATTGCAATGCATCTCTCCGATCCGATAGTGCTTTGAAGAAGGAGTTCACACCGCTTACCAACATGTTCCCTTACCTGCTTAGGGCTTATACCTCGAAGGCATTACGTGATGAGAAGCCATTCACGCTGGTTAGAGCCGCCGGAATCCCCCAAAACGAGATCAATTCGAATTCTGCGGTGACAGCCTTGTTTTTAATGCAAGCCCATGCATCTGGTGGTTTGGACTATTGCCGGACCATTACCCCTGAGGTGATTTGTACTGAAGCATATAAGTTAGCCGTTCTGTTCTACGAAGAGTTCGGACCTCAGTGAGTTATTGGCACTCTGTTTTCTTCTTGATAGTTCTCCTTCTTCTCATTTGCTATGGTTAGCTGTCATTGTATGCACGTGTTGAACACCATATGTCTAATTTTCGTAGTAACGCTGTAATAACACTGTTAGACTTCCTTAATATCATACATTATTGCTTGATTTCACAAACGTTACCGTTTTGCTCACACTTTTCGAGATATCAGAATCGTTCTGCCTAAGCTATAAGGTAAAATCATAGCTTTACTCGTGGTCGTATATATACCACATATATTTGGAGGTTCGTGTAACACCAGAGATTCATGCCACAGATGATGACAATATTACTTACGTTTATCCTCTAAAAATATTCATATTCGCTACTCCTTGCAGTAGTGGAATAATTCATTTTGCCGATCATTATCTTAGTTATTCAAAGTGTACCCTTACACCGTCATTGTTTTTCTTGTTTGTGATTTAACAGCACTTTGGATTAATTAGATCTGAATTCCATTTGAATTTAAGATTCTTACTAAAATATTTCACATTACCATAGTAAAGGAAGGAAGTACATAAACCGAGTTCGGTGCTTACAACTTAAAGATTTATGAAAGTACATTAACAGATATTAAGCATACTGAGGCAAGGACAATTCCGAGACAGCTATCATTGTCGATATTGTCTTTGAAGGGACTTAGTAATACTATTTCACAAACACCACATCTTGAAAATTTGGCCGGCCCTTCCATCGGCTCACCAAAAAAAGATTTCTTGAACTAACAGTTCTTGCCTCCCTCCCTGATATCATATAGGGTTCTTACAGGTGGTTCGGTTGTGGCCCTGGCCTCCACACCGACCACATATCGTAAGTCGCCTCGCAGCTCTTCCCTGCAAACTTAGGAACCATGACAATTAGTTATAAAAACTCACTTGACCGATAACTGTCCCAATATGGGATAACATATTTTATAACGCTGCAACTATTTACTTACCCTGAACTCTCCACGCGAGAAAATCCTTTGCTTGCGAGGGCGACCTGGGGGGGCGCCTTGTTGCTGGTGGCATGAGACTAAAACTACCAATAGGATCTCCATCTTCACCAGGAGATTGATAGTCGGTCACCGGATAAATGCTTCCAGAGTAAGCCATCCGCCAGAATGAAGTTGTTAGCTCAGCCCCAACCAGCGTATCAACGCTGGTATTCGATCGGATTGCTGCAGTAACTGCATGAGAACAGGGGATAGATAGTAGTTGGTATTCGCAGCAACTGCACGCCCTCTTGCACAGATCCACACGAAAATTAAAACCTCTTTTGTCCGTCACTTCAAACTCACTTTCATTGATACGGTTGACCGCATAACCGATACCCATCTCGAAATTCACAGCCACAATCCCTTGCACCCTTTTCGTTAGGCCGTTTGTTTCATTGTTTGCAGCTTCTCTCCTTTTGTCGAACCATTTCATCAATGTTCCCCGTATGTGCTCCAGAAGGGGTATAATGGGATACCCACGGGCTTCCGCCAGTGCAGCGTTCAAGGATTCAGCAATATTACTGGTCATCACATTGTACCTAACACCGGTGAAATGCGAACGTGTCCATTGCTCAAATCCCACTCCGGCGAGGTACTCTGCACATTCTCTGTCAATTGCAATGATTTCGTTGAAATGTCTGTTGAAATCGGCCACATGAAAAGCCCTCGCGGCTTTTGAAATGAGATACCCGAGGTGCCTCTTCTTGGATATTGCCTGAACATTCCGCTGCAGATGGACGACACACACCCCATGTCGCGATCTTGGATACACCTGCATAACACAGTTACATAAAATGTTACACGTATACAACTAAACGTAACATATCTACATATTTATAACAACCACATCTTAAAATAACGACTAACCTTTGTAAGCGCGGCATTAATAGAATTATGCCTGTCTGACACGAATACTACATCATCTCCATCTGGAACGATGTTCAGCAGGTTGTTGAAGAACCACGTCCAAGCATTGTCATTCTCGCCATCAACTACTGCGAAGGCCAATGGGTATATTTGATAGTTCCCATCTTGGGCACTCACAGTTAGCAAACAACCTGCGTAATTCCCTTTCAGATGTGTTCCATCGACGACAATCACATTCCGCATATACTTGAACCCCTCCACACAAGCTCCTATGGCATAGAACAAATATTTGAATCGTTGCCCGAATCCTTCTTCCATACAGGTCTCTAGACTTATCAACGATCCAGGGTTTGCGATCACCAATTGTTGCAGATACGACGGCAATAGCTTGTACGACCCACCGCTCGTTCCTTTAGCGTAATCCATCGCCACCTGTCGAGATCGCCATGCCTGATTCTAAATTATTTATGGTCTAACTATTTATTCACTTCGGTACCATAAACTTATTCATGTAAAACAAATGTTACCTTCCAATACGATATGGGAACGTCATGGTCTGCTCTCATGGCTTCTCGCACTTCACTCGGCTTGGGTCCTCCACCTCGACCTGCGTATCTGGCCCGCATCATGTCCCCTATCACGTTTGAAGTTGCATGTTTTTGGAATTTACCCCTCTCATCAACCGTGCACAGATGCTCACCTTTAACTCGCTTCACTTGGTACCATTCAGATTTACTCATTTTCACGGCGTAGACTCTCCAGGGGCAGTTCTGCCCTATACACTCAAGCACCATTACGTTTGGGGTTGATTTCTTATTTGTGAATCGGAACTTATGGTGCAACGCATACATCGCCATGTGCAACTTAAATGCCTCTCGGTTCTTGAACATCATACCCACGAACACATCCTCTGTCCTGCTCAGCCCGTCTCCTGAAAAATATTGGTTTCAGCATTTGCTCGTTTATGTCTATGTCTACATATATGACCATGGATTACAACTTATGTTTCGCGTTACATCCACAAATATCTCGTTATCGCAGACGTTAACCTACAAATACTTGTATAACATAGATCTGTAACTTTACCTACGAACAGTTGTTCTTCAACGATGTCTTCATCTTCGGCTTCCTCCGTCATGTCTTCACTGTCCCCCGAGGAAGGACACGCTAAAGTCAGGCCAAGTGTCGAAGTACTCTTCCAGCTCTTAACTGTCTCCTTCCCTTTATCTTTGCTTCCACTGAACCGCAGTGTTGTTGGCGTCAAATGCCAGGCGTACAAACCGCAGTAGCTGCGCCGTAAATTAAAACCATTTCACATTCTCATACTTAAAGTTATTGTAAACTCTTTGTTAACAACAAACCACAAAAAAACCGTCACCTTTCACTGGGGTCATTAGCGCCAAGTTTGCCAGTGCATCATTAAAGCATTCAGGTCTTGTCTGGACGTCTTCGTCATCGGCTAACCTTATTATGCCTTCGCTCGCTGGTTGGTTTGTGTTTGGTACGTTGCTCGAACTTGCAGACACTTGCGCTTCAGCCACTTGGGTTACTGTGGGAACTCCATATCCCGCACGGGCTAGTTGTTCGTGGACTTCGGCAGCTGACTTCTTCACAATATCCAGCTCCTCAGCAGTGCAAATTTCGTCCAACACGCTTTGGCTACAGGCAATCCACTGCCTTGACAACACATCTGCAA
Organism: Eutrema salsugineum; assembly: GCF_000478725.1. Taxonomy (NCBI): domain Eukaryota; kingdom Viridiplantae; phylum Streptophyta; class Magnoliopsida; order Brassicales; family Brassicaceae; genus Eutrema; species Eutrema salsugineum. Next base: position 8,094,440 of record NW_006256612.1, read on the forward strand.
AACACCAGTATATACTTTACTCGAGATACTCAAAAAAAATTGCGCGTATAAATCAGTAGCCACTTACGGCGGTAATCAAGGCTTCCAAACTGGATCTCCGGCGCCACCTGGGGTACAGTCCTGGAATGACCTCCAACGTCAAAGTTAGCTCGCTTCCGAAACTTGTAGAGGCTAACAGCCTCGTTTCCCACTGTCACAAACATCGGTAACTCAGCAACTTCCATCCTCACCGCCATGAAGACCTCGATGTCGGCGTTGCAGGTTATGTCAACAGGGGGCGTCGCTGGACCACGTGGGACCAGCATCCAGTCTGGAAACTGATATGTTAAGCTCACATCGGTCCGACCATCGACCGCCAACTGAACGCGAACACTGTTCATCAGACTGCCGAAGCTTTCGTTCTCCTGCACCATGATGCTATAGTGCTCTCCACTGTTGTCAACTCGGAAGCTCCATGTATCCGCAGCAGTCTTCTCCCAAACTCCTCGAATCAGCATAACAAGTTTACCTACCATCTGCAGCATAAATCAACATATTAGTTACTAAGATCTATATACGTCTACCATATATGTTGGATTTACTATCAAATTTATGTCTCAAACATTCCAGCACTACATTTATGGCGCATTAAACGTGTGTTACCATTTATAGCATACGAGGTTGATAGGGTATACTACAAAAGGAATAAATTGAAGGTCCGTCAGTAATTCTTTACTTACCTTTAACCTCGTCAACGGTTGCTCTGTTTCTGCCTTTTCAAACTACACGACAATTTTATCTATTTCTTTCTCTAGTTTACTTTCTTGGTAGCACAAATGAAGTGGATGGACGATACCTTATTATATAGAGGGTAAAAAACCCTAATACATGCACATACATGCATATATGTGTATGTCACATACATCACAATATCTTCTAGATACGGTAATTAATGAGGCGTCGGGAGAGGTAAAAACGAGTGGTTCACAGCGACCTATGTGGAGACCTATAACTGCTACCTATTTCACCGATATTATCTCCACAATTTATAATTTCTTTATTTTATTACATCAAACCTATTTTTCTTTGTAGGGAGAGAAACTGGCAGCGGGTTATTTTTGTAATACTACACCTACTCAAAACGTTTTTGTTCCCTCCAAAACTGATTAAATATGAAAACGGACAGATAATTCTGACAGAAGCTAAATAAATTGGGAACAAACAGTAACACAACAAAAAGCTCGGTGAGTATGTCGACGCAATCTCCCACACACGATCCGGAATCTCCCTATTATCTGGATCCAGAATTTCAACCGGAAAACAAGCTCTCGACGGTAATACTTAGCGAAGCGGAAGACAACTACTTCATCTGGAAGAGAGATGTTCTGGAATCCCTTGGAATGAGGAATAAAACCGGGTTCGTGGACGGCTCCGTCGCGAGACCCGAGCCTTCCTCGCCGCTCTACGACGCATGGAAACAGTGTAACGGGGTGGTCACGTGCTGGCTGCTGAATTCGGTGAGCGAACCGCTGCAATATTATGTGTTTTTCGCTGAGACGGCGCATAAAGCCTGGGTAGATTTCCGGCGGATTTTCGCCCCTAGCCCCGAATTGAAGATCTACCAGCTTCGCCAGAGAATCGCGATGATGAGGCAAGGCGGTGATTCGGTCGCCACTTATTTCGGGAAGCTGGATCTGGCTTGGCAGGAGCTGTCGGAGTATGATCCCGTACCGGAGTGTGTGTGCGGCGGTTGCCGGTGCGACGTCTCCAAACGTGCCAAAGAGGCCAGAGACAAGGAGAAGATTTTCGGGTTTCTGATTGGTTCCAACAATGACATTACTATCACGAATTCTCTTGCCTATGCTTTGAACGTCGATTGGAAGATCCACCAGCTTCGCGAGAGGATCGCCATGCCGAGCCAAGGTGCTTGCTCGCTTGCCGTTTATTTCAGGAGAGTGCATTTGGCTTGGCAGGAGCTGTCGGAGTATGATCCATTTCCCGACTGCGCCTGCGGCGGTTGCCGGTGCGACGTCGTGAAACGGGCCAACGAGGCCAGAGACAAGGAGCAGCTTTTCGGGTTTCTTATGGGTTAGGGCAGAGAATTAAGCAAATTTACCACGAGAATCAGGCTCATCAAACCTCCTCCATCTTTTAACCAGGCATACTCTCTGTTGGTGAACTGGACCTCCTGAACACTCTCTTATCTAGAAACAGGTCGATGATCATTTCACTCTTTGTTGCTTTTTTGCTTTTTTTTTTTTTAGCGTTTTGATTGATCTACAAAAAAATGTACAAACAACAATCGACCTGTTCATTTTGATATTTACAAAGTAAGTATTTTGACAAATTTTAAAAATTTTCTCTTGCTCAAAATCTTAAGGTACATCTCTGTTATATTCAAATGGATAGGAAAAGAAATTTATAAAAAAAAAAATGCTTAGATGAAGGCAATGGTTTTTGAGAGTTGGATCGATGTTAATTACCGAGCAACGTTGAAGAGAGTTTGGCTGTCTATACAATCTTAACAACTGTGACAAGTATTTCGTTTTCTTCATTGTAAAGGAGGCATAGAGGAATGTTCTTGTATGATTAAAAAAGAAAAAAACTTGTTGGTTCAACCTTCTGGATTCACTAATTTATGAGAGTTGGATCAATTATTGTGATAAGTATCTTCGTTTTAAGTAGTAGCACATCTTTTGTATGATTAGATTTTAAGTAACCTCTCTTTTGTCTTTCCGTGCATGATTAGATTCCGAAGCTCTTTGGTTTTGGATTAGGAAGCATATACCGTTGTTAAATTAGGCCCTGTTCGTTTGTCAGCCGCCTGCGGCCGCGGCTGCGACCTACGCTGCGACCAGACGCAGATGATTGTTGTTCGTTTGTCAGCCGCGCGTCGAATCACAAGTTTGTTCGTTTTGCAGCTGCACGGTTAAACTTGCTATTCGTTTGCTAGCGGCGCGTCGATTTTTTTTTTACCAAATTTTTCATTTAAATAAAATTTTAACTATTTATAAATTTGTACATTTACATTTTAATAAAAGCATACTTTAAATAGTTTCTACATTTATAAAAAAAAATTAGTTAGCAATTATAGTAATAATTTTTGTAATCAAATCTAATTATACCATTATAATCTTTGTGATAAAATCATACAATTTACTAAAACAAAAAAAATAAACTAAATCATTAAAATAAAATAAACCAAGTCATAAATTAAGTCATTAAATATAACAAAACATACGTAATAATACACCAAATCATAAACGAAACAAAAAAAACAAAATCATAAACTGAAATATCTAATAAAGTAATCGACTACGGCTACCATATTCATCATATCCCAATCCTGTTCTATTGCGAGTCAACTTGTTGAATTTGATCCATAATTTCTTACTTGAATCATACTTGTTTTTGAATTTTTCTCATTGGTATCCTCTCCTAAATCTCTCTTCAAACTTCTTAATAATGAAGTCTTTTCCGGTTTGATTCATCCCATTCTTTGTTTTGTTTCCCTTTTTTTTCTCCTCCGCATAGAGATTGAAAAAATACCGACATTCCTCATCGGTCCAATTCTAAAAAACAATTCATAGAATCAGTCACAATATCAACTAATAAATAAAGCACAGATTACTTACATCAATAGCCATGATTCTTGTTTATCTCTGATCCTTGCTCAAAATCAAAATCTGCAAAAGACAAACTACATTGTGCTAATCATTAACTAGCAGGGACAAGCAACAAAAAGATTCATCCTTTTTACGTTGAGCAATTGAGAATACAGAGATATCCAATATTACCTGCACTCCTTTGACTTGTATCTGCTGAATAAGCTCGGTAAACACACCTGTTGCATGAATATAAACAAATATATAAGTTCTAAGGCATATCCATGGAGATTCTATACTAAAGCTTTAAAGTTGATCAAATCCAAGACTTTTGTTTCCCACGATAGAATTCCACCTCATTGAACTGAAATATTCTTTGCAACAACATTCACATTTTCCACTAATTATCCTTGTACTCTCGCATTCATATTCCTCTTGTCCATCCTATGGCTATCGTTGCATAAAGATAAGCACCAAGCTCCAAATTCAGAAAAAAAAATCGACAGGTTTGCAAGCAAATTAACACCAGTTGCCTATTTCCAGTTTGAGCACAAACTTCAGCCATGTCTCAATCGATTACTGAATCAAAAACATGGATAGAGAAGAAGAAGAAAAAATATAACACAAAAGTACCTTTAAGTTGTCATTCAGCTTTAAAAAATAAAAACAGATTGTGTGCAAATCGAGCAGGCACAAAAATGCAGAGATACACTTTATTATGATATGGTTTACTTCGGTTAAGTTTGGTTTAACTTAAGCTGAATGTAGCTTGGTTTAGTACTCTGTATATAAGTGAACGTTAAACTAATTGTACAAATTAACGAAGCTAATAACAAACTTTCCTCTGATGAACTTTCTCTCTTCCTTTGATTCTGGGTTTATCGATCTTTGATGATCACGTTTAATATGGTATCAGAGCTTATATGATCTTCCGCGTTTCTCCAGAATCATTGTGATGAGCTTTCCGATTTCAATTTTCTCTCGATTTGTTTCGATATTGTTCTTCATGATATCTGAAACTTTCTTTGGAGCGATTCTTTGCTTCTTAATTCTGCATTTGTTGTTTTCTTTTTGATTTGACCTTTTGTGTGTTCGATTTCTTTTCTTCTTCCAATTCTCGACACACATTTCTCTGATTCAATCCGTTTCTTGATTTGATAATGGCGGCGAATCGAAATCCTTCGAACAATTCACCGGCGATTGATTCTTCGCGTTTTTTGACAGATCAATATGAGAATCCGTATTATCTGCATAACAATGATCATGCTGGGTTAATTCTTGTATCAGATCGCTTAACAACAGCATCGGATTTTCATTCTTGGAGAAGATCTGTTCGAATGGCATTGAATGTGCGAAATAAGCTTGGTTTCATCGATGGTACGATTTCTAAACCTTTGGAAACGGAACGCGATTATGGTGCTTGGTCTAGATGTAATGATATGATTGCAACTTGGTTGATGAATTCGGTCTCTAAGAAGATAGGACAGAGTTTGTTATTCATCTCTACTGCTGAAGGAATTTGGAAAAATTTGCAGTCTAGGTTTAAGCAAGATGATGCACCTAGGATATATGATATTGAACAACGGTTGAGCAAGATTGAGCAGGGTTCTATGGATGTTACTACCTATTATACGGAATTGGTTACTTTGTGGGAGGAACACAAAGTCTATATAGAATTTCCTGTATGCACTTGTGGAAAATGTGAGTGTGATGCAGCAGCTAAATGGGAAAAGTTGACAGAGAGGAGTCGGGTTACTAAATTTTTGATGGGATTGAATGAATCTTATGAGCAAATCCGACGACATATCCTGATGTTAAAGCCGATTCCGACTATTGAAGAAGCTTTCAATATCGTAACTCAAGATGAACGTCAACGATCTATCAAGCCTACTTCTCGAGTGGATACTGTTGCATTTCAGGCTTTAGCTCCATCCTCTACTGAGTTAGCTGCAAACACTACAGAAGAAAATGCGTATATAGCTGCATATAATACTACCAAGGTGGCTCCAAAACCTGTTTGTACACATTGTGGGAAGACTGGTCATACTGTGCAGAAGTGTTTTAAAATCCATGGTTACCCTCCTGGTTATAAGACGAATAACTCCTTCAAGAATAATGTTCAGTTCAGACCACCACCTATGCCACAACAGTATCAGACACAGATGATGCCACAATATCAGCAACCGATGACAAATCAGCCAATGCAATCACAACCAAGGATGCCAATGCAGAGTGCTCCTTTACCGAATACTTTTCAGCAGACCAATGCTATTGCTAATGTGTGTACTGAAGCTGGTTACTATAACTACGGTTATCCGATGCCTCCACATATTCCAACTGTTACAAGTGGTGGAAATAGTCAAGCTCTTCAGAATTACACACCACAGCAACTTCAACATTTGATCTCTCAGTTCAGTGGTTATGTTAATGCTCAAGAAGATGTTACTCCATCATCTTCATCGAATGCCTCCATTTCTGAACATGGTGTCATGGCTAAAACATCAACATCGGGTACTCTTTCTTTTCCTATGACTAGCCTTACTTATGAGAATAATGATCTCACTTTATAAAATCATTCCCTTTCCACTCTTCAGAAATTTCTTCCTAGTGATGCTTGGATAATAGATAGTGGAGCCTCTAGCCATGTTTGTTCAGATCTAGCCATGTTTAGGGAACTCATACCTGTTTCTAGTGTCACGGTTACATTACCTAATGGTACTCGAGTTCCAATAACACATACAGGCACCATTCATATCACGTCATCTTTAATATTGCATAATGTCCTGCATGTTCCTGATTTCCGATTTAACTTGATTAGTGTCAGCTGTTTGGTTCGAACTTTGTTCTGTTCAGATCATTTTTTTGCTGATTGTTGCATCATTCAGGAACTTTCTCGGGTCTTGATGATTGGGAGGGGTAAAGTTTACCAAAACCTTTACATTCTTGAGAGTGAAGCCCCTTCGTCATCAACTCCTACAACATTGTTTCTTGGTTCAGTACTGTCGGATGGAAATCTTTGGCACCAGCGTCTAGGCCATCCATCAGCAGCTGCTTTACATAAACTTTCTTCTAGTTTACCTGTTTTTAGAAGTGTTTCTGTTGAAAACTTACATTGTTCTGTATGCCCTTTGGCAAAACAGAAGCGTTTAGCATTTGTCTCTCATAATAATTTGGCTAACAAGCCGTTTGATTTGATACACATTGATGTGTGGGGTCCTTTTAGTGTTGAGTCTATTGAGGGTTTTAGATATTTTTTAACCATAGTTGATGATTGTACTCGTGTTACTTGGCTTTACATGCTAAAGAATAAAAGTGATGTTTCATCTGTTTTCCCAGCATTTCTAAACCTCATAGATACTCAGTTTCATACAAAAGTTAAAGCAATACGGTCAGATAATGCACCTGAGTTAGCTTTCTCTGAATTAGTCAAGGATCGTGGCATGGTGCATTATTTTTCTTGTGCTTATACACCACAACAAAACTCAGTGGTTGAAAGGAAACATCAGCATTTACTTAATGTTGCTCGATCTTTACTTTTTCAATCTAATGTGCCTTTACAATATTGGAGTGACTGTATTTTAACAGCAGTTTACTTGAGAAATAGGATTCCTTCACCTTTGTTAAATCACAAAACTCCACTTGAATTGCTGTTAAACAAGGTACCTGATTACTCGTTGTTAAAGAGTTTTGGCTGTCTTTGTTATGTTTCTACGAATCAAAAGGATCGCCATAAATTTTCACCTAGGGCTAAACCTTGTGTTTTTCTAGGATATCCATCTGGGTATAAAGGATATAAAGTGTTGGACTTAGAATCTCATTCTGTATCCATATCTCGCAATGTTGTTTTTCATGAGCACATGTTTCCTTTCAAGACTAGTGAATTGCTTTCTCGTGCAGTTGATATGTTTCCCAACACCATCTTACCACTTCCTGCACCATTGCATTTTGTTGAAACTATGCCGCATTCATTTCCATCATCATCAGAATATTCATCTGTTTCATCACAACCGAATGTTGATAACTCGAGTACTCATTCATCTGTTCCAGTTACACAAGAGATAGGTACTAGTTCTGTAAATGTTGCTAGGCCTAAACGAACTACTAGGGCTCCTAGTTATCTGACTGAGTATCATTGTAACTTGGTTCCTTTCTCTTCTTCTACTGATCCTTCTCCTACTAATACCTCTAGTACTCCATATCCCCTTTCTTCTGTTATATCTTATGATAAATTCACTCCCACTGTTCAGTCCTATATCCTTGCCTATACCTTAGAAACAGAACCGAAGACTTTTAAACAAGCCATGGCATCTGAAAAATGGACAAAAGCTGTTAATGTTGAGTTGCATGCTTTGGAGGATAAAGGTACATGGAATGTGGAATCTTTACTAGCTGGGAAGAATGTTGTTGGATGTAAATGGGTTTTTACCATTAAGTATAATCCTGATGGCACGGTGAAAAGATATAAAGCGAGATTGGTCGCTCAAGGCTTTACACAACAAGAAGGCATCGATTACATGGATACCTTCTCACCGGTTGCAAAACTAACGAGTGTTAAACTTTTGTTGGGTCTCGCTGCTATACAGGGTTGGAGTCTTACTCAAATGGATGTCTCCAATGCCTTTTTACATGGCGATTTGGATGAGGAGATCTTCATGAGTCTTCCACAAGGCTACACTCCTGCTTCAGATCGTCCTCTCCCACCAAATCCGGTTTGTCGTTTGCTGAAGTCACTTTATGGGCTTAAACAAGCGTCAAGACAGTGGTATAAACGTTTTTCTTCAGTTTTATTGGGAGCGAATTACATTCAGTCACAGCCGATAATACACTTTTTGTCAAGGTCACATCTTCATGCTTTATTGCTGTCTTGGTCTACGTAGATGATATAATGATTGCCAGCAATAATGATGTGGCTGTTGAGGATTTGAAGCGGTTGCTTAGATCAGAATTCCAAATCAAAGATCTTGGTCCAGCTCGGTTCTTTCTTGGTTTGGAAATTTCTCGATTATCGACTGGTATCTCTGTTTGTCAAAGGAAGTATGCCTTGAATCTCCTCGAGGAAGCTGGTTTACTAGGTTGTAAACCGAGTTCAGTACCTATGGATCCATCTTTACATCTTACGAAGGATCTGGGAACTCCATTGCCTAATCCTACCTCCTACAGAGAGCTTATTGGTCGGTTATTGTATCTCACTATAACCAGGCCTGATATTACCTTTGCTGTGCATCAACTGAGCCAGTTCTTATCTGCTCTAACTGATATTCATTTGCAGGCTGCACACAAGGTTTTCCGATACATCAAAGGCAATCCAGGACAAGGTTTAATGTATGCATCTGACTCTGAACTTTGTTTGAATGGATTTGCGGATGCTGATTGGGCCACTTGCAAAGACACAAGACGATCTGTTACAGGTTTTTGTGTTTATCTTGGTACCTCTTTGATTTCTTGGAAATCAAAGAAACAATCAGTGGTTAGTAGAAGCAGCACTGAAGCTGAGTATCGGAGTCTAGCTTTGGCGACTTGTGAGCTTATATGGATCCAGCAGTTACTTCGGGACTTGCATATTACGATGACTTGTCCAGCAAACCTATTCTGCGATAACAAATCTGCGATTCATATAGCTTCCAATCCAGTATTTCACGAGCGGACAAAACACATTGATATAGATTGTCATACTGTTCGTGATCAGATCAAAGCAGGGAAACTGAAGGCTTTGCATGTTCCTACTGGAAATCAACATGCTGATATTCTTACTAAACCTCTTCATCCTGGTCACTTCTACTCATTATTGAACAAGATGTCAATATCAAGCCTTTATCTTCAGGATTCTACGAAGCTAAAGACTTGAGGGGGGCGTATTATGATATGGTTTACTTCGGTTAAGTTTGGTTTAACTTAAGCTGAATGTAGCTTGGTTTAGTACTCTGTATATAAGTGAACGTTAAACTAATTGTACAAATTAACGAAGCTAATAACAAACTTTCCTCTGATGAACTTTCTCTCTTACTTTGATTCTGGGTTTATCGATCTTTGATGATCACGTTTAATACACTTATATTCTAAAGCAGACGAATCTATCAAAAACCCGTGAGCTACAAAAGAACCTAGCAACGAGATCGAACTTTCTCCGACACTAAAAACTCAATAACACATTCTCATTTCCAAAAGTCAATCAGATTATATTTACAGATTCGACCTGGGAAGAAAGAAGAGGATTGATGGAGTTTGGAAGGTGGGTTTAACGCCGCTTATGCTCCCGATCCATTAAACTTTTAAGCTCAGCTGATGGAGAAGATGGAGAAGATGAATGGGGAAGAAGAGTTTCAGCGTAGAGAGAAAGATCTCGACACTTTTTTTTAGAGTAAATATTTTTTGTAATTAACAAATTGTTATAAGGTTAGTTTTGTAATTTACAATTTTAAACGCTGTGTGTTTTGTCGCAACACTGGATTTGATCAACGACGCAGAACGCAGCGTTTGGACACCGCATCTGGCCGCAGGAAGCTGCGTCAGAGTAACGAACAACAATCGGACGCAAGCCGCAGCCGCAGCCTCCTGCGGCAAGCAAACGAACAGATCCTCGATCGGGACGAACAAATCCCCCAGTTTCATTCACCGCTTTTCATTGGGTCTCATTGTTTCCATGTATCGACAGAGAATGAAGTTTTGGATCTCTCAATGTAAACCCGCGGGTTTGTTATTAACTCCATCCATAATATTGTTTGAGATGACTTCTACAAAACAACCAAGACTTCTACTTTGGGCTCAGGACATGAAATTCATAGTCCATATAAGCCTAAGGGTTTACTAAATGTTGTGAAATTTTTTCTCACCGTGAAAGAATATATATATATCCCTCATCAGTTGTTTGCTTACTATTGCAATCGTGTCGCTTATTGCATTTGCGTAGTGAATCATTAGTTCTAGATAGGAATTAACCAGGAAAACCAAAACCATCATATCACTTTAGTTTAGTCAAAATACCCACATTAATTCTTAATATTAGTTCTGAATATAGGGTTCAAGATGCACAATATCTGGCTCATCGCTCATGCTACGGATCACTGATATTTGGTTACTCCTTTTTGTTAGAATAAAAATATTTATAGTTAATAAAATCATATTTAAAATGATTATCAAATGGATGCTAAATTATTAATCGCACTGCAAACAACTATTAGTGGGATTTGAGTTATATATAAATTTTATTAGTCTGAGAAAAAACAGCCTAAAAATTATATTGTTTAAGAAAAAAAAACAAATTCAGAGATTCGATGTGATGAAACATGATTACATAATCAGAGTAATCTTCGGTAGTGTTCTGATGAAGGAATAATTTTAGAAATGTTAAGTATGTAACAAAACATGATATGTTTTCTTGAACTAGAAATAATTATGCCTAGTGTAGGTAGTTATTTTGGGGGTCAATTTTTTTTTGTTTTTTGGGTTAAATGTCGTAGGTAATAAGATTATAAGAAGTCCACGATTTAGACTATTTCACTGATTTCATCTAAATATATGTATTAGGAGATGTTGCGTAAGATGTGAAATGAAAAAAAAAAATCAGTTAATACATCTCATCTTTCTCCATCTACTTCACTTCATATCTTTCAAAATTTCTTGAAGTTCTAAATGTTTCCCTGTTATTACCTTTGAATAAGAATAAAAAAAAACATAGAGAACAAGAGAATATGAAACTGACATGCAATTTCCAGCAGCTTCCAAACATAACATAACAAACAGCCATTTACCTTTTGTGAGTAAAACAACCAATACAAAAGAAATCATATGGCCACTTGAGGTGAAAAACAGGTGAGATGGTCTCATACATAGTCCTCAAAAGTTTGGGCTCAGAAGTAGAAATCAAAGGCCCAGTTAAACTCATAAATCAAAATCAAAATCAAAAGAAATTCTTGGAATATATAATTCAATGTATTAGCGGGATAATAAAAAGCAATCCCTAGAAAGTAGAAATCAAACAGTAACGAAGCTCAGAGAGCAGTGTCAATGGCGGAAAGTATGAGCCTATCTCCCGCACTCGATCCCAGATCTCCCTACCATATCGATCCAGATTATCAAGCCGAAGAGAATCTCCCTATGGTTATACTCAGCCAAGCCGACGACAACTACTTCATCTGGAAGAATCATTTTCTCGAATTCCTCGTAAGCAAGAACAAAACCGGGTTCGTCGACGGTTCCGTCGAGAAACCGGATCCTTCCTCGCCGCTCTATCAACCATGGGTAATCTGCAACGCTAGGGTTAAGTGTTGGCTGATGAATTCGGTGAGCGAAAACCTTCAAGACTATGTGCGTTTCGCCGAGACGGCTCATAAAGCATGGGAGGAATTTCGAATGATATTCGTCCCGAGCGTGGATTTCAAGATCTACCAGCTTCGTCAGAGAATCGCGATGCTGAGGCAAGATGGTGACTCGGTGGCGAGTTATTTCGGGAAGCTGAGGAGAGCTTGGCTGGAACTTTCCGAGTATGATCCCTTGCCGGAAGGAGCTCAAGAGGCGAGAGAGAAGGAGCAGCGTTACGCATTTCTGATGGGTTTGAACAATGATCTAAGCTATGTGAGAACGAAAGTCATGCTTATGAATTCTCCTCCGTCTCTTGACCAAGCTTATGCTCTGGTTGCCCAAGCAGAATCGACGATGAACTCGACCAGATGCTGAAGAATGTCAGGTTCAATGATCATCACATTCTCTGTATTTTCTTTGTATGATATCTTTAAATCCTTGTGTTTCTTCTTTACTTGCTTTTGTAACTATATGGTATTTCATTCTCAATGTTACATGGAACAAGATTAATTCAGGGGAATTATTAATATTGATGGTCTACATAAATCTCTCGAAGCATAAATATTCTTGAATGTATATGTTTTGATACACTGGATTTTACGAGGACAAAAGAGGAGAGAAAGCAATATAGAAATGACTTTATACTTTCACAAACAAAGACATACCTGTGATTTTTTTCAGACAAATATCAGCGGCCAGCTTCGATGTCCCAGTATTGCTACATTCTTGATGCTGTCATAGCCAGTGCTACTAGTTTCTCCTTGTGCTGATAAGATTTCAACACCGAGCAAGTAATTACTTTCCTTTGTCTCAGGATACTGATCCGACCACTGATGTTTGGTTTTAGTGGCTACCAAGCCCTCAAGAACTGCAGCTACTTCCTTCATCCTTGGCCTTTCCTCCCCCGTCAATCTTGTACACTCAACAGCAACTCTTGCAGCTTCCTGGATCTCTCTCTGATTACCCTCGTTCATCACTTGCCCATCAATAACCTCGTGCAACCTATTCTCTTTTGTGGCAGAAGCAAAGTAACTGACCAGATGTTTTGAGTACTGTGGCCTTTCAAAGCACAATGCCTTTTGACCGGAGATCAGTTCCATGAGGACTACCCCAAAGCTATAGACATCGCTTTTTTCGTTCAGCGACCCCGTGTGGTAGTATTCTGGGTCTAAGTAGCCTAGAGTTCCTTGCACCATAGTTGTGAGCTGCTCTTTATCCATCGGTATCAGTCTTGAAGCCCCAAAGTCGGCTACTTTTGCAGTCAAGTTTTCATCCAGGAGAATGTTAGCAGTCTTGACATCGCGGTGGATGATTGGAATAGAAGCAGAGGAATGAAGATATGCGAGAGTTCCAGCGACTTCTATTGCTATCCTCAGGCGATGTTCCCATGTAAAGGAGGAATCAAACATGGAACCGTGCAAGTGATCAAAAAGGGTGCCACTGGCGATGAACTCATAGACCAAAAAGGGAACTTCAGTCTCTAGACAGCAGCCCAAGAGCTTGACCACATTCCTATGGTTGATTTTTGAAAGCACGAGCACTTCGTTGATGAACTGCTCTACTTGGCTACAGTCTCCAAGGCGAGCCTTCTTTATAGCAACTATGGAGTTGTCTGGTAATATCCCTTTGTAGACAGTTCCTTGGCCTCCCTGGCCCAGGATTCTGCTGTCGTCATAACCATTGGTTGCTTCCTTCATGCCTTTCTCAGTGAAGATTTGGACATCAACGTTTGAGGACCCTGCTCCTGAGAGTCTCTGTATCAACATACCACCGCCGTTTTGCTCGAAGAATTGTTGTCGGAGTCTGGTGTCGTTCCGTTGCTTCATCCTCTGTTGTATACAGCCAACAACAAGCAGGATGGCCAAGAAGCCGATGGTGGTTCCTGGTCACATTACAAAAAAAGTATAAATATATGGAGCTGAGCTGTTTCAAGAAATATAGAATCCAGAATGAATGAAAGAAAGATTACCAAGAACAATTTGAGTCCATTTATAGTATTCAGGCCGGTCTTTTGGCATGCAGATATTAGTGGTGGTATCTAAGTCGTAACCAGATTTGCAATTACAAAGAAAGCTTCCAGGGATGTTCTCACAGGTGCTGTGATCCGAACAATTATGTCCTCGGATAGTATGAGTACATTCATCGATATCTGGCAGCGCACAACGAGATATGTATATATGAGGAAAACAATCAACTCTCAGAAGAAGAAAGAATACAATTTGCAAGTTACCTTTGCAACCGTCTGGAAGGTAGGGATTCCCCTCAAAACCTTCTGTACATCTACATTGATATCCGATTCCACGAGTAGAATTGAAACACTCGGTGTTCTCACCGCATATGCGCCTGCCTACAACTTGCTCGCATGTCTGATTTCCAATAGACCAGTCTAGTACCACAGGGAAGTCCGTGACATTCCGCAGATTCCGAAGATCTTCTGTAGAACTGAAGTTAAACTTACCATCCTCAACAAGAAAGGCGTAGGTGCAAGGATTAAAGTCATACAACACAGAAGTCGTCATGGCGAAGCGTTTAGAACTTGTTCTGAATTTCAACGATCTAGTTCTGAATACTTCCTTATCCAAAGGGATAGACGTCTCGCAGCAACCTTGACCATTACATACTCTAGTTGGTGCCGGGCGAGAATTGCATAATGACATGCATCCAGTAGAGTAACTTTGGTCACCAAAAGTGGTCAGAAGTGCATAAGCGTTACAACCTACCAAAGTAAACTTGTTGTTGGTGGCGACAGATAAGTTAGCCAGCGTATAATTGTAGTATATCTCAACACTCAACTTTCCTTGTCTGTCGTAGCAAGTGTAAGACCTATTAAACTGGACACGCAGCTGGCCGTTGTGAGAAATGTTGGTTACGTGCATGTTGCCAAAGAATAGCTTCCCTTCCTCGTTACATGTGAGACTGAAACTTCGATCTTCGGCATAGTAACAACCTGTAGAAATGCCGAAAGGGTACTCGATTGTGATGTTGCCACATCTAGTTTGGCAATCCTTGCGTGGTTGCCCCTTAACCATCTGCGTACATGCAAGGTTGAAGAAAATAGCCGCCAAGATCAGACTCTGTAACTTCATCTTTTACCTTTCTCTCCTCTCTCTCTAACTTTGTTCTTCTTTTGAGTTCTCTCTCATCTCCTTGAGAATTTTTCTTATAGGTAATGATGATTACTAAGTCTAGGTCTTGAGATGTTGTCTTTACTCTCTCGTTCCAATCCAGCTACACAAACAAGACCATGTCAATGTAACGCAAGAAAGACGTTCAAGTATGCCCCATATACCCAGAAAATATCCCAACGTTTACGTTTGGTTCGGTTTAATAGTTACTCTTATTTTTGGTAGTATTCAAAGATTGCTACTGTTGGTGTGGTTGCAAAGAATATTCAAATTCGAAGGAGTGGTAAAGATTCAGACTATAACCTTAAGATATTGTCGGTGGATAGTAAACCATTTCACTCTTAAGAAAGAGTGGTGGACATTGGTCAACCATTGGAACTCACTCTCTTCGTCAACTTCATTCACTGTCCTATCTTCTTCCCTTGATATTTCGAGGCAAATTTACTCTGTTTCTTAGTAATTTCCTCTTCAAAATAATTTATTACTGAAATATGAAGTTTCTGATAATTCAGGAGTCTCTTTCATTGACGGTTCAAAATACAGTAAATTAAGGTCCCTTTTGCAAAAGATTCAAAAAAGTTCCAAGTATCTAGTAAGCAACACCTTTATTCTTAAATTTTAGAAAAGGAAAGATTTGAATGGAACAATCCATGGTTTTGAAATAAAAAATGAATATTTGTTATATTCTGAAAGATAGATTAAGATGTTAATTATATAATAAAACAGAATGATGAAAAATAACCTTCACTAGTTGATTACTTTAAGCCTTAAGATTAGGTTAAGTTAAAGCAAGCCTTAGAGAGTAATAACCGCTCCTTCCTCACTAAATTCTCAACCTTCATCAGTCTCGATATCATTTCAATCAAAGCAAGCTTACAAGAGCAGAAAATGAGTCTTAGTTCACAAAGCTATGTATACCAAGTAAAGCCATTTCTGTTTACAAATCAACACCCGATTCCCTTTGTTTCAAGTCCAACCCCATCCGATCATTCTCAAGTTTCATACTTTCATTCTCCAAATTTAACTCCAATCTCTCTCATCTCTTACTTTTCTTGAATACCAAGCAAATTAATTCTCTGAGATCCTTGGATGCTTTTTATGAATTTTTTTGTAGTGTTACTTTACGAGATGTTTTTCCCCATTATGATGATATAGATCACATATGTGGTTTTTCCCCATTTAGGATATTTCTAACTCTAAATTATCTATTACTAAAACATTTGCTCACGTTTAACAGTTCTTCTTGGATTTTTTTTTTTTCCTTTTTGTAGCGACAGTGGTATATCATTGTCTTATGGAATCAGATTCAAGAACTCCAAATTTTCTTTCATCTCCTTGAGGTGTGTTTTTGTAATATCCCGATTTCCGGTATATAGAAAGGCTTATAAGAATTGATTTGGCTACCTATGTCAATAAAGTGCACTTATCTTTTCCGGTTAAGTGTGCTGAGAGAACTTCAGAGTTAAGCGTGCTGATGCTGGAGTAGTCTCAGGATGGTGACCTACCGGGAAGTACTCTGCGGTACTGTGCGAGTAAGGATCATGTGGTGATTGCAGGGACAATATACAATCTTACGAGCCTTCCGAACTAACGACTCCCGACCATCGGACAGTGGTGGGCCAACGGGCCTAGAGAGGAGGTTGGGCCAACGGGCCTAGAGAGAGGACGTTGGGCCCACGGGCCTAGAGAGGGCGTTGGGTTCACTGGGAGGGACGGTTGGGGGGAGTTAGGATTGATATCGCCGGTCCGCGCCTGGTCCCCAGAGGAAGGGCGGGTCGGGATGTCACAAGTGGTATCAGAGCCGACACCCAACCTCGTGTGTGGAGTCGTCATGTGGCCTCACACCGTAACAGGGTGAACGATCCTGGTGCAAGCACTGTGGGGGTAAAGGGAGAATTCGGGGACGAATTCATTGGAAGTCGGGGAAAATTGTAACATCCCGATTTCCGGTATATGGAAATTCTTATAAGAATTGATTTGGCTACCTATGTCAACTAAGTGCACTTATCTTTTCCGGTCAAGTGTGCTGAGAGAACTCCAGAGTTAAACGTGCTGATGCTGGAGTAGTCTCAGAATGGGTGACCTACCGGGAAGTACTCTGCGGTACTGTGCGAGTGAGGACAAAGCACGGAGAAAGATCATGTGGTGATTGCAGGGACAGTATACAATCTTACGAGCCTTCCAGACTAACGACTCTCGACCGTCGGACAGTGGTGGGCCAATGGGCCTAGAGAGAGGACGTTGAGCCCACGGGCCTAGAAAGGGCGTTGGGCTCACTGAGAGGAACGGTTGGGGGGAGTTAGGATTGATATCACCGATCCGCGCCTGATCCCCAGAGGAAGGGCGGGTAGGGATGTCACAGTTTTCTTATAGGAGATAAATCTCAAGTCAGTCTTGAGATGTTTATCTTTTCACTCGTTTCCGCAGACACTTTTCCAATCCAGCTACACAAACAGGACCATGTCAATTTAATGCAAGGGGCCAAGGAGGACGATGTTCTAGTGCCCTCCATATCCCAACCCAACGTCTACGTTTGAAAGTGACTCCTATTTTGTTTGTTTTTTTTTTTGGGTTGTATTCACAGACTACGACAGTTGGTAGCTGCAAGGAATCTTCAAAATGTGATTAAATTATTTGTTTTCTTTGTTAAAGGGCCTTGATTAATTATATTAATATTGGATAGAAAAACCATTTCTCAATTTTGAAAGAGTAGTGGACACTGGTCAACCATTTGAACTCCGTCTTCGCCAATCTTCAAAATTAGAAATGACATTGCTCGTGAAAATGTAGGAATAGGGCTCCTGATCACTGCATGCTCTGTTTATTTATTTTTTATCGATCGCTCTATTTCTATTTTTTTGGAACAAAAACATACAACTCCTATACACAAAAGTTTACCACCGGCCCAAGCAGTGTGAGAACACGAATCATTCTCTTGAATCCTCTTATGTGTCTTTAGGAAGCCTCTGCTCAGAAACCAGAAGAATCGATGCTGAACTCGACCAAATGCTCAAGGTCAATCAGGTTTCTGAGCTCTGTTTTCTTTTCATGCTTCTTTAGATTCTAGGGTTTCTTCTTTTGAGTTGTTGTTATTATTTTTGACCATAAACTCATATTTAACTGAATCAAATTTAAGAATTCTTGATTTTGAATAAGAACTCTAAAGTTTCAAATACTAAATTTATGAATTCTTGATATACAAAATGACTGATGATAAAAAAACACTAACAGTTCTTGAATGCCATGTTCCATACACTGTTTCTTACATGTTTTGGATGAGAAAACAAAATGTAGACAACTGTCAAAGCATCTAGTGAGCTGTGGACTAAAAAATATCAGCGACCAGCTTCGATGTCCAACCTTGCTACATTCTTGATGCTGTCATAGCCAGTGCTACTGGTTTCGCCTTGTGCTGATAAGATTTCAACACCGAGCAAGTGTTCAAACTCCATTGGCTCAGGATACTGATCCGACCACTGATGTTTGGTTTTTGTGGCTATCAAGCCTTCAAGAACTGCAGCGACTTCCTTCATCCTTGGCCTTTCCTCTCCCGTCAATCTTGTACATTCAACAGCAACTCTTGCAGCTTCCTGGATCTCCCTCTGATTATCCTCGTTCATCACTTGCTCATCGATAATCTCATGCAATCTATTCTCTCTTTTGGCACAAGTAAAGTAACTCACCAGATGTTTTGAATGCTGTGGCCTTTCAAAGCACAATGCCTTTTGACCTGAGAGAAGCTCCATGAGGACTACCCCAAAGCTGTAAACGTCACTCTTTTCGTTTAGCAGCCCCGTGTTGTAGTACTCTGGGTCTAAGTAGCCTAGGGTTCCTTGCACCATAGTTGTGAGCTCCTCTTTATCCCTCGGTATCAGCCTTGAAGCACCAAAGTCGGCTACTTTTGCAGTTAAATTTTCATCCAGCAGAATGTTAGCAGTCTTGACATCGCGGTGGATGATTGGAATAGAAGCAGAGGAGTGAAGATATGCGAGAGTTCCAGCGACTTCTATTGCTATCCTCAGGCGGTGTTCCCATGTAAGAGAAGCATCAAACAAGGAACTGTGCAAGTGATCAAAAAGGGTCCCACTGGTGATGAACTCATAGACCAAAAAAGGAACTTCAGTCTCTAGACAACAGCCCAAGAGCTTGACCACGTTCCTATGGTTGATTTGTGAAAGCACTAGGACTTCGTTGATGAACTGCTCGACTTGGCTACGGTCTCCAAGCAGAGCCTTCTTTATAGCAACTATGGAGTTGTCTGGTAATATACCTTTGTAAACTGTTCCTTGGCCTCCCTGGCCCAGGATTCTGCTCTCGTCATAACCATTGGTTGCTGTCTTCATGCCTTCCTCAGTAAAGATTTGGACATTAACATTTGATGACCCTTCTCTTGAGAGTCTCTGTATCAACATCCCACCACCGTTTTGCTGGAAGAATTGTTGTCGGAGTTTGGTGTCCTTCTGGTGCTTCATCTTTTGTTGTATACAGCTAACGACAAGCAGGATGGCCAAGAAGCCGATAGTGGTTCCTGGTCACATCACACACAGATGATTATAGTGAGTTTTATTTTCCTGCAGAAAAGAAAGAATCCAGAACGAGTGAGGGAAGCTTACCAAGAAAAATCCGAGTCCATCCATAGTATTCAGGCCTCCCTTTACGAGTGCAGCTATTGGTCGTGGAATTTAAGTTGTAACCAGATGGGCAATTACAAAGGAAGTTTCCTATCGTGTTTTCACAGGTGCTGGAACCTGAACAGTTATGTCTATGGATAGTACTAGTAGTATTACACTCATTGATGTCTGGCAAAACGAAACAGAGCGCAAGATTCAGCAAGGAATGTAGTATTAGAAAAACAATGAACTCTCAAAAGAAGAAAGAAGGCAAAAGAAAAACAATGTAAAGTACCTTGGCAACCGTTTTCGTTTGAAAGGTAAGGATTCCCATCAAACCCTTTCTTACATTTGCAGATATATCCGGTTCCACGAACAGAATCGGAACAAACGCTATTCCCACGGCATATGCTTGCGTTTCCAGCTTGCTCGCATGACTCTTTACCAATAGACCAATCCAAAACCACAGGGAACCTCGTGATATTCCGCAGATTCATAAGATCTTCTGTAGAACTGAAGTTAAACACACCGTCTTCGACTAGAAAGGCGTAGCTGCAAGGGTTGAAGCTATGCACAGAGGTATGGTTGGAAAAGCTATATGGGCTGACTCTGAAGTAATTGCTCCCTCTAGGTACAGAAGTCTGGCAGCAACCTCCACCAGAACATGATCCGTTTGTCTCTCTGGGAGAATTACATGTTGACATGCATCCAGTTGAGTAATTCCCAACGCCGTTTGTGTTGAGAAACGCGTAAGTGTTACATCCTACTGCAGTAAACCTGTTCTTGTCGGAGAATGTTAAATTTCCCAGCCTCGACCACCGGTTTTGGCGGCTGATCTGATTCCCTTGAATGTTGTAGCAAACGTAGGATCTGGTATTCAAGACGCGTAGCTCGCCACTGAGAGAGATGTTGATCACTTCATTGCCGCCAAAGATCAGCTTGTTTGTTTCGTTACAGGTGATTTTGAAGCTGTTATCTCCGGGATAGTAACAACCTGGAGAGATTCCAAAAGGGTACTCGACTGTGATGTTGCCGCATCTATCTGTGCAACCAGGCAATGATTTCCCTTTGATCAGCTGACTATATGCAAGTGAGAACATTGCCACAAAGAACAGACCCTGCACCTTGTTCATCTTCTCTCTCTCTTCTTTCTTGGGTTTTCTCTCATGTCCTTGAGGTGTGTTTTCTTATATGAGATAAACCTCAAGTCAGTCTTACGATGTTTCTCTTTTTACTTGTTTCCGCAGACACTTTTCCAATCCAGCTACACAAACAGGACCATGTCAATATATGTAATGCAAGGAGGAAGTTCTAGTACGCTCAATATCCCAACAAGTTCACGTTTGACAGTGAATTTTTGTTTTGTTTTTTGAATTCAAAGATTACGACGGTTGGTAGTTGCAAGGAATTTTCAAAATGTGAATAAATGTTAAATATTCTGACTATTTATATGCTTCATTATGTATTTTTTATTATTATTGAATAGAAAAACCATTTCGTAGTTAAAAAAGAGTAGTGGACATTGGTCACCATTTGAACTTGGTCTTCGCCAATCTTTAAAATTCTCTGTCAAGGAAATGACATTATAAGAGACTATGTAGGAATTAAGGCTTCTCATCACAGCATGCTCTGTTTTCTTTGATATTTGTTTGTTTTTTTTTTTTTTAAAAAAGAAAGAAATAACTCCTAGTCTCCTATACACAAAAAGTTGACCAACGGAGGATGTATTTCGGAAATCAAGGAAAAGTCAGCGATGCTCTTGGTCTGTGTTCGTTACTGATGGTGGCTCTTTTGAGGGTACGATCGTCCTTTTATATCCCAAGCCGGACGCGTGACACTGACAACAGGAATCATGCTCATGAATTGAGAGGTTTATGTCTCTTTAGACAACAAGAATCGATGCTTAACTCGACCAAATGCTGAAAGTCAATCAGGTTTCGGAGCTTTGTTTTTTTTTTTTTTTACCATAACGATACATCAGCAATTCATTAAAAAAATTCAGATTCATGAATTCTTGATTTTTTGAGCTCGAATTCTAAACTTTCAAATACTAAATCGGATACGAAGTGTAACATACCAAACAAGGGGGATTATATACAAAATTATTGATGATCTAAACCACCAAATGGTTCTTGAATGCCATGTTTCATACACTTGTTTTTGTTTTACATGTTTTGGAGGAGAAAACAAACAGACTGAAAAATATCAGCGGCCAGCTTCGATGTCCAACCTTGCTACATTCTTGATGCTGTCATAGCCAGTGCTACTGGTTTCATCCTGTGCTGATAAGATTTCAACGCCGAGCAAGTGTTCGAACTCCATTGGCTCAGGATACTGATCCGACCACTGATGTTTGGTTTTTGTGGCTATCAAGCCCTCAAGCACTGCAGCGACTTCCTTCATCTTTGGCCTTTCCTCTCCCGTCAATCTTGTACATTCAACAGCAACCCTTGCAGCTTCCTGGATCTCCCTCTCATTATCTTCGTTCATCACTTGCCCATCGATAACCTCATGCAACCTATTCTCTTTTGTGGCAGAAGCAAAGTAACTGACCAGATGTTTTGAGTACTGTGGCCTTTCAAAGCACAATGCCTTTTGACCGGAGATCAGTTCCATGAGGACTACCCCAAAGCTATAGACATCGCTCTTTTCGTTTAGCAATCCCGTGTTATAGTATTCTGGGTCTAAGTAACCGAGAGTGCCTTGCACCATTGTTGTGAGCTGTTCTTTATCCATCGGTATCAGTCTTGAGGCCCCAAAATCGGCTACTTTTGCAGTCAAGTTTTCGTCCAGGAGAATATTAGTCTTGACATCGCGGTGGATGATTGGAATAGAAGCAGAGGAGTGGAGATATGCGAGAGTTCCAGCGACTTCTACGGCTATCCTCAGACGGTGTTCCCATGTAAAGGAGGAATCAAACATGGAACCGTGCAAGTGATCGAAAAGGGTGCCACTGGTAATGAACTCATAGACCAACAATGGAACTTCAGTCTCTAGACAGCAGCCCAAGAGCTTGACCACGTTCCTATGGTTGATTTGTGAAAGTACTAGCACTTCGTTGATGAACTGCTCGACTTGGCTATTGTCTCCAAGCCGAGCCTTCTTTATAGCAACTATAGAGTTGTCTGGCAATATTCCTTTGTAAACTGTTCCTTGGCCTCCCTGGCCCAGGATTCTGCTGTCATCATAACCATTAGTTGCTTCCTTCATGCCTTCCTCAGTAAAGATCTTGACATCAACATTTGATGGCCCTGCTCCTGAGAGTCTCTGCATCAACATTCCACCGCCGTTTTGCTCGAAGAATTGTTGTCGGAGTTTGGCGTCCTTCCGGTGCTTCATCCTCTGTTGTACACAGCTAACGACAAGCAGGATGGCCAAGAAGCCGATGGTGGTTCCTGAACGCATCACAAAAAAAGTATAAATATATAGAGCTGAGCTGTTTCAGGAAACAGAGAATCCAGAATGAGTGAAAGAGAGATTACCAAGAACAGTTTGAGTCCATTTTGTATAGTATTCAGGGCTGTCTTTTGGAATGCAGATATTAGTGGTGGTATCTAAGTCGTAACCAGATTTGCAATTACAAAGAAAGCTTCCAGGGATGTTCTCACAGGTGCTGAATTCCGGACAATTATGTTTGTGGATAGGATGAGTACATTCATCGATATCTGGCAAAGCGCAACAAGAAATGTATGAGGAAAACAATTAACTCTCAGAAGAAGAAAGAAAACAATTTGCAAGTTACCTTTGCAACGATATGGAAGGTAGGAAAAAGTGTGTAAGATGCAACAAAGAAAAACAATATAACTAACACTCAAAAGAAAACGAAATTCAAGTTGAAAGTACCTTTGCAGCCTTCTTCGCGAAGGTATGGATTCCCATAAAAACCTTGTAAACATTTGCAGACATACCCAGTGTTGTCAGTAGAGTTGGAACACTCGCTGTTCGCACCGCATTTTTTGATTCCTCCAACTTGCTCGCATGTCTCTCCTCTAATAGACCAATCTAATAACACAGGAAACCTCGTATTCTGCAGATTCGTAACACTTTCCACACCACTGACCTTAAAAGTGCCATTCTCAACGAGAAAAGCGTAGATGCAAGGACTAGTAGAACTACGCACAGAAGTGTATCTAAGGCGATTTCTGCTGACTATGAAAATATTGCTCCAAGCAGGGACTGGGCTCTGGCAGCAACCTACACCATTACATTGACGATCTGTTACTTGGGGAAGAGGATCATCACATATTGATACGCATCCTACTGAAGTTCTTCTTCGAGATCCAGCAGTTGACAGATACGCGACCATGTCACAGCCAACTGCAGTAAGCATGTTGTTTTTGGAGAGAGTTAGATTTCCCAGCCGCCCAATCAAGTTGGATTCAGAACTTATATGTCCTTGGCTGTTGAAGCAAACGTATGATACTGGAATCAGGACTCGTAGCTGGCTTGCATTATAATTGACGTGGACCACTTCGAGGTCATCAAAGAGTAGCTTCTCCTTGTCACAAGTGAGTTTGAAACTAGGATCTTCGGAACGGTAACAATCTGGATCATGAGAAAAAGAAGTGCCAAATGGGTACTCAAGTGTAACCTTGCCACAGGTTGTTGTTGAGCAATTGGTAGAGGGTTGCCCCTTGACCAGCTGCGTGTAAGAAAGGCATATAATAGCCACCAAGAACAAACCCTGCAACTTCATCTTCAACAAACTTGTTCCTCTTTGGAGTTTTCTCTCATCCCTCTGAGGCTTCTTATATGGAATAAAAGTTGAGGAGCTCTTCAAATGATCTGTTTACCCTTGTGTGCAGACCAATTCCCATTTTTTTTCTTTTCCTTTGTTTCTCGAATTTACAATACTATAATCTATCGTCCAATTACACAGCCAAGACTTTTTCTACTTTAATGTCGGTCAAGTGAAGTCTAAGTCAGTGTAATACAAGGGGGCGTTAAAGTATACCATATGATAATAGTATCCGAACGTCTACGTTTCCTTTTAACAGTTCATATTTATATTATTTGTTATTTTTGAAGGATTCAAAGATCATAAGGATCGGTCGTTGCAAAGGAATCCTCAAATGTGAACGAAAAGGTAAGTTTCTGACGAGATGCTTTAGATATTATAGGATGGAAAACCCATTTGACAATGATAAGAAGAAATAAAAAAATAACCATTTGAGCTCTCGTCAACTTGAGTCTCTGTCAGAATTACGTTTTTTTAATTAACTGAATGGCATGGTCTGTTTTCTTTTGATTTTCTTTTGTACCCTTTAAGACATATATCACCACATATAATAGTTATTTGAATATTCGGTGATATAATCATATAAGTCGAAGAAAACTCCACTTGAATTCTAATGTTTTGAGTGAAACCAACCAAATATCGGTTTTTGAACTGACAAATATCAATCTAACAAAGATTTTAGGGGAAGACAACACGATACAAGAATCCTTGAAGCATAAAGATTCTATCACAGGAAGAGGAACATTACTTTATACAAAGGTGCTGCTGGATGCATGCTAGCTTATGTTTTTTTGTCTTTTGTTGCTGATGATTGTTTTCACCTTCTTCCTCCTCGTGCAAGGGACCCTTAACGTCTGAGTATGCTATCAGCGTGAACAGAGATCACATACTCTGTGTAAATACAACTCTTCTGGTGCGTTTTCGCGTAAACAAGGCCAACAAAGCTGAACATATACACCAAATCATCGACCAGAATAACACTTCTGGTCGCTAATTATGCTACGAAGATAACATTTCTCAGGTTCTACTTTCACATGTCTTTGAATCAGTGAGCTAAGGACGTTTACAAGCACACACACAGAACAGAAACCTGCAGACCAGGAAGTGGAGTTTGCTTTGACTTGAGAATTACAATAGTTAATA
Organism: Eutrema salsugineum; assembly: GCF_000478725.1. Lineage (NCBI taxonomy): Eukaryota > Viridiplantae > Streptophyta > Magnoliopsida > Brassicales > Brassicaceae > Eutrema > Eutrema salsugineum. The sequence goes on from NW_006256612.1 coordinate 8,119,938, forward strand.
ACAAAGAAAGGGCTTCTTTGTTAGTAACTATTTAGTATACACAGAAATATCTTAAAAGAATAGAGAGGAGAGATTATTCTCAATACACAGTTTAGGAGTTTCTTTCATTGACATAGTTCAAACTGGCTTTTGGATAAATTACCAACGGAGCCAGATTTGAATTGAACAATCCTGGATATGGGGATTAGAAACAAGAAAATAAAAAGAGAGAGAGATATTTGTTACATTCCAGAAATTGGATTAAGAACGTCAAGAATAAAATACACCAGAATGATGAAAATAACCTTAACCAGTTGATAAGTTCAAGCCATAAGGTTAATATGAAAAAGTGACTTGGATGCTAATGTTAAAGCAAACCTAAGAGAGCTTGCTTATATCAACCAATCCTATCACTATATTCTCAACCATCACGACCGCAATGTTCTCTCACATCAAAGTCTCGAGATCATTACAGTTAAAGCAAGCTTACAATAGCAGAAAATGAGTCTTAGTTTGCGAAGCTATATATACCAATCAAAGGGAAGTAAAGCCACTTCTGTTTACAATTCAACACCCAATTCCCTTTGTTTCAACTCCAAGCCCATCCGATCATTCTCAAGTTTCATCCTTTCATTCTCCATCCTCATTCTCTCGAGTTCTTGATCCCTTTTCTTACTAAACCTCTCCCACCTGAATCTCTGTTTCTCCAATTCCAGCAACTCAACTTGGATCTGAAGCTTCTGCTCCTCTAACTGGAGAGTCCGAGACTCAATCCACTGCTTCTGCACCGAAGCTGCTCTCCCACTCTCTGCCCCACCTTGGTTCACATCAGCTTGAGGAAACGGCATTTGAGGTAAAGAGCCTCTACTGCATTCAAGAGAATTAACGTGATTCGGATGGTCAGCATCTTCATGGCTATGGCTCTGTCTCATCTTCTTCAAAGGACCACCACCTCCGTAATGAACTCCTCTACAATCCCCATGTGAAAAATGCTGCTCCTCATACTCATCATGCTCATCACCTTCTCCATCATGGTCCTCATCATCAACATCCTCCATCATCTGGTGTTTCCTAGAATCATCGTTATCATGATCATCTCTGTTTCTAAGCGCCAACTGTAGCGAACGCTGCAAAGCAAGGTCATGAGGCAAATGCAACCTGTTCCCATTGTGGTATGAACACATCTCTTCATAGAAAAGATGTTTGGAACTCATGATTTTCCTAACATCATCCTTCTCTTTATCATTCAAGTAACCAATCGAATCCAAAAGCGCAGGATTCTCAACAACCTGACAAGAAGTTCCCCTACCAAGCATGTCGTTAAGCTTCTTATACCGTTTATTCAAATCATTGAACTTATCCTCGCATTGCTGCGGCGAGACATGATAACCTCTCTCAGCCATGACTTTGGAAACCGATTTCCATTTCCCTTTCTTCTGCAAAACCGCAAACTTCCTTCTACTACCAGTATCCATGGTCGAATCATCACCTATATAAGACACAGCGGTTATCAAAAGCTTCACCATCTTATCTGTCCACTTCACTCGTTGCCAAGGAGATCCTTTGGTGGATTTGTTGGCCTCGTTGTGACCATCACCACCTTCCTCTGTGAAACTTGGTTCATCATCGTCACTCACTGAGATCTTCTCTCTTTCACCTTTATGCTGCTCAGTTATTGACATGTTGTGATGATCACAGGTTTGACCTGTAACCATAGTAAAGGGAAGACCTTCGTGAAGGGTTCGAGAATTTGGGTTGTGTCGATGCTGATTCATAGAATCTGGATGATGAACTCTCGTAGGACCTTGCAAATCGAATCCGCCGTACGAAGAAGCTCCACCACGAACCACACTTCCTTGCGGAAAATTACCATCCATTTCCTACCCAAGTCTCTTCCTATGGGAGAAAAAATCATCAGAGTAAATCCGCAAATCGAAGAGACGTATAGATCTTATAAAGTCACGAAGCGTTTCTTATAAAAAGAAGGTACTGGATGGATCTCGTGGAAATTGAAGATCGAAACTTTAGCAGAGAAAACAGGCAGAGAGCAAATCAGGATGAAGAAATTAAGCGGTGAATGCGAGAGATGAGTAAAACAAGAAGAAGAAGAAGTAACTCACAAACAAATTTTGAACTTGCTTCGTCTTCTCCGGTCAGCTTCTCAGGGTTTCTCTCTCTCTCTCCAAAAACATGTCTGTGTGTTGCGCCAGTTAAAAGTTGTGTACAGGTGGATGCCAAAAGCTCTTCTTTTGTGTAAACTTATTTCCTTTCACGTCCAAACTTCTTGCAATATATAAATTCAACCCCACAAATATTTTATGATTACTTTATTGAATAGACAAAATGAGACCTTGTGATTGGACTTGGACTTTGAATTCCACTAATGATTGTTCATAATCATGTATGAGAGTTTTATTCAATATTTGCATGAATCAATTCGATCTATTCTCGTTGTCAAAAGGTTTTATTATCTTTTTTGACAGAAAAGGTTGATAATCTTTATTTTGAGAAAAAAGAAGAAGAAGAAAAAGATATCTATACTTCATATTAGAAGTGGTGTAACATACTTATGAGGATGAACACGCAAAGAAGACCGATTTGAAGAAAGAAAAGTAGAAATCAAAAGTTGGAAACGATATAATGTAAACATGATATGTAAAATCAAGAAACGAATATATAACGAATTAGAACGAAGAGAGCATTGAGATCAAAAGTTGGAAACGGAATAAAGATCTAAAGATCCTATTGGAACGATCATCAACACGCTTCGAGTCATAGTAACATGGGAGCAATGCATCGAGAATGAGAAAAATAGTCTTATCTCCGTCTGGGTCTGGTCTGAGCAGGAGAACCCATTGATTGTGACTCTCTATAGTTTCTGCTGGGAGAATCCATTGATGATCTCGAAGACGAGTAGGCAGCTTTGGTTACTGGAGGCGTTGAATCCAACGGGATAATCTCAACGAAGCATGCACTATTCAAACGGGTCTTCTCTAGCTCCAGTTGAAGCATTTCACTTGTACACTGCTGTGCAAGAGCCTAAAGCAGCAACAGTAACAAAACAAAACCGCTTTTCGTAAGAGGTTTTTAGCTTTGAAGATGGTAAATATCATTTAAGGAGATATAACACAGTCTTACAATGAGATCATCTGGAGATACGGATGATTGTTTGTCATCTGAGATTGCATCTTCGCTGCCACGTGTTGGTTTCCGGTGATGCCCTCCTGCGTTGTTCTCAGCTGTCTCGCTGATGCTCTCTGTAGCTTTCTCCAACACAGCTCCTTGCAGAGACTTTAGAGACTCGGTTGCATCAGGCGTGAGATATGGATTCAATATAGTCTCGAAATACTCGAGCTGCATCGTCAGTTTGTGAAAACATATTATATAATCTTTTTAACTATTAACCCACTCGCTAAATAAAGATGAGAAGACTAATATGTTTACCTCAAGCATCAGTTGGCAGAAACCATTTGCATCTATTGAAGCCAGGTCGTCAGATCTGTTTTCTTCTAGAAGACTGAGAAATGTGTCGATCAGACCTTCGACCAAAGTGCCAAGAATTTTTTCCAATAGAGGTTTGGCACCAGCAAATACCTGTAATTACAGTTGTCAGTGTAGAATTAACGGGTTTTTAAACTGGGAATACTCAAGTCTGGTGTTTGAGTGTCTTAACGATCAAATAAACTCTCTTTTGGTCTAATGAAACAATCGTACTACCTCTGCATGGACAGCAACCAGAGTGTGCAACAGCTCAACAGCAGCATCTCTTATGCCCTGAAGGAAAGTTTTAGTTATTGGTTCTGTAAGACAAGAGTCTAAACAAATATATTCATTGATTCTAAGGAACAAGAACAATCCACAGCCGAGAGTTAACTTGCTACTTACTTTTACAGGAGGCGCTGCACCCCACTGAACACCAGAGTCCAGCAAATAACTTGTTGCAGCTGTTCTGATCAAGTGTGCCTGGGTACAAGATGTATAAGTACTCATTTAAAAGGAAAGGGTTAAAAGAAAGAACATTCTTGCTTCCGTTGTGCAGTGAAGGTGCATCAATTCTCTAAACGCAGCGACCGCATTACTAAACTAATCTAGCAGTAAACGTTACCTTAGCAAAAGTGTAATGTTCGAGGACCTTTTCTCCAAGACCAGAGAAGGACATTATTAAATCTTGAAGATCACTGCTATCTTCATCATTTCTCCTGCAACATTTGAGAGACACAATTGATTGGCAAGTAAACAATAACACCATCCACTAATTCACATGATGACATTCAAATATTTGAGAAGGAAAGTTCAGATATTGGTACTAATTAGCATGGTCGAGACACTTTTCTACCAGTTAGAGCAGAGGTAGGTAAATATTGATATTATAAAAGGCACAATCAAATTAGAAAGGGACCCACCTAGATTGTAACCAGGTATACTTGTACTTGTTGTAAAGCTCAGAGGTAAGTTCGTCTTTGCAGTAACCTATATTACTTAAGATCATCAACAACTGACTGTGGGGATCAACAACACTTTCTGGAGCATTTTTTGATGGTTCTTCCTGGTGGTCGTTGGAATATCCATTATGCCAACCCTCTTGCTTTGAGGTGCCTTGAGAAATGTCAGCACCAATTTGCTCCAAGTGAGCTGATATATGCAAAAAGCAATTAGCCTATCAACATAATCATTTTCTAGTGTGTGCATCTGACTCGATCCGCATAAATGTTCTTTTTGTCTGCCCACATTAATGTGTGGGCATCTGTATACATGTACTATCACAGAAGTTTGGTGTAAAAGGCTTACCAGCAAAATCCAGAAAGGAGTTCAAAAAGGCAAGTCTAACAGATATCAGGATTTCCTCAATATGGGCGAACATATCTTCTGATCTAGCAGCTTCACCTTTTAAAGACTGAATCATCCTGGAAAAAGAAAAACCAGAAATCAGCAACCATATACGGCAACACAGCCATTAAAACACGGAAATTAGCAGTACACAATTGCAAATGCAGTTCTCTAAATATCTCTAATTGCATGCTTCACGACCAGAATCATAAAAATGGCAATTTGGCAACTGCCATATTTTTCTCTAACTAGAGAGAAAAGTAGAACATTAAATCATAGTATTTTCGAGCTGGAATCAAAGATATCTAGAACTCTTACAAATCATATAGCTAAAATTTGTAGCTCTTAAAGTAGACAGGTTAAGTATTTGTATATACATGTAACTGCAAGATGCTAGAAACTTACAGATTAATTTGCTCCATCCCAGAAACGATAACTGAGCGGAATGCAAGGGGCAGGTAAGAAATGGAATATGGAGATCTATTCCTTTCAAGAATAGAAACTGGGATCCACGTCTCCTCCTTTGATATTCCTTCTGTAGACGCCCTCATCCAAGAGCAAAGCCGTTGGATGTATATTTTAGTGATTTCCACCTTAACTTTTCTTAGTGCCATGACTGCCAAAACAAAAGTGTATACAGAATCTCAGTATACTTTAGCGAAACAACAAGCTCAAGTATCAGAAGAAACTCAAATACCAGCACTATGAGGAGCTGACTCTTTCGCCTCAAACGCTTGACATGCTTTTGATACTTCTTTGATGGAATCACTCATATATGGGTGGAGAATATATGATTCGTCAAAGTCATGAAATGTGCTTTGCACCTACACAAGCAATAAGCAGGGAAAAAAAGTATCAGAACCAATGCATTCGAATATATAACAGAGTTCATCTTTCTAGTATAGCAAAGAAAAGCTCTATTGAAAAGATCAGTTGACAGAAAAGAGGCAAGGAAATGACCTTTGCTTCATAGACAGAAATGGTATTTCGTATCATCCCCGCAACTTCTTCCAACGAATGAGTTGAATACCTCGCCTCTTCCACCTTCTCCTCAGCTTTGCTGGCTGAAGTATCGTTAACTTGGGAAGACTGATTTGGTAGAATTCAATCAAAGTAAGATTTCCCTCCATTTGAATAAAGATAGAAATAGGTACTACCCTCAGCTTACAAAATTATAATACACAGAGTTAATCTACTGCAGGAGCAGAGCACATAGGAGTATCAGGTACCTTGGCAAATTTCCCACTGAAAACAGAAAGAGCTGTTTTCCAAAACGCAGGGAGATGATATACGATAACAGCAGTTAATCTTTTGATGTATCTTCCCCTCAAAGCATCATTATCTTTTCCGGCTGACTCTACTGGTGGTAGGTCAACTTGAACTTGATTATCTTCCATAATAGACGTGTCATCTGACTGAAACATTGAAAGAAGTACGAATGTTATCATCTTTAAACCTGAATCTTGATTATATTGAAATAATATAGCTGCCCTCACAGTTGAACTTACAAGTTGAACACCATTTTGTTGGATTTGTCGCCACTTCGCGTCAGAGAGAGCTCTCTCATGCACCTGGTTGCGCAAAATTTCCATCCTTGCTTCATGATCAAAGGTACACTTTTCAAGCAGCCCATGGATTCTTTGATTCTGATAAAAGAAAGGACCCAGCCAGAAAACCTTATATACGTAATTCCACAAATAGTCTGGGAAACTATATATAGTGTGTGTTTCTCGACCACAATCATGAAAGAAAGAAATGCATAATACCAGAGGCTAAGAGAGCGAAAATATGGATACTGAACTCAAAACTATTAGGAATTCAGACACTCCTCAGCACTAAGGTAGGAAAGCCGTCGAAAAAAGAGCAACAACATCTAACGCACGCACTAACCTGAACATGTAAGTAATGCCAAACGGGATCCGATTCGGGCTCCAGCTCCAGCAAAAGCCTCACAGTGTTTTCCAGCTAAATTAAGCAATTAAATTTTAGCTTGAAGTACAGGAAGAGATGGATAGAGAAGTTACATGAATGTCTATTACAAAAAAAAAGAGAAATATGAAAACTTCAATAACTGTTCACTTAGAAACTGATATGTGATATTAAAACAAAAGCACCAGGCCATCCTTTAACTTATTTAAATGATGAACTGTTCATTCCATTAGTAATTTACATTAGAATGGAAGTAGTAATACTTAACTTACAGTCGTAAAATCTATTTTCGGATCTTCCATAGATCTGTAAAGGGTGCCTTTAAACTCCTGCATGACTTTCTCAACCTCTTCAAGTACGCGCTTGAGTAAATTTACCTGTAAGAAACGTGTCACTCTATGCTTTCAAAAGTTTTCTAAGAAATATCCTACAAGTGAATGCTGTGAGAAAAAATGAGTGGTATATGTCTGAAGAGTGTGATCAATGGGACAAGCATACATGAGATGGAAGAGCAATGGACTTCGCCTTCTTGTATTCCCGAACAGCCAAGTCATACTCGCCTTTGCTGATACTACTACGAATTATACTTGGTAAATTGAAGAGTGTGCGGAATCTCTGAAGCATTCCTTGTACAGACCTGATCTTCTCAGCTTGGGCCTAAGAATTATGGTAAAAAAAAAGGCTTAAGAAGACAGCAAGAGGCTACTACAACACCAAAAAACATTAGTACGTGACCAAATCAACCTGTCTCTCAAAAAGTGGCTTAAAGGCAAGATTAGCCCGAGATGTCACACTCTTCATACAGTTGAACAAATGAGTAGTTCCGGATCCTTCTGGATCGTCTTCGATCCGTTTCAGTTTTGATTCAATATCTGTAACCAAAGGCAGTAGCCTTCACATCAACAAGAGAAAAGATAAAAGCCAAAATAAGCCACCAATTGAGTGTAATAATACATACCATCAATTGTTGTTTTACACGAGACAAAGCAGTCAAAATTATCTTTCACCAACTGTTTCCTTTGTAAATTTCGGCCCTTTAAGTCACTTTTCAGGGCAAGGGCACCAGATTCCAAGTCCGCTGCACTGGTCTCTTGGTGAATGCGAGAAAGAAACAGCTTGGGATCGAAATGGTCAGAGATGTACACCAACTTTTCTGCAAATTCTCAGACGAGTAAATTTACAAATTTTAAAAACCGGAAGTTGTACAATGTACATAAGCCCCCAGAAAGTTCAAGTCCTTTGTAAAAGCTAAATTAACTCCAAGTTGAAAGTATAGTCATGAAGAAATACATCCCCCGAAAGTGCATTATCCACTCTCTCAGCTTTTGAAAGACTTTCTGATGACTCATGATTAATCTCAGCGTCTTGTAATCTATTATCCTACGACGTACACATAGCCATGTTTAGCTACGCACTTCCATCTCATCTTCTCAGAGATAAGAGTAAAGTATCTGACTGACATTTGCGGTGAGCCACAAAAAGAGAGAAAGTACCCTAATTTTAGTGGATCGGTGCATTCCATGCCACGAGGGAACGATTGCAAACTGGTAAGAACAACTTTCTTGCCAGCTCCAGATACCTTCCCATCAAGCTTCTCAGTCGCAGGTAGTGCTGTTCTTGACTCCCGCATATCACGAACCCTGCGGGCAAGCTGCCAAATGTCACCAGCATTAGAGTGAAACGTTCATATTTCCAACTGAATCTGCGTGATGCTATGATTCTAACAGAACCAATGGCCTTGAGTTGGGTTCATATATCAAATCCTTCCGGAGGATCTCAAAACTGTTTTATGAACAGAATATTCAGGGGTCATACGATCGATATCACATAAAGCAAATTTTCGATGTAAACCTAAACTCGATCAAATAAGCAAAGATTACTTACGACTACTTTAAATCAAAACGATGCAGCAAACACAACTATAGCCAAACGAAAATTCAAATTCTAAGCTCGAAAGTATCACGCATAATCTTATCAAAAGAAAACTGGAGCCAGATAAATTTAGACTCGATAGATACGTACCTCAGCTTCATTTACTCGTTTCCAGCAATCGGGCTCTAATCCATCCCAAGCTCCATCATCTTCCTTCCTCGCTCTTCCTCTCTCCTTGCCACTGTCGCCTCTTCTCCCGCCACCTGCAGCACCACCTTTTCCCCGATACTTCTCCTCATCCTCATCCCCGCTCGAAATGCTGAGCAATTCAACCTCCGATTCATCGTCCTCATCCATCGATGGCTTCCTTGCGGCCGCCGGACCTCCCATCGGCTTCTTCGGCGGAGGAGCTGCCGGTTTCTTCTGTTGACGTGGCTGCTGCACTAAATTGGCGACGGGCTTACGGGAATTGGCGGAAGGAGGCTTCTGATAGGTAAGATCTCTCTGAGATTGCTCTTTCAACGCCATTTGAAGGAGCTCATCTTCGTCTAGATCGTCGCTGTCGGTCGACATTTCTTCGCTGAATCAGAGGATCGTCTCGGTTTCTTCCTCCCTTTGAGCTATCGCAGAGATCTGTACAGATTTTCGTTTTTCACAAATCTGTTTTTGACTAATTTGAATTTCGTTTGTGACTTTTTCTTTTTCCCGTGTGTAGCGAATTTTTTCCTTCTCGAATTTATTTGTTTTTAACTTTTCCAGTTCCATTTATTAAAGGAAATAAATAAATGCGAAAATAAATCAATTAAGGGGAGAATGAACGCTTGCGTTTTCCTATTTAGCCTAAACCCAAAAATCCCTTATAAATACGCGACCAACCCGAAATCGTTCGAAACTCTGAAATCGCAATTTTCTCTGCAGCGAAGAACTTTACTCATCTCCCACAAGGCCTAATCTTCTTCCGTGACTTCTTTGCTGTTCCGTAATTCCTCCTGGTTTGTTTTTGCCTAATATGAAGAGAAACCCATCAGCGAAAAAGGTAAACTTCTCTCCATCTCTCGCTCGGATTTACTGGGATTTTTATTTAGATGTTGATTCGAGTGTTAATATTGCTGTTGATTCGAATGTTATTGTTAGCCTTTGAAATCTGATACCTGATTGTAATTTTTTTTTTCGGTATTTGGGTTAATCACAGACTATATTCATCTTCGAATTTTATCAATGGATGGGAAGAAATCGAGTGCGTGTGGTGGAGACGAAGATCATTCCTTTGTCTCGTCGTCTATGGGAGGTGAAAAATCGAAGAAGAAATCATCTTTGATAGATGAAGAGAGCTCCATTGGCTTGGAGCTATGTGAGAACCCTAAAGCTGAGGAAGACAAGGTTGTGATCACCGGAAAGAAGAAGGGAAAGAAAGGTTGTAAAAAACCTATGGAAGTTAAGGAGAATGATGAATTTGCTCTGCCTGATCTTGAAGATGATTACAAGGAGGAAGCAGAGGATGATGATAGTGTTAAATTGGGCGATGAGTCGATGCTTGGAAGAGAAGTCACCGAGGATAATTCTGCTACTAAGAGTGAGGAGGTTGGAGAAACTTCAAAAAGTAAGAAAAACAAGAAAAACAAGAGTGGAAGGAGTGCACGTGAAGAAGATGATTTGGACAAGATTCTTGCAGAACTTGGGATAACTCCTGTTCCTGTTTCACATGAGCCAGTTGCACCTGCAGATGGTGCTGGTGAGAAGGATGGAGAAGAAGAGACTGTTGAGTCAGCTGCAGCAAAGAAAAGGAGAAAGAAGAAGGACAAGATAAAGAAAGCAGATATGTCTTCTGTGGAGGCTAATCAAGAGAACTCAATGTCTGAGCCATCACAGCCCAAGAAGAAAGATGGAAAGGGTAAAGTAGCGGAGAAGAAAGTTCCTAAACACGTTCAGGAGATGCAAGAGATTATTGCGAGGCGGAAAGAAGCTGAAGAGAGGAAGATGAAGGAGGAAGAAGAGAAGCTGAGGAAAGAAGAAGAAGAGCGCCTCATGCAGGAAGAGCGAGAGAGGGAAGCTGAAGAGATTAGACAGAGGAGAAGGATAAGGAATAAGGAGAAATTGCAGAAGAAGAAGCAAGAGGGCGGGATTCTAACAGAAAAGCAAAAGAGGGATCAGGCTTTCAAGAACAAGGCGTTGACTGAAGCTGGGATTCTTCTTGTTGCAGATAAAAACGGTGATTCCTCAAAGCGTCCCATTTATGCCAACAAAAAAAAATCAGCTCGCGAAAAAGCAAAAGGTTCTGCTTCTCTCCAGGTGAAAGATGATGTAGAAACAAAACGAGCTGATGATGAAAGGATTGATAGAATAGAATCAGCAGGCACGAAAGAAAAGCAAGCAGCTGCTTATGTAGAACATGAGAATGGTGATGAGAAGGATGATTGGGAAGCAGAAAGTGGTGATTATGATGAAGAGGACGAAGAACCTCAGCCTGTGGTTGATATAGAATTAAAAGACACTACATCAAAGACACATTATTCAGGTCATGATAAACACTAGTGTCTTTATCCCTTGTCTGTTCTTAATCTAATATTTTGGGTTTCAATACAGATCCTCTCACTGATAGTCCAACAGTAACGGCAGGAGTTGCAGGCAAGCCAACAACAGCTGCCAAAAAAGCTATGCATAAGGTGGATGATGCTACTCGGCCAAAAGATACTTCTAAAAGGGGTAAAGGTTCAGTACTGAATGAAGAAGGTATTAAAGAAAAACAAGAAAATCTTCGCTCTCCCATTTGCTGCATCATGGGACATGTTGACACTGGTAAAACAAAGCTGTTGGATTGCATCAGAGGAACAAATGTTCAGGAAGGTGAAGCTGGAGGTATTACTCAACAGATTGGTGCAACGTATTTCCCTGCAGAAAACATCCGTGAGAGGACCAAGGAGTTAAAGGCTGATGCAAAAATTAAGGTGCCAGGTCTATTGGTTATTGATACGCCTGGGCATGAGTCATTCACAAATCTGCGGTCAAGGGGCTCAAATTTGTGTGACCTTGCAATTCTAGTGGTTGACATAATGCATGGTCTAGAGCCACAAACTATAGAATCTCTAAATCTTTTGAGAATGAGGAATACAGAATTCATTGTTGCCTTAAATAAGGTGAGAGTTCTCGTCATTCTGCTGGGATGTGGTTGGTTTTTTATATTATTACTGATATGTGGCAATATAAAACCTTCAACTTGCAGGTTGATAGACTATATGGGTGGAAAACAAGCAAAAATGCTCCTATAAGGAAGGCGATGAAGCAGCAATCGATAGATGTGATTAATGAATTTAACACGAGGCTCACTAGTGTAAGTCATACGTCTATAGGTTTTGATATAATGATTTAGGGTGGATAGGATGAGTACATATGATGTAACCTATATATATATTGTTTTTCATTGTTGGTTTCAGGTTATAACTCAGTTCAAAGAACAAGGACTCAACACTGAGCTTTATTACAAGAACAGAGAAATGGGAGAAACTTTCAGTATTGTACCTACTAGCGCTATTAGGTCTGAAATTTATTTGCGTCATAAATTTCCAGTCCAACATAGACGTCAACTAATGGATTAATTTGGATATTGATATCTCAGTGGGGAAGGGATTCCAGATCTGTTGCTGTTGCTGGTACAATGGGCTCAGAAAACAATGGTCGAGACACTCACATATGCTGACAAACTGCAGGTCTGTTTCATTTCTCTTTAGGGAACTCGTCATTTCTGCAATACAGCATACTTATCGTTTCTTGAAATGGTTACACAGTGTACCGTCCTTGAGGTCAAAGTTATTGAAGGCCATGGTACGACAATTGATGTTGTTTTGGTCAATGGTGCTCTCCACGAAGGTGATCAAATCGTTGTTTGTGGGTCAAAGGTAAGTAGAAACCTCATGGGGCATACCTAAACATATCATGTGCCAACTGCCAAGTATTTCATAAAGCTGTAAACTTGATGTTATTGTTTCGTTTCCTTTTCTCCTATTTTCAGGGACCAATTGTAACAACTATTAGATCATTATTGACTCCTCATCCTTTGAAGGAACTACGCGTGGAGGTACTTTCAGATAGTCCATTTCTTCCCTCTTGTAACTGTTATTCGTAGGGAAACATGATTTGTGCTATATTCTTTTTTCCATACACGATGAGAATTTCCTGGTCTTTTCAGGGTAAATATCTGCATCATATAGAAGTAAAGGCTGCACAATGTATCAAGATTACTGCACAGGTGATTATCTCTTACATAACATCACAGTCTTCATTACTAGCCGACACTGTTATATGTGCTTTGAAATTTGAAGCACATCCTGATCAAAAATGCTTCCCATATTTTTGGTGTTTATAAAAGGGCCTTGAACACGCTGTTGCTGGTACTTCCTTGCATGTGATTGGACCTGATGAGGATGTAGAAGAAGCCAAGAAAACGGCCATGGAAGATATGGAGTCCGTTATGAGACGGATTGACAAAAGTGGTGAAGGAGTTTATGTACAAGCTTCTACATTAGGGTCTTTGGAAGCATTGCTTGAGTTTTTGAAGTCCCCAGATGTAGAAATACCTGTCAGCGGTATTGGTATAGGACCTGTGCATAAGAAGGATATCATGAAGGCCGGCGCAATGCTAGAGAGGAAAAAAGAGTATGCTACGGTTTTGGCTTTTGACGTGAAAGTAACTGCAGAGGCTCGCGAACTTGCAGACAGAATGGGAGTAAAAATCTTGTGCGCTGATATCATCTATCATCTGTTCGATCGGTTTAATGGTTACCTGAAGGATATCAAAGAGGAGAAAAAGAAAGAAACAGCCTGTCAAGTAGTGTTCCCATGTGTCCTTAACATTTTACCAAACTGTGTCTTTAATAAGAAAGACCCAATCATCCTGGGAGTCTATGTCGCCAATGGAATACTCAAGGTACTGTATATGCTAATTTTCTCATGAGGATCTGTGTACACATATGTCCTCTGGAAAACACGGATCTAACAATGGTCTTGATGTTTTAGGTTGGAACTCCCATGTGCATTATCAAAGAGATTGAGAATCTAAGAGTGTTTATGGATATTGGTCGCGTTGCTTCTATCAAGAAGAACAATAATACAGTTGACTCTGCTACGAAAGACGAGATGGTGGCTATTAAGGTATGAGATCGCTTTCTTTCTCTTCATCACTTATAAACCTGTGTTTTCACCGTTTTCTCTGGCATTTGACCTTGTAAAAACCAATGAATTTGTTTGTTTTTCCTATTAGATCATTGCCTCTAACCCTGGAGAACAGAAGATGTTTGGGAGGCACTTTGGTATAGACGACGAGCTTGTCAGTCATTTTTCTAGTCGATCATTCGACATACTCAGAGCAAACTACCGAGTAAGTCTGTCTTGTAACAAAAAAGATAGAAAACTAAAAATTAACTGTGCTTTAAGCTCTATCTAAAACCTTAAACCTTTATTGCAGGATGAGTTATCTCGAGACGAGTGGGAGCTTGCTTTGCAACTTGAAAACATGTTCAAGATACAATAGATTCACTCTCTTTACCTAATTACATTTTGAAGCTAAACACAGAGATTATTACATTGAAGATTTGAGAAAGACATTTTGCGTTTCCTTTTTCTTTTGTAATTTGCTGATTGATAATGATTGTTCTTCGGTTTTGACATTATAAGCATTTCTTTATATGCCGCTAAATTATTCTATGCAATCCATTAACCTTAACCCTCCTATTATTCTACAATTTTCTGTGGATTAAACTCTCAAGATTACCTGTGTTCTCTATATTGCCTTTCTTTTGGTAATTTATTGGTTCTATTCTATCTAGTATTTTTGATATGGAATCATCTCTGATTGCATTATTTTTGTTAAATAAAGCCACATGTTCCATTTTCCTTTTTACGAGGATGTTAGAGTTTACACGCAATCTCGTGCCAAAAGCAGGCATGGATTTAGCTTTACAAATCGGAATAATACATATGAGATTATAGAACACGACAACAATTTCCAAAAGTAGTTCTCTTTTAATTTTTTTTTTCCGGAGATCATTGATTCGTCATGACTCTAACAGTCTAACGTAATGGATCTCTAGTGTCGATTTTTTTTTCTCCAAACGGAACTCATTTGTATTTGTAGTCTACAATAAAGAGCTCGAGATCAAAAATAAATTCATTCACAACACACATTATTATCTTAATAAAGAACAAAATAGATAAATTTCAGCTCTACTTGATCTTATTATAGTTATAATTTCTAACAGGTTCTAACTACCAACAAATTTAGCGGTATTTTGGCGAATTAATTAGGCGTTTTGGCAGATTTTTGGCACATTTTCAGGTTTAAATTAAAAGGATTTTAGTTTTTAATATTCATATTTTATTTTTCATCTAACGTATATTAAAGTTTTCTTGCTCTAAAAATTTACGGTTATCCAGCTTCTTTGAATCAAATCAAATCTGATAAGAACAAACGGAAAAACAAAAAAAAAACATTTTACCAGCCTACTAGCCTGCGAGCCTACAAGTGTTAAAGACTCAAAGCGCCATTTATCATTACTGACAAGTGTTAAATTTAGACTCAACGCGCCATTTATCATTATTATTGAGAGAAACTTCAATTGGCAGATTTACATCACATACATGGTTTATAAAGAGATTCCATTCGTATCAAATTACCACCAATAAAACAAGTCACGATTCTATTCCAAAGTTTCTTATACATCTTAAAATGAAAAAAAAAAACCGTAACCGCTTCCATTTTGTTGCATGAACACATGAAGAAGTGTTCGGTCACGTAAGTAAACACACACAAACTATCACATACCATGTGACCCAATCAGTTTTGTCAAACCAAAAGTAACCGCCATAGCTAACCATCCTCCAATCAAAACCCTAGCTGACGACTTAACCACCGGTGCTTTCCCCAAAACCGCTCCTAACCACCCAAACATGACCAACGCCAACGTAACCGCCGCCACAATCACTCCAAGCCTCACGTTATAATCTTTCACAAACGCAGCCGCCAATAAAGGCACAATCGCTCCCAAAGAAAACGCTAACGCAGACGCTGCAGCTGCTTGCATCGGGCTAGGAAGCTTCTCCTTCTCTATATCTTCTCCTCCGCTCTCTCTCTTCATCTGAGCCACCTCTATGTCGTACTGAGAGTAAACCGAGACAAACTCTCCGATTGCCATGCTACAAGCTCCGGCCACTAAACCGGCGAAACCGGATAAGATCATGGTTTTGACGTCTTGCTTAACCGCACCGACACCCATCATAAGCGAAGCCGTTGAGACAAGACCGTCGTTAGCACCGAGTACGGCGGCTCGTAGCCATTGAGCTCGTTTGGAGTAGTCGAAAACCTTTTCTTGATCTTTCTCCATGTCTAGGTTCAAGCTGTTGTTCACGTTGTGGGACTCCATAGTTATTAAAATTTCTGTTGATTTGGTTTTTCTTTTCTTTTCTTTTCTTATAGTTGTGTTGAAATGAGAGAAGATAGAGAATATTTGATGTAAGTGTGGAGAACACACGCCTAGGTTCAGGTCTATTTATGGAGAGATTTTATGTGAAACTTTTGTATTTTGTTAATATAAAAATTTGTATGTGGTGGCGTCGACGATTAGTAAATGTGGACCATCATCACCACTAACGGAAATACTTTTACTATATTAGACAAATTGTGGACTAAAATCAACCCCCACCTGTTTTCCTCTTGTTACTGAATTTGTTTTCCTAAAACTTGAGTTTTACTTACCAAAACACAAACCTCAATTAGTTACCAAAACCCAAGGCTTGAGTCTTGACTAATATATTTGAAGCATCATCATCACCACTAAAGGAAATACTTTAATTACTATATTGGACAAAATGTGGACTAGTAAGTTAATCATTCCTACCTGTTTTCTTCTTATTCATTGCTGTTTTTTTTTTTTCCTTCATTCAAAAACTTCAAAACTTGAGTTTGACTTACCAAAACACATACAGCTTGGTTTAGTTATAAAATCCTGACCTTTTTTTTCCACAACTTTAGTGTGTATACTAGCTATGTACTAATGAGTATTCTCAGTACTGTCTTATATGCATAGGTCATCGATTGTTATAACTGAAAGGCTACCGTCAAATTATGAGTTCTAGCTGTACAAGTAAACATATTTGATATTAGCATTATATATTTATTATTTCTTTTTCCAAAAAATTAGAATATTGAATTTAGCAAAGATCTAAACGTTTTTACACTATGATTACAAGTTTGAAACGAACAAATCATAGCGGAAACAAAATTAAAGTGGATTTCCGCGTACGATCGGTAAAGATAAAGCATATACATTACGATAATTGGTATAAAATATATCTCAATTGAAACTAAATTCAAAAGGAACATCATATACCTTTCCAACAAAAAACATAATATTTATAAATCATTGAAAGAAAACGCGAAAGAGGGAAATAAATGTGAAATACCACACATTTGGGTTTTCTCCTTCTTTTTCACATCTTACTTTCTTAGGGATGTAAGTTTCTACTTCATTTTATTTAATTCGCGGAGGGCCGAAAATAAATAAACAATCTGAGTGAGAGGCCGAAAGGGGCAGTTACATACTTGCAATATGAAGCTGTTCTGTCGTCTCCATGATTCAAAGCCATGCATATTAGCATATACTAAATTAGATGATAGAAACTAAAAATTATGGTACGAAATCTGTTTCCCAAAATTAAGTTTGTAAAACTTATAATGCTTTAGTTCTTGAGTTTTTCTTATGTTTACCGCTTTAAGTTTCTTATGAAATTAAGTTTTCCTTTTGGAGACTATATTTGGGAAAATGCTATAATTTATTCTCAAAAATCGATTGACAAAAAAATCCAGTAAGCTTGTATTAACGTTGCTTTTTGTTTTAAAAAGTAAAATTTCAAACAAACAAAAAAACCGGAGTTCGATTGGTAAATAAGTCCATTAATTTCTCCACATAATTTGAAATAAATAAAGAGGTTTCTTAAAGTTTCAGATTTTCTCATATTTTAGTATATTAAAACTAATAATTAAATGTTTTTCTTCATTGTATTATATCTATTTTTTTCATTGTAATTTTTAAGACACATTGAAAACGAGTAGAGGTCGGCTGATTCATTTTTTATTATTTTAACTTATTTTATCCCCTTTTTCTTACTATACGGAAACTGTGAAAGCGTTTTTTAGTAAAAAAAAAAACAAAAAAACTGTGAAAACGTTTTTCTATAAAGGGAAAATAAAACAACCTCTCTAATTCTTTTACTTTCTGTTTTCTTTTGTTGGTTGATTATACTTTTTTTTCTCGACAAAGAAATGAACCCAAAACAAAAAGGGGCTAATCAATCACACATACTGTTTATATTATTTGTTCACCATTCTCTGGATTTTCTTAGTGTTTGACCAAAAGTGATCAATGGATAATATATATACATATGTATTGATAAGACACTGTTCGATTTTGAAACTGTTTAATAGTGTAATCATAATAATCTATGGGGTCTTCTGTTCAATATATATAAGAAAGCGATGATAAGGATGATAATATAGGTCAAATGGATTAATATAAAGAAAACAAAGAATTACTTTTTTTCTGTTAAAGAATTACACCATTAGTTACTGATAGACAAACACATAATGGACGATTAAAATATCAAACAGTACAATCCAACTAGCTCATATATGAAGGGGATCAAGTTTGAATCAGATGCTTTTCACACTAGAGATTCTTCGACCCAGCAATTAGAGCCGTCTGCAACTAAATATCATAAACAATCATAAACAACAAATTAGTAGTAGATAATATGAACATATAAAAGGTGGATTTTTTTTCCTGATATATATAAAAATAGATGGATTGATGAATTGGAAAGCACTGAGAAATAAATGTATAGGGAGATAAAACAATGGAAATAGTTGATAATAATATAAAGAAAGAGGGACGAGTGTGGTTGCCACACGAATAGCACCACACTTCACCATCATCATCACTTGTTTAACACACACATATACATATCTACGTATTATGTTTCTTCATATGTATGCATGCATACGTAGTCGCCTACGTAGCTGTATGCCCGCGCATTTTAGAATTCCGGAATATTTAACTCATATGACTGGTTTTTAAAAAAAAATATTTATATATAACGGTAAAGTTATAAGTGCCTTTTTACGGCTCACACCACATTCAAATTGTGGATAAAATATCTGATATAAATTTTTTTCAAAGAAAAAATATCCGATATGATTATACAATAAAAACCGATCAGTATAACACCACATTTGTTTTATTATAATTTACATTAGTAACGATCTATAATTGAATTAATGAATTATAAAATATACAATTATTGTATATATGTGAATAATATTTATATAGGTGAATAATTCTTTTTTCCTGTGTATATTTTTTACTATGCTATAGAATTTGTTATTTGGTTATGATATATTGATAACATCATGTGTGAACCTGTTGTTCGATTTTATATCCGTTATTCTCTCATAATGTAGTGAAAAGTAGGTTATTGTACCTTTTATATTTGATAATGATACATTTCAACTTTACTAGTGTGGTCCGAGTCCTGGCTAGTCCTACGATCATGAAACGCGAAATCTCATAAAAATTTCGGAAGTGTTTTTTTTTTGTTATTTTTCTTTTGTAACGCTTGTTTGATACTAGAAGATTCAAAGTGGACTGATACAATGAGGGATACCAATGAAGTATCAAACAGAGAAAAACAGAGGATCTCAAAACATTTAGTTCAAATGGTATGAGCCATACGCCGATCTTCAAAGAGGTGGTGAGAATGAACGAGGTAATTTGGTAGTGAGTTGACCTGACATGAGTTAGGCACCGTCAATATGCAATTGATTCGACATTGCGATTGCTTTCTATAGAAGTCCCGTCAATGCTTCAATGATCAGAAAAGTTCAGCCAGCTAGTGATGTTCTCAAGTAGTCCCCGAAACATCCTTCCTTAACTTGTGCAGATGACAATTCAAAAAAAAAAAAAAACATTTTCTTCTATTGCATATTATTACTAAATAGACATTTTACTGCCTATTATAAACTCGGGAGCTCTGCTTCGAATCTGGAGGTTAATCTGTTTGTAGCATAGATGACATTTGAGTAGATATATTTTCTGTAGGATTGAAAATAAAGGGTTTATGCAAATAATTTTCAGATGATTAGCAAGATGAATCCTATTTCTATCTAAAATAAATTTATTTACGATTTTTCTCTATCCTTTCATACAGCCAGGAGGCCCAGGACATTGGAAATTTAACTCGGCCAACATAAATGGGCTTAACAGAAATGCAGCAATGGATTAATGTATATACTATATAAGTATATAGTATTAACCAAAAAAAAACAAGAAAAATTGAATAAAACTAGGCAAGCTGACTCAGCTTCTTCGTGGAACTGAATACATTGAGTAGAGTTTTGTTTGCCATGTGCCATGATTGTCTTGACTCTTGATTCTTGACCCACATATTTGCGCAGTCAAAATGGACACTCGTAATGATATCTTTATATGAAATAAATTGACAAAAACATTTACACAAAACCGTACAAAATATATTTACATAAAAACATGCCAGATTCTCTACATTAGTATGAAATATTTGTTTTCCAGAGGGTCTATGAGTTTTGAGGGATACTAAAGTGAAACGTTCTTTCCCCCTGAATTCTCTGATTAATGGTATTAACTTGATCGAATCCGAAGTATGTATAATATATATATAAATATTAATATATATATATATATATATATATGTGTGTTAGGAGTTAGGACTTGTATCAAATGACTTTGTTAGAATTATTTTCTTATAATTTTATTTGTGAAATTGAAGGAAAATGACAAAGTAGTAATTATATGGAAAATAAATTAATTTAGTATTCAAGAAGAACTAGTCTTTCGCTTGTCCCGTCCATAGTCGTCGTGACCAAGTAGTTGCTATGCGCCGTTGTAGTATTATAATTCAGGGATAATTTATTGGATAAGATTATGTAGATCAAATTAAATAATAAGAGAAACAAAAACAGATGATTATACATATGTACGTGGACTCTTTATATATATATATATATATATATATATATATATATATATATATATTAAGTTGGTCCGTCTATAGTGATGAAATTTTGAACTTTGACTAATCCATGGCTTGAACAGAGTGGTTCTTACTTTTCTACGGTACATTATACTAATACTCTTCAGCACCCGAGATAGACCGGCAAGCCAAGAATATTTTATATGAAATTTAATAAAGAGAAAATTAGCCAAGTTTTAGCTATAAAAGGAGAAACAAATAAGAATCAGAAATATACTAAATCAGCATTCCAACACCACAAAGAAGAAAACACACACAGCCTCTCATTCTCGCTCCTTGATTGTGATCACGTAGAGTGCCGTGAAGAAGAAGAAATGGGATACCCTTTCGAAGAAACCGTAAGCTCTAGCCCTAAAACCCCAATTGTCACTGATGATGATAATGAGTTGGGATTAATGGCCGTGAGACTTGCAAATGCCGCCGCCTTTCCAATGGTTCTCAAGGCCTCTCTCGAGCTCGGTGTCTTTGACACTCTCTACGCCGAAGCCACTCGGACTGACTCATTCCTGTCACCTTCCGAGATAGCGAGTCGGCTACCAACCACGCCACGTAACCCTCAGGCGCCGGTTTTGTTGGACCGCATGCTTCGTCTACTCGCAAGCTACTCCATGGTCAAGTGCGGTACGGTCCAAGCCGGAAAGGGCGAGAGGGTCTACAAAGCCGAGCCGATTTGCAGGTTTTTCCTGAAGGATAACATTCAAGATATTGGATCGCTTGCTTCTCAAGTCATTGTCAATTTCGACAGCGTCTTCCTTAATACCTGGTATTTTTTCTACAGTTCATCTTAGTACAAACCTGTTCCGTTTTTCCATGCCCTAGTTCCTGATTGAAATGCTATGAGATCTTACCTTAAACCGTACGCAAATTTTAGGGCACAATTGAAAGATGTCGTGCTAGAGGGAGGAGATGCATTTGGCCGTGCACATGGTGGCATGAAACTATTCGACTATATGGGTACAGATGAGAGATTCAGCAAGCTCTTTAACCAAACCGGATTCACAATCGCCGTTGTGAAGAAGGCTCTTGAAGTCTACGAAGGCTTCAAAGGTGTGAATGTTTTGGTTGATGTCGGAGGTGGAGTAGGCAACACCCTTGGTGTTGTTACTTCTAAATATCCTAACATTAAGGGTATTAATTTTGATCTCACGTGTGCCTTGGCACAAGCACCTTCTTACCCTGGGGTGGAACATGTCGCCGGAGATATGTTCGTGGATGTTCCAACCGGAGATGCCATGATCTTGAAAGTAAGATTAACAACTTATTATTCATCTAGCTTGAAAGTGTATGTATACTAGTACTTATATCTGGGATTAAATTTGTTTTACAGCGTATACTTCATGATTGGAATGACGAAGACTGTGTGAAGATTCTTAAGAATTGTTGGAAATCACTACCAAAGAATGGTAAAGTTGTTGTCATAGAATTAGTCACTCCTGATGACGCGGAGAGTGGAGACATCAACGCAAACATAGCATTTGACATGGACATGTTAATGTTCACCCAATGTTCTGGTGGCAAAGAGAGGTCAAGAGCTGAGTTTGAAGCTTTGGCTGCAGCTTCTGGTTTCACCCATTGCAAGTTCGTTTGTCGTGCTTATCACTGTTGGATTATTGAGTTCTGTAAAGAAAATGTTTAAAATATGAAACTTAATCTGTTGGAAAAAAATAAGAAAAACTAAATCCTCGTCATTGTTAATTCGTCTTTGCTTTTTTTTTTTTTTACTTGTTTACCTTTTTAATTCATCTTTGTTTGAAATGGTACAATTTAGTCGAGCAATATGAAATAAAAAAATCTGTTTATCAATTGGTTTTCTCATTTTGTACTCAGCTTTAGCTAATAATTGTAGCCACATGGAATTCATTGATTTCGTTTTGAAAGTCTCACACAAGAGCATCATTGGTTGTTTTCATTTGTTTTCTTCTTCTTTCTCCTTGGTTGTTACTTGTTAGTCCTCTTCCTTTCGCCGGAAATAACGGCTACATACTTCTCTAGTTTAATGTTTTATTCATAATTTCTGTTATTGCAAAAGCTTGAGAGATTCATAAATGAATATAAACCAAAAAAATGTTCATAAAACTAGAATATAATTAGAGAATACAGACTAAGACCATCTCCAATGGTCCTTCAAATTTTACTTTTTCCTTCATTTTGAAGATAAAAATGAAGAAGTCTTTTCCAATGGTGCTTCAATTTCACCTTCAAAATGAAGAAATGAACAGTGTTCCTTTCTTCATTTTTTGAAGGTGAACTTTTTTCTTATAAAATGTAACTTTAACTTTTTATATGTTTTGTTTTATACCCAAACAAAACTTATATATTTTTTTGTATCCAATTTTTTTTAAAACTATGGATTTATCCAATCAAATTATAAACTAAAAATGTAATAAGCACAATAAAAAATACAATAACATATATTAATTAAGAAATACAAGAACATAGCCAACTACAAAATTAAAAATACATATCTAATACTAAATTATAAATAAGAAAACTTAACATAACATAAACTAACAACTTAATAATCTGAGAAACTATTTCTACATCCATTAAAATTATTAAATTTTTGTTGAAATTTTACAATAAATAAAATAAGTAGGTGAAAACTTATAAAACAGAAAATTGAAGGATCTTATTAGCAATTAGTAATAACATAAAGAAATAGAATATACCTAAAATATTCTTTTTGAAGAAAAAAATGAAGAAAAGTTGATCCAATGGTTTCTTCATTTTTTCCTTCAAAAATGAAGAAAAAAATGAAGAAACCATTGGAGATGCTCTAACTCATAGAACAAATGCCTGATTGGAGGAAAATGAGGCTTTTTACATTTATTTTTCATTTGGATTTTATGGTACATAAATGCATGCATGTAAGTATGTAACGATAAACTTTTTGAATGGGGTTGATCGATCACCACTTTAACAATAGAAATAGCATCAACGGATAGTTGGTTTGAGACAAATGAACTAGACCGGGCAGAAATCGGGATCTAGAGATAAGGCATGACCAGCCGTGAGATAACCAATAATCATCCTTTTATCCATAACAATAATCATCGCCTCAACTACCACCATATAGACATAATCCACGCAAAAACAAAGGCGATTTAATTTGCTCGGACACTTACCAACTTTGTAATTAACTATAATACGTGTTAAGATTTGCAGCTTTCTTATGGTTATTGACTTATTGTTATAGTTAGCCCTAAATTATATATTATTATGTCGATCAAATTGAAGAACAAACAGAAAAACGAAAGAAAATAGATACAGTATCTCGCTAACCTCTTTATTCTTTATTAGACATGAGATATACACTTATAGTTTGGTCGATCCCTTTAGTCATAAAATTGGATCAAATTGATGAAAAAAATATATTTTGCTTAATTTCAATTTTTTTTATAAGAGATAAGATATACTAATGTAGTCAATGAGTCATGAAACAAAGTGAATTGACTTTTATTAAAAATTCCAACCAACTTGAAAACAGAGTTAACTGTTTCAGCCGCCAGAAGTACCTCTTACTTTTCTACATAGAGACTATTGACTATTCAGCCAGCCAAATGGACCGGCACGCCAACAATATATTTAAATGAAATTATTATAAAATAAATAAAAAAAGACAGAGGAAGCTAAGCCTTAATTCGCTATAAAAAGAGAAACTAAGATTTATCAAAGCATCATCTTCAACACTACACACACATACAGCCTCTCTCTATTTCCTCGCTTCTAATTAGTAAGGTACCGTGAAGGAGAAGAAAGAAAGAGATAAGGACAAATATGGGAATCCTTTTTGAAGAAACCTTGAGCTCTAACGGTAAAACCCAAATTGTTATTGATGATGATAATGAGTTGGGTTTGGTGGCCGTGAGACTAGCCAATGCTGCAGCCTTCCCAATGGTTCTCAAAGCTTCCCTCGAGCTCGGTGTCTTCGACACTCTCTATGCCGCCTCTGAGTTCCTCTCACCTTCCGAAATAGCGAGCCGGCTACCAACCACACCTCGCAACCCTGGGGCGCCGGTTTTGTTGGATCGTATGCTTCGTCTACTCGCTAGCTACTCCATGGTCAAGTGCGGTACGGTCCAAGCCGGAAAGGGCGAGAGGGTCTACAAAGCCGAGCCGATTTGCAGGTTTTTCTTGAAGGATAACATTCAAGATATTGGATCGCTTGCTTCTCAAGTCATTGTCAATTTCGACAGCGTCTTCCTTAATACCTGGTATTTTTCTATTCATCGATTGAGATGTTTTAAAACATTCAAATTAAACCATGAATCTTATGTTATGGATACGCTGTTTTCACAGGGCACAATTGAAAGATGTGGTGCTAGAAGGAGGAGATGCGTTTGGCCGTGCACATGGTGGGATGAAAATCTTCGACTATATGGGCACAGATGAGAGATTCAGCAAACTCTTTAACCAGACCGGATTCACCATCGCTGTTGTGAAGAAGGCTCTTGAAGTTTACCAAGGCTTCAAAGGTGTGAATGTTTTGGTTGATGTAGGAGGAGGAGTTGGTAACACTCTTGGTGTAGTTACTTCGAAGTATCCTAACATTAAAGGTATCAATTTTGATCTGCCTTGTGCCTTGGCACAAGCACCTTCTTACCTTGGGGTAGAACATGTCGCCGGAGATATGTTTGTTGATATCCCAACCGGAGATGCCATGATCTTGAAAGTAAGTCCAACAACCCTCTTATTTTAACACATACTTACTAGAAGTGTATGTATGTTGTACATTGTGCTTACTTTTTGGGATTAAATTTGTTTTACAGCGTATACTTCATGACTGGACCGACGAAGACTGCGTAAAGATTCTTAAAAACTGTTGGAAATCACTTCCTGAAAACGGTAAAGTTGTTGTCATAGAATTAGTCACTCCTGATGAGGCAGAAAATGGGGACATCAACGCGAACATTGCCTTTGATATGGACATGTTGATGTTCACACAATGTTCCGGCGGAAAAGAGAGATCACGAGCTGAGTTTGAAGCTTTAGCCATGGAATCAGGCTTTACACATTGCAAGTTCGTTTGTCCCGCTTACCACTGTTGGATTATTGAGTTTTGCAAAGAAAATGTTTAAAAATATAATGAGGAATCCTCATGCATCAATTGTTAATTTCATCTTCGCTTTATTCCTTGTTTGCGATGATCATGCCTTTGTCCTTGTCTTCAATGCAATGAAATAAAAATAAGCTTTTAGATTTATTTTTTAACAGTCCACTCGCTGAAAAATAACGGCTAGCTACTTCTCTATTTTAATGTTTCAATTTTTCTATTATCATGCATATGTTTGAAAGAATCTTTTCATAATAAATTAATATTCTAATAATGTAGTCTTTTAAGAATACAGTTTTAAGTATAAGATATCATATATGATGGGACGAATATCCGATAAAAAAGAAACTGAGTCAATTTTAAGGTTTTATCCTTGGTAACTATAAATTCGGAAGGTGTGTGCAACGATTATAAAAAATGCCACGATACGAGCATAGTAGTGTACATAAAATCCACGATAATGTTTGATATTTATCTCTATATACACTTCTATGCTCGTATCGTGGATTTTATGTTCATAATTAATTAATTAAAGATCTTTTAAAAATAAATAAATTAATTAAAGATGTATTTAAGTTTACTGATAAGGTTAAGTTGTAGGAGTTAAAATTTAGATAAGTAAGAAAATTACAATTGATGGAATTACAATGTTCGTATATGGTTTTGGAGGAAAATGAAAAATAGAGTTTATTTTATTGTTATGTCATTGATTTAAATTGTCTTTCTTTCCCCAGAAATATGCAACCTTCTTATCCATCCATAACAACTCATCAGTCATCAGGCTCACTCACCTACCACCGTAATAACCATGCAAAGACAAAGGCAATTTCAGTCACACACGTAACAACTTTGTAATTTACTTAAATTGGTCCATTATATGGTTACTCTTTGAATTTTAAGTTTTCTTATGATTATTGATCTAATTAACCCAAAACTATATAAGTAAAAATGAAGTTTGACAATCCAAAACTCGTGACCTTCCTAGAAGGCCGATTCAAGATGGAGGCCATAGAGGACAAGCGTGATGTTTACACTCACTTCGGTCCAAATTACAGCAGATATATTATCCTACTAAAGAAAAATAAAATAAAGATTTCCGTATTTTTCTTGTCCTTCCTATGTCGCAATCGTTCAAATCAAGTTGGAGACTTGGAGCTATGCGTTTCTCTGCGTATTATAATTTATTTTATTATTATGCGATCAAACTGAAGAACAAAATAAATAAGATATTTGCTTATTATTTTATTTTCTTTTATAACCGATATTTGCGAACGTAATATACACTTTTATAGTCACTTGGTCTACCATAGTGATGAAATTAAAGTGACTGTCGTCTCCTTTGAACATTGACTTTTCAAAACCAATTGACTTGAAACAAGATTTAGCTGTTTCAGCCGCAACAAGGGCCTCTTACTTTTCCACATCGAGACTATTCAGCCAGCCAAGTGGACCGGCACGCCAACGATATAATTCAATGAATACAATAAATTTAGTTAAAATAATATGAGGAGGCTATAAAGCCTTAGCTATAAAAGGAGAAATCATCTTCATCAACACTACAAATAAGAAACACACATACACAGCCTCTCTCTCCCTATCTATCTTTCCTCGCTTCTGATCAGAGTGATCACGTACGGTACCGTGAAAGAGAAGAAAGAAAAAAATGGGAATCCTTTTTGAAGAAACCTTGAGCTCTAACCCCCAAACCCAAATTGTTATTGATGATGATGATAATGAGTTGGGATTGATGGCCGTGAGACTAGCCAATGCTGCAGCCTTTCCAATGGTTCTCAAAGCTTCCCTCGAGCTCGGTGTCTTTGACACTCTCTATGCCGCCTCTGAGTTCCTCTCACCTTCCGAGATATCGAGCCGGCTACCAACCACACCTCGCAACCCTGGGGCGCCGGTTTTGTTAGATCGTATGCTTCGTCTACTCGCTAGCTACTCCATGGTCAAGTGCGGTACGGTCCAAGCCGGAAAGGGCGAGAGGGTCTACAAAGCCGAGCCGATTTGCAGGTTTTTCCTGAAGGATAACATTCAAGATATTGGATCGCTTGCTTCTCAAGTCATTGTCAATTTCGACAGCGTCTTCCTTAATACCTGGTATTTTTTCTACAGTTCATCTTAGTACAAACCTGTTCCGTTTTTCCATGCCCTAGTTCCTGATTGAAATGCTATGAGATCTTACCTTAAACCGTACGCAAATTTTAGGGCACAATTGAAAGATGTCGTGCTAGAGGGAGGAGATGCATTTGGCCGTGCACATGGTGGCATGAAACTATTCGACTATATGGGTACAGATGAGAGATTCAGCAAGCTCTTTAACCAAACCGGATTCACAATCGCCGTCGTGAAGAAGGCTCTAGAAGTCTACGAAGGCTTCAAAGGTGTGAATGTTTTGGTTGATGTTGGAGGTGGAGTTGGTAATACTCTTGGTGTTGTGACTTCTAAGTATCCCGAAATTAAAGGTATCAATTTTGATCTGCCCTGTGCCTTGGCACAAGCACCTTCTTACCACGGGGTGGAACATGTCGCCGGAGATATGTTTGTGGATGTCCCAGCAGGAGATGCCATGATCTTGAAAGTAAGTTCAACAATTCTTTAATTTTAACACATACTTACTAGAATTGCATGTATGTAGTACATTTTTTTTTACTTACTTTTGGGATTAAATTTGTTTTACAGCGTATACTTCATGATTGGACTGACGAAGACTGTGTGAAGATTCTTAAGAATTGTTGGAAATCACTACCAAAGAATGGTAAAGTTGTTGTCATAGAATTAGTCACTCCTGATGATGCGGAGAATGGAGACATTAACGCAAACATTGCATTTGACATGGACATGTTAATGTTCACCCAATGTTCTGGTGGCAAAGAGAGGTCAAGAGCTGAGTTTGAAGCTTTGGCTGCATCTTCCGGATTCACCCATTGCAAGTTCGTTTGCCGCGCTTATCACTGTTGGATTATTGAATTCTGTAAAGAAACTGTTTAAAATATAAAGCTAAATCCTGATAATGTCGTTGATATCATCTTTGTTTTCAATTCTTTGTCTGAAATGACCATATACCTCTCTCTTTGTCTTGGAGCAATTTTTAATAAAAATAAGCTTTTATTATATTCTCATTGTACTTTTTAAGAGCCAGCTGTAATTAATTAGTCACATGAAATTCATTGGTTTCTCTTTCAAGAGCTCACAATACACAAGTGGCATATACATTACTCAACGGTCGGCTAATTTCATTTTGTTCCCTTCCTCTTTCTCTTAGTATTTTGTTTGTACTCTTCCACTCACGGGAAATAACTAACGGCTACTTCTCTAGTTAAAAAGTTTCATTCATTCCACTAAGTTTGAGAGAATCTTGTTCACAGAAATCTTCACATGATTTAAAATGTAGTGTTCCACTCTCTGTCTGAAAATATAAAAGGAAAGGACACAGTACAGAACAGTTCGATTAAAGCAAGCTATAGACTATATATATTCTTATTTACTAGTAGGGGACCCAAGTTCTGAAAAGAAATCTGAGACATTTGAGTGAGAATAGTGGAGACCACACAGAAATTAGAAAGAAACCACACTGATTTATTAAAATGCACATCACAAAATATAATAAAATAAAAACTCCTTAAGATTCTAACAAGAGAGCACCTACTTACTATAAGAGAAAATTAAAAGCAAAAGGGAGAATGAATGATTACAAGATTAATGTTAATTTGGATTAGCAATAAGATCAGAAAACGTAATCATTCCTCCATAAAAAGCTACAACTGTCAAAGAAAAACTGCTACTAATTATCTCTCTACAAGTAGAAGAAACAAGGCTACACAAGACAAAACTAGCTTCACCGTTACTGTCATCATCACCTGCACACACCAATGACACCATACATCTCCATAAATCAATCAAATCAAATTTGTATTAAAAAAGCATAAACATTTATTATCTAGTGTTGACGTTAATTGCAATTAGTGTACCTGATGTGCTGAATTTGTGGAAGTGGGTAAAGGGTTAATGGAAGTAGAGTCGACTTCTCCGGTGGGAAGTGGAACCGCCGGATTACTGTTGATGAACGGGACTCCGTCTTTCCCGGGAACTGTCACCGACGTGATCTCCGACGGAGAAGGTCCCGGAGAGAGAGCTGAACCTTCTCTTGGTCCTAAAGGCCATGGGTAAGACGGAGAAGACGATATCACTCCTCCTTCCGAGACTGGAACAGGTGCGATCGCCGGTGTTGGTGGTTGTGACGGCGGAGATGCGGCGGCGGCGAGGATGACTTGGACTGAGAGCTTCTGGTTGGGTTGGCAGGTTTTGGGAAGAGATGTGTTGTTTGTGAAGGAAAAGTAGTAAGAGCCTGGTCTTGATGGGTACCACTGCGTTTAAATAAAAGATTATTAGAGTGAAATTAAACAACTTTAGGTTTGGAATTTTGAATTTTTTAAGAAGATGAAATGAAGGTTTTTAATGTAGTACAGATGCTTCTTATTGACTGTGATTGTCATTGAGCCCTGAGCAGATGACTTTGTGTACTAATAAACTATTAGTGTAACTAACTTTTTCAATTCTTTTGTTTGTCAGAAAAAAAAATATCGAATTTCAAGTTTAATATTTGGTAATACAGTTAGGTAATGACGAAAACATGGTTTAGACATAAAAACAGGGGAACTGTGGTTGTCATTGAATTGATAAAAATATTGAGGGTGAGAAAATGGGTAAAATGTAGATCATTACAATGAAATTAACAAATCAAGGTTTGAAAATTCGAAATTTTTCAAGAAAGTAAATGGAAGATTTATAGTCGAGATGCTTCTCAAGTCTCAATCAACTGTGATTAATTTATCATTGCACCATGAACATGACTTTTTGTGTATTAAAAAGTATTAGTTTAATCAAATTTCAATTCTTTTCAGAACAAAGCATCGGATTTAAGTTCTATTAATAATCCACTGAAACTATTAATTAACGAAGAAAAGATGATTTATGACAAAAACAGAGAAAACAGAGGAAGAGAAGAGAGTCTTTTTTGTCAATCTCAAGAACACGAGGAAAAAGGGGGACTTGTAAAAGACCAGAACTTTTTGAAATTCCTGAGAAAACCCAATAAAATTCGCATCCTTTCCAGCAGAAATTTCACAATTTTTAGTAACGAATTAAGAAATGTGAATGTGAGGAATGAGATATATACCGTGAAAGAAGTGGAGTTAGGCTTTGTAAGAAGAGTGGCTTGAGTAAAGTCACAGACATTGAATGCATCTTTGGTCCTGAAGATGTAGAGATCGTATCCGTACTTATGTCTGAAAACTGGAGGTATAAGAACAAACACAAGAGCACCATTAGTTAAGAAACAATCTAACAAATTAACTAGGGAATTTAAAAAAGGGACAGTTTTTGTACAGAGACTTACTAACGGAGTCGCCGATATGAACAACGGGAGATTTCCAGACAGAGACACCGTCTACAAGAAACGTGGAGGAGAGAGAAGGACGAGTGAAGAGAGAGAGGAAGCAGAAGAGGAAGAAGAAGAGCATTGAGAAGAAATGTTTCCGAGACCAAACCATTTTTTTTTCTTGAAATGAAGAGATGTCTAGGTTATGAGATTCTGAAATAAAGAGAAAAGAGCTTCAATGATGTCTTCCCTTTTTATCTTTGCAGCCCTCTCTCTCTCTCTCACTCACAGTAGGTCAAAAGAGTGGTTTAGTGCCTATGGAGCTTAGGGAGAAGAGAAGAAGAAAAGTGAAGAGAGAGAACCAGAGAAAGCGAAGTATTTTGAGAGGTGTGCAGTGAGTGTTTGTCTGTTTTACTTTTATGTGTGTCTGTGTTGAAGAAATGGAGAGGATTGATAATTTTGAGGAGTGTCTTATTATTTACTATTAATTTTTTTTCCAATAACTATACAGGATTAAAAATGAATTATTATTCCTTATGAGTATTTTTTACATAATCCAAATTATGTGAGCTTGAATCATGAGTACAAGTTTGCATTTAAAATATATTTTGGCTAATGCAATTCTATAACTATTTTTTTTCCTTAGATTTGTAATACTAGACTCTTGGCTAGTATCTTGTATGCTTTAACGAAATTAATATAAAAATAGATTAGATTGACTTAATATCTTGTTTGAACCAAACTTACACTGTGCTCATGGTTTATTAGTTCAAGAACAAGATTGGCAGACAGCTAATTTACATAGTAGAGGTACAAATCTCTTTTCCAAATTGTTCTTTCTTTAAAAAAAAAAAAGAGATGCCATCATTTTTATCACGGGATATATAATGCTCTACTGATAAAAAAAATTGAAAAGAAGTGAACCAACAAAAAAAAAGTAATAAAATATGCATTATATAACGAGATAATGATGGTGATTATTATTCTTAAATCATTACGCCTGTGATTTAACCCCAACATGTGTCTTCTGCTCCCTACTTTTCATTTGGTTTTATTTTATATAAGAGATAATCTTGTATCGTTTGTTGTTAGATAAACTTTTTTTCTCTTTAATCCAACGAAAATAGAAATAAAACCAATTACTTTTGGACTCTCGACACAACTTTATGGGCTGGAGGCAATTATACACATATCTTAGGCCAGAGTAGTCATCAATGATAATGATAATCTTATCTTTTTCTTAAGATAATGAGAATAGTGAATGTAATTCATTATTTTTGTTTGTTCAAATTTCTTGCTTGTAATCGTCACCTTAATTATACTATTACAAAAATCGTTATCTTAATTATAAACTTAAGTATTCTAGTATATAACACTCATGGTCGATATTTCCTCGCTCCCCCGCAACTAGTCAATTCTAATGTAGTTTTGGTAAAATCTACTATCTAGTTGGTTTTTTACTGTTAGTAGTTAAAATCGACGGTATAAATCAAACCATATTGATCAAATCAGTAGCTTCCGACAACATATTTTTACCTTCGATAATTTTATTTTGGGGATTTTGTACTGTACATTTGGACCAAATCCACAACTCTGCTTAAATACAAAAATATATATATATATATATATATAACAAAATCAACCTTAAGAGGTTTGTCATTGCATGATTTTGTTGGTATGTTTTGTTTGATACTTATATATTCATCTTTATAATATTGTTTACAGTGTTTCGAGAAAATGAATCGTGTAAGCGGAATAAACAAATGGCACGAGCATCGTCCAGCTTTTCCTTTTTGTATAGAAACCATACGAACTACACAGCCTTTTATTTACACGTCTCGTCGTATTTGTGTTTAGCTTTTATATGCTAAAACGACAACTGCTACGTGACAAAACGCGAGCTTCGGCCAAACCCCCAAAAATCTCTTGCCTTTCTTTTCATGGACTTCATGTTTTTCAAAATTTAAATAATCAACTTGGTTAATTAACCCCCAAAAGAAAAGAGATTAGTAGTTTACGATTCAAAATAAAATAGATATAAAAATGAATTCAAAATAACGTGAAATTGGATTCTTCGAATATGTTTTGTTGAATGCGGAATCGTATCGCGTTTGATTGATAAGTATATGCATGTCCAAAACATGCGATCATACGTACAAACATAATTTGAAAAATATAAGCTGCGAAAGTGACTTTATTACGGTCATCATTTAACTTTTACTACGCTCATTTCCACACCAAATGATGAGAGATTATTGAACACACCAGTGTATTTTGGTTGAGAGATATGTGTAAATGTGTTAACAATAATGTAAGCACATAATACAAATTCAGCTACTTATTTTCCTAGCGGTGTTTAATTGCAAGAATCATGTAATATCTGGTTATCTGAATCAGCGTATATATGATTCTATGTTCGGAATTCGGATACTAAGAAGTAAGAACATAGGAGGGTCTTTAATCTTTCGTGGTGCATGTAGTTCTATATGACTTTTGCAAACGCAACGGCTTCAACAATATCTGAAATTTTTCAATTACTCATGCACGATGTTTTGCATGTACCTACACATCAAAAAACTTAGTGCTTTTAAGAAAATGGTGAAGATTTGATCCTATGTTTCTTCACGAAGCTAGGAAGTCTTCATTTCACAAAATGAATACGAAATCATCGTTCAGAAACATGAACACCGAAAAACCTGTGGCTCAGCTAAGCAACCACAAGATCTCAAGATGATTCTCAGATAGAAGGCGTGAGTTTTCTTTTCCTTTTTTTTTTTTTGAACATCTGAGTTTTCTTTACCTTCAAACAAAAACGTCACATTACCGTTAAATGTTGTGTATGTATTATATTATCATATTATCACAAAGGTTCCATTTTTGCTCCAATATTAATTATGATTTCATCATATAATGTAAGTACTGGAACTGTCGCATGAGCTCATCAATAATTAACAAAGCGTGCAGTTCAATGAAGCAACAAACAATGGAGGCATGCAAAACTCATAAATCTTGAAGCTGGAAGTGACTGACCAGATGAAAAGCTCTTGGAGTTTAGAAATCTTAAAATGTTTTTATGGTAAAAATGTAAGCCATTTTGTTTTGAATTTTGATCAATCTTCTCAGTTTGACTCAAAACGACGACATGTCACAGGACTAGTTAATAAACTCAAAACAATTAATGTGATAATTAGAAGCTCATAATCTTTTTCCCCATTTATGGTCTCCTTAATCTCTAAGATAAGTTTATTAAACAATTGCCGACTTAAAAAAAAAAGTTTATTAAACGATTAGATTGAAAATAAAGCAGAATCCAAGCAGACGCTGACGGAAAAACGCGTGGCGAATATAAATGTACGGCTATTCAAATAAACGTCAAATTAAAAGGAAACACATCCAAAAAAAAAAAAAATCTAATAAAATAAAAAAGTAGAAGAAGAAAAGGAGCGGTTGAGTTGAAATAGCCGGCGCGTACTCGTCAACGTAACGCGCGTGGTGTGTTTTGCGCGACTCAATAGAGACGATTTGAGCTTTTCTTCCGTTGTGATCTGAAGAGTTCGGATTCGAAAGTTAGAGATCGTGATCGGATAATAATGGTGAAGGAGACGGAGTTTTACGATGTGCTCGGCGTTAGCCCCACCGCCACGGAGGCCCAGATTAAGAAAGCTTACTACATCAAGGTTTTCAAATCTAATCTCTGATTCTACCTACGATTCTAGGGTTCTGTTTTTTTTTTCCTTTGGAATCTGGTGAGTTTTTAGCTAGATTCGAATTTGGCAGTTCCTGAGTATCGGGTCGGTTTTGGGTACCGACGAGATGTGATCATCAGTCTCCCGAGTGATTATTTTTCGGCTTTGTAGTTCTCTGTTTTGATGACTATTAGCTTCTTGTTACTCTCAAATTTTATGTGAAAGATTGTTGAATCTGTTGACAAGTGGGGAAGTCCATTTCTTCAGAGCTCAGTGTCTCTGGAATTTTGTAATGGAAAAAAGTTTTGATTGATCGATGTAGAATTACGAAATGTTGATTGTTGGCTTGTTTGTCTTCTACAGGCACGCCAAGTACATCCAGATAAAAACCCCAATGATCCTCAGGCTGCTCATAATTTCCAGGCAAGTTCAGATTTTGAATGATTATTGTAGGAGAGAGAGCTTTGATACCACTGTTTGAATTAGTATCCAGGAAATCTCCTTTATCTTTGGTTTAAGTCTATGGCTTCTTGGCCTATGATCTTTGGAAAGTATTGGAGTGGTAACCTCGCAGATTTAATGTAGAGAATGCTGTCTGCGTTTTGTATTATATGCTTTAACCATGCTCCCTTGTGCATCTGAATCAAGTGGATTTTACCACCTTGGGATTAATCAATGATTAGACAGCTTAAGAGTGGAAGTTGATGTTCCTTTTCTGTTTAGTGTTTGCTCTGCTTGGCATAGTTGTTATCATACTCATAAAAGCACATTAGCAGGGCTAACAGTGAAGTTAGTTTTTAAGGAAAATCAGGTTTCCGAGATATCAGGATAGTATGACAATGCTTTCGGTAGTCTTGTTCGTTCGTGATTGAAATTTTTGAAAATGTGAATTCTTGTACAGGTGTTGGGAGAGGCCTACCAAGTGCTAAGTGATCCAGGGCAACGTCAGGCCTATGACACTTGTGGGAAATCTGGGATTTCAACGTTAGTGTCTTTTCCTGTTTTTTCTTGTGATAGTTCCAATCGGTGATATGCTGTTTGCACCTTTTGGGGTTTGGTGGCATGGATCTTGACCGTGTTGCCAAATTTTTTTGGTCCTTACTCAGTTCTTACTTGTGCTTTTCATTCTTGCAGTGAGATCATTGATCCTGCGGCGATATTTGCTATGCTTTTTGGGAGTGAACTTTTTGAAGAATACATTGGGCAGCTTGCTATGGCATCAATGGCGTCTCTTGATATCCTTTCTGAAGGAGATCAGATTGATACTAAAAAGATTATAGAAAAAATGAGGGTAAACTTATCTCTTATCAGTATATCCTGCCAGATTCACCCTTTTCATAAATTACTAACCATGTTATATTGCTTTTGGTTTCAGGCTGTTCAGAAAGAAAGAGAAGACAAGCTTGCTCAGATTCTTAAGGATCGCCTCAACCTATATGTAACGAACAAAGATGAATTTATTAGCAATGCTGAAGCTGAAGTAACAAGACTCTCAAATGCAGGTAACATGTTCTGAAGCATATTGTCCCCCTTTCATATTTTATTCTTTTTCTTTCAATCAATGACATATCTGTGCTATAAAGGTAGACTTACTTCCTTCTGTATCTATCTTCAACAGCATACGGTGTGGAAATGTTGAACACAATTGGATATATTTATGTAAGACAAGCGGCAAAAGAGCTTGGAAAGAAAGCTATATATCTCGGTGTACCATTCGTTGCTGAATGGTTTAGGACGAAAGGTCACTTCATCAAATCCCAAGTAACAGCTGCAACAGGTCAGTGACTTAGGAAGAAAGGCAATCTCATCTCATATCAGGAGCTAGAATTTGTAGTATGGGTTACATATGAAATATTTAAGTCATACAAACCCCAAGAATACCTTGCTTTCTAGAACTTGGACTCATCTCTTGGGAGAAACACTTAGTGAATTTTTTTGGCTGGCTCTTTTCTATCGTCCTAGGCGCATATGCTTTATTTCAGCTGCAAGAGGAAATGAAAAGGCAGCTAAGTGCTGAAGGCAATTATACTGAGAAGGAACTTGAAGAGTACATGAAGACCCATAAGAAAGTGATGATTGATTCTCTGTGGAAACTGAATGTTGCTGATATCGAAAGCACTCTCTCCCGTGTTTGTGAGCTGGTATGTCGAGCTATAACTGTTCTCTATTTGGCTGACGTAGCATCTTGGTCCAATTTCTATGTTGTAACTACTTTATGTTTTTTTGTCCTGTCTCAGGTTCTTCAAGATCCCACCGTCAAGAGAGAGGAGCTTCGTGCAAGGGCCAAGGGGTTAAAAACTCTGGGGAAGATCTTCCAGGTAAATGTGTTTTAATTTCTTTTCGTGGGAGAATATAGAGCATATTTGTTCAAAATATTCACTAGAGAAATAACAAGGAAGGATTAATTAAAAGGGCTTTAACTTTCTGGTCGTATAGAAGAACAAGATAGCCAGTGAGAGTGATCCATTAGTAAGAGCCGAACTTCACAAACTAAATGGAAATGGTCAAGACCGTGATTATGCATCCACATCACCAAAATCCGATGAAGCATCTCACTCCACATTTGGGCCTCAGGTACATCTCCTTCTTCAGTTATCCATTCCATTTACCAAAAACGCTATGTGCATCTTACTAGTATAATATAAATCATTCAAAACCGAAGGAACATAAACTTGTTTAATATTTACCCGTTCATTAACCTTTCACTATAAAGGACCTTGTTTCACACACTGTAATATAGAGCTCCATGTTATTATGCGATAGAGATTTAGGAATGATTTACGGTAACATTAAATGAGATAACTGATGAGTAAATTGATAGAGAGTCGTTTATTTATGACTTATGAAAGATCATGACATAAGATTTTTTTTTTTTTTTGGTGTTGAGTATTAGCCAGAACACACTAGCTCGCTCATATCTTACAGTTACTGCTTTAAATTATTGGATACCATTGGAATTGCCACCCAAGGACTCATGAAATGCAAATATATGTAGGAACCGCAAAGCCCTTATGTGGAAGCACCGAAGCTTGGAGATGAGCAATTCAACTATTACTTCCCAAGGCCTGCACCGCCTCCAGGAGCACAGAGACACTCTTAAACTGGCAAAAGGATGGATTCTGATAAAAGAATGTGAGAGGTAGTTTCCCTTTTGTACTATATAATATTATAAATATAAGCATTTATGCATATTTGATATGTTTGAAGTATGTGGTTACCATTATGTATTTTTATTTTATTATTATTGTTAGTAGAAGAAATTATTGGATCCTTGAAAATCACATGAAATCTCATCTTTGACAATGTATAATTGTTTTATTTTATTTATGATATTTGGAGATCATGTGATGTGATTCTTATTCTTATTACTATATGAAGAAGCCTTAGAGAAAAAGACATATAAAGCAGATTTGTAAATTAGCTGTCTTTACAATGTTGCTTTTTGGAGAAATACTTATCAGTTACTACTATTTTGACAGTTGAAAAAGAAGCAAAAAAACTGTTACATATTTAAACTTAAATTTAATAAAACCTGCAACGTAAAGACCTTTTAAGGAACAAGATCAGCTCTAGATATGAAGTAATTAAATTATAAACTGCTTTGAGCAACATTTGTCATCGAGATTTAGTTACCATTAAACGATTCAGCAAGTTTAGTTCAGACGTTAGAATTGTTGACAAAAACAACAAACAAACAAAAAGTTCAGACGTTAGAATTTTTTCATTTTTTTTTTTATCTAAGACGTTAGAATTTTTAAAATTAAAGAATTACATGACATAATGAGGGAGATGAATATTACCAAGAGTACCCTTAAATGAAACGCATTGGGGTCATTAATAACAAGTGTTCCAAAAACGGAAGCATGAGGTCAAATACGGTAAACGACAGGCGTCAAATTCATTATATTAACAAAATTTTAAGAGAGGAGAATAATGTATTATTTATAAATAAATTAAATCCAAAGCGTCAAGGAAAGCATCAATGGCGGATGCTTACTTGTTATAGCCAGACATCACCACGAGTGAAGCCACTGGACGAAGAAGATTATAGAGAAACGTGTTCGTGTGTGTTTTTGCGCTTTCTGGCTTTTCTTCGGGGAAGAAGCCGAACGGCGTGAATCGAGTTTCCTCCAGATCTCATCATCTTCCTCCGATTTTGGATTACACCATTTTCAGATATATCGAGATACAGATCTCCGATCGTGGTTAGATAACAAAACTCTCGTCCGTGGCGGGTCCAGGATCTGATAGTGGTGGAACCATTTTGCTCTGATCTCGAATTTTCAGTTTTCGTAAGATTTAAATCCAAATTAGTCGGAGATGGAGAAGGCAGATAGCGAGAAGAAGGCATCGGCCGTATCTGACGTCGGTGCATGGGCAATGAATGTTACGAGCTCCGTCGGGATCATCATGGCCAATAAACAGCTCATGTCATCGTCTGGTTTCGGCTTCAGCTTCGGTTTGATTTCTCTTATCTGTATCTCCTATTAACTTTTTTTTTTTTTTCACATTTCATGGATCTCTCATTGTAACAATTGGAGTGTGATTGAGAGAGTTAAGATCTCTAATCAATTAGAAATGGATTTTTCTTTCTTCAGCGACAACTCTGACGGGATTCCACTTCGCTTTCACTGCTCTCGTTGGTCTGGTATCGAACGCGACTGGTTTATCGGCTTCCAAGCATGTTCCTCTCTGGGAGCTTCTTTGGTTCTCAATCGTCGCTAACATCTCAATCGCAGCTATGAATTTCAGCCTCATGTTGAACTCTGTTGGCTTCTACCAGGTAAAAAAAGAAAAACTTCCTTTGATTGTTGATTTTTTTGCATTGCCAATTCAAGATCGTTCTCCTTATTGCCCATCATTTGTTTGATTCCACCTAGATTTCGAAATTGAGCATGATTCCTGTTGTGTGCGTGATGGAATGGGTTCTCCATAGCAAACATTACTCGAGAGAAGTGAAAGCATCTGTCATGGTTGTGGTTGTAGGAGTTGGGATTTGTACTGTGACTGATGTCAAGGTTAATGCCAAAGGTTTCGTTTGTGCTTGCACTGCCGTTTTCTCTACATCTCTGCAGCAGATCGTAAGTGCTATCTCCATCACTCGACTTGTTTAATATATTGCTCGATCTCTGATTTTGTGCAGACTGATTCTCTACCAAGTCTCAAAATTTTTCCCAAATGAGTGGTAAACTGGCTGTGACTCTAGCCTTATAATCTTTTCTAGTCTTTGTGGATCTTGTAGCTTTTGAGTAGAGTAGCTGACCTAGATTTAACACTACTTTCTAAATTCTGAAATCATAAGTTGCTAATTGTTTGGTGCTTCAACATCTTATACAAAGTATTAGCTTGAAAATTTTCTTTCTTGATGATGATGCTCAAGTGTTTTTCTGATTAAGTTTCTCTCTGGAAATAGTCAATAGGTTCACTGCAGAAGAAATACTCAGTCGGATCTTTTGAGTTGCTGAGCAAGACAGCTCCAATCCAAGCCATTTCACTCCTCATCTTTGGTCCATTTGTTGATTATTTCTTGAGCGGCAAATTCATTTCTACTTACAAAATGTCTTATGGTGCCATTGTAAGTAGCCAAGATTCTCGTAATCCCGTTTATAAATCCCAAACATTGCTTCGTTCCAACTCTTATCTAACAATTAGTAACTATCCCACACACACAGTTATGCATTCTTCTCTCCTGCGCATTGGCGGTTTTCTGTAACATAAGCCAATATCTCTGCATTGGAAGATTCTCTGCTACCTCATTCCAAGTTCTTGGTCACATGAAGACAGTGTGTGTCTTAACATTAGGATGGCTTCTCTTTGACTCCGAGATGACGTTCAAGAACGTAGCAGGGATGATCTTAGCCGTGGTGGGAATGGTGATTTACAGCTGGGCGGTCGAGTTGGAGAAACAGAGAAAGTCGAAAGTGACACCGCACGGTAAGAACAGTATGACAGAAGATGAGATTAGACTTCTCAAAGAAGGAATAGAACATATGAATTTGAAAGACATGGAGCTTGGAGATAATAAAGCATAAATAAATCTCTTGAAGACGAAGGGTTTTTTTTTTTTTTTTTAATTACTCATTTTCTCATCATGTACCCTTGTTCTTTTCTTCTTTTCTTTTGCCTTTTTATATTCTTTGTCTCAAAGAACCTTTTTAGCCTCTGTTTGATGAGCTCTCCTCCTCTGCAGAGCACATTCATTTTTTCTATAGAAATATGATTCTTCTGCATCTTTGCATAACATTTTCATTTCTCTGTTTTTTCTTGTACTCTCACCGTATGATGACGCAATTTAGATCAGTTTCAATTGGTTTTTATGGGTACTATGATAACACCAAATATTCGCATATTTGGGGGCTTTTGAAAAGATGTTTGAAAAAGAATCATCTTTGACAAATGTTTGTTTTTATATCTTTTTGTATAAAGTTAGAGATTTTATGGGTGTTTGTTCCCGAACGTTGTTTTTTGCTCTTTAAAAACTTCTTGTTAGATTTGCTGTAATTATGGAATTTCTGCTGCAATGAACACGACAGTGTGCACATTAGTCGCCGCATTGTCTCGTAGAAAAAAAGTAATTTTCAATACAAGACCGTAAAGTCTAGGAGGTTACAAGCCATTTTAAACATGAAGAGACATCCCTAGATTCCATTGAGAGTGACCACAACCCTGCGTGCGGTTGGAGCATCACGGTGCTCACATAGCCATATTCCCTGAAATCCCAAATTTCCAACACAAAAGCTTTATATAATAAGGTAACTCGATGCAAACGAGATCAGCAATGAATTGTAAATAGTGGTAGTAGTGTAAGAAATAAGATTCATTTGCAATCAATCCAAAGAAGACGCATTTATAAATGAGGAAACATGAAAT
Source organism: Eutrema salsugineum (assembly GCF_000478725.1). NCBI lineage: Eukaryota > Viridiplantae > Streptophyta > Magnoliopsida > Brassicales > Brassicaceae > Eutrema > Eutrema salsugineum. Next base: position 8,161,648 of record NW_006256612.1, read on the forward strand.
CATGTGAATGTAGTAATGTAGAGTCAGATGGAGAAATTTATTACCTGCCAAGTTCCCATGTTGAGTTTGCCTTTTGTTATTGGGATTCTGCAGGAACAATAAACACTTATCAAGTGAAAATCCACAATCTAACAACAAATAGGGTTACAATAAGATTGAGGCTCACGTGAGTTGACATCCAAACATTGATGATTTGATATGAGCTGGCATGTCATCTGGACCTGCAATTATTTACACAATTCAATTCTCAATACTACATAAGATTTCATGAAAACCAGAGAGAAATTACCAAAAACCATCACATTTCAGAGTATAAAGGGGAACAGCTTTTGATTTATCACTGGTTTTTGTAAATAGATTTCAGTTGAGGGAAACCAACAAAAATGGTAATTGTGAACTAACTTCCATGGTATGCCTCCAAGGAGCTGAATTCCCCTGAAATTCAACAACAAAAATAGTGATCAAATATACACCAAACAAGTATATTGAGAAGCAAGCCATATAGTATATATATACCTCAGGAACAATCCTGTTCAAGAAAGTCTCAGTATCAGCCTGAACATCTGGATCATAATTCTCATTGATCGTGAGAGAAGCACTTGTGTGTTGCACTGCCAAAAGTAAAACAACCCATTCGTTTTAATCGAGAGAGAGAGCAGAAGCTGAGAGATATTACAGAGAGAAAGAAAACTCACAGAAGACATGAGCAAGGCCACAATTGAAATCTGACAAGTCTTGCCCAATCTCCTTCAAAATCTGTTTCAAAACAAAAATACCCTCACAAGCTTAAGAACACAACTGATTCAAATCAGAATCGCTTCGAATCGAAAAAAAATCAATCGAAGAAACCTTTGGAGTGATAAGATGACATCCACGGCGTTGCGGTGGAAGCGTGATGGTTTTCTGAGCCCACTTAGGACCAGAGGAAGTCGCCATGGAAGCTCGATCGGTGGCTGGATTCGCTGGAGTGAAGACCGATCTAACACGAAGAGGAGAAGGAACAACACCAGAGAAGAAGATCGTCGAGCTCTGCATAGCTACTTTTGGTGTTCCTCCTCTAAGCCCAATAACATAAACAACAATGGCCGACAAAATTCCTCCTCCAATCCCAAACCGAAATCTCCCAAAAGGGCCTTTCACTTTCACCATCATCGCCATTCATTTTTTTTTTTCTTTTCACTTTGCTTCTGGGCCTTAGAATTTTTTTGTGTCGCTATATCGATTTCCAGAAAACGGCGTGAAGTTTTCATCTCTCGTTTGTTAAAAATAGAAAAACTACGAGATGTTTTTTTTAATGTACATTTCGCTTTACATTATAGAGAATCATGTCTTGTTGATTCCTCAATGATTACATACCGGAAACTTGAGTTTTCCGGTGAAAATTCGATTTTCTTGCTCTTCTTCTTCAATAACTTCTGAGCAATTCTCTTCGTGGAGTCAGGTAAACACTTGACCGTCGTCTCCATGAGCGTAGATGCGTCCAATGACATATCTTTAGCATAGTAGTGAACGATCTTGGGCAACAATATCTTTGTCTCATTCTGTATACGAACGTTGTCTCTTATAAACTCTTCTTTGGCTCGTCTGAGATCCCGGAATACGCAATCCGCTGTGTAAACCCGAACCTGAGATACATTATATATACCTCTGAAAGATTAAAATCCAAGACTTTAGTTACAGAATACATTCCGAGATTTTGTAAAAACAAAAATACCGGAGGATCTGTGGAAGCTCCTGAAGAAAGAGCGAAATGAGCCAACGCCTCAGGGTAGTCCAAGGCGTATATGTGTTTGACAACACAAGTTTTCAACTTTCTTGATGGTGAAAACAGCGTCTGCAACAACTGTTTACAGTAATGTCATTTACAAGTTATGAAATGTGGTAAAAGTGAAGCAAAGAAAGAGAGAGAGTGTGTGTGTTGTTTACAGGTGGTGAGAAATGCGGACGAATGCCTAAGATTGAGCTTTGAATAATGTGAGGATTTACACGATAGCCTCCAACATCATAAGCTGCCTGAAAGACATATATAGAGTGGCTTAAGTAAACAGCATAGACATAAATCTATCAGTCAAAGAGATTTAAAGACGAAACCTTTAAAACCGAGGTGGTTCTTGCGCGGTTGTGAGTTCCATAAGCTAAATAGGCCTGTAAGAGAGAGGGAGAGAGGGAGAAACAACGAAAAGATTGAAGCTTTATTCAAAAAGACAGAGCCCAAAAGAGACTACTTGTTGTTTGCTTACATGCATTGTGAGGGCATTGTGAATGTTTATCCAAAACGCGAGCTTCTCTTCGCGTTTCATTCTGCTTGGATCAACCTTCTCGAGCTTTTGAACTAGTGATCTGTATATACACACAATTTGAGTAAACATTTCAGATCAACCCCAAGTCATTCTAACGTCACATAGGCAAATATGAATTATGTACCTGAAGTTTTGGAGCATAAGAGCGGCGTGATTGAAACTACCATCATCCAGGTGAAGTTTCAGAGACTCTATTACAACACCACGTGGAACATTTGCTCCTTTGCTTGCCTCGAGGCACGGGTTCCAGAAATCAAAAGTGGTTTTATAAGAGACAGGTGAAGGTGAAGAAGAAGCCTGAAGACAAGAAGTGGTTCTTGTTTTGCTGGAGAGTGTACAATACACATAAGATATGCATCTTAAGATTTCTTCAGAGAGACTACTCGGGTTCACAATGTTATCGACGATATGAGAAGAACCCAGAAGATCTGCAAGAGTAGTGTGATTACTATAAACATGTCTAGTCTCCTGCAAACAACAAAATTGGTTAGCAACTGAAAAGCTTTTTAAGAAAGCAAAGACAATGCCATGGTGTCAACTTACTCTTGCAGACAAAGCTTTTAAGCTGGCTTGGAAACTCCGAGGACACGAAGAGGAACGTTCAGACACCGGAGAAGCTTGGTAATGGTAGCTGAGCACACCGGTAAGGTCTGATCGCTCGGATTTGGGACAAAACTGATTCGAAGACAGTAAGCTTGTTTCAGTGTGAGGAGAGAAAGAAGTAACTTGTTCATCGAAAGCTGTCCTGTACAGAGAGAGCAGATATTGTTCCGTGCGCAGAATTTCATACTCGAGTGAAGCAATTTCCTTCCTCAAATCTTCTGAAGACTGCAAAAAACAATACAGAACATTAAGAACCTTTTGTTAAAGAATCTATGAACACTCAAAGCTATAAATATCAAACCTTTGGCATTGCGTTGCAATGAGAATCCTTATGAGTAAGTAATCTCTTCTCAATCGATACAAACTGCCATGAAGATGTACAGACAAGTGTGACTTTTGGAACCCAGAAAACAAAAAAAAAGAGAGAAAGAGACAGAGTCTTAAAGTAGGATTGAGACAATCCCCAAAAGTTTCTCGCTTCTGTAAAGAGAATGAAATTACCGGTTTACTGTAGCTAGAGAATCTTGAGGGTGATGCAACAATCACATTCTGCTTCTCCGAGTTCCTACAGCCAAACCCATTTTAGAATTTTTTCCTTTCCCCAAACTGGTTTCATTCAATTAAAGACGAAACCAGGCAAATCTAATTGCAGAAAGAGACAAATGTAATTTCTTTTAACCTTGGAGAAGAAGAAGAACAATCAGGAGAAGAAGGAGAAGAAGCTGAAGGCCAACTAAGACCCATCATTTTCTCGCACTTTCTCGCGCTTTGTTTGTCTTTCTGTAGAAATTCATCAAAGAATATTATGAAGGAATAATAAAATTGGGCATCCCATCAGTATCTTTGTTTGAGACGTCAAGAGCATATCTCGAAAAGCTCCATCCTTTTAGCTTGTCGTTTATTACGTTTATATGACTCCAAAAACACGATTAATAAAAAATAAAAAGATTGTTTTTTTCTCATAACTTTCCGGGAGAATAAGCGAGAAAATCAGGAAAGTTAAACCGACATTTTTCCCGGGAGTTCAGACGAGGGTTTCCAAAGTATTCTACATAAATGAATCAAGATTTAAATAATTAAGTATTTTAATGTTAATTTTTTTAATTAACTAAGGCATTAATAATTCCTAGTCTGGTTATCTTATGTTGTAGTACACTCGCTTGTTCAGTGCTCTGTGCTACACAACTCAAAAATAATGCATCAATTATTGAAAACATAAAAATATGAGAGCATATTTATACAGAAATTTATAATAGTGTGTTTCATTTTCACTCACTCACTTTATATAACTCCTTGAAATAGATTAAAAATAAAAATAAAACAGGGAGTTAATGCCGTCAATCTCATAACAACTAAGTAAGTGGGGACAATTTAACAAGATCCATAAAAGAGTTGACAACGTGACATAAAATATTACTCCCGAATATTTTGTGGTCGCAAATGAGACTCAAATGTTTTTACAAAAACAATGTTCTTGAATTGAGATTTAATTACCATTGTTATATGGAGATTTAATCTTAGAGAAGAACATGTACACTCTTGTAAACAAAAAGAAAAGTGAACAAGAAAGAATAGTAGTAAAATCGTACAGAATCTAACCAGAAAAAAATTCTACATCAAGATGGTGAAAGTGGGACTACTGTCTATGTTTCATTTTTGGGTAGTTTGTATAAAGACAGATAGAAGTTGGATAAGAACAAATAAATGAATATAAATAGATTGGTGAGAATGAGGCAAGTATTTAGTTTACAAATCACACAACCTTCCAAATCGAGTTTCATTTTCGACGTGGTCCGTTGGGTCAGTCCAATAAATGCCTCTAGTTTTGGCACCACTCTTATACAATTAATATCGATGTGAACAAAATGCGGCATTTCCACTCACTTTATGATAAGTGCAGCGCTTCCTATGCAATTTCATCGAGATTGGGTATCATTATTCTCTTGTATCTTGAATCTGATTTTACAAACAGTCAAGAAAATACTAATACGTAAAACTATTTTGCTAAACATTATACAAAGGAAATCGAAGTTATAAAATTGCAAATATTTTTGTACAAAACCGAAAGATGCTAGGGAAGCCAATATAATTATTCCTTCAGCAATAAAACTGAATCAGCTACAATACCTTTTCCTTTTAAGTCGGAAGAAAAATTATTAGTATTCATTATCAACAAGCCTATATAAAAAAAAATTATAGTCAAAAATTCAAAATAGTCATCGGAAATGTTTCCTTTCTTCGCGGAAAAAAAAAAAAAGTTGGGCCCATTGTAGAAATGGGCTTTCTCTCGCGTCATACGTGATACGTCAATTTTCTACTTTTTAAACGTTTTGTTACTTAAGGTGTAATATCTGTCTCTTACCAAAGATACTAAGCTACACTAACATAAACCGGATTATATATTTTTTTCGTTTTAATTTCAATATATTATCATATTCTTTACTTTAATTACTCTCTTTTCCTTTGAGTCTTTGACTATAAGATGCAAATGCGTGATTTTATGTATAAGATTTATATACTTCAAAGATTTAGAGCCCGCAAATCTGACAAATGAAAAGCAAAATGGTAGCCATGCTGGACCAAACACTGCCTTTCTCCGTCAACAATTCAGAATTTTTTAGATTATTCCTTTTTCGTATCTCTATCAATATCGTGATATAAAAATAACAAAGCAATTAGCCAATTATATCCCTTTAACAAAAAAACAAAGCAAATGCATTGATATGACTTTGTTCGAATCAAAGATGATGTGTTAATGATTACATAATGTTCTTTAAATATTTATCACATTCTTTATATCTTCGGTAAATTAATATGTACGATGTTCACAGTGACAGAAACAAAGTAAGAGTGACTTGATCGTACCCGGCTATAAACCTTCTAATATCTATAAATAGATAACTTTACTTTTTATCACTTAATAACTGTATAGGGCAATGAGAATTTAAGATAAATGTGACATTCTATTCAGAATAATTCCCCCATGTGATTAAAAATACCAAAATGTGCAACTTCTTACTAATTGATACTTGACTGTGTCCCTATTTCAGGATTTCAGATCACACACACATATATATATATATATATATATATATATGTGCATGAAAACCCTTCGAAAAAAAAGTATATATGTATCATAATATTTTGATTAATAATGAGAAAATGGAAGTATGTGACCATGGGGACGAGAATACACGTGAAATTAGACTAAAGGAGATGGGTTGTGGAGCCAACTATGTTTGCTGTCTTATCATCAACAAAGAAAAAAAAAAAAAAAAGACGTTAGGGTTTATATTGTACCCTCGTGTGCATCTCCCATTTCTCTATACCTGTCTCATATATCCTAGTTTTTTAGTTATTCTCTTCTTTTCTCATAATTTTAATCATACATATTACAAAAATGAAATCTTAAAGATTTGGAGAATCTATAATGGAGAACAAGAAAAATCAAACAAACAGTACTATCTCACACAAAAAGGGGACAAAAGAACACATCAATAAGAGTCTCAGTGTCTCACATAGTCACATACCTCGCTGGATATCATGATTTTGCATGCCTCTGTCATTTTCTGGTACGTGGACTTTTATATAATTATTATAATTTATTTTTATTTTTGTTCCTTGATAATTAATGTCTATATATTTTAATCAGTGTATTGGTATGAATATGATGAATGTATGTCAAGATATTGTCATATTGAACAAGAGTGCTCTATTGATTTTTTCTCTTCCTAAGTATTAATTATGTGAAATTCTTTTTTTTTTCTTAATTGGTTTTCCGTACGTTGGGGAATAATACCAGTATGATTGAATACTGGTTTTCTGTGTTTGTTGTACTGTACATAATAACTGAAAGTCCTTGTCTATCTTCTCTGAGCAACACAACGCAATATTAAATCAGACTAGAGCGTGCGTGTATATTATATGGTTTTTGTTATTCTAACCAAGTCTTAAATTCTTGTATCAAATCAGAGATTCAAATAACAAAAAGGGGATTAACTTGTTTTAAAACTTAAAAGAAAAAACATAATAACAAAAAGGAATGAGTTGAGTGACGTTGAAATGAAGCTCGGAGCGATCAAAGAGACAAGGAAAAAAAAAGCAAAAGAGAAAAGAGGTCCTACAATGGCACTGATTTGGAACCGAGCCAGACACCGAAGCTAAAACCAAGATCCTCAATCTTGTGGTTCTCTGTCTGGTCTCAATCGCATATTGCTTTAGCATGGAAGTTCACGATTCACAGTACGTGCAACTGACATGCCTGTGGTGTGGGTGGAATTTTCAATGAATTATGCATATTCGTAATGATATATAAACTTTAGCCAAACGCAATTAGTTCAACCATCTCGGTAGAAAATATTCGTTTTAGTCTTTGTTACACTGAATATGACGGTATGCTTAGATTAAAAAAAAAGAAAAAAAAATTCTATCAATTTCTTTTCAAAACAAAAATTCATAACTCTCTTCTTCTTTTCAATTTGTATTTTTTAAATAATATTTTGACAGAATCTCAAAATAATTTTTGAAACTTTCCTGGTGGAAAGAGTGAGTGTTTTGAGAAGACTTGAAATTTGGTCTTTCAATTTACGAAGTAAATATGCTAGCCATCGAACCATATCGTAAATGGTAGCTAGGAATTAATAGAGTCAAAGAACGCTTACCCTCACTCCCTTTCAATCTTATCTACGAACCAAAATATACTCTATATCTTATTATAATGATAAAAGTTTTTGTCATATCTTATAATGTTACCATCGTTATCTTATTTGCAGCTTAGATTATTTCTATGCTCGTACAAATTTAAGATCGCCAACATCAAATTAAATTAAGTTGTTGGGTAGCTATATCTCCAAAAGGTTTATATGAAAGAAATTTGCAATATGGTATAGTTAGTACGAATCAATTAACACCTTAATCAAAAGAACGAAAACACATTTGTACCCGATATTTCGTAAGTATATACCTGCGTTTAATGGTTTTGAAGAGATTTGAAGAAGCTTAGCGAGATGATTTAAGGAATAGATTAGGAGATCACTGGGACGTTTGAGGGCGAACCCAAATATTATCTCTCAAAAACCCATTTTAGAGAAAGAAAAAAAAAACAACGATAAATTGCATATACATATTACTCTTTTGGTAGTTTTACTTTACAATGTACATGAACCCCCAAAAAAAAAACACGAAAAATGACAAGAATCTTATTAAAATAGTATAACCACACCATACTTTCACGATCTCAAGAGAAATATACTAAGCTCTTGTCCATAACTACCACCCGGATTCATCATATGAAAAGATTCCGAGTCACTAGAGCCAGTGACTCGCTCGAACCTGGCCCTCAAATAAAGAGTCTGCTCCTCCTCATCCAACGGCACAACTCCAGCTCCGACTGAGACAGACTGCATCATCCTCAAGAAAACGGCGTCGTTCTCCGTCACCTTTCTCCTCACGGCGAATCCCATTTTCCTTCCGTTGCAATACATCGACCACACCGGAACATCAAAGATCGACGAAGAACGACTGTTGCTACTGCTCCGACGACGGTCACACTCGAGGGCTATGCGTAGAACACCTGCCTGGTCCATTTCCTTGGCCAAAGCCGCCGTGGGAACAGCTAGCTCGAGTAGGAGAAGCGGCGGAGATCCCACGGTGGCGTCTTGAAGGCAGAAACTTACTCGGCCACGACGGTGCCCGAAGAAGGTTCCGCTTACGATGCTGTTACTATGAGAGGAGGAGTGGTCTGAGGAGGAAGATGAGGAAGTGGTGGAAGAGACTGAAACGGTATCGTTTTGGTATGAAGTTGTTGGTTGTTGGTAAGTGCAACAGTATGGGAGCATGCATTCTATGAGTGAACGGAGAGTTCGTCGGAGACGGAATTCACGAGCGCAATCGACGGTGGTCGGAGTGGTTATGATTTGCATGTGATGATGATGATGATGATGATGATGATGATCTCTTTGCTTTCCTAGATCAACCATCGTTCTCATGTTTATTTCTCTTTTTTTGTTTACTTAAGCTTTTTGAGAGTTGAGAGTGAAATTAAAGAAGAGAATATTGAGTTTGTTTTGGGTGAAGAATAAGAGGAAGTTTGATGGCATATATGTAGACTTGTGGAGTGGTATATATGGAGAAAGTGGAGACTTTTCTTCATTCTTTATTTTATTTTTATATATTTTACTATAATAGTAGTAGTATATAACTATATACTGAATATGCTTTATATCACTTTCTTGGGTCTAGCGCAAAAATTCTTTAAAGCGAGAAGATCGAGCCTGTTTATATAATGATTTAATTAATATCGTGGTTATTTGTGCATTTTATTCCAAAACCACAAGATCACCACGGTTTAAATATTGGGGGATAAAAAAAAACAAGGTAAAGTTTGACATGCGTTAACCTTTTAATTTTGAGTTTAAAGAAGTACTCTTCAGTTGTGAGATTCATCAAGCGCTTGTTATAACATTTAAAGGGTTTACAGCTTTTATAACTGAAACTACAATTGTAAATCATCTAATTTGAAAAATAAGATCGAAAACCTCTTGTTGTTTTGATCATAGAAATTCTAAAGAATCGCCTAATAATGCCTAAATAAACCCTAAATAGTAGTAAATATACCTATCATAAACTTATTAATCAAAAATATAGAAGGCAGTGGAGGAAGGAAGGAGCAGGAAATGGGTCCACGTGTCGTATTAAACAAGAGTGGGGCCCGTTTGTTAATGTAATATCCAATCGGTTTGTTTGGAAGCAAGCGAATGGTGCGCGTGCGTCAGTCCAAGTGAAGTCCCACGGCCACTTGACACTTCCAACTTTTTTTTAATTCATTTTTAAGTATTTTTGGTACTTTTTCATTTCTTTCACAATCAATTGAATTAATAATGTAAGAAAAAAATTCTAATCACATCAACCAAATTACTCACCCTAAAACAGTTCTCCAGTGGCCTGCTTACTCACTTTTTCTGTTTTACATATAATCGATCTAATATTTTTTTTTTAAATCGTAGAACTAGCTGAAATGTAGCATTTGTGGGGAAGCTAAAAAACGTTGAAGCATTTGCGTTCCTTTTCTTATTTTTCTACTATTTATATAAAATGAAATATAATGCTCTCTAAATATATATGCTTTCTTTTTGTCATCACGAAAATATATATGCTTCTACCAAGAAAATATATACTTGAATATAATGATGTAGGGCGTGAGGACCTAAGAACAAGCATGCATAGAGCAATGATTAAAACCCAATCATGCTCCGGTATTTTTATAGCATTTTCTTAAGATGCTCTACATAGTCATTGCTGCTAAACTTTTTATAATTTATATACCTCTATCCATGATAGTTTTGCGTACTGATTGTGATTATGATATCACATTACTTTGAACCTAGTCTGTAAAAAAAAAAGTTATTCATAGCGTGGTACCTTGAGAAAGAAAATTTCCAAAAATCATTTTCGACATCATCTTTAGTTTTATTTTTTAATATAAGAACTAATTGCCTACTTCTTTATTATGGAATTGTTACTAAAGACATTATTTTTATAGGGAACCAAAACAAGGTTCGTATATCCACTTGAACTTCTTGAACTTAAAATTTGAGATTTTTATAGCACGATAATTTTTTTATCAATTTGCTGACTAATAACAATTGTAACTAGCTATACAAGTTACCACAGATATTATCTACTTTACAATCATTCTGAAAAGAAAAAGCTAATTTAGTTTGCACAATAGTCCTTTGTCACTGCGAAACTGTGTTTCAAAATCATAAATAAATATATAAACTATAAAATTATAGTATTGCATAATGATTTTGTCATTGTACTATTTCACGAAGTATTAGAATCTCATTTATTTGGTGTTTATAGATATTACAGTTCCTTATATGTTTAATTTATATTGCATCTCGTTTTAAAAACTTCCGAGAAACGATACGATTCATATGTCAACCACAACCAAACATCATGAATAAAATCAACTATAGATTATTACATATAGAAAAGTAGGTAAAGTGTATATCCAGCTCGGGTTGGCTCTGGCAAATTGGTGAAAATAGCAAGCTATCATTAAGAATTTCATCTTTAGAGTATCACATCAGTCTTAGTAAGATTGAATGTAGTTCAATCTCTTGATTTCATAATATAACTTCTTACTTTAAATCATGGGGATTATTGCTTAATTATGTTTATAATAATTTGACTAATTAACTACAATTAATGGGGCCGATTGGCAATAGATAATAATAGTTAAATTTTATGACATCTAAAAGTTACAACCAACTTTTTCTTAATTTTGTTTTAGTTTTATATAAACATATAAATTGGGTTTAACTAAAAAGTACTGATTTAAGAAAAAGAAAAAACAATAGACAAACTATTTTCTTTGAGAAATTACAAAACCCCTTACGCCTTGTATTCTAAATTTTGATTTCTTTGATTTTTCTTTTTCTACAGAAACATTATACTGTAGTTTTAAATTATTTTCTTTTCATTCATGAGTTATAGTATTTAAAAAATGATCTCTACTAATCAAACTTTCATATGTATGTTAAAATTCAGAACTAATGTTAAAAGTATTATAGATACAACTAAAACCAAAGTACTGTATTTACTTATATACTTTTTTATATTTAATTCAACGTTTAGTAGAGCAATATACATGATTAAAAAAAACATGCATGACACAAAACTTTTTTTGGTTTTGGATCATATGAAAAGGCAAAAACATGAAAAGCCAATATTTACGTGAATGCTTTGTTCGCATTATCACTTTTTATCTTTTCACAGAGATTGTCGGCTTACGTTTACATATGTCTTATGTCCAATCTCTCCACATGAAAAGAGGTTTTGTTACACATTTTTATTAACTCAGAATATCGTCTAAGAGACTAAGATAATCACAGAGAATCAAACAATTTCATAATTCCATTATCTTCATCAACATTTTTCATATGTCATCAGAAAACGAATATAGACTACAATAAAATAAAAGTAAATATAAATTCTTTTGGCAGCTTATTTAGTATTACATGTTTCATGCTCTCGGTGTCTTCTTCAATCTCAGTTCTCGCCGTAGACTGCATCAACATCTTCGGAGATTAGAGTTAATCTCTTCGTTTATCCTTCCACTCTTTCAATTCTTTCGATGTTATCTAAATTAGCCAGTCCGATAGTAAGTGTTCAACCAATTGATTCCCTCCTTTGAGATAATTCTGGTTAAATCCTGATTCGTATTGGTTCTTGTCCTAATGTGAGTTATTTTTGACTGTATTAATGGGCTTCTTGTAAATTCGTTCTCATTTTTAATTTGAAACCCCATTAGAAAAAAATCGATCATTTAGGGTTTTTAATGACATATTCTTCAACGATTATAGACAAACATATTTGTATATAAAAAGATAAACGTTCCTTTTTTCGAAAATGGATGAAATATTATGTTTGAGTTTTTGAACATTTGAGCTATTTTGTTTTTAATTAATGAAGGTAAATAGGTACCTCATGGTTTCAGATGTACTTGTACATACAAACTTACTCAGACTATAGGATACACACGTAATTGAATTAGTGGACCCATTTCACCGTCCAAATGTCCACTACCTAAATAAATAATGATTTGTTTCTCTCTTTAGTATTTGTCTCAAATTGTGTTGTTTTGCCTTACTATAGTTCTCTTTAATAGATGTAAAAGGAAATTTATTTTTATACTTAATCTAAGTAATCCAGGTCAGCATCGGACAGAGGATACATGACTAGAACCTGACCCAATTTCAATGGAAGTAACCTAGCCGACTAATTCCAAAGATAAACAGACCCGTCGAATAAACTTATATACCAAATTTTAGCTCAGAGGAGACAATTTACAACTTGCTTTACAAGAAGTAAGAACTATGCAATCAAATCCGACTGCCAATACCTGACATGACTCTGTTCCAAACAGGAATCAAACTGATTACTAAAGGTTCACAGTCCTTTACCAAGTTTATCACTTGATCATACCGCTCTGACCCTTACTATAGAGTTCTTAGGTATACATTATTACGTAACTAATACAGATTTTTGTATACTATTTTTCGTGTTCCAATAAAATGACAGATTTATATATATATATATAGATGAGAGGTAGGTATATGATTTAGTGGTTTAGTCAAATTAAAGGCACACTTTGGAGAGAAGGAACACGCTTCTAAATTATTGAAATCGAATAGCTTTACAAGTGTTAGTTCTACATTCCCCCTGACCTAGCTCTGTATATTAATTTTTTTTTTTTTGCAAATATATAATTTATTAATTAGCCAATACTCAACACTGGAACAATCTAATTAGTGGGAAATAATTTGAGGTTAATGTTTTAAGACAATGTAATGGCTTCATGATGGCATGAATTATTAAGCGTTTATATGTGCACTGAGGTAGTGGGCTTTAAATAGTCAAATTATATTATAGATATTATAAGCAAAATAAAATTTTGAGTTAAAGCTCTCTCATTCAATTTTAGGGTAGTTAATTACCTTTTACCCCTTCTTATATTTTTTTTAATTAATTTTAATAACAAAATTATTAAAAATTATAAATTAATTAAAAAATATTAAAAATCGTAATTAAATAAAAATATGAAAATTTTAATTAAATAAAAATATTAAAAATTGTAATTAAATAAAAATATTAAAAATCGTAAATTAATTAAAAAAACTGTTAAAAATCGAAATTTAATCAAAAAACATTTAAATTTAATAAAAATTATTAAAAATCGAAATTTAATCAAAAAATATTTAAAATAGAAAATAACGAAAATTTAAAAATTGGAATTTAATCAAAAAAACATTTAGAATCATATCATATATAATATATGCAAAGTAAATTTTTCGCTATAAGGTCTCTCATTCTATTTAGGTAACTAATTCCCCTTTATTCGTTAATAAAATCTTTTTAATTCCCCTTTATTCGTTAATCGGATTATCTGTTGAGCGTGATTATTTGAAAAAAAATGTACATGTGATGTGGGAAATCCTAGCTTAAGTTGAGAGCTATATATAAATATATTACTTTTTTAAATGTATCTTAATCTCAATTGTGGTTTGGTTTCTACATTGACCGGCTTTTTGTTGTATTGTTTACCGTCTTTATTTTTTATAAATCAATTTTTTCGTTTTTTCTATTGTTTTTTTCCGTTTTTTCAGTACCTGTAGTAGTGTTCCTCGATTATATGTTGTTGTTTTGTGTTGTCAGTTATTCTTCCTTACTTAACGTGATTAAAACCATGTCAACATATCATAAATCATCTTCATTGTCTAATGAACAGGTTTTAAGTCTTTTGTTTTTTTTGCTTGTTTTAAAGATGGCTTTCTGAATTCTGTTTATATTTAGAATAATGTAAGAGATGCCAAATACTCTAGCAGGATGCAGAGGAAAAAACCAAAAAAGAAAACAGAAAAAGGGAAAAAAGGAAAAACGAAGTAGAAAAAGAAGAGAAAAAGATAAACTGAAACATATAGAAGAACATAGAGTTGATGAAAACGTAAAAAAATGAGGAAAAATTAACAAAAAGTCCTAGACCATGAACGATAAGATCAAGATGGGTAACACAAAATAGTGAAAAAGAAAAATGATAAAGAGATGAAGATTTCAAAGTTGAAGAAGAAAACTGAAAGAAAAAGAAGAACAAAAATGGTAGATGAAGAAAATAAAGTATAAGAAGATGAAAACCCGACGATGAAAAAGAAAATAAAAAAGAAGAAATTAAAGATGCGAAAAGGACAAACAAAAATAAGAAAGAAAAAAAGTTTGGATAGGACAAAAATGACCAAGAAGAAGTAAAAAGCAGAAGATATAAACGGCTAATAAAACCAAAAGAAGAATAGTAGAAGATATTGAAGAATAAAAATTTAGAGAATCCAAAGACAATAAAATAAAACAAAGAAGAAGGGACAGACAAATAAAACAAAAAAAAATCAATAGAAAAAAACGAAGAAAAAACCGAATGAAAAAAAATCAAGAAGTCAAAGAAGATTAATACAATACATAAGAAGAAATAGTCAAAAACAATGAAAGATAAGAAGGAAAAAACAAAGAATAGAAAAGCTAAAAAATAAAGAAAAAGGAGAAGAATAAGAAAACAACGATAATGTGAACAAAAAATAATACGGTGAACAAGTAAGATAAAAAAAAATACTCGGATTGGTCGAAGACGATGAACAAAAAAAAATTAAACGACCAATTGGAGAAGAAAAAAGATAATCAGAAGAAGAAGTAATAAAGAAAACCAGTAGATAGTAGAGGAATGGGAAAGAAAAGAATAATAAAATGGAAGATAACTAGAAGATGAAGAAGACAAAGTAGAAAAAGGTAAATATGATGAAAAAACGAAGACAAATCAGATGAATAAGAAGTAAACGAAGAAAATATAGAAGAACAATTTGAAAACAAATAACGATAAAAAAGACTTAAAAATACAAGGAAAAAACTAAAAAAGAGAAAATATAAACCATGAGAGGAGTAAAAAGACAGATAAGACAAAGATCTTTAAAATATGATGAAGAATTTAGAGAGAGGAATAAGAATCTGTTGAATGAGAAAAAAAATAAAATAGAAGACAAAATAGAAGAAGAAGAAGATAGGGAAGAGAAAAAATTGGATGAAAACCTTAAAAGATGAGGAATTGGAGAAAGTAGAAGAATATGAAGATGAGTTAAAAGCCGAAAAACACCAGAAGAATAAAAAGTCGATGATAACGAAGAAGACGATGGCAATGAAAAAGAAAAAGAAAAAAAAAAGAAGAAAGAGAATAATAAAACATTGAAGAAGAAGAAGAAAGGAAATAAAACCTGAAAGATAAGAAAATCAAAAGATGTATGAGAGGAAAAAGGAAAAGATGTGGAGAAGAGCAAGAAAACGTGAAAAAAGAAAAATGATAGAGAACAAAAAATTAAAAGATAAAAAGAGAAAAAATGAATAATTCATATTAATTTTATTTTAGTTTGTGTTTATTGATTTCATACACTTATTAGTATTGATTTTAAAGTTTTTAATGTTAGACAATGATTACTTTTATAGGTTAGCTTTATTTTAATTTTGTATGTATCAAATTCTTGATCTAATTATTTTTGATTTCTGACGTAAAATTTTATTTTAGGTTTCAATGAAACTTTTCGGTCTGTGCAAGTCGCGGGCTAAACACCTAGTATTCTTATGTTATACAACATTTTTTTTACCAGCCAAAAGCCTAATTGACTGGTAAATGATATACATGTGATGTGCCATATACTAATTACATAAAACATTATATTTATCAAGGCAATTATCAACGTAAGTGTTGACTAGTAATTAGAAATATGACCCCTACCACATCCACAATGTCTAAAAATTTAATCAATACTGTAGATTACTCCGTTAATCTATATGTAACTATGATTTTAACTTATTGCGCTTTTCGCCATCATGTCAGTTGTGCCTAATCAGGAGATGGGCAAATACATTTTTTGTGTCAACTTATTGCACTTGGTTTACCAAAAGGAAAAAAAAAATATACTCCTTTCGTAACCAACAATGTTCATTTCCTATTACGCAAAAACAAATCACATAAATTATTTTAAATCCACAATATCCACGTGACTAAAAAAACTAACGTTTATACAAAAAAAAATAGATAAATTGAGATCTTATCGACGGATCAAAGGTCCATGGTAAATCTAACCCAATCTTGACGAAAGCTAAAGGGAGTATAAAAATACATTGAATTTGCTCATTTAGACAGCGATATTGAAAGTGAAGCGCCTTTTTTTCATAAAAGCTTGTTCTGGCGCTAACATTAACTACGCAATTACTCCATTTTTCCTACGAAATTGATGTTTCGAGATTTTTAAATGCATCATTACAATAAAATAATACCATGATTGTTTACATGCAAAATAAATTACTACTACAAAATATCAATCAACAGTTCTATATAGAACCAAAATAGGCTAAGTTAAGAATATTAATAGGAATCTTAACCTCTCTATGACAAAAATAAAAATCTCGACCAGTCTAAGGCACTCGCCTTTTATTCCTCTCGTTTTGAGCTCACGCTTTCTATCTCTTCTCTTTATGATGTCTTCTCTTAGTTAATTCTATAACTTTTTTTTTTTCTATTGCATTCACTTTCCTTGACACCCCCTTAATGGGATATCATTTGGAGCATACAAAATATGTTTGATTACAATGCAATGAATCAATAATAGATAATATGTAAGGAGGATTAAACAAGATATAGCAAAGCTTATAGTAATATCTATCACGAGTGAGCAGCAAACCGAGTAACCGATGAGAAAGCGATGATAACCGACGCTAAGGTTGGAAGAATTCAAACCATGCCATAAGATAAGTCTGATCGATGTTGTCTCTTTGAACGTGGGTCTGAGAATGGATTAGAGGTCTGTCGAGGCCTGCAAGCTTGCATTTCAGGGTCTGCTTAATAAACTTGATGACTGCAAAAGAGGTCTTAAAAGTTCCCTGATGCAGTCTTGAGTTTCTTTCTCGCCAAATTTCATACACAATAGCTTGCAAAGCTAACTTGCAAATCACATTTAGCTTCTTGGAAGTCGAAGCTGAACGAACCCAGGAGATTCTCTGCAGAAAACCCGATGGAGGAGTAAGCATAGGATTGTAACTTTTAGCCTTAGTTACTCTGGATTGTAAATTTTATTTGGTAGTTATGCATCACAACAACAAATAATTTAACCCTAACTAGTTTCTGCACAGAGTCATCTGTGATATTTGTTTATCCAACTTTCAAGCTAAATAAAATATATATATATTATTTATAAGCGATTATTATATGAATAAATGGAAAATTAGACGTAAATATAATTGAGTAGTTTTTTATAAGTTAAATATTCTATGTATGATTGAGTCGTTTTCACCTATGGTTATTTGCTTGTATCGTATGGTTTTTTGTTAAAGGGCTTATGTATGATGAAAGGGAAATCAATTAAATAAATGATTGAGCTGTCGTTATTTTGATAAAGAGTTTATATATGTATGAATTGTATGGGTATATATCGTTATTTGATTGTTTCGTATGATTCTTGTCAAACGGTTTTTAAATAATGAATAATCAATGTATATATGATTGAGTTGTGTTACTCTTTCCACCGAATATTGTTACAACGTTCACACTTTTATCATTAGCAAACATGTAAATATAGTTAGCATATGGATCATGGATGTATGCCGTTTAGTACTACATATATGTCTAGAATCGCTTGTATGGCTTATAACAAAAATATTTCGCTTTTTACACATTAATTATGTCAACCATCAATCACTCGTACAAACATACATCTACATTTCTATGATCCTTTTTAGACCAATCTACATCTTTGACCTATGATATATGATAATGCGAACTTGATTTTGGTGACCTCGGGATAAAGAGCCCAAATTTTGCTATCTTTGGAAGATACCTATCCCTATGTAGTACGCATTGTCAATATTAATGCCGGATTGGAACAAATCAAAGAGGTAAGATATGTTATAAAGTCGCATGTGATTTCTACGCATTAACTTTAAGTTTGAATTTTATGTTCTTAGAAAGAACTCAAAAAGTTTGAAGCTTATCCAACCGAGATCATATATATATATTAATATATAGATACATAGAATTACATGTAAATAATATTATAGAGGCATAAATAGGTCAACGGAGGGAACTATTCAAAATAGTTGTTAGAGAGTATATACAACGTATATAATTGAAAATTACGTATTTATTGTATCACTCAAATCTCGTGTAGGGTTCTCACCATAAAGAATAATATAATTTGAATAAGGGAAACAAAAAAAATAAGAAACGACAAACAAAGGAGAGTTGACTTTTTGTCTAACCAAAGAATTGAATGAGATAAAACAAACGCAGTCCGATAAGGCGATCTGGTCGCTCGTCTAAAGATTTGTTGATACCAACTTTTTGGTACATACCAACGGTCTAATCCTGCGTGGCAACATAGACCTATCTCTCTTCTGTACACACGGGAGAAATCCCATTGCGAGTTTGGCAAATGCTCGAAAAGCCGCTATTTCTTTTTGTTTTTTCATTGTGAGATTTTTCTTATAAAGAACGAAAAATACAAAAAAACATGTATGGTAAAAAAATCATATTGTAGCCAATGGCCACCATAGAACTCCTCGCAATGACCCTATAAATATGATATATAATATATGTAGAATTCTTAATTTCATGCAATATTTAATTGTTCGAGAAAAACAAATCATACAATAAAGTTTTCTCGATTTATCCTATGGCCGCCGACCTGCCGGCAGTTTTGGAAAAAAAAAGTTTGAGTTGGACTAAATCCTTTATTTCTCCAATTGAAAATTGCCTAAAATCTCCATACTTTATGAATGCATTCCACATTCTTTAAAGTATATACCTCTAATTGTTCAAGACATTCACCAAACTCTTAAGAATAAACTAGCATATGTGGAACCACTGTCCTCGGTTAATATAGATGATAGAGATCCCTCAGTTTGTAGCTTGGTCACTTCCACTTTCACATGCTCCTGATGTCCTGTAGTGGTAATGATTCTTATGCTATGTATCTTTATCTTTTGATTGTCCTCTATAATTATTATTTTTTGAAAGAAAAAAAAATAGAAAATAGGAAAAACTTATCTAGAACAAATATTTCTATTTTGTTAGAAATACAATAACTCTCTCTGTTTGTCAGAAACAAATAATTCTATTTTCAAAATGAGGCACATTTATTGTGTATGGTAAGAGTTTATATGCATATATACAACCTGTCATTGTCGGAGATTTGCCGGTCATGTCGGAGGACTTGCTATTTTCAAACTCATAGGAAAACAAAAAGGATACCGCTTCTATTCAAACAAAACTATGGTCCTATAATGGAATCTGTATTCTATTCCCAATTTCACAACACGTATTTGTTTAGACTTTAGAATCAATCAACACACATTTAATTTTATTATATAAATAATGTTTTTATTTGACATGTTGCTTTTAGTTTATATTATTAATGTATTCACTAGACACGAAAGCACAACTCAGCAGTATGTTGAAACTTCTTAAGTTCTAACTTACATTTATAATGTATAACCACATATATAATGCTAATGCTATGAAATTTTAACCTAAGACATCATACATAACACATATATTTTATTCAAGTACTGGGCTAATGTTATTTTAAAATGAAAAAGACTGATCAATAGAAGTTAATCTAATCAACTTTTTAATAATACCACGTATCAACATCAAACCCTAAAAATGTCAATTAATATTAATTTTCCTAAACGGCACCATTTATTATGCTTCTGAATTCGTCTTAAATCTAGAATTTTGATGAAATGTATCATTCAAACTTCAGGAGCTAAGGACACTGTTTGATGAAATGTATGAAAAATTGATTTTTAAATAAAAAAAGTTTGTGGTGAAATGAGAGTTATTAAACGGTGAATATTATAATTAATTATTAAATTTTAATCCAATACAAATATGTTAAGTAAACTGGTTAGTTCGATATGAATATATTATAATTTTAATTTTTTAATACCCACAAAAAAATCTCAAAATCTCAAAATATTAATGTTTTAAAATAGGTAATATATTCAATCTACTAAATTATATATTTTGTAAATTAAATATAATTTGTTGTATATTTATTTATTATATATCAAACCTAAGTGTAAAGAATATTATATTATTTTTATATATAGTTAAAAAAATAAAATTAAATTTTTATAGTTAGTGAACAGATTATAAATGTCAATTATTAAATGATGCAAATTAGAGTTGATGATTATAATATTATAAATTTTATATAATAGCCTAGATAATATTTTAGTTTAGTGCCAACGGTTTAAAACAACTTATTTTGCTTTACACGCTTATAAAATAATTTCATATACGGATTAACTCATTTTTTATAATTCAAAAAAATATATATATATATACAGATCAACTCATTATTTAAAATTCACAAAAATATGCACTATATTATTGTAAACTTTATAACAATAACTGTTTTTACAAAATAACTATTTTCATCAAATTATTTAAATTAGTTAAAGATTAAAAATATATCTTCCGCATGTTAATCCCTAGTTCTATTCCCAATTTCACAACACGTCTTTGTTTAGACTTTAGAATCAATCAACACACATTTAATTTTATTATATAAATAATGTTTTTATTTGACATGTTGCTTTTAGTTTATACTATTAATGTATTCACTAGACACGAAAGCACAACTCAGCAGTATGTTGAAACTTCTTAAGTTCTAACTTACATTTATAATGTAAACCACATATATAATGCTAATGCTATGAAATTTTAACCTAAGACATCATACATAACACATATATTTTATTCAAGTACTGGGCTAATGTTATTTTAAAATGAAAAAGACTGATCAATGGAAGTTAATCTAATCAACTTTTTAATAATACCACGTATCAACATCAAACCCTAAAAATGTCAATTAATATTAATTTTCCTAAATGGCACCATTTATTATGCTTCTGAATTCGTCTTAAATCTAGAATTTTGATGAAATGTATCATTCAAACTTCAGGAGCTAATGACACTGTTTAATAGCTTTATGAATTGAAAAATTTAATAAGAATAACGGTCATAAATATAACTTCATTATATCACAAATATATATTTATAAGCTAACCTAATCTTGTTAAGCTTAAAAGTAGTATATATTTCAGCAATATGTATATATATATATATATATATTATTCTTCCGAAACCAAGTGATCATATTTGTATCAGACAAACGCATGGTATTAGATTTTGGAATGGGGTTTACCAAATAGCCTGTTTAATTAAGAATCATTTATGATCGAGTTGTTCAAAACAAAGCAAGAAACATATATCAGTGTAATAGCACTATAGCAGGCTAATGTGGACACGGCATTTTTAAAGCCACCATTTCACACCTTTTATAGATACACCTTTTGTAGATATTATATAAAGCTGCAAAAAAAGGTAAGAAACACATAATAGGTTTGAGAGTTAACCTAAATGATAATCTATGTGAATCCAAAAAAAACTTATAGAGCTTCCTCTCCAAGCCTAAGTCTATACTCCCCTTTATATATTCTGTTAGATTTAGAATGTAATTAAACTTTACGAGTTTAGCTTTCGAATATATAACTTTAAGAAACTTTTTTTTTTTTTTTTTTGTCAACAACTTTAAGAAACTTATACTTTTCACATAATTTACATACAATTATGGACGGCAGACGCATAAAATAACGACTGTAAGGGTTAATTAACCTATAGAAACATGGCCTGTCATTATATTTTTGATGACCAAAATATACATCATATATATAAAAAATAACAAAGAAATATACAGAGTGTTTCCTTGATTTGAAAATATATCATCTTTTTGTAACAAAACGAAACAAACAAATTGCAAAATTATCATGCTTCTATTTTTTTTTAACCAAAAATTATTCTGCGTCTTCTAATATTATATATTTTTTGTCTGCAGATTTGTTTTTTTTTTTCCGTAGAAATTAAAGGCGACTTAAGAGTTAAATAGTATATCTATACGACGGAGCCTTCGTAGATCGTTGAAAGTTTCAGCCTAAAGGATCGAACCGCCAACTTTGCTCGCTTAGACGTATATCTTCTCAAGTTACGTACCGAACCGGACCGGTTTAAACCACTCGAAGCCTTAAACGGAGCCGTTTTATTCATCGACAACCCTCCTTTCCGAACCGTCGACTCGCTTGCTTTCCCGTTAACAGCTTCAACGGAGTCGTTAGGCTGAGTCAGCATCATGACCGGCGAGATTCTCCCCTTTTTACGCCGGCGAGGTTCTTTCCCGAGTGAGTTTTGGATCGCGACGCTTGCTTTCACGGCGAGAGCCGCCATGTCAGACGCCGTTAGCCGGTTCTGACGCTTAGAGATCGGGAGGACGAAGTAGATCTGCTCCGCCTGAAGAGACGATCCCGATTCTATCGCCGGTATGAAATCGTCGTAGTAGAGAGAATCGGAATCGCAGATGAAATACGAGGAAGGTCTAGAGGAAGAGGAAGATGAAGCAGCCGCCGATTCTGCTTCTAGTACCTGAGATGCTAACACCGGGACATTGTATTCCCGGAGATCGCCGTTAACCGTCACGATCTTCACCGTTGGAGAAGAATTTGAGTCTCTCCGGTTAAACGACACACAGTTACCCATTTTCGAAAATTCCTGAAGAAATTTGAAATCGAGAGAGAGAGAGATAAGTAAAGCACAAAAACGAAGAAAATTGATACGACGCGTCGAAAAGAGTCGGTCATGGTGGGTTTATATATAGAGAAGAAGGATGATGTGAGTAGAGAATTCTAAACCGGGTAAATCGGTTACGGTTCAGCTGTTTCAAACCGGTAGCTGACACGTTGGTGCCGTCGCTTTGTCAGTTGTCTGTCCATTAGTAGATTCTTGTCACGCATAGTAAAAGGACATAAATTTTATTTTATTTTGTGCTAAATGGACAGATAATCTTTCCCTAATCTTAATTATATTCATGACCTACTTAATACTCCCGGTATTTCTTTCTCTTGTTGAGTTATTAGTTACTATAAATACTGAATATTTTATTTTCCGATAAGAATGCTACCAAAAATAAAATCTCTTAATAAGATTATATATATATATATATATATATATTTCGATGTATTTATAATGAAGGAAGATTCAGTTAAAGCAAATTTATACACACGCAACGCATACAAACTTTACCAGCATATATAGGTCATTAAATAAACATAGTTGTGTTGTGGTGCGTCTGCATGGCGATACTCTCTTATCATCAATCTCTATTTCAAATTGGATGAATGCTCTTTATGGTTTTTCTGTACCGTTCCAATTTAATTTGAAGAAAAAGGCTCAAAATCTGAAAGCAAAGTCAGAAATAACGTGGCATGCGCCACGCGACCCCTAGTCGCAAGTCATAAGAAGTGAGCTGATAATATATCATAATTTTACATTTTAATAGTTTCATGCACGTACGGAGTCAACACCACTATTACAATTTTTTTTTTCACTATTACAACCTTTTGACAGCAGTTTATTGTCTTCATACAATTAGCGAGTATTAAGTGGAGTATTAAGTAAATAAAATAATACAAATATGTACCACCAGTATTATTTGTAAAACAGCCATATCAATTTAACAGATGCACGTTAGTCCCTTAATTATATATATTAAACAACTTGCAGTGGAAAGACCAATGAAATTTGGTTTTAGGGTCGAATTCTCAGAGACTTCAAAACTGGCATGTTCTTTAATTTTAAATTCGACTTATGCTTTAAGATGAGACCAAATTTTCACCGATAAGAAAATACACGATTTTTGGTCTATAACTCCTCGATTAACTTTAAAACAATATATAAAATCTGCAGTGGAATCCATATATACTTAACGACTTAGCGTTGCAACATGGTTAACGTATTTCATATCTCCATTGAACCGAGTAATTAACCTCGAACGTGTCGGAGGACATGCAAAATATTAATCAGGCTTCACGTGATTACACGTTGACTTATTTAGTAGGCCGAGCTACGTTTATAAATACACACTCGTGATTCAAACTGAACAACTTTTTATATATATTTTGCAGCAGTTCAACTTCGACATTTAATATTGATCTACATTTCCTGAATATATATGACGACCGAGTATACCATCTCAAACTTTAAAGTTTGGAGTTGAACGTGCATATACGGTCAAACAAATTAAACAGTATTACACACCCTACGTACGCCCTACGCTAACATATTCTTATTTTCTTTTTGGTATATATAACGCGCAAATTTTAGTTAATATTTACCTCATACTACAAATCTACAATCAAGTAATTGCTTGGCATATATGATTATCGTTATTATGAAACCTTTAACCAAAAAATGTATTTTTATTGTTATTCCGTAGTAAGCGAGGATTTAGGGGTTTCTGTCTTTTTTTATTTTTGGATTTGAACCCGAGAGTTAGTTAGAGCAGCTCCATTAGTGTAACTCAATATGAATCTCTTAGGATTTTTTTATTAATTTTGTTGAATAGTTGATTTGGGTTAAAAGACTCCTGTTTTTTGTTCTCCATTAGTGAATTCTTTATTGGATCTCTTTAGAATTTTTTTTTTTTAAATTAATCTCACTTTGAAGACAAAAACATTTATCTTTTATCCCAGCTCATGTCTCTGCGATAATCCTCTTCTTTCCTAAAAGCTTGGCGAGAAGAGCTTGAGACACCGCGTTGTTGATCTTGTGAGCACCGGTGTGGTTCAGGTCTCAGGGACGTACTTCCCGCCAAACTTCCCGAACCGACCGAACGAATCGGGTCGTTGTCACAGGGTCGAATTAGATCCAGCGCCCTTTGTCTTCTCCGCCTCCACCATGCGAACAGTCGAGTCCTTTGCGATTGTGCAGGAGATAGAACGACGAAGACAACTGCGAGACGATGGCAGAGGCGTAAGTTGGGGGAGTTTGAAAGGCGATCTCAACATCATCGTTACAAAAGAGATAAAAAAAGAAAGAAGAGAGTCGAGATTTTTTCCTAATGAATTTCCAAAATAAAAAGTTTATTAAACAATTACAAAATTAAAATTGAAGGACCAATCACCTTCCTCCACGTTGCTAAAGAGACGGTCTCCTGCACCCCTTAGCTAAGGATCAGTCCATCAAATTTTTTGAACTTTTCATTTAAATTTAATCGATTTTGTCTAGGAAACTGGACCGAAAAATGGGTACGAGACCCTGATAGAGGTGGTCTTAGTTTGGTAATAGTAAACCTAGGGAAAATTTGAAATAACATATCTTTACATTATCCTTCACTATCTAGACATAAAACACCAAATTCAACAAAATTAAAAATATTGATGATTTCGTCCGGTTTGGTTGTAGCACAATATATTAAAACTATTTATATTTAATTAGTTTGATTCCGGTTTCCCGTTCAGTTGGGTTATAATGTTCATCCCAATCGAACTTATTTTTAGAAGAGTAAGAAAATACTCACTTGGTCACTTATAACTAATTGTATTTATTTATTTGTTTAGTTTCTTCTTTTTTCTCCATCTTAAATAGTGCCTTCTAATTATTGTTCATGATATTGATATGGATCGATCTTGTGGGACTTTCTTTGGTCTAGTCCAATGTATTGCACAATATTAGACTTTCCATAATGTTCAGAGAAATATTGATTGATGTTAAGTAAAACGTACTTATCGAATTCATTTGTCTTCAAACGCTGTTTAGTTTTCTTTTTTCTTTTCGGTGTTTAGTACATTTCTATAAGTAGCGAATTAGAACATATCAACACAGATGACAGATCTAAATTAAAAAAAATTAGATGCAACTGCGAATAATGACCAATCATCACATATATATTATAAATCGGACATGAAATCTCTAGTTACAAAAACAAAGTTAAAAGTCTCTCATATAACAAATAGCTAAACAATTAAAGATACAAATATATAAAAGCAGCGTGTGCGTAAGAGCAATAGACGTATATTTTAATTTCTTCGATGATTTGATTATTTTAAAATATTAATTGATTGCTTATACATGTAATATAATATGCACATGAATGCATAATTTGATTTTATTCGTTGTGTCAGAGCATCTGCAATGGTACTCTATTTCTGTCTCTAAACTCTATTTTTAGAGTAAAATCATCTACATTGGTACTCTATATTTTACTCTATAAATAGAGAAATGAACAATATATCTCTATATTTAGAGAAATACTGTTCATTTTTCTATTTATAGAGTAGAACTTTTTTATTTACAAAACAATCCTTAAACTTTCATATTTTTTTATTTAACACTTAAACAATAAGATACCACATAATATTATACTTAATTAAATTATTTTAATAATAATTAGTTATATAATCTTTTGAAAGTTTAAAATAAAACAACAAAATATAATAAATAAAAAATTTTAAAGTATAATTATGTTAAATTATTGTTAAAACTAAAATAAATAGAAACTTTTTAAAACATTTAAAAGTAAAAGAACTTATAAGCAATTAATAATAAGATTTACAGTCAAATATAGAGACAACCATTGTAGTAAACCCCTTCTTTATTTATAGAGAACTCTATTTTTAGAGTAAAATATAAAGGCAACCATTGCAGATGCTTTTAGTGTTTATATGCCAATACGGTCACACCTGGCCGATGACGAAACGATCGCGTTCTCACGTCGTTCCAGCAACTTCGTGTGCATAAAATAATCCACAAGAAATCCGCACGAGAAAAGATCTTCACAAGAATCAAATCAAGTATGTAATATTTAAAAATCATAATTACGGACCAGAAAAATTAATGTGGTTCGCGATATGTCGTTTGATTAAGTG
Organism: Eutrema salsugineum; assembly: GCF_000478725.1. NCBI lineage: Eukaryota > Viridiplantae > Streptophyta > Magnoliopsida > Brassicales > Brassicaceae > Eutrema > Eutrema salsugineum. The sequence continues at coordinate 8,188,911 of NW_006256612.1, forward strand.
ACGATGTCACATGTTTACCCCCCAAAAAAACGAATTTATAAGATTAACATCTTATATATCATGCACTTAAAAAAAAACAATAAAAACGGCATAAGCCATTTTGTGTGGACAGAATCTTTGCGTCACACGTCTTGTTCTTTTACCAGAACTATTCCTAATTCTGCCTTATACAAATTCGTGTTGATAACTCACTCTTAATCATATGTTCCGATCTTTCTTCTGAACAAGTTCATATTGGAGACGTTATCAAAAAAAAGAAAAGTTCATATTGGAGGCAAGCAGAACTTGGGCTCATTAGGACCCATTAAAAAATTGGGCCAAATCAGCTCAGTTAATGGCCTGACATAAGTTGTCTTAAACGATGGTAACTTACTCTTCTTGCCCATATACCATTATCTCATTTTCCCGATCGTGGATGTTCTCATGGTTCTTATACTTTTTTTATTTAATAAATATAAATCACTTGTATCTCATACACGTGCGTGTTGAAGACTTGAAGCGTGCTCGTGCATTTTCTTTTCACCCGTTGTATAATGTCTTCTGTGTTTGTATATGTGTACAAAGCGTTCCGGGCAATACGATGCTTAATATGTTTAACTTCCTTACATACTTTTCCCCCAAAAAAAATTTACAAACTCTACATACGAAAATTATCTTACACAATCTTTATTACCCGGTTTAATTTTATAGCCGATTTTTTTAAAATTATATTATATTTATCAGAAACGTCTTTGTAACCCAAAAAGATGATCATAAACATGAAACTTATTTAGTCAAAAAAAAAAAAACATAAAACTTATTTACTTTAAACAATACTTGCAAACCCTCTCGGCCCACAAGCATCACTTTACAGATTTGATGTTCGCAGAACTATACCCAAGTACAAGTCATTCACTGTTGAAACTAGTTTACATATATAGATACGTATTAAACATCTATTATATAAAGAGTGAGTTGTGTCTCACAAATGTGACACATCAGCACCTCTTCTTTTGACACATCAGCTTTGAAAAATAAATAAAATATTTAGCAGGAGAAAAAATTGACGGTGGTGAGAGATTAATCAGAACTTCTCCTCCCAACAATCTCGAAATTTGAATAGGCGAAAGGAGCTGAAGGAGAAAAAGAAGAATAGAGGAGGAAGGAGGTTGAGGAAGAAAGACGAAAAGTATATATAACTAAAATGATTCAGACTCTTCATATGTCTTTAACTTGTTTCTAAGACGTTGTTTAGATTAACGAGTATGACTCTCATTCTCATATTCTCCCATGATTTTTACTTATGTTCTCTTACTACTCTGTTTCTTTCTATGGATAAGATTTTAAGATACTACTCTTACCCTGTAGATCTCCTACAAATACCAGATTCTAGGAATGCAATTGTTTAAATATAAGTTTAAAGGCTTATAAGAAAATAGACTATGATGAGAACAAGAACAACTCCTGTATCTTAAAATATTACTATTGAGCTCCTTAGAGACGTTTTATCATGAAATAGGGGAGCTGTGTATTGTTCCATCTCCACTGTTATAGTGGAGGGTGTTTGTTTTGTCGCTGAAACTTCACCATCATGTCACGGCCCGATTCCTCTTTGAACCAAACCGTGCGGCCTTAGCGCTTTACTGCTCCGCGCACACGCTAAGTCAGCCGTCTAAACTCGGACCCTGGTGCTTAGAGAGAGAAAGTGGCGTGTTTTAGAAAGAGAAAGGGGAAGAGAACTCTTATTAGAGAAAACTTGGATTCTGAGATCTACCTACAACTGAGGGAGCTCCTCTCAACTACCCTAATAAATGTATCTACCCAACTACTACAATTTATTCTACTTCCCAACTACTATCTACTCTCTCTAGACCCAACCAAAACGTTCCACAAGGTTCTAGAGAGTTTCGGAAATACATAAAGGAAAGAAAGCATAGAAATGACTAAGTGTTGGGTCATAACCCCCTGGTTTCGGCCCGTCTCGTCCCAGCATGGCCCATCACGGTCTAAGCAAAATATGGGCGTGACAATCAGCTCCCTTTCTTCCTCCTCCATATCATGAAAGACCAACTTAGTCTTGGGTTGATACCGAGCTTACTTCATCTTCCCTTCAAGCTTCTCTAGGTTCTCATATATTATTTTTTGCATGTGGATGTGACATGAAGTAAAGACATGAAACGTTTCAATGATTTTTATTCAAGTATGTTCAGAAGCTTTGACTAGAAGAAGATTTGAAAATATTTTTTATCCTTGCTGATAGGCTAACATGTTTAGAGAATATTTCTCTTTAAGGTTTCTTAGGAGGATAAAAGATAGAGGGCGTGAACCAGAGACATGATTCAAAATGGTATCCATGGATCCAAGCATAAGCAAAGCCCTCTTTGTCGCTTGAGAAGCAAAGCCCTCTTTGTCACTTGAGAAGCAAAGCGCTTGTCAAGGAGCTCTCTTTGCGGTTCTTAAACTCTGATGTCAAAGTTAAAAATGCAAGATGGGAACAAATTAAGAGTATTTAACCATGTTCTATGTTATATTATTTTATGTGCATGAAATGGAGCTTGTAGCTTGGTTTATCTTCATCAGGTCTTGGAGCTGGGAATATTAGTTCTCACAGCAGAAAGCCACGAGAGCAGCATAAGTCAAATCCAATGATGAAAAATGGAGAAAGACATATTTGGCTACACGTGATGCAAAATATAATCTCTAAGGTATAAAATACCAAAGGCCGCCATGCTATATTCATTTACTAACTTATCTAACTTCAGTGGAGATTATGAAGGTCTTTGTCAATAAGAATAAAAAAATTGCATAGAAGTTTATCCATTTATTTAAAGAATATGTCTATTAGGTTCGTAATCATAATATTTAGTATTTGCTAAATTATCATATCTAGATTTGTTATGATGTTCCACGATTAATTGAAGAAATTAATGGTTTTTAGTAGAGGAAGTGTTTGATAAAATTTCATGAAAACAAAAGAAAAAGTCAATTAAAAAAAACTAACCAAAACAAGATCACTTTAAGAAAACAAGTAAACAATTAATTAATCTCTCTCAACATGTATATGGTCATAAAAAAACCAAAAATCTAAACTAAACCTAAATTTGCTTTCAACATGTATATGGCCATAAAAAAAACCAAAAATCTAAGCAATAGACAATATATTAAAATAAAACCCACGCATGTGCGTAGATATTCATCTAGTTAGTGTAAAAACAAAGTATATATATATATATATATATCCTGTGACCTATATAAGTTGTCGTAATCCGTAGAAGTAGTTGATATAATTTGAAAAATTCGTAGAAGATAGAAATCCACGGACAATAAATGGTTATGGCCTTATATAGGCTATTGCATGTATGGACCCAGTGGAACAAACACTAGGAGGATTGGGATATAATACAACGGAAAATAGACCGCAGGGTTTATATATACTGCGTGTCTCTATGCTGAAAGCTATCCTTGCCTACATTTTGTAGTGTACCAATGTATAAATAGAGAGTGATTAACTAAATAATAATTTATCTGAGAGTAACCTGTTAGACAACAAGGGGAAATATAAGACAATTAGCAACAAGGTTTAACATAATAAATTACGCAATACGTTATTGATGATTCCACTAACCAGAGCCATACGAAAAACGGAACTTATCCATTCTAATTATTTTACCTTTATCTACAAGAGTTTGCGTTGTTTATCAGTCTACTTTCTTGTCTCTTTTTAGGTGTCTTATATATCCAATCAAATTTGAACTATACGTCGTGGCACAACTATATATTATTTATATTTACTGTGGTCTGTCGATATTTCAGCTATCATCATAGTTCACAAACCTTGTTTATTAATTTTTGGGGGGTGATTTATAGGAAGGTTTAAAAATACAGAACGGATTCGGTTTCGACACGACTGGTATTTCATTATGTTCGTGTAATAAACATTTGTAGTATAATATTCATATGAAGCTGTAAAAACAAAACAAAACAAAACCCTTAGCTCTCAGTTGACTGGCATGAAATTTTTTGGGTGGTGATTGTGTATGTGTTAATGAAACTGTTTGATTTTAAGTCCATTTTTTTATGTTTCTTAGTTGCGAGAAGTCCTATATTTTCATGTTTTGTTAACGCGGTTTACATAACTATTTCAGCTCATCAAGAATATAGATTCCGCATTAAGTAAAGTTAACAAAAACAAACAAAATATCACCGTTCTAATAACGACATCAAAAGTATAGAAATAGTTAAATCCAAAAAAGACATCACAAATCGTTATCTGACCACTTGTCGTGTCGCTAGCGATCATATTAATATTACTTAACGTCTTGGGAGACTGAACAAGATAACTCCACCACACAAGGTCTCACATGGTCCCCATTCACACCCTTCATACACACGTGTCATGCAGTAAATGGTATTATTGGACACGTGTCGAATACGTAGTGACGAGGACGGGCAACTAGTAAGCCCGACCTATTGAAAAGTCAGAAATACCACCATCGGTCGTTGCTTCAGCCGGCGGGGCCTGTCTGAAGGATTACGTGGCAGAGCCACCGTTCTTGGCCGCAATATTCTCTTGTATTTATTTTTATTTTTTTGCAACGATAGTTTAAAAATAGTAATAATATTATCCAAAAGAATGAGTTTAGAAGTAAATATTAGATGTTCATATATTTTCTCTGTTCATAGATTTAGACAGCGATCCAATCAACTATGCATATTGCATACATAATGTGGTCGCCTCCACAATTTACAAGTGAGACTCTCAATTCTTTTGAAAATAATTCAAAGACATCATTTTATTTAATTTTTCTTTAATAAATACGAACTAGATCATTAACCAGCAGATCTTACAGTTTTCCTTTTTCAAACTGTTTTTATTAATTTACCAATTATGGACACGGCTTCGATTGCTAAATTGTTGACGTGAATAAAAGTTATGAAAATTTAAAAACTTGATAAATCTATTAATGACAACAGTATATATTAATCAAAACTTAAATTCTTTATGATAACAAAAAGCTAAAAGTTTGTAATTCATGAAAATTGTAGCAAGTAATAAAATCTGCTAATTATTCGATTCCGTGGATAATTAGAGCTAATATGATGTTGAATAAGATACCATAAAAAGTAATGAACACCCGCCTCTTAACGGTGGCAGAGAATCGCAGCCTTTCAGATTCCACACGGCTCTATTTTTTCTCTCTATCCACTTGCTTACTTTTCTATATAAGCATATTGATGGCAAATAATAATAACTAAATTCTTCTTGATATTGTCAAACTATAACAAATCAATTGACATTTCCCTTTTTTTAAAAAAAATATAATATATATTTCAGTGACACTCTTACGGCGTCACCACTTTGGTTACATGTTATCACCAATTAGATAAGGATAAGTAGGTTATATGTATTAAAGTGATGAAGACATTAGTTGCACTGGATCAACTTAAAAGTACATATAATTTCACATAATATTAACACTGTATAAACAAAATTTTGATGTACACATTACCAAAACACAACAGAAAACAACACAGAGCCATGCCCTTTTAGTACAAGCTAAACATCAAACCCTTTACTATTATCCTAATTCTTCTATATTTATAAAAAATGTATTTATGTATGTGTCTAATTATTTTCGCCTTTATCTTTTCAGAAAACTATATTATAAAAAAAGAAAAGAAAAGAAAAAGAAAAAAAGACACTGGCACATTTACAACATTAGGACTACATCCTAAATTTCACCCCCAGAGTTATATGCATTATTATAATATGGATTACGTATTATCCCATCTTCTATTCATATTTGACTAATTATTATTATTATTATTATGGGGTTGAAATTCATCAACATTTTTGTATTTTTGGGTTTAGAACGGAGCACGATGTGGGACCCCTTTTCGCCTGCTTGAATTCCGGTGATTGTAGATCGGAGGTGTTCCCGGAGAGAAATTGAAACCACCTTCGTCGCCAGAGCTTGAAGACCGTTGATCGCCGCCTGGACCGTAGTCATCGAATCTAACGGTGGAGATCGAGAGACCACTCATCAGACGGTTGAAAGCATTCGTCTTACGCATCTTAGTCGGTGTGGTTGCCTCATCAGATTCCGAGCCACCTTGGTACTCTCTCCCGTGCTTCCCTTTGAAAGAGAAGGTTAGACTTTGATCTCCTCTCTTCATTCCTCCAAGCTGAAACAGAACCAAGGACAATATCGTTATTTCCACAAATCACATTCGAAGAACAGAGGACATCCACACAAATCAAAGAACAAAACTAAATTAATACTGAATAAAAATTTGATATATAATTCACTAAGAAGTGAAATGTGTGATCGGTTAAACGAATAATATTCGTTAAACCATCGGAATTTGCATTATTTCAGACAAGAAATGATGAAAACAGAGGGAGAAAACAGAGCACGAAAGTTTTGTTTTTGTTTTGGCTTACCTTGCAACCGAGAGAGCAGAAGCGGAAAGAGTCAAGGAGGCTTCTGCAACAGATTTCACAAGTGTTTGTAACACCTTTTCCGATTCTGGGCTGAGGTCTTTCATTGAGGAACACGATCTTTGCGCTGTTTATTATATATGTCTGAACACAAGAGATGTCTATATACTTCTGTATCTCATTCACTCTCACCACGTTATGGTAAGAAGATCTCCGTATCTGCAATTTTTAAAAAATTACATTTACATTTTCATTTACTAAAATAAAAAAAAACCAATATTTATTTTTCCGAGTGGAAAAAGAAAGAGAAATTGGACCTGAACAACACGATGGTCTTTATGTTTGACCAAACAGTAAGAGCAAAAGGCATTTCCAGCACAATCGAGACAGAAGAGATTGCATTCGTTTTTGTTTGAATCGGCGTGGATCGAACAGGGAACGAAGTAGCTGCCTCGTAGCATTGGCATTAGCCACGGTGGACTCATACAGTCTTCTTCCTCCTCTGTTCTTATCATCGGTCCCTGAAATTCCAAGACAAAATCAGAAGACTGGAGAGGTTTATAAGGCAGACAAACAAAAAGGGTAAAAGAAGATTCACCATGACTTTCTTGTGATTGGCCTTGAAGGCCCCGAAGTTAAGCTTGTGGTTATGGTTTTCGATAGCCAGATTTGCGAGCTTCACAGTGTAGAAAAACCTGCGAGGAGAGGAAGAGGGAGATGAAGAAGTAAGTGAAAGCGGCGGCTGAAGAGAGAAATAAAGGGTTTTTATTTTTATTTCATTTTCCTTAAGGCGGTCACGATAAGTTTATGCGGTTTATATTTCATAGGAAAATCATTTTTAAAAAAATTATATTTGAGTTATTTAATATTCTTGTTAATTGCTAAAGGTATCTTTTTTGTTTGTTCCTTAATAATATTTTTCTGACTCCTTTATTTGGGAAAAAACATTTTGTTTTGGTCTTTATTTAGTTTGGGGGAATCATTATCTCGCTTTTTTTTTTAAGTCCTCCAAAGACGCACGTATCTGTGAATATGCGTGTCTGTTCAGTATGCATCTAGAAGACCCAAAAGGAATTTAAAAAAAAAATTTAAATAATTATGGTTCACAAAAATAGTAAAGATAATTATGTTTTTGATACTTTTTCTGTTTCATAATAACTGTTATTCATGACACATTTCACATTGATTAAGAAATTAATAAAATATACAAAATATTTCTAATTAATATATTTTTATAACATTTAATTACAAAGAAAAGACTATTATTTTTAATGAGGAATAAAACAAAAAATAAAAATAAAAAATTATATTGAAAATATAGAATAACACTCTTTTTAAAACAAAAAATAAATTTAAAACAACATTTATTATGAAATTGAGGAAATATCAGACGTCTAGTATTCAATACATTTAATATCATGTTAATCTTACTGCTTATGAATTGTGTGCTATATATAAATAATAATGATAGATGTATGTATAATATAGCGGACAATTACATATGTGGATGTCAAGTCTAGTTAAGACTTGGGAGTGATACAACAAAAATAAAGGAACTAGGGTTGGGAAAAATATCCATCAAATTTGATTCAATAAGTTATCCATTTCAATCTATCAAAAAAATCTAGATGTCAATAACTTTATAAACAAAGCAAATATACTAAAAACCAAAATTAGTTAAAAACAGACCAAATCAAAAATACTAAAATTTTAAGAGACAGATATCCGATCTTCTTCTACACATATATATGTATATAAATATTCTTATATACTGTATAATTATGTCTATTGGTAAGTTTTATAATCCCATTTATATTCATTATATCAATTATTGAAATATTAACCAATTTAAAAAGAAAATATATTTTATAGTGAAATATTATCATTTTTAAGTTAAGATTTGAATTTTGATATTTGTTATTTTAATTTTATATAGAGTGATTAATCCAGAAAAAAACAGAGCAGATCACGGATATACTAAAATTTAGGATATCTGCTCTGCGTCTATCCCTAAAAAGAACTATCAAACACTTGAATTTGAAAAAGTCAAACAAAAAATTGAAATTAGTAATGGTTAGACAGACATATTATCCTAATTCTTTGTTATATCGACAATTCAAACTGTGACGACATAAAGAAAGCAGAGGTGGCGATAGATGAAAAGCCAGAAAGATCGACGGGTATGAGAAGGACAGAAGAGAGTGGCCTGGTGATATCTGGACCGTTCAATGAGAAGAGCCTTCTCGTATAATTCCTTTTTGGTGGAACGTGGCGGACGCTTTTGCCCTTCCGGTTCACACTCTTTATAGTCGTGGCTAATCCAGAGACGTCGAATTAAATAATTGAGTGGGACCCGTTACGAGTCCATATGTCAGTGTTAAGCTGCCACGTTACGTGCCGTGATCCAAGAAATAATAAAGAGAGTTGGTTTTTTTTGTTGGTCGACAAATAGACTTGGGTTTATCGTTGAAACAAATTAAGAAATTTTAAAAGTGGAAAAGGTAACAATTTTAGACTAGTAAGTTAATTGTAGCTTGTATGAACGGAGTGTCGTTTTAACCGGTTAGATTCTCTGGTAAAGAAGTCAATCCATGTAGGCTTACTGCTTACAGAATCTCTTTGTACTTAGACGTCATTATTGGCAATGATGCTCTTTTTCTTTTTTTAAGGTTGATAGAAAACTTCACTTCAAAAAAATGGTTAAGCGTAACTTATGGATCGAGGTTCAGACATTATTATTTTTTTAATTGGAGACGAAGTCTCTCTCAAACAAAATCCGAATCTATAATGCATTTTGTTACTATGTTGTAAACATAATGTAAGAGTTTTAATTAATTATACATTAAATTTGCATAAGAGAGTAACAAAATTATTTATATTTAGGAGAGATTTTCTATGGTTAAAACAAAACTGTAACCGGTGTTACGAGTTATAGCTATCATGTATTAAACCTATAATTTTTTTTTTTTTTTTGCAAATGCGATGATATTTTCCCTGTTTAAATTAATCAAAGTGCTTTTGATGCCGAGTGAAAATCGTATACCTCAAAAAGGTGATAGGCATGCAAAAGAAAAGTGTGATCCACGTCATAAAAATTAGATATCACCAAATGTGACCACGAATAGTTAAAAATGTAATTGGAAAATCCGACCAAAGAAAGTGAGTAGACACACATTGATGAGGAAAGTGTGTTTTTTGTATTCATATCTCTCCAAATTGGCAAAAGAAAAAGAGAATTTAAAGATATATAGCTGGCTTGAAACAGTAGCTCTTGACACACGTGACCTTTGTGTACCGTTTGACCACGTGAGCCGTTAGGAAAACGCGGGTTATCTTAATACGAGCCAAAAGAAAAAAAACTTGAGAGTCTAAAGAACTAAATCGTGCATGATTTTTGACCCCCCCAATAAAATCGTGCATGAACTCTCAAACCTATTTAAATAATAATAATAAAATAAAAACTCTCAAACTTTTTTTTTTATTCCTATAAAAAACGAACGAGAACTATAATGTATGTAACTTTATAAGAACACTATGCTCTTTTAAAGTTTGGCAAGGCAGACAGATGCAACCTGACCTTATCGGATTGTAAACATTAGCTATTAGCTCGCACTAGGTGTTGTGGGTCCACACTTGTCAAACTTTATATCATTACCCAAATCGTACATAATTGTTTAATGAGATTAATGTGCAATTTGGGCGACCAACAAAAAAGGTGCAATTTGCAGCACACATGAAAAGGATTCAAACCCATTCCCTTTAAGAATTTAAGTTATTTGGGTGCTTCACTCTCTTTTGCCACTTGCTTCTGGTGGTGAAGAAGAGCCAATGGGAAACATGTTTGGCCCATAATTATTTACACTCTTCCAAAAGTATATCCTCGAACTTATAAATTACAATATTCATATCTTTGTGCTTTGATATAAATTAGAGCTGAGCATACGTAATGATACTAGGTTAGATATAATTAGGCAACGCACTTTTACTAAAGAAATAATTTATAGAAATCAATCGATATGTCAGTAAGATCTTATTACATTTATAATTTGTTTTCGTATAGATATTAATTGTTGCACTGCAATTTGTTTTTCTAACTTGAATTTCACTTAATAACAGATTTTGTTTTTTAAACTGCAAAGATTATTCGGAGATTAATTGTGTTTCACTAATATACTAAGTGTTTTGGTATATATTACCAAATAATATGCAGAGTTGAAGTCTTGAAGATGTATATTGGAGTTTTTTTTATAAAAAAAATATATTCCTATGACGAAATTGATTTGGACTTATTGATAAAATCCTTCAAGTTTTGACTTAAAATAAAAGTTCAATAAAATTTTTAAAGGAAATCTAGAATTTTTCTCAAACGAATTAGTTCGAGTAAAATTAATAGTATATTTGAAAATGAAGTAGTATTTCAAATTGAATTCATCTAACGTTCAATTATTCATCTAACTCGGTTACTATTATCCCCCAAACGTAAAGAACTTTGAATAGGAATTAATAAGAAAAGAAAAATTGTCGAATGCAACAAAATTAAACATCCGTATATATATAGTAAACCATGGAGGCGAAGCCACTATAGTAGGAATTACCCTGAAAATGATGAGGAGTTGAGTATAAATGCAAAACTGTCATTCGGAAATTCATTTCATGAAAGGACTCTTGGAATTAGGGTATGGACAAGGAGGTGAATGAGAATGTTATAATCTCAGAGAAATAAAAATTAACTACTACGAGTAATAGGCATATGAAGATACAAAGACGGCATTTATCGCAGGTAGGTCCTCGATATGAAGAATTAGCTTTTCAGAGGAACCAAGTAACTACACGGACAAGGCTAAAAAAATGATAAATACTATACGCCACGTGGTATTATTTAGCCGACAAGAGTCACTATCCCTCTCCTCAACAGTACAAGGTTCATCTCCTCTTTCACGATAACGAACGTAAACTAGTTCGTTTTTACGAAACTGCCACATTCGTATGGGCCGAAAGCCGCCCCCGGTAGTCTAAGAGTTCATGTTCTTGGGCTTTAGAAGCCTAATTAATTGTAAACTTGTAAGCCTTCATCGACTTTGTAATATCAAAGGGCAATATGGCGAGTTAGATTGATCTGGTCTAACATGCACTTGAATAATTGAAGATACAACACGACTTAAAGGTTTATATGTAACAATCACTATTTTAGAAAAATATCGGGTATCAGAATCATTAACAAGAAAAAAAAACAAAAAATAACAATCACTATTTTAGATGAATGGTTAAAATCGATAGATAAATAAAGTCGTCTTGTTAACTATCTATCGATTTTAGCTATTCATCTAACTTAAGTTACCACATCCGGGTGAAAAAACGATATATATATAATTTCATATGGGTAAAATATAAAACACAACTAAACTAAATTCTTCCTATTCTAACCGAAACAAAAGTAATCATCGCAATTAGAGTTTCGTTATAGTTTTAATAAAACGAAGTAACTGAACTAGAAAAAAAACTAATCATAATCTAGAGAATTCCTATGTTCAGGAAAATTATTCATTATCAAGAACATTGTATGAGAATAAAGAAAAACTAATGTTATTACTTATTAGTATGGCTTATTATATTCTTTTATTCGCTTCTCTATCTTAACTTTTTTTTTGTTGGTCACGTCGCTTCTCTATCTTAAATATGTACGTTTTATCATTGTGTAATCGGGAAGCATGATTAACCACCTAAGAATGATTAATCCGGAGATGAGATGACAGTGTGGAATAACTTGTCGAATTGAACAAAGTGAAACAATTGGCTAAAATCAAGACTTATATTCAAGTTTTGATGTGTTTTATTATTGAGTGAGAATCTTAATAATGGTGTCAGTCCTCTGTTGTTCTTTGATGCTCTTCTCCTTCCCTTACAACGCATAAAAAGCAGAAAGTTGTTTGTTTCTTATAATATGTTTCCTCCTTTTTAATTAAAAACTGGTTGGAAATTTATAAATATCAAAATTCTTGAAAAAGGAATGGTGAATCTCTCTTAATTTTAATAGCATGTACTGAGAAGCTGCTCGTGGGGAAGAATATTAGTTATTTCCACGATAGGACCCATGATTTGGTGTGGTGATGAATGTTGCTCATGTTCACGTTTTGAGAATTTTGTTTGAAATATTTTCTTTATTCATGGAAAATGAAATGCTATATAAGTTTATATATTTATACTAAATTTTTATTACCAATGTATGATTCTGAACATTGTATATATTTTACTGTTGGATAACCGAATTATTTCATATCGAAGCCTATACTAATATCGTGATATGTAAAATATTATTTTTTTTCTTTCTATTTTTAACTTTTACAGTGGCCACTCAGATTATATCATAGGTGGCCATATCATGTGTTTTAGCAAAGTTTTAGCAAACACATTTTATCGTAAATCCACCAATACGTAAAAAACTTTGAACCAAAGTCTATGAACGAATGCTACTTTTTGAATTGGTTATTACTTATTAGGAGAGAATGAGAGATTGATTATATTATTTATCTTTTGTGTTTGCTTGGAACATATCTCTATAACTGTTTGCATGATCTCGCGAGGAATCGGAATTAAACCGGGTCCCAAATACATTTCTGCGATATATTCCATTGTTGGATTTGGGAGGGAAGTAAGCATTTCTCAATTCTCTTTAATGTAATTTTCACAAATTGGCCATCATACTTCAAACCTTTGTTTTCCTCTTCCACCTATGCGTATAGGGGTGAACAAACAGAGAATTCAAAGAATTATGTGGTTTTATGAGGATTTTTTTTTTGGATAGGTCGAAGATATGGGCGCGTGATCTTTAGTAAAGTGAACTTGTGTAATTTTGTTGTAAATGAAAAATTAACATCATTTTAGAACTGATTTTAATGGCGGATTGAGCTGGTTCTTTTTATTAAAAAAAAAAAACCCGGTTAAATACACAGGTGCTATCAAAAAGATATACATGTTATAACACATATCATATATGGACTCTTATACCGGCCCATTAGGCCCATCAGAGCATTGTACTTAACCTAGATTCCCTATGTACTCTATATATACATTCCAGTAATTAATAAAGTTTCTAAGTTTTCACAACACGTTATCAGCACGATAAGACTCTCTGAGCGAAAAACCCTAATAAATCCGGCCACCACCAAAACCCTAAAAGCAAGTCGAAACTTAAAAGACGCATATCTTCCAAACCGTGAGGAACCAGAAGACGATCTACATATCAAATCGAAGCCCTCGACGAGACGAATCTACTGGTGAAAACCGTTTGTCGATCCAACGTCGGACGCGCCCTCACGCACACTTACAGTACACGACGATCAACCGAAAAAAAAACCAGATCCGAGTTTTTCCTTCTTCAACCAGCAGCTTCTCCAGTTTTGGTGATCAATCCTTGGAATTTGTAGCGGCTAACTGAGGTCTATTAGCTCCCAGTTTCATTAGCCTGTCAGAAATCTAAAGGTGGAAAAGCTATCTTCTAAAACTGAGAGCCATAGAACCTGTTGTTTAAACACTTCAAAACCCTATAAAAAAAAAAATCGATCTCTAATTGATTGAAAGTGTTTGATACTCTGATGATTGATTGATAACTTGTTGATTGATTGTTTAAATTACAAGTTTATGCATGTTCAAAGGTTTTAAACTCGTTTTATAAAACCCTAATCTACAAAAACCTAACAACCGTTTTTGGCCATGTTCATGGCATAAACCTATTCGATTTTCTTCATGTTTAATAAGCTTGTTGCAGCTTATTTGATTGTTGATTCTCTTGCTTGAAACACTTGATTGAATAAACTAAGAAAATCAACCCTAAATCCTAAGCTTGATTCACGATTTTGTAATCTTCAAAATCGTAAGTCATAATGCTTAAACCCTAGTCCTTTTCACGTGATTTCTTTGTTGTCCTTGTGAAATTATTAAAACCATCGACCACAGATCCTATAGATCTCGAAATCACATCCAAAATATGTTTTCCAAACCGTTAAAACCCTAGATAAAACCCTAATCATATTCGGCTCCCCTAGGGTTCCTCCTAAACCGCCTAAAACCGGCTAAACCTGGTTCTCATTAACCGAAATTATATTCGGCTTTAACCGATTAAATCACAGCTATTAAACCGACATCATGTTCGGGGTAACTAAAACCATACCCTTTAAAATTTACTATTTCCGAGAAAGTTCCCTCTAATAGAAAGTTTCCTCATATAAAAACTTTCCTCATATAGAAATTTTCCCGACATAGAAACTTTCCTCATTTAGAAAATTACCCAAATTAGAAACTTTCCAAATTTAGAAACTTTCCTAAAATAGAAATATTCTCAAAATAGAAAGTTTCATCATCAGCATTCAAAATTTTCTAAAAAAAATCCCTAACAAAATCAATCTCATGTTTCAGATGTCAAACATTCAGAAATGTGAATTCGAGGCCCTTCACGTCTCCGGGGATAACTACCTCGAGTGGGCCCTAGACATGCGCTTGTTCCTTGCATCGAAAGAACTCGATGCGTGTATTACCGACGGTAACACCGCATCCCGTAAGGGACAGTCTCAGGCGATATGTCACATACGCCATCATCTGGCCCCGAGCCTTAAACAGCAATATCTCACTCTTGAGAATCCACTTGAATTGTGGCAAGCACTGAAAAAGCGATATGACCATCAGAAAATGGTCCAGTTGCCTCAGGCAGATTTCGACTGGAAGAACCTTCGGTTCCAGGACTACAAATCCGTAGATGATTACAACAACGAACTCTTTCGTATTGTTGCCATCCGGAAACTCTGTGGCGAGGATGTGACAGATAATGATCTCCTCGAGAAAACATTATCCACATTCAGCACAGAGAATGTTGTGCTCCAACAACAATACCGTGCAATGAAACACACATTGTACGAAGACTTGTTGTCCTGTCTTCTCCTCGCTGAGAAGAATAACCAGCTGCTTATGAGGAACAGCGCTATGAGGCCCCCGGGATCGGCTCCTGTCCCAGCTTCTCGTCAAGAGTCCTACCATGTTCAACCCGATAGATCCTCAGATCACCGCCGTGGACGTGGTAATGGACGTGGTAATGGCCGAGGACATGGACGTGGAAGACGTGGACGCGGACATGGTCGTGGCAACCGACCTAACCTCAGTTATGGTCCTGGTCGTGGTCACATTTTCTGAATTCCTCAATACTGAATTCTATCTTCTATTCATAATAAAGCACACCAGCAAATGGAAATCATAGTCGTAGATAGTGGATCCAGCCACACTATCTTAAGAAACAAAAGTTACTTCATAAACCTAACCTATCAAATCGCAAATATTAGCACCATCGCGGGTCCCTCAAACCTTATCGAAGGATATGGCCATGCCTATGTGTTGCTATCAAATGGCACACAACTTGAAATACCAGATGCTCTATATTCTCCTAGTTCGAAGAGAAATCTTCTGAGCTTCAAGGATATAAGACAGAATGGTTTCCACATAGAAACCCAAGGTCAAGGGAACAAAGAATCCCTCCTAGTCACTAAAACCGTAGACGGCCATAAACAAATCCTCGAAACCATACCCGCGCTCTCTACTGGACTTTACCATGCTAAAGTCAGTATGATTGAAGCTAATACCACTCTCAAAGCCCGGTTTACTGATTATACTATTTGGCACGACCGGCTCGGTCATCCCGGTGCAAATATGATGCGTAAACTAATTCAAAACTCTCAAGGGCATACCCTCAAAGAAAACCGAGCTTATCCTCAACACCTCATGTGCACAGCTTGTTCTCAAGGCAAATTGATCACTCGGCCTTCACCAGTTAAAATCTCTAAACAAACACTTCATTTCCTAGAAAAAATCCAGGGCGATATCTGTGGACCTATACATCCATCTTCCGGACCATTCCGGTACTTCATGGTCCTTATAGACGCATCGACCCGTTGGTCATATGTTTGTCTCTTGTCCTCTCGGAACCAAGCCTTCGCTAGGTTCTTGGCCCAAATCATAAAATTGCGGGCCCATTTCCCTAACTTCCCACTAAAGACTATCCGCCTTGACAATGCTGGTGAATTTACCTCACAAGCGTTTAATGACTACTGTATGGCCATGGGGGTAACCGTGGAACATCCTGTAGCACATGTCCATACTCAAAATGGATTGGCTGAATCATTCATTAAACGCATTCAATGGATAGCCCGACCATTACTCATGAGATCAAAGCTCCCGGCCTCAGCATGGGGACATGAAGTATTACATGCTGCTGAACTCATACGCATCCGGCCATCTAGTGAACACAAATATTCCCCATCCCAACTACTCTCGGGTCATGAGCCAGACATCTCCCATCTCAAAACATTTGGGTGTTCAGTATATGTACCCATTGCTCCACCACATCGAACCAAAATGGGACCTCAATGAAGGATGGGAATATATGTTGGTTTTGACTCTCCCACCATCATAAGATATCTCGAGCCAACCACTGGAAATCTCTTCAAGGCCAGATATGCGGATTGCCAATTCGATGAATCGGTATATCCCTCTTTAGGTGGTGAGACAAACAAGCTGGTCAAAGATCTTTCATGGAATCAAACATCATTAAATTGGCAAGATCCTCGGACTCTAGAATGTGATTCAGAGATCCAAAAGATTATTCATTATCAAAAGCTAGCTAATCAATTGCCAGATTCCTTTGCTGACCCGACCAAAGTAACCAAATCGTACATCCCAGCTTGTAATGCACCAGTACGAATAGCTGTCCCAACGGGACGGACTCAAGTTGCTACAGAGTCTGCACCACGTTTCAAACGGGGCAGACCTCTCGGTTCCAAAGATAAGAATCCCCGGAAATCAAAGAAAGGTGCAATAACCGAAACCGGGATTCCTGCAATATCAGACATAGCCGCGGCTGAGACTCAATCTAATGAACCCTCAATGGAAGTTCGGGACGCCGAATCTCCAGGTTCAGAAGATAACAATGAGATCTCCATCAATTACAATATGTCCGGAATACAATGGAATCGAAAAGAAGTCGACTTAAATGCACTCTTTGCATACAAAGTAGCACTTGATGTTGCGCTCACGCAAGAGGATCTAGAACCCACGTCAATAACACAGTGTACACATCGAACAGATTGGCTAAAATGGAAAGAAGCCATAAACGTGGAGTTAAAGAGTCTCAAACTCAGAAACGTGTTCGGTCCGATCATCCGGACCCCATCACACATCAAGCCAATGGGCCACAAATGGGTCTTTGTGCGCAAAAGGAACGAACTCGGTGAAGTCGTTCGATACAAAGCACGGCTTGTAGCACAAGGATTCTCACAGAGACCCGGAATCGATTATGAGGAGACTTATTCTCCAGTGGTGGATGCAACAACATTCCGATTCCTCATAAGTCTGGCCATAAGAGAAAATCTTGATCTGCGGTTAATGGATGTTGTAACCGCATATCTCTATGGGCCCCTGGACAACGAAATATATATGAGACTCCCAGATGGCATTGAACTAAAAGACAAAAATGCATCTCGAGATCAATACTGCATCAGGCTGAACAAATCCTTGTATGGACTGAAACAAAGTGGGCGTATGTGGTACAACCGCCTCAGCGATTACCTCATCAAAGAAGGCTACAAAAATGACCCCATCAGTCCATGCATCTTCATCAAGAAGTACTCAAACAAAGGATTTGTAATCATAGCAGTATACGTGGATGATCTAAACATCCTCGGAACATCTGGTGAGATCTCCCAAACAGTCGACTGCTTAAAAGCAGAATTCGAAATGAAAGACCTAGGCAAAACAAAGTACTGTTTGGGATTACAACTTGAGTACATCAAAGGAGGAATCCTTGTGCATCAATCGGCTTATATCGAAAAGGTACTCAAGCGATTTAATATGGACCAAGCTCACCCATTGACCAGCCCAATGGTAGTTAGAAGCTTAAGTGATGACCCTCTTGGTCCCAAAAAGGATGATGAAGAAATCCTTGGTCTTGAAAAGCCATACCTCAGTGCTGTAGGAGCGTTAATGTACCTGGCTAGTCACACTAGACCAGACATATGTTTCGCCGTGAACCTCCTCGCTCGATATAGTTCATCTCCAACTCAGAGGCACTGGAACGGTATAAAACATCTCCTAAGATACCTTCGAGGTACTCAAGACTTAGGACTCTTCTATACTAACCAAAATAAAGATGGGTTAGTCGGCTTCGCCGATGCAGGATATCTATCAGATCCGCACACTGCCAAGTCTCAAACTGGCTACGTTTTTACGCATGGAGGAACAGCCATCTCTTGGAGATCAATGAAGCAGACACTCACTGCCACTTCATCAAACCATGCTGAAATCCTAGCCATTCATGAGGCTAGTAGGGAATGCGTCTGGCTGCGCTCCATGACTCAGCACATCCGCAGAGATTGTGGTATGGACGAAGACACACAGCCCACGGTGATGTATGAAGACAACGCGACATGCATAGCTCAGCTCAAGGAAGGATATATCAAAGGAGATCGGACGAAGCACATTCTACCGAAGTTCTTCTCAACCTCAGACTGGCAGAAGGACGGCACTCTCAGCGTTCAGCAGGTCCGATCCAGTGAGAATTCAGCTGACCTCTTCACCAAATCATTGCCTACTTCAACACACCGGAAGCTCGTCAAACAGATATGAATGTATAGACTTAGAGATCTGCAGTGATGCTACAATCAGGGGGAGTAATGCGTGTTGTACTCTTTTTCCTTCACCATGGTTTTGTCCCACTGGGTTTTTCCTGGTAAGGTTTTAATGAGGCAACATTCCCCATCGCATTATCGAGATCCCGATTGAGTAGCTGACCCGGTTCACTCGTCCAAGGGGGAGTGTTATAACACATATCATATATAGACTCTTATACCGGCCCATTAGGCCCATCAGGGCATTGTACTTAACCTAGATTCCCTATGTACTCTATATATACATTCCAGTAATTAATAAAGTTTCTAAGTTTTCACAACAATACATGGATTTTTTTTTGGCGCTTCACAATGATATACATTATACCCTGAGCAATTAAGATAAAATTCAACTAAATCCTTTTTAGATTTTAGTTATAACGTAAACGCACAGGCAATTACCGACAAATAAGTCCACGAAGCATCTTATTTTCTTTCTAGAAACCCTAAAGCAAACTACACTACTTCCTTTCTCTCTCGAAAAACCTGTCTATGTAATTAAAACAGTTTCCAATATTTTTTCCACCATAAATAAACTCTCACCTCCACTTCCTAAATTCACCACCTCAACGTTTCACCTCTGTACCACAAAAGCAAAAACAAACCCTAACCAATCATAACTTCCACCAACAACGCAAAGCTTTCATATTTTCCAAAAGAAGAATGATCAGAAGCAAATCCATAGTCATCAATTCCAATTCCAAGAACAATGCTTCCACTGTGGCCGCAGCAGCGGTAGCAATGAGACGTTCCGCCTCAAACGCTACCGCCGCGGTACACTCTAATGATCTTAACAAAAAACCGACGAGACCACGGTCAGTACATTTTCCCGTATCACCTCAACTGAAACAAGGCGAAGAGATGGTCCATTTTGGACATCCTCAACACGTTCTTGTCAAAGTTGACTTGCCGGATATGTACAACTGTGCTGGGTGCAAAGAAGAAGGAGCAGGGATTAGGTACGTGTGCCAAGAATGCGATTATCAGCTCCATGAGTTTTGTGCTTTGGCTCCTCCTATACTCAAGTCACACCCTTTTCATTACCAGCATCAACTTCTCTTCTTTGCCAAACCTGGTACGCCTCTTTTACCTGTCTCCTCTTCATATAGATTCTATTTCTCTTAATGGTCGGATTTTTATGATAAAACGAGGTGTATTTTTGGTATACATTTCTTTCTAGTGTTGATGCTACCTATAGTGTTATAATTATATACGTTGTTTGTTTTTCAGACTAAGAACTAAACTCACAATATTATATTGAAACCTGAGTAGACTAGTGTCGGCTATAAAAATTGATTGCTTTTCTTATAAATAATATCGCTTTGCTTTAAACATAAAAATTTAGTGGGTATCAAAATACAGAATTAAATCTTTGTTAGGTTGAGAACAGAGAAGACGGCAACTAAAAATATTGTAAATTGATTTCCATATAACAGTTAAAAACAGAAATAAAATGGAGCCTTAATTAAAATACTTAACTTTATTATATACAAAGTACTGGAACGAGTTTCTTTTTTCCCTATCGCGGTAAAATTGTTTGCTCGACAACATGCGGATTTTACATCCGGTTACTATTCATCAATAGAATAATTAGGTGTCACGCTCTTTTTGTTTTTGTTTTTGTTTTTTGTAAACATGCCTTAGGTGTCACGTTAGTACTTCTACCCTAGATTGGATATCTTATCATGAATTATGCCATAATACCTTGGACGAAATATTGTTGATTGGGTTTCTTTTATTTTGACGATGAAACTCAGCAAAAGGAGGAATAATGAAATCGAAATGCGACGTGTGTGGAAGATCACCAAAAGGTTACAACTTTAGATGCAAAGCTTGCAGTTTCCAGATGCATCCTGGCTGCGCCATGTTATCTCCTTCCCTCTCCTCTTCCTCTCTCCACCACCACCCTCTCCAACTCCTCCCCTCCTCCTCCTCCGCCAACAATACCGGCGGAGACTATTCCGGAGGATTCCTCTGCGGACAGTGCAAGAGAGGCAAGCGAGTCGGAAGAGTTTACCGTTGCACTGTCTGCGATTACCACTTGCACGCCGTTTGCGCCAAGGATGCCGCCGTGAACGGCCTCCGGGCAAACGGACACAAAGGGAGGGATAGGTCTCCGGCGGTTTTGGGAACGGCGGCGAGGGTGGCGTCGCAGGTTGTAATTGATTTTCTTGGTGGTATAATAGATGGTCTCGGCGAAGGTGTTGGTGAAGCTATCTTGGACGGTGTTACTAGAGGCGGTGGCGGAGGAAATGGAGGCGTTACTAGGGTAATTCCACGTGTCAGAGGAGGGTAAGTATTGAATTTGGGGATTGTTTGAATAACTAATTAATGAGTGGTTTATGATTGCATTAGTATGTGTTAATGATGCATTTGATAAGTACATAGATTGGGGTATTAATGTGGCGAGGGGGTATATTATTTTGATTAATTTTGGGGACATAATAATAAGAAAATGTGTATTGTTTAATTAGTTTGGATATCTAAGTGATATTATTTCTATAAGGTTTGTATGTTTTGTTCATTAATTTATCTAAGAAGATGATCGTATGTTTCACGTGTAGATGCATAATTGAATACATTGTAACTAATCACCAAAATGCAGATAAACTTTTGGTTTGTTTTGAAATTATCAAAAGTGTACGTTTATAATGATCTGGCTTTTATTGATACGTAACGAGAAATAGAGGTGGAAAAGGCCAAAAAGCTTATACCTGATACTTGTAATAGCATCTTGGAAAAGAGAGGCATGCACATCAAAATTAACTTGGAAAATGAGACCCCACCACTCACATTTTATTTCAATTTTACTAATTGTAACATCCAGTTATCAACTTTTCATTGACTTGGAATGCCCTATATCAAAATTGAATACAGTTAAATAATTTAATTTAGATCAAGAGGTGCCCTGGAATAAACTTTTGAAATGTAATCTTATAATTACAAATTATTCACTTTCTTAGTTTCCTTCCCTCTTTTAAAAATTTCCTTTTGAAAAGTGGCATAATGTCTTCCCTTTTTTTAAAGCTTTTATAAGTCTATCGTTCAGTTTTTTTTTTTTTATATAATTGATAGGGAATTAAGAAATTATTGAAGATTTCAAAAATCACGCTAATTCAAGAATCTTATAGTTGTGACAAAAAAATGAATGAAAGATTTCGTGACTTATTATGTTTCGTAAGCTCGACAATCCATGTGCGAAAGGTAAACCTGTTTTGGCCTTTTGGGCTATATGTGACAAGATTCCTCGATCGTCATTTTCTCAATATCTTCTCTTGGTTTCCACCGACCTTGGTCTATATTTTATTCCCGTTCCAATTTAATCGAGTTTAACAGAACAAGCATTAATCAAATAATTGAAATTGTAATGTTACCCAAATTACAATTAAATTAAGGGGAAAAGGTGAAAGAGAGAGTCAGAAAGAAAAAATAAAGAAATAGTCAGTGAAAAATAAGTTTATCCTTCGATCTTGATAAATACATAACTGAAAAGAAATACTTAAGTAACAGAAAGAAAAAAAACATATATATATATTATATTAGAGTTACAACATGAGAATTTTTTTTTAAAGAACAACATGAGAACTATACTTGTACAATGTACAAAGTACAAATTTACAAAGACAGAACCAAGAAAACAAAACAGTAAAATAACTGCTTCTTATACGAAGCAGCATGTTATTATCTTAGTGAAAATAATAATCATCGAAACTCAAAAGTAAGGAGGAAAATACACAGAAATAGACAAAATAAATTAGCCAACCAAAATATATATAATTAAACTAAGAGAAATAAAAAAAAACTCCCGACGGTGAAACTCCCTTCTGTTTTTGATCCAAGCCATTTTCAAGGGGGGAAAAGGGGTGCCTTGAGGTATACTGTAGTCACAGTCAAAGTCTCTAAGCTTTTCCTTATCATCCGTAGTAAAATCTCTTTTCCTTTTTCATATTTCTCCTTTTTCTTTTATTTGTGAAACCAAAAGAATAAACTTTTTTTAGATGGAGCCATAATCCAAACCTCCCCAACTGAAGTGAGATCCTTGTCGGACGATTGGGAAAGCGTGCATGAAGACGCAGACGCAAACGCAGACCGTCGCAACCGCAAGCATCGAGTGGATGATAGGAGTTGGGAAGAAACGGTGCGAACCTGAGACTTTCCTCTGATACTTTAGAGCCACCGTTGCACACGTGGCACAAGATGACTTGTTCATCTCCGAGCTTAATCTCCTACTCACACCCGTTTGGTCAACAATCTCGTTCTCGATGTTTAGCGAGACTTGCTTGTTTCTTTTGTCTGCAAGTTTACGAGCCACCAAGGAGTTATACGTATGATTGTTCCTCATTGCAGCGTAGCTGAATGGAGTTTGTCCGCTTGCATCGCAAAGAGAGTTCCAGCTCGATAATGCGATCTGCATCAGAAGAAAGAAAGGATTTTTCAGTTTTATTGAATCGAAAAATCGGTTTTTTTTTTCTCTCGCATCAACAGAGAGAGAGACACACACAATACCTCTTGTGGATCATTGGTGAGAAGATCAACGATATCATCAGAACCGGATGTACAAGCAGCTAAATGCAAAGGTGTGATACCCCCAGGTCCGGTTATATTGGGTAAGAACACAAACTTTTTAGAGGAACCGAGCGGCGCAGGATCAACTGAGTAATGAATGAGTAGTTCGACCATCTTTGTGTTTTTCCTCTTAATAGCACGATTCAACAACTGAATCTCGGCGAGCATATCCAAGGCTTCTCTGTTCAGCTCATCATTCACCAAATTTCTCTCTACCAACATGTCGAGGAGTGCTCTTGTGAGAGCACAGTAGTCTCTTTCAACTGAACAGACGAGCAAAAACTTGAACCGGGAAAGGGAAAAGTCAGACTGTTCCCGAGGCTCAGAGGTCTGGTTCTTCTGGAAAAGCCAACCAAGCTCGTTCAAGAAGCACAAAATCTCTTCTCTTGATGTGGGACGGCGATCTGAGGTCTGCGCTTGTTCTCCTGTCATATCTTGAGTTTTGGGGTGAAACTCCTCTTCGAGGCGATTCAACTCCTTGCAGATGGATGCATTGGCAATTATCAATGGAAAACTGTCACCTCTAAATCCATTCTCCACCTGTACACAAACTAGGTGTTTAAATATCTCTGCATTGACTAAGAAAACTAAAACGTTCAGTTTTTATGAAGTCATATACCTCAATGAAACAGCGTCCAATGGAACCACGTTGTGCGTTTTTTACACTGAAACTATTTACATTCAACTCGTCGAATGTGCCTTGTTTACAGGCTGCCCCGGCTACCTCCATTGACATGTAGCTACCCATATGTGTGCAGCGAAAACTGGCAGCACAATGATAATAAAGGTGAGAAAAGGAAGAAGAAAAGATGAGATGAAAAAACTCTCTTTGAAACTTTGATTTTTAGAGTTTACCTGATCCCATTATTAGTCAAGCTTCTACCTCTTAGTACTAAACTTGTTTCTTCACCAGCTACCACCGCTACAGGTGACACTGAGATGAGCTCTGGTGAGTTCCAAGTTCTCCAAGATTTGCTACAACGAATTCTACCTGTAACCAATGCCATGTTATGATCATTCTTGACATAGAATTGCAAATATTAAAGGTGACATGATACAAGTACCAATTCACGAGCACTCACCATTTTTGTGTGATGCGAGCTGTCTGCCTGTGTTGACTAGAAACCTCGCGTTTTTCCAAAAATCTGAATGAGAATTTTGTAACAAAACACCAACCCGTTGCAGCAAGTTTTGCTCGAGCTGAAAAGAAAAACGCGAACCGCTCCTAAGGTGCACAAACCATAGTTTAATTCAATAAACAAACACTTGTATATATCCACTTACTTCTTCCCAGGCCGCAGGTGACATCGCCACATAGACAGATAGAACAACACAACCAGGCCTGATATAACTCTCCATTTCTGATGGAATGCTCGAAAGCCAGTTATAGATCTGTAACAAAAGGGAGAGAGAATCACTATGAGGATTCAACGGAAGCAACCAATAACTTTCTATTTCGTGAAGGCTAGCTAGATTATGCCCAGAAATTATCACCTCAGTTCGTAATGTTCCAGGGAGCTGACTTGGATCTTTATCAAGTAGTTTAAAGACTATCTTTCCAGTGCGGTCCTGTTTGAATGCCATCAAATTTTAAAGTCATAAGCGGCTTGTTTTACTCTACATACACAGAGATGCTAAAGAGGAGTTTACAAGCTGCAAACCTGAGCATCAGAGTTTAAGCTAGGAGGAGAGTAGTCAGAACCAGAAGACGCATAACCAGACTGTTGCCCGAATCCTTTAAAGTTAGGATTTGCAGCTCCTCTATTTGATGCACCAAAGAGCTCAAGAGGCAAGCAACCCCCAGTCCTTGGATTTGTGTTTTTGTGATTCTTGGACCTCATGGTTTCAGGAGACGTTTGCAATGGGAATAACTCCTGCATGACTGGAGATGAAGATGGCGATCTATCCTCGACAGGGTTACTGCTGGCAGAAGAATAATACTTTCTCGAGGATGCCACGGTCGGTCGGCTCTCATCCTCCGGTGAGGAGGTGAATAGTTGTAGAGACAAGCTAGACCTAGTGTCTTGAGCATGCGAATCTGAATCCTGAGAAGGAGATTGGTTACTGCTACTGCTCCTCTCTCCCCCAACAGTTTTCTTTTCCAAATTGGTTGTAGCACCGTGGTCATAAGAAGATAACTTAGTCATGTCACTGTCTTTATTACCAAACCCACCTTGAGACAATATCGCTAGCGCATCAGGTGAAGATGAGCCTAACGTTGCCGAGAGAACAGCAAGCAAATCCATGGTAGAAGGAGAAGCCCCATTCATATCATTTTGGGGGTTCACCATTGGGCGATCCAGATTTTTCCTGGCTAAACTTCCAATATTGTTCAACTTAGAGACGAGATCCATAGGCAAAGGCAACGCATTTATCTTGTTAAGTATCTGAAGAAGCTGCTCTCTGTTAGGCACAGCTGGAGACCCCATTGGCTTTACCTCATTCTTACCTGCAGATGGCAGACCACAAATCTGTTAATAAAACATCCAAAGCAGAATTCTCAGACCAAACAAGTTCTGCATAGTCGCAAACTTGTACCTTGTGCACAAGCTAATGTGGTTAACAAAGCCATAAGATCCATATTGGGGATAGAGGTATTATCGCTGTTCCCGGGAACTCCAACTCCAGATGCAATCTCCTCAGGCTGCGTTGTTTTCCTCCTCCGTCTGTTGTGGCCAGCCAATCTACGCCTACAACTTCTTTTCCCCTCATCAAACTCAGAAAGAAGATGAAACCTGCAAAAAGAAACTCATTTAATGCCACATTCAAACAACAAAGGACAACCATTTCCACAAAGATTAAATTGATTCATTTCTACCTGCTGCACTGTTGGCAGAACCTCTGCATCTGTTTCCCAACAAGAGCTTTAGTAGCTTTACTATGAAGTTCACACACTTTATGCCTTCTATGGTAGTCCTTAGCATGAGACAAATCTTGGGTACAATTGTCCACCTGACACACCGGATAGTTCCCTCCGCTTCCCGGAGATCCAGACCGAACCTTCTTGCTTGGTCTAGTTGCCTGCGTCATGTCTTCCACGGCGTTCAGACAACTTCCCAGATTCAAATCAAGCCCCCTTTCTTCTCCCTCCTTCCGCGAGTTCAAATCAAACTGTGTCTCGTTCCCAAGCCGGAGATGAACCTCCGCGTCCACCGGTTTAGCTTCGAATCTCCGGCTATCCCAATCCCACATCTTAGAGTTCCACTCGTCTCTACGTTGCGGCTGCGGCTGAGATGGAGCCACACGATTCGACATCTGGTAATAAAGATTGCGTTTTCTCCCCATCGGAGATAGCGATTGGTGAATGAAAATCGGAGCAGCCACCTGAGCGCCCACCTCATCCATATCTCCCTCTCTCTCTTTCTCTCTCTTTCTCTGAAAATCGCTCCTCTTTCAAGATTCGACCCTCCAAAAGTAAATTAGATCAGGTGGAAGAAGATTCAGTTGGAGAAGAACATCTTCAGTGAATCTAACGGGAGAACGAACCTATCATTTCTACTGATAGCTAAGAGGTCCAATCAGTGAACCCAGAAATCTGATGCAGAATCGTAGCTTAAAGCTTTCAACTTTTCCTCAACCCAAGAAGAATTCGGTAAAAAAAATCGAATGTAAAAACAACCAGAGAAGTTTCTTCAGATTCGAACTATTTTTCAAAAACGAATCTTCAGCTTGTAGATTTTCCCGATCCAATCCAGGAAGCAAGAAAAAAGATGGATTTTTTCTCCTCACAAGCTTCTCTCTCTCTTCGACCGACCTTATTCAGACAGATTCTCCTTCTTCGTCTTCCACTTCTCGTTAAGCTTTTCCTTGTTCTGCTCATGTCTTCAAGTCCTTACCTTGTACGATAACTTTATTTTCTTATTTGTTTTCTACGGTGTGGTGGCACATTGTGTAATTTCCAACGGTTAAGGAGGGTATTTGTATAATGTTATTCGAGCCGCCCATATGAGAGATAGTAGTTGAAGGATCCAAGACACTTCCTTTTTTTTTTTTCTTTCTTTTTTTTTTTTGCTTTTTATCCATTTGTTAAAAAAATTTCAACATTCTCACCCTTAATTAACGGTAAGGACGGCATTTCACATTTGTATAAGATTGTTTTGTATAGTTGAATTTTGAAATGTAAGTCGATGCAAAATACTAAACACATATCTTATATATGTATTTATGCATACGTTGATGAACGTAAAAACCTTTAATCAGTGTAAAGTTGATATCGTGGAAATTAAACGAGTTTTAGGTTTGTTATGCTTTTTTATATCAGTCGAAACAAAATTCGAACACGTTATAACACAACATGAAGCAGAAAAACTCGAACAAACCAAAACGATCAGCTCTAGTTACATGAATGAAGTTGACTCCAACATGTATAAACTAAAACTGTAAAAGCTATTTAGTTTTACTTAGGGAAAAGAATATATTGATACAAATAATTAAAAGTTTTGAATGGTGATCAACAGATAACAAAAAAACGATGGGAATATTGAATTCCTCTTTGTTCTTATAAAATTACACTATTTTGTAAAAATTTAATATACCTAGATAGAATATTTTTATAATATGGGTCCCACGAACCAACTGCTTAACTCATACAGTCATACCATGTTATATTGCTACGTTTATTTAATTTAAGCACTATAGTTGTAAACATGTAACATGCCTAAGTGATGAGTGATAATGATACTATCGTCGAATTTTCTTTGAGACATGGAGCTCCTAACAAAATTTGCCTAACAAATTGTCTACTTCTTTATGGAATTGAGATGTACATAGTCCTATCTAAGAGGAATAGTCAGTTATTTTTCTTTCATCTCTGATATTTTAATCGAAAATAATAGATCTAATATGAACAAACTAAAATATTAAAAGGTTAAAGATTGCTTATTTAGTATTATTAAGATTAATATACCAAGCTTAATGGAAACTAATTAAATAGATGCATAATGAGATAAATGTGGAGTAAGGCTGGAGAAAATTTTCCAATATGACACCAACAAAAATAATATCAAAATTCATAAAAAAAATTGATCGTATATTACCCATCTTATATTCATAACATTCTGTTCCCGTCCTATATAATCTCAATTCGAAACCTAAATCAAAAGAGACGTAATAAACTCAAATATGAACTTAGAGTATTTTTTCTTCATATTATTACAGTTTACTTACTAAGCTTAAGGCTTCGAATAAGAAGGAATACGTGGAAAATGAAATAGATGTTGAAGAAGATATAGATGTGAGACTAAGGAAAGTTTTGTTTGGATATTATATTATCCATCCTACACTATCAGATCATGCCATTCTGCTCCGTTTTACACTTGGGAAACCTATAAATCTGGAGATTGTGTTACGGGGAAGTCGTCGTCACCACGTAAGGCAAGGATAAAATTAAACAATCCCACCAAAAACCTGTCGATAAATGAAAAAGATCAAACTACCCATACGTTTTCTGAATATTTACAAAAGTATAGCCCTCTTGTAGACATTAGACAGATTGGACAAGACAAGAGATAGAGAGGCCACACCCCACACACACACACGTACGGTTTTATGTTGCAAGTGGCTCGTTGTCCTTCTTCTTCTCTTAATTCCAGAAAACGACGTTGTTATCAGTATCGTTATTAATGAACTTTAGCATTATTATAGTCTATCTCTGTTAATCGTGTCTCATCATACTCATCTCGTGTCACCTTTTTATTCGTTCATCGATTCCCTACCAATGTTAGTGTTAATCCATAGTACGCAAGAACTTCAATTGGTGACTGTTTAAAACGTAATACATATGAAAAAGAATTAAAGAAAATGATTCGTGAAAAAATCAAGAACAGTTGAATCAAGAGAAAGATCATATGTAGTTAGGTATCATTGAATCAAGAGAAAGATCATGTTTATGTAACACTGATTGTATTCTCATGTTTTACTTCTTAATTATGCATCAAATATAATCTTCGAAAACAAAGTTTGGAGAATAGTGTGGGATCATATTGTATATTTTCACTAATATACTGGAACTTTTTTTTTGGTCAACAATACTGTATAATGGAATCAAGCGCAGAAGCGATAAAAAAAATTCTATAAGAATTATTCATTTTTGTAAGCCAAATGTTAACTTTATATATACTGTACATATATTAAAAGTTCAAAAAGTATATGTGTGTGTTTTATGTATAATATAATGGGGAAAGGTGAAAGGGAAATAGCTGTGAAGTTGGTACGGAAAGACGAGTGCAATGGATTGGACCATTATCTCACTAATCAATTCAGTATGTTGTTCCCCATTGTTGATTGTACTATGATATATACTACAACTCTCACTATATTATTTTAATAGTTTTATAGTTTAAGAAACACTATTTATTGGGAAAACCTATAATTCGAGCAACCTAATTTATTTTCAATGTATAACTTTATGGATTCTTTTAGTTTGGAACTTGGAAGTATTAGCCCGAAACGATTACGGTAATCGATCAAGGAAGTAGCCACAGACACCAATACTGGACTGTCAATATTATTAGTAAACACCATTACAAAAATATGATTGACCTATTTCATAAATTTTTGTCGATAGATGCAACACTATTGGAACATGACAGGTTTTAATCATGCGTAAAGAAGCTAGTTCATTATAATAATTGTTGCGCATTTTGCCCAATTTTTTATTGATTACGTTCGACTTTAAACGAAATATGCACTCCGGATAATAGAATGTTATATATTTTTGTTTGCTAGCTGCTTGGTTAACCGCATACTATGAAGTTGTTAATTTGGTTTCAACATTAGGCTTCTATATAATCTTGAACACCCTGTTTAATAATTTTATTGTGGCATTATTTGTTGTACATAATTGATCTGAAACGACTATATTTAGTGTGTCGTCCGACAAATTCTCTTCCCAACATTTTCTGGAACAAAAGGGTTTTTTGTTCACAGATGCCATATATATGTAGCTATATGTCTGTATTATATAATACGATATATTGGGTTAGTTTTTGTATAAAAATATTGGACTCGATTAGGTGTCTTCTATAATTTATAATCTCCTTTCTTATTTATAAAATATTAATATAGTCAGATACTCAGATCTATTCTTGCAATATCATAAAATATCGGGTTTGACTTATATACCGATCTAAACCATTCAAAACTGAAACCAAATAACACTAATTTATAATCTGATATAGTGATATGGATAAATTTTAGTTGAAAACTAATGAACTGAAATGAACAAAACTGATTTCAATCCTACGAATGAATGAAAAATATTTAACAGTACACTATTAAACTTATTATTTGTTTTTATTTGCAGTTAATATTTATATATATAAAAATCAATAAAACAGAGTTTTCTAAGTGAACTGAAATATTCTTATTAATAATTTTTAAGCCAAACTAAAATATTCTGAATCGAAACAAAAAGAATTTAAAAGAATTTTGCCACCAATTCTAATCCTTGAAAAAAGAAGAAGAATTTGCCACCAATTCAGTAAAGAATATACCCATATGTCGTTGGAAAACTGAGAGAGAGAGAGATCTCAAACGTCACATGGTGGTCCAAAGTCCAATCACAGATCAAACGTGCAATGTATTGAGCCTAATCTCTCAACATCCTCATGCAACATGCTTCCTACCACGAACAACGGCGGATTTTTATTTTCCTTTGTCATGTAACAATACTAAATAATATGTTTATATTTGTTCCATCTCCATATATTCTATGTTAAAGATTCATGAAATCATTATTTTTTTTTTCGTGAGAGAAAGTAATATACTCTCGAATCTTTTCATGTTTTATAAAGTAGGAATGTATAATCGGATATAAACTAATGTGAATCATCAATATGTAAAGATTTTAAACCAATTCATTTGATTGGTGGTGATACAACTTTTCTGATGTTACATGTCATGGTCACTAAAATTATTTTGTTAGCTTGAACGAAACTGATCTCTAACTTTAAAACTACTAATATGTATTATTAAAAAAATCTTCGCCAGATACTTATAAGAATACTAAGTTTTGTTTTTTTTTTCCAATATATGGTAGATGAAAATATCGTTTTTCTTTGTTGTTTTACCCGTGGTCACGTTTAATTTTTGTGGAAAAAACATTTGAAATAAGTCAAACGGAACATTTGCGTTTAACAATACACATCCAATAATGCATAAGATGTACGTTAAAAGAAGAAATTCAATGAGTAACTCTTTCGTACAGATATAACCTATTTTGTTTGAACTTTGAGTGTATCACTGTATGGTACTAAGGTTCATTGGACGTGGTCGTGACTTGTATAAGAATAAACAGTATAAGTACAATTATTTTCCATTATTATCTTAACCACTTATTTCAACTCACTGTTTTGTGATGTGAAACTTAGGATATGTCAACTTTAATAAACATATAAATCAATTTTATAATAGAAAGCCCTCGAATTATTGAAAAATGTAATATTAAACCATTCATTTTAAAGATTTGAGAAAATAATTCTTCAAACGCATTTGAAAGCATTGGTGAGTAGCTTTAAGTCTTTGCATTTTAAAATATGTCTAACTTTAATAGAATTTATTTTGTCTTTCAACACTAATTATGATTCTTTACATAGATACTATTTGTTTTATGGTTGACAAAAGATATAAATATTTAGAGAATTGCCCAATATATTTTTTCCCATGTCAAATAATAGAGAGCCCTGAGAGAATGATATGAAAAGGGTAATGCGGCAGCTATATCCCACGTGTCTTGTGAATGTAAAAAAGATTCGGCTGTGTTTGAACGCAACTATTTTTCTATCTTAATTTCCACAAATCTGTCTTACATAGATTAATGGCGAGTCCACGAAGCAATACAAGAAAAACTAACTATTTTATGCGTAGTAATTAGTTTGTGGGTCATGGGAAGGAAATAAATTTAGATGTGGAGTCAAACATTCGGATAATATTGTTGATTTATCGCTTTTAAAAATCTGTATAATATTGAACGTGAAACTGTGAAAACAAAGAGTTTATGTCATTTTCTCAGAAAATGTATACTATTCATGTCTCTTTTCCAACTCGTAGTTCTATTTTTTTGATCATTTGCTTCTAACGACAACTTTCTAAAAGGCACTAGTATAACCACATTTTAAAAGTGATCGATGCTAAGATATACTCCTATGAAAGAGAGCTGGTGTTCTTGCAGGCAATTAAAACAAATGTAAGATATGATGGATTTATCTTTGTGAGATAGTATATGGCCATATCAGTCACTAATGTGAAAGATTTGATCTATAAAGAATGCTACAACGATATGATGACAGTGCCCAACAAAACCAAAAAAGATAACTATCAAAACCAATATAGAACATGAAACGGATTCACTAGCGTTGATGGTATATAAATAAACCCACCACCGGCATCATTGACACCGCGTAATAATTTAAAAAGGGTTTGTGAAATTGGATCATTAATTTGACGAGGTAAAAGGAAGATGTTTAGACGACCACTTGTGTTTCTCTGCATCCTCCAAAACCCACACATCATTTGGAACATCTTTAGATTTCGAACTAACAGAACTACATAATCTACCATCGATCGGGTCGTATTATCCAAAAACTTCCATTTCTTAGAGGACCAAAACCAACTCAAAGTGTGATCTTGGTCCTTATTTTGACTATAATGGGTAAACAATGCGAAATACAGTGGCGGTGCTAATACTTTCTACGACATAATTTTTATACTATCCGATTAAGGATATAGATGAAGTATTTTTTTCCTAAGCAAACCTTATCTGACTTTTGGACAGAGATTTTTGTTGAAGGTTATTTATTTATTTTTTTTAATAATGGTACATAAGTTAAAATTCAAATATAAAAGACGGGAAGATGTATTGCTTTAATAAATATATTATGGTTTTAAAAAAAAAAAGAAATCGTGTTTCTTACACATATACCCACCAAGCAAAACCAATCTAATGTCTGTCGTGTGAAATCAATGAATCAGAGCTTCCACTTTAAGAAAAGAAAAGAAGAGAAAAAAAAACACCAAACACAATCCAAACTAATTAAGATGAGGAGCCAAAAACTTACTATAAAAAGCACAATGGGAAAGTGAGTGTAAGTGTGCCACTCCATTTGTCTCATATAAACCAGAGATTTGCGGGAGAGAAGGAGAGATTGGCGTTACCCAGAAGGAACAATGCGAGAATGACCACAACTATGAGTCCGATCCACATCCATTGTCGCAATTTTCTCTTGCTTCCTCGGTTCCTTAAAGGCAGAGGAACGGATTTTGACTTGTTTTGTTTGAGAAACTGTGATGATGGTTTGTGGGATTTCTTGATTTTTTGACTCTCCTCCGCGGTTTGTTTCTTTGGGATTTCAATCTCCCTTGGAGTTTCGACTACAGTTTCTGATGTCTCAACTGGGTTTTCTGCAGTCTCTTCTGATGTAATAACCCCTTTTCTTCTCTCCTTCTTCCTTAATTTCTTTTCTCGTTCCTACACAATAGAGAATTGTCATCAGATCAATGGCATGCTTAGTGTATTTGAATTATACTTGGGTCATGGCATAAGAAATATGCTTTATTTTCCTGAAAAGTTACCTTCTCTCTTTCTTCAGCTTCCTTCTGAGCCTTAAGAGCGGCTCTTGCTTTTGCCTTTTCTTCTCTCTTCTTCTTCCTCTCCATTGCTTCTTTCGCTTTTGCTATCTCCTCCAACCGTTGCTGCTCCTTCATCTTAGCAGCTTCCTTTTGTTTTCTCTTCTCCTCTTCTTTCTTAATCAACTCCTCTTCCTCTTTGGTTAACTTAGGTGGCTCTTCTTCTTCTTCTTCTTCTTTCTTTGTTGCTGATTTCTCTATCTCCTCTTTTCCAGAAACCAATTCCTTGACAATTGGTGGAGGCTGGTCTGGCTTGACGGCCTTTTTAGATTTAGTAGTGGTCTGATTCTTCTGCTCTGCGGGTTTTGCATCATCCTTTCCACTGTTTTCAGCTTTTGAACCTTCATATTTAACGACCTTCTCTTGTTGTGCTGAAGCTGGTGGAGCTGTCTCATGTTTATCTGCTCTGTCACTTGAAGTTCTAAGTTTGTCTGTTCTTGTGGCATAAGTGATCCGGGGTGGTTCCTCATCAGGGCCAAGAGATCGTCCATCTAGGGTTCCTAGTCTTCTGAAGGTACTCCTTGTGTTGCTTTTTACATAGTAGTTACGGAACTCCTCGTTGTTGTTCCACATATTCATGAAATTCTCCACCTGTTTAAAAGACAATGATGAGTGCAAAACCGACATACATGTATTAAATTAAATAACCTTGCAGAAATTTGGCTTTTGCTTATACCTGGTCAGAACAAAGGCTTTGGAGGGCTGCTCTGTCTTTCTTCAAAGCCATTTCATTTGCTGCCCTTGAATCATCTCTGTACTTGAAGAAATATTTGTTCTGCAATATGAAAAAAAAAAAAGCAAAATTGGAAGATTAATCTAAAACATAGATGCAAGCGTTCGTAAGTTTATGTCCGGTTCCAGGTGCTCTTTGGATACCTTTTCTCGTTGTTGTTTCTTCAGATCCTGTAGGTGCACAAATGCTTCCTGGCGAACAGCATCTGCAGCTCTGAACTGTTCTTGCAGTTTACTCAGCACTTCCCATTCCTCTTCACACTTCTTTTTAGCAGCTTTTGCGACTGCTTCGGCTTTTGAGAGATCGCTTCTGAGCACGTCTAGTTCCTTCCTCAACACCTGTAATCACCAGACATGTCACATTATGCATTGTGTAAATGATATTCGCAAAAAAAGGATGAAGTACCTAAATCTCTCTTTCAAGCGACAATATAGGTTGAATCAATGTATATAGACAAGAACGGGTATCAACTAAAGAAATCCAGATAGGAAATTAAAGATCACTGCTAGACTGTGTAGACTGTAGTGTACCTTCAAACGCTCTTCTGTTTTGTCTTTCTCATCTAATGCTTGCTTAACTTCATCCTTGGTACCCATACTCGAAGATATCTGACCACGGAGTTGCTTCAACTGCTTTATTTCCCGAATGAATCCTTTTTCTTCACTCAGAGATAAAGTTTCGTGTTGTATCATGTGTTCCATATTATGCACCTGGTTGCAGGCAGAGAAGTGAGATAGATTAGCATAATCAAATTTGACAAGCAAAATACTCGAACAAAGACTTAGCCTACAGGGAGCCTCACCCTCAAATCAATATCGTCAACAGACGCAGCATTCTTAACCCGGCTAATCACAGACTGAAGAGCCTCAATTTCCTGCCGTTTTGAATGCATTGCCTTTCTTGCAGATCTTTCTTCTGCCATGGCGGCCTTGTAGCTAATATCATAGTCCTTACATGTTGCCTAGAGATAACCATGTAAAAAAAAAAATCAAGAGCCAAATTTAGAATAAAATACTTTGCCTTATGACAGATCTCAAAAGCATTTCTTACGCGTATCTTTTGGATGTCCGCTCTAAGAGCATCCCGACTCTGTGTTTTCTGATCAACCTGCGCATCAGCATGCTTGAGTAGCTCAGCTAACTTTTCGTCATCATATCTTGGAACTCTAGGCAGAAAGTAAAACGGTCTTTTCTCGATCTCTGCCGCTACAGTTTGTCCTTCAGAAGCATCAAGTGCAGAACCTTCTGCAGACGATGCTGATGCTAGGTCTTTCTGAGTTTCTCCAATCTCACATGTCGAGGCTACTTTATCATCTGTTCTAACAGCATCTCCTGAACACCACAAATTAGATATACAATCAACTCCAGCCTTCTCATCCTCAACAGGAGAAGTACGTAGTCTAATTTCATTTTCAATTAATTTATTACCTCCTTCGTTTTCCGCAGGTTGGCTGTCCACGCAGTCTTTAGCTCCTGTGTGTATGGTATCAGTAGATGTAACCACTTTAGATTCAGGACCATGTGCACCGGTCTTGGTTTCAGATGCAACTGAGGCAGTAGCGCCACTTGTCTCATTTTTTTCCTTTATAGAACCCTCTTCGCTTACCGTTACTATATCATTGTTGACGAGAGGAGATTTTGTGCTGCCAGAGCTCTTAGTATTGGAATCGACTTCTTCATCTGTATTTATCGCAGATCTTTCTTTGATATCCGATTCTTCCATCTCAGAAACTTCTTCAGATGGTGTATCCTCACACACATCAAATGGAGTGGTCTTCGTCACATTCACTTCTGAACCACAATTGACTTCTCTGTTTATTTCACTATCTTCAATAGCGCGTGCAACATGGGTTTCAGTGCTATCTTTAACTGATTGCGCATCTTCAGATGCTATGTGTTGCTTTCCATCTTGATCACAAGCAGGTTCACTGGCATCTTGAGATTCTTGATGGGTATTCATACTCTCATCAGACAAGGAGACATCAACTGCTTCAATTTCAGATTGCACCTTGCTGTTTTCAATAAAATCAAAGTCCTGAATCGCTTCAGATTCGACTTTGCTATCACCATTTTCAACAACACCATCTTTGCCAGAAGTTTGGGAATCCAGGCTGACGGAAGTAAGAGTTTGAGACTCAGCTGGGACATCACTACTTACCTCTGATACAGAAACTTCCACGGTTCCAGAGTCTGGCAACACATCATCATTGGAAGCATTGACCTTTTCTGCCTCTGAAGTGAATGGAACATCACCAATTTTCTCCAACTCTGATTCTAATAGAGGGTGACCGTTTTCAACAGGAACAGATTCCAAAACTGCTACAGATTCAGGTTCAGATCCAGTCAGATCATTGACCGATTCTGATCCAGTGGGATCATTCACAGATTCAGATCCCTTAATGGTATCATCTGGATCTGTTAGCGTAGGTTGTCCTAAACCCATGTCTACATCATTTGGGTCAATAGGAGAAACCTTGGCGCTTACCAACTCAGACTCCCTTCCCTCATCTGAATCAGCTGGGAGCTTGGCTACACCCTCGTTATGTTGTAGATCTTCGGAAGCAACCACGCCAAGATCAGATTTTTCTTGAGCTTCAATCCTGTACCCTTGATGTCCCTCCACATCTGTTTTACTACCAGATTCGATATTCCCTTCAAGCTTTTCCTGCAGATGCGCAGGATCCTCCACGTTATTCTTTGGCAGATCCCCGGGTCCAACTTCGGAATCTTGACCTTGTTCCACTTCCTCTGTAGATTCCAATTCACCATCATGCCCAGTTTCAAGATGCCCATTAACAGGATGCTGTTGTTCGACACCTTTTTCAGGAAGATCCTCAATTTCTGACTTTGGGATCCCAACGACTTCCTCTGGCCCATCAATTGCCCTTTCTTCTTCAGACTTTTCCAGGGTTTGACTATCTTGGGAGACTCCCAAAACATCATTGGGAGTAGCTCTAGCCTCCACCTTCAGATTCTCTCCCTCCTCTAGATCTTTCTCCACATTGGCATCAAATGGCTTAAGTGGATCAGACTCAGCAGAATCATCTCCTACGGTATCGTTTTCCGTTATGAAAACGTAGGAACCATCGGTATCCTCCTTGTCATTTCCGTTGCCATTACTGCCGCCGTGGCTGATCCCATTTCCTACGTGCTCTTTCGTGGTCGGAACTACTATCTCCGGTGTATTCTCAGTCGCATTCTCAATATCAACCTTCACCGACACCTCTCCTTGGTCTCTCTCCACCTCCACCGGCATTTTCACAGCTTCCACCGACGAAATCACGGACGAAAAACTAATCAAACCCGTACGAATAAATCAGATCAAACGAAATTGCAGACAAATCTAGCAAAAATTACCGGAAAAATACGCGACAAAAAAAATCGACTAGAGATCAAACCGACATGAAAGGAGATCAGAGAAAGTTCCGGGAGAGAAAAATCGATTCAACTAACCTCGAGATCAGGCTTGTCGCCGGAGATTTCGAATGCTGAGATAGTCGGATCGGCAGGTAAGACAATGCCGGCGATTGGTAGAGGATGATTTTGAGGAATTTTGGAGCAATAGAGTTCGACGAGGGAGAAGAAAGAGAGAGAGATGAAGAAGAAAACAGCTGGCTCAAGGAAGGAGAATAAAGACGAGAAGCCTCTTCGCTGAACAGAGGCCTTCTTTAATCACATTTGAATTGTTTTTTTAATTTTTTGCTTATATCTTAATTAATTAACACCAATGTCTTTGTGTTTTCATACGGTAAGTATTTGGATTAGCACAAAGTAAGGGACTAAATCAGTTTAATTAGTAGTCATAGTTTCATGATCTTTTAAAAACTAATTGGGTGGTATAAATACGTAACTTTTATTTAGATTTATCCAAATATTGGCTGTTAAGATTTCACTATTATGAAAATGTAGTTTTTACGTCATTAAATAGTAGTTTAGTTGATTATGAAGTTTATCCAAATATACTTATTAGCGAAAAGTAAGATATAATTTTAACCATCTTTTGATAGAAAAAATCTTTAAATATTTATGATCATTTAAAGTTTAGATGTTGTACAAACTTTAGATATTGTATGAGATCGTGGTGTGGTATCTAAAATTACAACTATCTATTCTTATAGGTTTCAGAAATTGTCTTATTTTGCACAATCGGATAATGCAATGATTTTATTATTTTTTAAAGTGAAGAGGGAATTGCTAAAAATAGGTCACAATTTGAATGCAAATGCAAAAATATACCACAAATTCAACCTATTGCAAAAATAGGTTAAAAAGGTAGATAAATTACTATTATCTCCTACATGAGTAAACAAAAAAACGGAGGACTCTATTACAATTTTAACCCTGCGAAGTCTGCAAATATTAATGAAGTCTGCAGAGCAGACTTATAAGAAGTCTGCTATATTATTAAATCTTATATTTAAAATTTAAAATTATATAAAAATAATTTAAACTGAAATTTGTTTCTATAAATCAAATGTCAACAAGTATGATCTATATAAATTATAATTTAATAAAAATAAATTATTTTAAACCATCTTAGATAAACATCAAAAGTGAATAATTTTAAAGTAGGATTGTAGACTTCTTTATAAGTCTGCTCAAACCGTAAACGAAATTAAAATAAAATATTGATTTAAACCGGAAATAATTAACCTAACCAGATATAACCGGATATTTTTGCCCTATTATATAAATGAGATTTTACCCTAAATCAGAAACTCTCCACTTTGATCCCTCTCTCCAAAAACGGCGCTGCATTTTCTTTGTTGCTGTAATCCTCTTTGTTGCTGCTCTCCATTTTTGCTATGTTCTTCGTTCAATTGAGTTCGGATCTGCAATCATCTACAACAAGGACCAAGCTTGGGACGACCACGTAAGAATCTGTCCCATTTAATTATTTTACAAATTTTTGTTGATTTCATCTTCTTCTAATGCTATTTTGGTCGTTTTCTTTGTTATTGCAGTGGATTTTCTGGGTGAGACTATTCGTTGGTGCAGCTCTTGTGGCTCTCTACCAACAGCTTGTCATCAGAGCAATTCCATTCATGACCACAAGCTGATTTCTTTCTTAGATTAGTCCCTTTCTTTTTTAAGTTTTTTGTTTTTTTTTTCACAGAGGCTTTTTCCAGTGTATTGTTCTCATCCTTTTCCTATTTTATTTTCTTTCTCTCGGATCCATTGTCTGTATCCCATGTTCTAAAAAGCGGCCGCCAAGACCAATTAGTCGTTTAAGACTTGAAATTAAATTCTTTGAAAATTCTTTTTTTCTTCGTTTAAGACTTGAAATCAATATATGTATGCCAGATCTATAAGATTTAGGTGTGAATAATAAGAATAATGCAAAAAACTGACTGATTATGTGAAAAAATTGGCTTGCGGCCGCGAAAAAGAGTAGCAGAACTCGAAAACCCTAGATAGAAGACGAAAACAAAATTACAATTATGCCCTTTTTTAAAACAAAAAGAATAACCAAAATAGGAAGCATAATGGTTCGAACCCACGTACTTTGGGCAACAAGTGGGTCTGTTTCCACCAGACCACAAAAGTTTGTTAACGTTGTACGCGTTAGTAAAGTAATTTATATACTATCAAGACCGTTAACAAAAGTGGCCAATAGTTAAAGTTGAGGACAAACCATGACAGATAAATGCAAGAATAACTGATTTTTCAAAATTATACAAATGCAAGAACAATAAAAAATAAAAATAATTGAAAGGAAGTAGACTTCTAAACTTCTTTAGAAGTCTGCAAAAATAGATAAATCAAACAAGAAAACTCATTACTTTGTAATTATAACACATAATAACGTCAAACTCATATAGATGCAACACAAAAAACAAATAAACATGTCAAAACAAGAAAATTATTTTTACAAGTAACAAATATTTCAAAAATGAATTTTTTTAAAAAATAATTAGGCAGACTTCGTATGCAGTCTGCTATGATATGCTAATACGTAACAGTAGACTTCATCTACAGACTTCTTTAGAAGTCTGCTTAGATGTGCTAATTACCTTTCAAACCAAAAAAAATTCATAACTTTATAATTATAACACATAAACACACCAAACTCATACAAGTGCAAGAATCATACATAAAATGCATTTACAATTTAAAATTAAAAAAAAACATTACAAATACTTTATAAAATGCATTTTAAAAATTTAAAAAAATACAGACATCCGTTCAAAATCCGCCGGGGAAATTTCACGTTGAAATCTTCTAAAAAAGGGTTATTTTTGCATTTGACCAAATATTTGACTTTTCGTAGTAGACTTCTTTTTGCAGTCTGCGAGAAGAAAATGTTATTTTTGTAATTGACCAAAAGTTTGACTTTTAGAGCAGACTTCTTTCTTCTTAAGAAGTCTGCTGACGAGTAAAAGAAGTCTGCTATAGTAAAGAAGTCTGCTTATGAAATCTACTCTACAAAAGAAGTTTACTCAAGGTTATTTTTGCAATTGACCAAAATGTTGGCTTTCGAAGCAGACTTCTAAAGTCTGCTATGCGCAGACTTCTTTAACAGTCTGCTTGTAGGTCAGATTTGCATTTGACCGAATCTTAATTAAATAAATAGCAGACTTCTAAAAAAAGTCTGCTATTTATTTTTTTGTAGCAGACTTCAATTGAAGTCTGCTACAAAGTCAAAAGTTGTCAAAATCTTGGTCAATTGCAAAAATAACCTCTCAAGTCAAATTACGAAATAGCTATAAAAGTCAAAGTTCTTCAATTTTTTTGGTCAAATGCAAAAATAACATTTTCTTCTTGCAGACTGCAAAAGAAGTCTACATGATTTTTTTTGTTTACAAAGGACAATTCGCAGACTTCTTTTGAAGTCTGCTTACACAAATATTAAAAAAAAGTCAATTGCAAATCTAACCTCTGCGTTGACTAGCAGACTGAAAAAGAAGTCTGCTTTCGCGAAACAGAGCTAAATGTTAAAGAAAATGAAGTAGATGTTTACCTACTTCCAATTTAAATTCAATTAACTTTGACAAACACCCATAATTTTGTATAGCACCGATAACAAACTAGCTAAGTCGTTGTTATGCAAGAATCTCCAAAAATAGATGATTTATGAAATTGGAATTTATAAAAATGAGCATGAAAGAGTTTTTTAGATGAAATTGGAGAGAAATTTGTAGGTAAAATGAAGTTATAAGCGACATAATAAGCATTTAGAGCTTCAAAATTGGTTGGACAAATATTTAGAGCTTCAAAACTGGTTGGTAATGGTGGTTGGCAAAATTGAAGAAGATGACATTTTCGTGAATAAATGATATATTTTAGGATGGTTGTGTCTTTTTAGTATTTTTAAGAAAAAAAAATTAAAAACATAATGGCATTTTTGTGAATATATATGGTTGTAAGGAGATAGTAGGGAAAAAGTGGCATTTATTAAAGAGGGAGAAAAAAGAGGTTACTTTTGCATTTGACTTCAAATTGTGAGTTATTTGTGCAAGTACCCCTAAAATGAAAAAGGGAATCCAATTAAGAAACGCAAAGAGGATTTTTATTTTCATTACTATAAATAAAAGTGCAATTATCTAACAAAATTCTCTTTAATGTATGAGATACAAACCTAAAATTCGAGTAAAATAGAATAAATAAATCTTCTTTGGCGTTTGCATT
This sequence comes from Eutrema salsugineum, assembly GCF_000478725.1. Classification (NCBI taxonomy): domain Eukaryota; kingdom Viridiplantae; phylum Streptophyta; class Magnoliopsida; order Brassicales; family Brassicaceae; genus Eutrema; species Eutrema salsugineum. The sequence goes on from NW_006256612.1 coordinate 8,231,583, forward strand.
GTAGTTTTTAATACATTAGCTATAATTTTGGTTATGTGTTGTTTTAATAGAATAGATTGACTATTGATACTAATTATCTAGTGTATAAAAGCTATTTCGCGAAATTAAAAATTAACATGAGAACAGAACGATAAGAAAAAAAAGTCTTATCAAGTTACAAATTACATCATTATTAGTCATAGACGGGTCGGGTCGGGTCGGGTCGGGTCGGATAAAGTAGCGCGTGAGGAGGATGGGACCCGCTGTTACCAAAACGGATATGCGCTTTCTGTTCCACACGGAAAACGACGTTCTTCTTCTTCTTTGGAGTTTGGGACTCTCTCTCTCGCTCATGAATTATTTGATTGCTGAGGTTTCCTAAGACGAAAATGATTATGTAATATCTAAGCTCCTTTATCGGTGTTAAGCTGAACTATTATAATAAACAAATTATGAAAAAGATAAATCCAACATCGATGGATTAGCTGTGTAACTAAACAAGCTACAGTTTGTTAATGTTAGATTAAATCGAATTTATGATATTACCGACTATTTTTTAGAACAATAAATTTAAATTGTCAACAAATTTAATCATCACTCCTATTTAAATGTAGGTGCCAAACTATTTTTTATAACTTACCTATTGAAAATTAAGCAATTAATGGTCATAAAAATATCAATCATGGTCCATCCTATTTTCAAATAGGTTGAAGATGGGAATTCTTCTTTTTCAACCTCTCGACGGAAAATGACGTGCTTACTAAAATTATATTAAATATATCTCGGATTCGGTGGTAATATACATACAATACAACATATTTAACATAATATTTAACATGATATATATATATATATACAAGCCACATTAGATTATGACACTTTTTCTGCGCCAATATACATATTCATGACAGTAGCTTACTTAATTTTGGCCATATGATGCTCCTTCATAGTTGATGAACAAAAAATCTAATTCGTAAACAGAATTGAAATTTTTTAACAAAAACAAAAAAAAGCATGGAAAACACGTTAATACGGAGACGACTTCGTACTCGCTAGACAATAAAGTGCGTAGCCGGTAAAATTAAGCAATATACCAACTTTCGTTAATTGGTCCCATTGGTCAAAGAGACTGCTATACAAATAAATAATTGGGCATGTACCATAATATACATGATAATATAGGTCGCAACAAGAGCTATATTATAATTCCCTGGGAGATCTAGTGGAAGCTTTTTAATTGTACGATTTAAGTTCTTATATTTTAATAACCAATTGAGAAATCGATCGTATTGTCTCTTCACGTTGTTTAGTTTTCTGAAATTTATGATTTATATAGGTCAATGCGAGAAGTTGTGAGAATGAGTTTAAGGTTGGTAGCATGTCACGTTGGGATTCATCTTTTGACCTTATCAACTCTCTTAACCGTTCTCTATATATAACAACTAATAATTTTGACAAGAAAAATTATTAGAAATTCGGTTCATATATAGCATGGAACAGAAATTCAATTATCAAAAGTGTTCTTAAGATGTTGGCATCATATATGTTTGTATTTCATGCAGGAAACACAGCAAACAATTGTTTGCAGTTATGGACGAACGGTTCAAGTTTCAATTTGATTAGATTTGAATATTGCTAAGAACCTAGATCTACTCGCATAAGACAACTATATGTCGACAAAACTTAACGTAGCAATTACTAACGTAAAATTTCTCTCGCTATAGGGAAGTATATGTTGCTAAATTTATCTAACAAGGATTTTGTCATTACCTTTGATAAAATGATATATGGCAACTTACTAAAATTTTGTGGCAGATTAATGACAATTTTCTAATCGTTATAAAGCACAATCAACAATGACATCAATGGTTTTTTTTAATACTTCTTTTACGCCCATCAATCTTGTAGGGCTGTTGCTGGCAGTAAAAAAAAAACCCACCCATTATTACTATTGTGATAATAAAATCTTGGAATAAAACACAGCTAATTTGCCATAAATATCTCCGGCAAAACTTTAAAGATAGATAATGGAACCACACACCGTCACATGATTGATGCTATTGCGACGTGGATTTTCAACATTCGGCACTTTTTGGGACTTTTTAATTTTTCTACTACGCAATATGTATGTGATGCGTGATAAGTGATGTCTCTGTATTTTATTTTGTTCATCTTTTGTTTGTTTCTCATCATTCTCTGGATTTCGCTCTTATCTAGCTCGTATTTCTCAATCTTACTTTTTGTATACTATAGAATCACTAACCGAAAAATAAATATCGATCTCACTATCTGACAAAATATTGTTACATTTCCACACAAGAGTATATTGATGGAGTGAGCTTGAAAATCATCTCTTAGTATTTTGTTTTGGTTCCAACTTCAATTCACTTTTCAATTATCTTAAACTCTCTGTTTAATGAAAAGGTGAAAACAAAAAAATGAGAACTCAAATACACATGGCTGTTAATATATTTATTTTGATCACAATATAAATTATACGTGTTAATTACTTCTTATTGTTGTTGAAAAAAACATTGTTTAAAAAAATATTATCACTAAGATCTATTGATCTCCTTTGACAAAAACAAAATTAAAGATATTTTTAGATATTTTCTTGGTCCGCCCAGTTTTCACATGATCACACATGAACTTTCGTCTCATATGCATGTGCCACTTTTACTAATCTAAGATTGCATTCAAAGTAATCAGCCACCATGTCATTGTCACTATTGAAAGTCTTCCCATTACTTTTTCATTATTACACACACTCTATATTTGTCAGCGATTTTCACTGTGATGACATTAATATATAGTTTGAGAATTTTATATGATTGTAATGAAGTCTCTTGAGAGAGATACGTTCACGGCTCATTAGCAATGTCTGCACTGATGGTCTCTATGCAGAAAAGGTAATTGCCAATTCTTGCTGAACTTTCATGTTGTCTGAGATAGAAGTCGAGGTCGTAGAGGACGTGGTGGACAAGGACCTTTTAACTATAAATCTCTTTTCTTCTCTATATATTTCTTTACTTTCTCTTTAGTATTGTAAATGTACACTACTATGGTTTAGGTGTATGCTTATTCTTGTCGCTCACATCTTTTTTTTATTTATTAAACTGTATACCTTTGAAGTCATAGACTCATCTATATATTAAAACAGAAGCACATTTAGTATTTGCTTCCAAACACTCCTAATTTTTTTTAAGTGTTTAAAAATAATTTTAAAAATTACTTCTATTTAATTTCGAAAATTAGTTATTAATTTAAATATTTTTAGAGTTCCTTAAATATATGTAATTTAGATTTGATTTGATTTGATTAAAAATAATAAATCAGATATTAATTTAGATTTGATTTAAAGATTCTAATTTAAATAATTTCTATATTATTAAACATTTTTATCAAAAATGTGTAGAATTTTTGAAAAAAAAATAATTCACATATGAAAAATAATGGTCATATTTGGAATATAAAATATTTATAATGATGTAAATGATATGATATTTATGTTTTTTATATAATATATTTACAATTATGATTTATTTACAAATTAATAATAAAATAATGGGTAAAATTCAAATGTATAATTTAAATATTAAAAATATATTTTTTATAATTCATAACTAAAAATATATATAAAAATCTGGTTCAAAATATTTTGGTAACTCAAATCATTAATTTTGAATTATACATGTATATCGAAAATATATTTTTCATACAAAATAAAAACATAAAAAATTAAAAATTATTGCATACACTAAAATGTGGTTTGAAAAACCAGTTGTACACTTTCTTCGTTAATTAAATTTTAGAAAACTATAATGCTAAATAATACTGTTAATACATCTCAAATTTTATATTATACGGTAATATGAACGGAAAAGTTAGAATTATGTTTTTATAATAGTTCATTTTGAATTAATATTAGCAGACAGGTTAAAATTATATTTTTATAATCATAATTAATTTTAATACTATAAAAATATATTTAAACACAAAAATCAATATTTTCACTTATTAAAAAATATATTTATAAAAATAATTATATCTAAACTAAAACACAAATTATATTACAAAATTCGTTAAACAATAAAAAATATTCCCGTGCGGATGCACGGGGTTAGAATCTAGTAGTTTGTAATTTACATTATGCATTTCAGTAATAAATGTTTTATAGAAAAGATAATTAAATTTTAAGCTGCAGTCGATCACTACGCAACTGATCACAAGAGCTAGAAAAAAGTTAGACAAATTTGAATTTCAATGTGGGCAGCTGAAAACGCTAGCGATATAATATTCTAACTCGTTTTATGAAAAGATAACATGTATCTAAATCTAATGTTTACGGAGTTTTATCGCAAACTAATTCTAACGAGTTATAACGTGTCATGTTCCCATCATCCCATGTTGAAGATTTGTGAGTGTTGTCCAATTATGAGTTTCAGTGAAACTTTATAGAATTTAAATTTCAAATTTAATACATAGTTACTTCATTAGTAAAATTTTGAGATTAAAAATATTTATTATCATTAGATATTGTATATATTTTTTTGACATTTTGTTGAATGTAATAACTAAACAATTATTTTGTAATCTAAAGCAAGCTATTAATTTATAATATGTTGAATTTCCATGATGTCACCAAAGACAATTAAAATATTCAATTATATTTCAAAATAGATCAATATTTCATAGATTTTACATCTGCTAAAATTAGAAATTTTTTTTTTGTTTTGTTGTTATAATGCTGAGACTGAGATTGTCCTTCAATGCTAGATTGATTGTTACTTTTGATATAATGGGTAACGATAGGCATCCTGAAGGAAACGTTGTTCACACAGAGAGAGCAATGTGCGTTGGTTTTGCGGTGAATCGAAATCGAACCATCAAGAGATTCAAGACGTCTGCATACTCGAGATGGAAAAGGTGTACAGATTCCAGATCAGCGACAGAGATTCTTGGAAGTTATTGAGAAAGACCATCACTACCACATCGAGAAGTGATCTCACAACGCGAATGAAACCTGTTTACTTGCAAGACACGCTTCATTGGCTGAGAAATCATAGCTTTTAGGTTCAACCACATGTTGGGACAATGATGTCCGAGAATTCTATAAGTTTACGCCCTCTTTCTTCTCTATCGAAGAGTATGAGCAAGAGAGTTGGGGAGTTTTAGGGTCATCAGTCAGATGTTGCTCCAATAGGGTCCGAGACTTGTATAAGTTTATTGCGCTCTCTTTGTTCTATATCGACGTGGACGAGCAGAAGAAGAAGAAGGTGACTATATCTTCTAATGACCAACGCATATCTGATTTAACAGTTATGGGACTCACTGATACAACCAAGTAAAAATGATCTCATGCTCTATTTAGTACTTTTGGGTCAAGAAACTGTTCTGATTTGTAGGAGACCGAATGTTTGTTTCCCATATGCTTTTGTAATTAGCTATCTCGTGGTTTTTATATCATGAGTATCTTATATACATAGCAACATATATTATGAGAGGATCAATATGGAGACATCCTGTTTCTGCTCATCGTCTGATCGCCATATTGGATAAGACAGTGCAAAACCGACTAAGTTCATTGCGCATGGCCGGAGATTATAGCTACATGGACGGAATGAAAATTTTGTTTGGCTCGTGGGTCTAAGCGAATATCAAGAGTGATCTACATGCTCTGTTTACATCTACATGTTCTGTTTTCTGTTTAAGCTTGTAATCTTACCTCCTTCACTACTTTTCTTAAAACGAAAGTAATTGTAAAGAGAACAGCCTTTATTTATGGACATCATTTCTTGTTTTAGATCATTGCAATAACACAATTTATTGTATCATGAAATGCCATCACATGTGGCTCCATTCAGTTTTTATGAAACAATATACTTCTCAGTGAAGTTTTTTTCTTCTTATATTACAATAATAAACTTGCTTAACAAAGATAAACTAAAAATTGTTTACTATAGCACAGAGACAAAATTTGACTTAGTGTTGTATGCAACTTTTGATATGAATCAGTCATCATACAAATTTTAAGACTGTGTATTATTGTGCATAATGAAATATTGTGTTACAACATATTACATATTTTGGTGACATATTGATTTTCTACTAACATGATAAAGTGAAGATGTTAGGAATATTGATTTTCTAATAAAGTAGAGATTAAGATTCATGTCTTTTGCAGATTCATGTCTTTTGCAGATTCAATCAAGATCCTTTTTAGGTGACTAATGAAAACCTGGTTCAACTAAGAACGCGAGGGCTATATCAACTAAGAATGTGAGGGATATATCAACTAAGAATGCAAGGGCTATATCAACTAAGAACGTTAGGGCTATACATGGCTGATTCTGATGTGGTGAAAGATTATAATGAATGGTTGGCTAGAAAATGTGATGCTACACTAAGACATGGTGCATAAAGATTTTGTGTTAAATAAGGTGTACAAAGATGTTTCTAACTAGGAATGAGTGATATATAGTTATTAAACTAGCTATGAAAGATAATAATTTTTAACTTTATTATTATTTTAAATAAAAATTATATATAAAAAGAATGCAATTGATGAAAACAAATGATTTTTTTGACTAATTAATAAGTGATATATAGTATTTTATCTTCATGTTAATACTAATTAAGTATTATTTGATTAGTTTGTACATTTTAGGTTGATTTTGGCATATAAAATGTTAAGTATTCGATAAAATAATATGTTTTTAAAACGGTATATATATAGATTCAAACAAGATCGTTGAAACCTCAAAATTTAATATAAATTCTATGATTAAAACTGAATTATTTTTGATAAATTTTATAAAATCTAAATAAATATAAATATTTAATTATAATTTTTATCAATATGATAGTATTAAAAATTATCTACACTACGCTTAGATGCAAAATTTAGTTGATAAATAATAGTTGGGGTCTAAAATGAAACGACGACACGACGCCGGTTTTGTTATGTAAACTATTTCAAAGAGAAAGCATGAAGTTTTTGATCTTATTGAGCATGTATGCATAGGCCTAGCCCAATAATAAAACCCAATTGATATAGGTCAGGTTTAATTGTTACCGACGTCGTTAGTTATTGAAACCGACGTCGTTAGCAGTTGTCTCTAATCTCCGTAAGGCGGTAGCTCGATAATAGCAAGCATTCGCAGTCGAGTAGCGGAGAGTGTCATATATAGATCGATTTGTAGGAGAAAGAGGACAAGAGAACGGAGAAACTAAACCTAGACGAAGGTTTATCCTAGAAGATTCACTCGCTGCAGAGACTCAAACTACAAAAGAGATTTCGTAGCTGTTTCCGTAAGCTTCTTTCTCTTTGATTTCTCGATTTATTAGGGTTTATCATCAGCGTTTTCGAAGTTTGTTCGTTTCTCCTTTGATTACTTTTTGGTTAAAATCTTCGATTATTGTATATTTAGGGTGAAGATTTGTGGTTAACATTGTTTATCTGTGTGATGTGATTCTAGGTTTTGGTGATGGCGAACTTGGGAGGCGGTGCGGAAGCGCATGCCAGGTTCAAGCAGTATGAGTACAGAGCCAATTCTAGTCTGGTGCTAACCACTGACAATCGTCCTCGCGACACGCATGAACCCACAGGAGAGCCGGAAACTCTATGGGGTAAAATTGATCCCAATTCCTTTGGAGACCGCGTTGCCAAGGGAAGGCCTCAGGAGCTGGAGGATAGGCTTAAAAAGTCGAAGAAGAAGGAACGTGATGTTGTGGATGACACGGTTTCTAATCGGCAGAGCAAGAGGCGTCGCCTTAGAGAAGAGAGTGTGCTCACAGATACGGATGATGTGGTTTATCAGCCCAAGACTAAGGAGACAAGGGCTGCTTACGAGGCCATGCTCAGTCTTATTCAGCAGCAGTTGGGTGGGCAACCTCTGAATATTGTTAGTGGTGCGGCAGATGAGATCTTGGCTGTTCTCAAGAACGAAACAGTAAAAAACATTGAAAAGAAGATCGAGATCGAGAAGTTGCTGAACCCTATTTCTAATCAGGATTTTGATCAGCTTGTTTCCATTGGGAAATTGATCACTGACTTTCAAGAGGGTGGGGATTCTGGTGGTGGTAAAGCGAGTGAGGATGAAGGGCTTGATGATGACCTCGGTGTGGCTGTTGAATTTGAGGAGAATGAAGAAGACGATGAGGAGAGTGATCCCGATATGGTCCAGGAGGAAGACGACGAGGAGGATGAGGAACCTCAGAGAACTGGAAGTATGCAGGTGGGTGCAGGGATAAATGACGAGGATGCAGGAGATGCGAATGAGGGCACGAGTCTGAACGTTCAGGACATTGATGCCTATTGGCTCCAGAGAAAGATATCCCAAGCTTATGAACAGCAGATTGATCCACAACACTGCCAGGTGCTCGCAGAAGAGCTGCTTAAGATACTCGCTGAAGGGGATGATAGGGATGTGGAGAACAAGCTACTTGTGCACCTTCAGTTTGAAAAGTTTAGCCTTGTTAAATTTCTGCTGCGGAACCGCTTTAAAGTTGTGTGGTGCACCCGTTTGGCTAGGGCAGAAGACCAGGAAGAGAAGAATCGAATTGAAGACGAGATGAGGGGTTTGGGCCCAGAGTTGGCGGCAATTGTGGAGCAGTTGCATGCCACAAGAGCGACAGCCAAAGAGAGGGAGGAGAACCTTCAGAAAAGTATTAATGAAGAAGCCCGGCGTTTGAAGGACGAAACTGGTGGAGATGGAGGCAGAGGCAGGAGAGATGTTGCTGATAAAGATTTAGAGAGTGGTTGGTTGAAGGGTCAGCGTCAGATGCTGGACCTGGAGAGCTTGGCCTTTGACCAAGGTGGTCTCCTGATGGCGAATAAGAAGTGTGACCTTCCCCCGGGCTCTTACAGAAGTCATGCCAAGGGATATGATGAAGTTCATGTGCCATGGGTTTCTAAAAAGGTGGATATCAATGAGAAGCTTGTGAAGATCACCGAGATGCCAGTTTGGGCTCAACCGGCTTTTAAGGGAATGCAACAATTGAACAGGGTTCAGAGCAAAGTGTATGACACTGCGCTGTTTAAGGCAGAGAACATTCTTCTTTGTGCTCCAACTGGTGCTGGAAAAACCAATGTTGCTATGCTCACCATTCTGCAGCAACTTGAAATGAACAGGAACCCAGATGGAACATATAATCATGGAGATTACAAAATTGTCTATGTTGCACCCATGAAAGCGCTTGTTGCTGAGGTCGTCAGTAATTTGTCTAATCGTCTGAAGGATTATGGAGTTACTGTGAGGGAACTCAGTGGGGATCAGTCCCTTAGTGGGAAAGAAATTGAGGAGACTCAGATAATTGTTACAACTCCAGAAAAGTGGGATATCATTACTAGGAAGTCTGGGGATCGCACTTATACTCAGCTTGTGAGACTTCTTATAATCGATGAAATTCATCTTCTTCATGATAATCGAGGGCCTGTGCTTGAAAGCATTGTCGCTAGGACTCTTAGGCAGATTGAAACCACGAAGGAAAATATTCGTCTGGTGGGTTTATCGGCTACACTGCCAAATTACGAAGATGTGGCCTTATTTTTGCGGGTTGATCTTAAGAAAGGGTTGTTTAAATTTGACCGCAGCTACAGACCCGTACCTCTCCATCAGCAGTATATTGGAATCAGTGTGAAAAAACCGTTGCAAAGGTTCCAGTTGATGAATGATATATGTTATCAGAAAGTATTGGCTGGTGCTGGAAAGCACCAGGTCCTTATTTTTGTTCATTCGAGGAAGGAAACAGCAAAAACTGCAAACGCAATAAAGGACACCGCAATGGCGAACGATACCCTCAGCAGATTCTTGAAGGAAGATAGTGTAAGTCGTGAAGTACTTCAGAGTCAGATTGACATTATTAAGAACAGTGACCTGAAAAAGCTTCTGCCTTACGGTTTTGCTATTCATCATGCTGGGTTAACAAGGGGTGATCGTGAGATAGTTGAGTCGCTTTTTGCTGAAGGACATGTGCAAGTCTTGGTTTCCACAGCAACCCTTGCATGGGGTGTGAATTTGCCTGCACATACTGTCATTATCAAAGGAACCCAGGTCTATAATCCTGAGAAAGGGGCTTGGATGGAACTGAGTCCTCTGGATGTTATGCAGATGCTTGGTCGTGCTGGAAGACCTCAGTATGATCAAAGTGGGGAGGGTATAATTATCACTGGCTACAGCGAGCTGCAGTATTATCTTTCTTTGATGAATGAGCAACTACCCATTGAAAGCCAGTTTATTTCCAAACTTGCTGATCAGCTTAATGCTGAAATTGTGCTTGGAACCGTTCAGAATGCTAGAGAGGCTTGCCATTGGCTTGGCTATACATATTTATATATCCGTATGGTTCGTAATCCAACGCTCTATGGCTTAGCGCCTGATGCCCTTGCAAAAGACGTAGTATTGGAGGAGAGAAGAGCTGACCTGGTACGTACTTTCATCTGCATTAACCTGGGCTTTTGCTGTATACTATAAAATTTACTTGTTTATCGTTAAGCATTATGCGTATTATCTGGAGCTTTTCCACTGTCTACTATATGCATTCCACGATGAACTGTTGGTATCAACTGTGCGTGCCTTTTATCCTTCAAGTTGATCACGAATTTATTGTTTCAAATTCTCTTTGGGAAATTGAATAATAAGTTTGCATCTGATTATTTGATATCATTTTGGCCATAAATATCATTGCTCTACTGTTACCTTTTTAAAAAAAAAATATTCTTAGTGACGAGCTGTGTATAATATTTGCTTGAATCGTGGTTTTTGCAGATACATTCGGCTGCTACTATCTTGGACAAAAACAACTTGGTTAAGTATGACAGAAAAAGTGGATACTTCCAAGTTACTGATTTGGGACGCATTGCTAGCTACTACTACATAACCCATGGGACCATAGCTACATTCAATGAGCATTTGAAGCCAACGATGGGTGATATAGATCTTTATCGACTATTTTCACTGAGTGAGGAGTTCAAGTATGTGACTGTTCGGCAAGATGAGAAGATGGAACTGGCAAAACTTTTGGATCGTGTACCGATTCCGATCAAGGAAACTCTGGAGGAGCCCAGTGCAAAGATTAATGTTTTGCTACAGGCTTATATTTCACAGCTAAAGCTTGAGGGCCTTTCTTTGACATCAGACATGGTTTATATAACTCAGGTTTGTTCCTTGTTCTCTATGCTTTCTTCTCTCATATCTCCTAGTTTCAATGATAAATTGCTGTTTCTGTTTTCTGGTGCTTACGTCTCATTTATTTCTATCATGTTTAGAGTGCTGGACGTCTTGTACGAGCTCTCTATGAAATTGTATTGAAGCGGGGATGGGCTCAACTGGCTGAGAAAGCTCTGAACTTGTCTAAAATGGTTGGGAAGAGGATGTGGAGTGTCCAGACACCCCTTCGTCAGTTTCATGGAATTCCCAATGATATTCTGATGAAGTTGGAGAAGAAGGATTTGGTGTGGGAGAGGTACTATGATCTATCCTCACAGGAGCTAGGAGAGCTTATTCGTAGTCCTAAGATGGGCAGACCGCTTCACAAGTTCATCCACCAGTTCCCAAAAGTGAATCTTGCAGCACATGTTCAGCCTATCACTCGAACTGTTCTGAAGGTGGAGCTAACAATTACACCTGATTTTCAGTGGGACGAAAAAATTCATAAATATGTTGAGCCGTTTTGGATAATTGTGGAAGACAATGATGGTGAGAAGATCCTTTCATCACGAGTATTTTCTTTTGAAGAAGCAGTATATTAATGAGGATCACACTATAAGCTTCACTGTGTCAATCTTTGAACCGTTGCCACCTCAGTATTTTATCCGAGTGATTTCAGACAAGTGGCTTGGCTCGCAGACTGTGTTGCCTGTATCTTTCAGACATCTTATTCTTCCAGAGAAGTACCCACCACCAACCGAGTTACTTGACTTGCAGCCCCTCCCAGTCACGGCGTTAAGGAATCCAGATTATGAGAGACTCTATCAGGATTTCAAGCATTTCAATCCGGTGCAGACGCAGGTCTTTACTGTTTTGTATAACACGAACGACAATGTGTTGGTTGCTGCTCCAACGGGTAGTGGGAAGACTATATGTGCAGAGTTTGCTATACTGAAAAATCATCAAGAAGGATCTGATGCTACAATGCGTGTTGTCTATATTGCACCGCTTGAGGCTATTGCTAAGGAGCAGTTTCGTATCTGGGAGAGAAAGTTTGGGAAGGGTCTTGGTTTACGGGTTGTTGAGCTAACCGGGGAGACAACGTTGGATCTTAAACTGCTTGAGAAAGGTCAGATAATCATAAGTACTCCAGAGAAATGGGACGCGCTTTCCCGCAGATGGAAGCAGAGAAAATACATTCAACAGGTTAGTCTTTTCATTGTCGACGAGCTCCATCTAATTGGAGGTCACGGTGGTACAGTGTTAGAAGTAATCGTCTCTAGAATGAGATATATTTCAAGTCAGGGAGATAATAAGATCAGGATTGTTGCGCTTTCCACTTCCCTTGCAAATGCGAAAGATCTTGGTGAGTGGATTGGGGCCAGTTCCCACGGCCTTTTCAACTTTCCTCCTGGAGTCCGTCCTGTTCCACTGGAGATCCACATTCAAGGAGTGGATATATCCAGTTTTGAGGCCAGGATGCAGGCGATGACCAAGCCAACCTACACCGCCATAGTCCAGCATGCCAAGAACAATAAGCCGGCTATAGTATTTGTCCCAACCCGTAAACATGTCCGCTTGACTGCTGTGGATCTGATGGCTTACTCTCACATGGACAACTCGCAGAGCCCTGATTTCCTGTTAGGGAAATTGGAAGAGCTGGAGCCTTTTGTTAGCCAAATCCGCGAGGAAACACTGAAGGAGACACTGCGGCATGGTGTTGGGTACTTGCATGAGGGTTTATGCAGTATGGATCAGGAGATCGTGACCCAGCTCTTTGAAGCTGGACGGATTCAGGCTTGTGTGATGAGCAGTTCATTGTGTTGGGGCACTCCATTAACTGCGCATTTGGTGGTCGTAATGGGGACGCAGTATTACGATGGAAGGGAAAATTCACATTCTGATTATCCCGTCTCTGATCTGCTTCAGATGATGGGACGTGCTAGCCGACCTCTACTTGACAATGCCGGGAAGTGTGTGATATTCTGTCATGCACCGCGTAAAGAGTATTACAAGAAATTTTTGTATGAAGCGTTCCCTGTGGAAAGTCATCTCCAGCATTTCTTGCATGATAATTTCAACGCAGAAGTGGTTGCTGGGGTTATAGAGAACAAGCAAGATGCTGTGGATTATCTTACATGGACTTTCATGTACAGGAGGCTTCCCCAGAACCCTAACTACTACAATCTCCAAGGAGTTAGCCACAGGCATTTGTCTGATCACCTATCAGAACTGGTCGAGAACACCTTGTCTGATCTTGAAGCTAGTAAATGCATTGAGATAGAGGATGAGATGGACCTTTCTCCTCTCAACCTTGGTATGATTGCTTCCTATTATTACATCAGCTACACAACCATCGAGCGTTTCAGTTCTCTTCTGTCTTCTAAAACCAAGATGAAGGGACTTGTTGAGATCTTAACATCAGCTTCGGAGTATGACACGATCCCTATACGGCCTGGCGAGGAGGACGCAGTTAGGAGACTCATCAATCACCAGAGGTTCTCTTTTGAGAACCCAAAATGCACAGACCCTCATGTGAAGGCAAACGCGCTTCTTCAGGCGCATTTTTCGAGGCAAAGCATAAGCGGGAACTTGGCAATGGATCAGCGTGAGGTCCTTTTATCTGCAACCAGACTTCTTCAAGCGATCGTGGATGTGATATCGAGCAATGGGTGGCTGAATCTTGCTCTATTAGCTATGGAAGTAAGCCAGATGGTGACTCAAGGCATGTGGGAGCGGGACTCCATGCTTCTGCAGCTCCCTCACTTCACAAAGGACTTAGCCAAAAGATGCCAAGAGAATCCGGGGAAAAGCATTGAAACCGTGTTTGATCTTGTGGAGATGGAGGACGAAGAACGCCAAGAGCTTCTCAAGATGAAAGACTCAGAGCTACTAGACATTGCCAGATTCTGTAACCGCTTCCCAAACATCGACCTTACTTACGAGGTTGTGGGCAGTGAAGAGGTGACCCCGGGAAAAGAGGTGACATTGCAAGTGATGCTCGAGAGAGACATGGAGGGGAGGACAGAAGTGGGACCCGTGGATGCACCCAGGTATCCCAAGACCAAAGAAGAAGGGTGGTGGCTCGTTGTGGGGGACACTGAGACCAACCAGTTGCTGGCAATCAAGCGTGTTTCGTTGCAACGGAAATTGAAGGTGAAGCTGGATTTCGCAGTACCGAGTGAACCAGGAGAGAAGTCTTACACACTATACTTCATGTGCGACTCTTACTTGGGTTGTGACCAGGAGTATTCTTTCTCTGTTGATGTCAAAGAATCCGGCGCTGGAGATCACATGGAAGAGTGATTTTTTTGTTTGTTTGTTTCAGGTTAGTTTTCGCAGTTTCTGGTCAGAATATTTGGATTTAGCTTTTTTTTTTTTGGGTATGTGCATCATCACTGATATGAAAACTGCTATTTGAGTCATAAAACTAGATATTTCTCCGTTGATAGAATCGTGTATAGATTTTGTTTTTGTATTTGAAAAATCAAAGAATGACTTGTGATTTCTATTTTTTTTTTTTTTTTTGCAGGCGTGCTGGATTCTGGAGAAGTGAATCAAACTCGTTGTTCTACGTACCGTTTTCAATTCTGAACTATCTTGTTGTAGATTCTGAAGGTGACATCGTTGTTATGTTTTTTTGTTATCCCGGAGGTCAAACATGATTAGTCCAGTGCTCAAAAACAATTTGAGAAGAACAATTTTAGTGGATCTAACACCCAGTTTTTTTTATAATGTTTCAAAATTTGATAAAAAGAACGCAATTTATAACTTGCAATCGAAATATTTGTCTAGGTAACATGATCGAAGTTGCAATGTATTCATAAAAAGTCAACTCTCGAAATAGCGGGAAACAGGTGGGTATGTTGGTAATCTCGAGGTGAGAAGTAGAGATCCAGTGGCGCTCTCGTAAATAGTCGAGATACCGAAGGTCAATTGAGAGACGGGTAGATTTAGTGTCTAAATCTGAAAGACGAGACCAAGAAATTCAGTAAGATGTGTTTGGTTGGTGGTATATTCCCCGTCCTCCTCCCTTGGGAAATTACACATTTTATTCCTCAATTATTTGCAATTGACATAAATAATCCCTAATTATCATGATTGCAAAAAAATTCCTCAACTCAACGTTGATCATGCAAAATTAAGATTAATATAGTCAACCGTTAACTGAGAAAACAGAAGACGTTACATTAAATCTTGTTAACTTTTTATGAGTCTAATTTCGTAGAGTTAATATAAAGTTGAGGAATTAATTTGCCAAATTAAAAGTTGAGGAATTAATCTGTAAAATTATTAAACTTGAGGAATTAAATGAACTAATATTTAAAAATATACACATAACTGTTAAGAAAAATATTACATAGCACTAAAAACTATTGAATGTGCAAAAAATCAAATAAACTATATATAGCTCTGGTCTAATAAAAATAGTAGTTCAAATTGAGAAAAAAATGTAGCATTTTGCCAAAAAAAAATCATGTGGTAAAAAACAGGTAAATTCTATTTTTTGAAAACAGTTTAGTTCTGATCTATTTTCAAAATAATTAATACAAAAGAAAAGAACAAAATTTAGATAACATAAAAAAGATAAGAAGAATATTAGAAATTAATTTAACAAACGTATATATTTCTATTTTTTTTTTTTAGCTCTTAGATGGTTCTCATGTGCTACAAACCAGATTTTTATAATTATAAAACAATACTTTACAATATAATTTTATAGTCTAAAAACTACTAATCTAAAATAAAAATGTGGCTCACTAGAAATTAAAAAAAAAAAGTAGTTGATCTTAAAGTGAGGACCTATCTCACATTCTCTACAGCTCGAATCTGACTATATAAATCTATAAAAATACGATGGTAAGATCCAAGTAATTTAGGCTTTCATGCATGAACAATAGAGACTCAACTAAGATTACTTTATTAAAAACATCAAATACAAAAAAAAAGTTTCTGTAACTGTAAAAACTTATCGGTTAAGTTCTTATATAATTTTATATAATTGTTTTGATTTTTTCTCTTTTCAAATTTAATAGTTTTTAATGTTAAACGAAAATCATTAAAATTGTTATGAACAAACAATTTAATAGTTTTCTCACATTCAATAGTTCTTAGTGCTACGTAATAATTTTCACCGTTGTTATCAATAAGTTTTAACAATTATGTGTATATTTTTTAAATGTCAGTTCATTTAATTCCTAAGTTTTATAATTTTACAGATTAATTCTTCAACTTTCAATTGGCAAATTAATTCTTCAACTTTATATTAACTCTGCGAAATTAGATTCATAAAAAGTTAACGAGATTTAATGTAACGTCTTCCATTTTCTCAGTTAACGGTTGATTATATTAATCTTAATTTTGCGTGGTCAACGTTGAGTTGAGGAATTTTTTTGCAATCACGATAGTTGAGGATTATTTATGCCAATTGCAAATAGTTGAGGAATAAAATGAGCAATTTCCCCCTCCCTCCTCGCTATATATTTTGAAGTAAATAAGAAAACAAAACCAAAGTCACTCAAAGTCTCTCTCTCTCTCACATTCACCAAACACACTTGCACACAAAACCTGACGCCATGGATTCAGATTTTGGAATTCCCAGAGAACTCTCCCCTCTTCAGCAACTCCGATCTCAGTACCACCCCGAGCTCCCTCCTTGTCTCCAGGTCCTTCCCCATAGATCTTCTGCTTCCTTCCTTCCATTGTTTCTACTTGTTCCAGTCATTGGATCTGTTTTTAGAACTTTGCTTTCTTGCTTGATATAATTATCATGAATTTTTGCAATTATGCGAAGTTTCTGTTGTTTATTAGTAATGATTTCTTAATTCGAGGTAACTTGCAATGTTGGCGTTGCTTCAGCAGATCTGTATTCCATATTGTAATGATCTCCGATCTGTATTATTGGGATCCCTAAGTTTCGTCCGTTTTGGATTCCTTCTCTTTTATTTAGTCTTCAGATTCCATAGTTATTGCTGAGTTTTCACTGTGATTTCTCTTGTTCCGATTCGTGTTTATGGTAGTTTGTGGAATACTGTTCGAACTTGCTCATCTTCTTATCCTGCTTGATGTTCGTTTTCAGGGGACTACTGTCCGTGTGGAGCTGGGTGATGGAACTACTGTTGCAGAAGCTGCTGATTCACATATCATGGCTCGTGCCTTCCCACACACCTTAGGCCAGCCTCTGGCTCATTTCCTCAGGGAAGCTGCCAAAGTTTCTGATGCTCAGATCATTACCGAGCTTCCATCAATTAGGTGCGTATCCATTTCCTCTCTGTATTCCTGTTTCCAGGGTGGCTCTATGTTTTACTTTACCCATCAAAGAAAGTTATATTCAGCTTGAGCTATCTGTTATCTACTGTAGAGTTGGAATCGTGTTTTGTGGAAGGCAAGCTCCGGGTGGACATAATGTAATCTGGGGTCTTTATGAGGCTCTTAAGGTGCACAACGCAAAGAGCACTTTGCTTGGCTTTTTAGGTAAGTTTCTTTATCTCTGATACTCATAGTGGGCAGATTCTACATCATTTTCTTTCTTTTGTTTACAATTCATTAAAATTCATACTTTGTGATAACTAGTACTCCTTCATTTCTGCTAAAATGACCATAGGTGGTTCAGAAGGTCTGTTTGCGCAAAAGACTCTGGAGATCACAGATGATATACTCCAGACTTACAAAAACCAAGGTAGGTTGTTTGATGAAGGCCTTGTCATGATATTGAGAATCTTGTCCATTACCTCATTCTGATAAATTGGCGGTGAAACGTATGTCTTAAGGTGGCTATGATTTGCTCGGAAGAACCAAGGATCAGATCAGAACCACTGAGCAGGTTAACGCTGCTCTCAAAGCTTGCACAGATTTGAAGTTAGATGGCCTTGTTATTATTGGAGGTACCTAGCGTTTTTTTATTAAATCATTGGCACAGTTTATTGTAAATTCCTTCTAAACTCAAGAATTTATATTGGTGTTTTGAAGGTGTAACATCAAACACAGATGCGGCTCATCTTGCTGAATTTTTCTCTGAAGTAAAATGCTCAACAAAGGTCCTAATTTGTTCTTTATCAGCATTTTCTTTTTCAGTAGTTTTATTTTAAATCCCTTTATGAAGCACACTAGTCATTCAGAAAAACCTATTGATACTATAACTTACCCATAAAATTTCAGGTAGTTGGTGTTCCAGTTACTACAAATGGAGATCTCAAGAATCAGTTTGTGGAGGCAAACGTTGGTTTTGACACCATATGCAAGGTAAATCTGAACTTTAACCCTCTGGTTACTTTTTTCTTAGTTATTTTTGTTAGCTATTGCAGCCAGCATGATCCCTTTGTCCTTGTAAGTCTTTACAGAAAAATATTGTGTTTTTGGCTAATAATCTTTTGCTTCGTACAGGTGAATTCTCAGCTCATTAGCAATGCCTGCACTGATGCTCTGTCTGCAGAGAAGGTAAATGCTATTTCTTGCTCAACTTTCTTGTTGTAAGAGATTGCTAGGGC
The DNA here is from genome assembly GCF_000478725.1 of Eutrema salsugineum. Taxonomy (NCBI): domain Eukaryota; kingdom Viridiplantae; phylum Streptophyta; class Magnoliopsida; order Brassicales; family Brassicaceae; genus Eutrema; species Eutrema salsugineum. Next base: position 8,250,199 of record NW_006256612.1, read on the forward strand.
GTTGATAACCATGGAACTGTCTAGTCTAACTGCAGCTTATTGACTTCATATTCTGATGATAAGAAATATTTTGCTCAAGGATGTGGAATCTATTACAAAGTAAACAGTGAAAAGTTGTGCTCTTTATGATTCTGATATCAAATTTTACTTTTTTTTTTATTGGCAGTATTATTATTTCATCCGTCTCATGGGTCGGAAGCACTCTCATGTTGCCCTTGAGTGTACCCTCCAGTCTCATCCAAACATGGTTGGTATTTTTTCGGTTTTTAAACCTAGACACGTGATCTGTTTGCGTGCTTGTACCTCTAGACTCTCATTTGCATGTGATGCGTTGTCTCAGGTGATACTGGGCGAGGAGGTTGCAGCATCTAAGCTTACCATTTTTGACATTTCAAAACAGATCTGTGATGCTGTTCAAGCAAGAGCAGGACAAGGTCTCATAACGAAAACTATCTATGAAAGATTATGCAATCATGTATTTTACTAATCACTAACTCTAGTGTTGTTTGTTTGCAATAGACAAGAATCATGGAGTCATCCTCATTCCCGAAGGGATCATAGAGAGTATTCCTGAAGTCTACGCTCTGCTGAAGGTAATGATTTGATACTTGTAGACATATGTATATATCATTTGAAGCTATTTTCTTTGGTTCTCTAATACCGAGATGTACTTTTTAGTATATATCATGTGTAAGCTGACACTTTGTGATGCAGGAAATTCACGGTCTGCTTAGGCAGGGTGTAGCTGCTGATAAGATTTCTACTCAGCTCTCACCTTGGTCATCTGCTTTGTTTGAATTTCTTCCTCCATTCATTAAGAAACAGGTTCAAATTTTTTGTCTGAGACTTATCTTTGTTATCCCCCAAAGCAAATGAGTATGAGTGCTTACAAGATGGTCATCTTTGTTGCTGCAGCTACTTCTCCACCCCGAGTCTGATGATTCTGCTCAGCTATCCCAGGTAAGAAGAAGAAGAAAATCTTGTTGAGAGATTATGTTATATAAAAAAATTTGGAATCCTAAATGCTTGGTTTGCTTTCTTCACCAGATTGAGACAGAGAAACTTCTTGCCTATCTCGTGGAGACTGAGATGAACAAGCGCTTGGTATGGTCCTTATTTCACTTATCCTATAATTTTCCAATACTGTTTGCCGCATCCAAAAACACTCTTGCCTAAGAAAATTAATCTTTAAACTTGATAGAAAGAAGGCACATACAAGGGAAAGAAATTCAATGCCATATGTCACTTCTTTGGTTACCAAGCACGTGGATCACTTCCATCTAAATTCGATTGTGATTGCGCCTACGTAAGCACTGGCACTCTCACCACAATACCAATGCAACACAATAATTTGGATTGAATATTCACACGATTGAATGGAAAATCTGTCAGGTTCTTGGACATATATGTTACCACATCCTCGCAGCTGGTCTGAACGGTTACATGGCAACTGTCACCAACCTAAAGAGTCCTGTAAACAAGTGGAAATGTGGTGCTGCACCTATTACAGTTGAGTTTTGTCGCATTTCATTAAAAATAAAATTAGCGTTAATACAGTTTCTCACTCGTCTGTTCTCTGGTTTAACCTTTATAGGCAATGATGACGGTGAAGCATTGGTCCCAAAATGGTGGTTCGACTTCAACTTCAACTGGTAGACCTGCAATTCATCCAGCTATGGTGGATTTGAAAGGCAAAGCATACGAGTAAGCAGCAGCTTTTTTCACAGTAAAGAACATAAACCCACTTACTTTTCATAGTATATCTCAATTGTTGGTTTATTTGTTTGAAGCCTATTGAGACAGAACGCACAAAAATTCTTGATGGAAGATCTGTACAGAAACCCAGGACCGCTTCAGTATGATGGTCCTGGTGCTGATGCAAAAGCAGTGAGCCTCTGTGTTGAAGATCAAGATTACATGGGACGTATCAAGAAGCTGCAGGAATATCTAGACCAGGTAAAATCTTGTTGTTGCGTGTTTTTGCTAGTTTTTATAATTATCGAATATTGTCATATAAACATTTTCGGGGGCTCAGGTGAGGACGATAGTGAAGCCAGGGTGCTCTCAAGACGTATTGAAAGCAGCACTGAGTGTGATGGCTTCAGTGACTGATGTTCTCTCGACTATCTCTTTATCTTCAACTGGTGGTCAACAATTTGCTTAAACGCAAGTGTCAACTCTCTTATAAGCTTTCACGATCTTTGCATAAACTTCTTTAATCATCCCACACTTCGTGTTTACTGTTTTATTTTGCTATGTAACATTTGTTGTTGTTTTTATATGTTGTTGAGTTTTGAAAGAGAGAAAAAAAAAAGTTTTCGATTATAGAGGACAGACTTCATTTTCTTCGACTTTAGTCTTTTTGCTCTCTTTTTCCTTGAGGCTGAAACTACCCTCCTATTGGACACGAATATAAAATTTAGCCTAATATATTAGTAATGAAATCGTGAAAACTTTACAATATGGTGTGAATGGGATATAATGAAAAATCACACTCATACAATTCTAAATGATTGCGATTTATACCAAGTTATTCGAAATATTCGAAATGCAGGACTATATGGGTATTTTTGCGTTATTACAGCTAAAAAACAAAAACAAAAAAAAACCTAGTCGTGACGCTCCGGTTTGAATTTTGAAAAAACAAGAACCGTTGTGAAATGAGTCTATGGAAAGAGGGAAATAATAGGGGAATAAACCTTTACAGTCTCTCTATATAACCCGATCACACTTCTTTATTCGCCTCTTCTCTCTTCTTCCCCTTTAACAACAACATCTGAGAATCTGTGATTAGCAAAGAAAGAAGACTTTTCTTGATAGATATAGATTGAGAGGAGGAAAACAAAATAAAGACGATATGGACAATGGAGGCAAACCTGCTGTGTCCGCCATGGAAGCCTTCGAGAAGCTTGAGAAAGTCGGTGAAGGGACTTACGGGAAAGTTTACAGAGCAAGAGAGAAGGCTACTGGGATGATTGTCGCTTTGAAGAAGACGCGTCTCCATGAGGACGAAGAAGGCGTTCCTCCCACCACTCTTCGCGAGATCTCCATCTTACGCATGCTCGCTCGCGATCCCCACATCGTTAGGTTTGATTTCTGATTTGTTTTACGGAATTCACCGATTTTGCCTGTGGTTTTAGGGCTCCGATTATCATTTGTTCTTCCTTCGATTTTCGATTTTCTCTTTCTAGGGTTTAGTCCTCTTCCTGGAATTTCCTTTGATTGATCTCTCAATTGATTTGAGGGCTTCGATTCTTCCTACAAATTGTTATCTGTTGTGTGTTTGTTATCAATTTAGGAAAATCATGTTCATGAATACTAGAAAATGTCAGAGTAGTGGAACCTCTGTCTTCTGGTCTCAGTTTCATCTAGTTATGTAGTGATTGCATTTCTACATTTAACTTGTTGTCATAATGATCATCTTCTTCTCCAGGTTGATGGACGTTAAGCAAGGAGTGAACAAAGAAGGCAAAACCGTACTCTACCTGGTTTTCGAGTACGTTGACACTGATCTCAAGAAGTTCATCAGAAGCTTTAAGCAAGCTGGACAGAACATTCCTCAGAATACCGTCAAGGTTTTTTGAACATTTGGAGCTTTTTGTCCCTGTTTTTACTCTCACTCTATAACCCCCGTCAAGTTTAATGAAACATGTATTTTTAAAATCTTGATTGCAGTGCTTGATGTACCAACTATGCAAAGGCATGGCTTTCTGCCATGGCCATGGAGTGTTGCACAGGTATAAAAACTCGTTTCTGTTTCAAGAGAATAATGCTTTGAGATAACCCATTTTGACACTAGACGGATTGCTAATCTAGCTTCTCTCGGTTTTGTTACAGGGATCTCAAACCTCACAATCTCTTGATGGACCGGAAGACAATGACGCTCAAAATAGCAGATCTTGGATTAGCCAGAGCTTTCACTCTCCCAATGAAAAAGTACACACATGAGGTATAAGTCTATGTTGATGAGACAGTAGTCCTGTTTCATAGTCTTCTTTTAAAACTAAGGTATAAGTCTACCTTAGTTTGTCTGAAGTCTTGATTTCCATTGCAACAGATACTAACGCTGTGGTATAGAGCTCCAGAAGTCCTGCTTGGAGCAACCCATTACTCAACTGCAGTGGATATGTGGTCTGTTGGCTGCATTTTTGGTACAAATTCCTCTCTTTAAAGCGTCATTTGTTTCACTTCAATGTAACTATACCAAGAACTAACAGTTTTGTATCCTTTTGGTTTGTAGCCGAACTAGTGACCAAGCAAGCAATCTTTGCTGGAGACTCTGAGCTCCAACAGCTGCTCCGTATTTTCAGGTAAGTCTTTGTGTTCTTCTTCACCCTTTGTCAAACACACAAACAACTCACATTTGCTTACTCGCTTGCTCTGTTTCTTTCTGTTCTCTGAATTTCAGGTTGCTGGGAACACCAAACGAAGAAGTCTGGCCAGGAGTGAGCACACTCAAGGACTGGCACGAATACCCACAATGGAAACCGTTGAGTCTCTCAACAGCTGTTCCAAACCTCGACGAGGCCGGACTTGATCTCTTATCTGTAAGTACCCAATGTTCCAACACACCTCACACATAATGCTTGATTGGTTGAGATTCACGCAGCTGAAAGTAATTAGCGAGTTTTTCTTTGTGCGTTTTTTGTTCCTAAACAGAAAATGCTGGTGTACGAGCCAGCGAAAAGAATCTCTGCAAAGAAGGCCATGGAGCATCCTTACTTCGATGACCTACCTGACAAGTCCTCTCTCTGAGAAGCTCTCGATATGGCCACAATTATAAAATTGGTTCGTAGCATAGATGGTCAAGTATGAAAACTCTAGTTCGAATGTGTTTAATGCTCATTTTCTCTTGTTTTTCTTTTTTTAAAGACCTCAACATAGTAGAGGAGACTTATCATTTTCTCTTTGATGTAAGAAAAAAAAAAAAAATCTTCCCTTTAGGCATTAACCAAACATTTGTTTTTTGCCCACATAGATTTTAATCATTGATTCGCTCAGAACTTTATCTCTGGATTGTAAAACGTTACTTGTATAACCTCCAACTTAAGAAATTCATCAATTGCTCTAATCAAAACAGAGATTTGCACCCTTTGTGTATGTATGTGTGTGTGTGTGTGTGTTCAGGCTACAAGCCACATGAAAAATGTTGGCCAGACGGTGAGAGAAACCGAAGCCAAAGCATAAGTCCAGAAGAGAATCACAGAGCATTCGCTTTCTCCTGACCCGAATAGTTGAGTGATTGTACCTGCCAAAAAGGTAAAATGCGTCTATGATAAAGAAAGACCATGTAATGTTGTTTTTGTAGTATTGTCTGAGTCTGAAGAGCGAACCAAGATTCATTGCCGGTGGAACAACATACTGAAGTAGAAGAACAAACTGGTAGAGCGGTTCGGATGTAACCAAACCCAAGTGATGCGCTCCTTGCACTATTAAAACACCTGTTATTGGCAGCAACACGTAACGCGCAACCACCACTCCCAATATGACCGACCTTTGTATACCTGATCCCCTCAGACCTGTGGTTATTCAAATATATATATATATATATATATATATATATAGAGAGAGAGAGAGAGAGAGAGAGAGAGAGAGAGCACATGTTCAAGGTTTTGTCTCTTTGGAAAAATGTTTTTTGCAGCTCTTGTTATTTGTTTTATTTACCTCTGAGAAGGTTTCCTCCTACAATCAGAGTCAGAAGAGGAATGGCACCTTCCCTTCAAGAAGTGGATTAAGCTATACTATCAACTAAGCATTTGATAATCATTGACAAGCTATAGTGATACTTTTTTAAGTATATGTATATGTTGTAGAATACCCCAATAGAGATACCGATTCCCCAAGCACTCTTAGTGGAGCTGTGTTGCCGACTAGTAGCTTCCTTAGTGTAGGAACAAGCCCAATCGCAAGCGCAATTAGCTAAATAGAGGAAAAATTCTATCAGTATTATGAACATAGAGAAGCACTCTTTTGGTTCAAGGGAAAGATTGAAACAAACCGCTGCAATAGTCGAAGGAGCAAATATTGTTCGTAGATTGATTTTCTCTGCTGCAGAACATACTCTTTGCTTGATCTTGCTCCAAGTTCCAAACTGCCACATACGCAATCTCAGCAAAAACCCCTTTTTTTAAGCATAAATTGCTTGCAAGAGTATCAAAAGAAATGGTTGGTAACTAAGTGAGACCTGTTCCTCAACGTGTTTGGGAGGAATCAGAGGCATTGTAGAGGAGGTACCGAGTATTGGTGTTTCCCTGTCCGGATTTGCTAGCATTCTCATAAGATTGTATACATAAGTCCATATGTAAATGGCTCCAACCTAATAATACACATGACAAAAACGTTTTGGACTTCTATTAGCATTAGAAGGAGAAGAAGAAGAAGAAGCAATTAAGAAATGGCTGTGACATACCGCCATTGAGAGTGCAATATAACCTAAACCATATTTCTCACAAGTCTCAGGATCTCCAAAAGGACTTCCCTTCTCATTGCATATAGCTGGGATGATGATGAGTGGCATATTTCCCAAATTTCCTGTTGGGTTTTACAATTTGATGATGAATGAAAACAACATATGTATAGGATGATAAAAAGATTTACCAGCAGCACAGCAACCAACTATGATGCCATGGAGATGAGAAGGAGGTTTAGTGATTTTGATAACAATCCAACCTAGAAACGAGCCAATGATGAATGTGAGCAGAACGTTGATTGGCATGAACCACCTGAAAATTTCCCAAACATTCACATATACAACATATCATTTCAAGCAGAATCAGCTCTCCAAAAAAAAAAAAAAAAATAGAAGACTTTACATCTTCACCATGCTTTCATAAGTAATAGTCTCAGATAGACTGCTTCCAACGAGTGAAGGACTAAACACATAGAAAACTATCTGTTTAAAGAAGAAAAAAAACAAAACCAAAACAAGTTACGTAAGAAACACACAAGAACTAGGTCAGAAAATTAATAAAAAAAGAAGCTAGCTCGATTCTTGTGACGAAAAAACGGACGTTGTTGAGGTGTTTTCTAGCATCTTGATTGAGAATGTTAACTCGATCGAGAGCCAAGTAAAATCCGATTGCTGTGATCACCAGAATCTTCACAACTGGTATCGACGAGGTTATGAACAGATCCAAAAGCTTCATCTCACAAATCTGCTATCAATCCAAGCAAATAGATGGGAAGTTTGAGATTAGATTGGTTTATCAACCATCATCTGATCCATCGACGAGCTGGCTTCAGTTATAGATCAAATTACGGATATCATCAAAAATCACGAAACAGAGCACCCTTTCGCGAAAAGAATTCTCCCATGAAATCGGCAGATTATCAATTTTGAGAGATGGTTTCGTCGTGTTGGCTTACCTTATTGAGAATCTTGAGGAAATTAGAGATCAATCGTCTTTCTTGAGCTACGAAACAGAGTACGAGACGTAAAATCTATAAGATGCGAAGAAGATAATGAGAGAAGCTTTTCGAAGTGGCTCTCACTCTCTCCAAACCCAAATTGGTCTTATACTCTTTGCTTTGCATGGCCTCTCTCGGTTCTAGCTACTTTTAGTAGTTAGTAACAACTAACCAAACCAAAATATATATATATATATATATATATATATATATATATATATATTCTCGGAACAATAAATTACACCATATATTAATTTAACATATTATTTTGATTGTATAATATGCTTTAAATCAGTTTCAGTTTCATTTACATATTATTATTGTTGTTCTGTTCATATCGTTGTGGGCTGTGAAGTTGGATAATTGGAAGAATGGATATGAAATTTATCCATATTGGCCATCAAGCTGGCACTGATGGATCCTTGACGCTAAGGTAAGTGATTTGGTTTTCTCAAGTTACTAGAACTGAGGAATCATGTTTTTGATATATATTAGAGTGAAGCAGAATTTCATATTACTGCATTTATTTATCTGAGAGAGAACATAAAGTCAAGTTTATGAATCATTAGAATTTTAGGATCAACCATTGTTTAATCTTTCTTCGGATCCATTTACTTGAGTTCGGATGATATTTTTGATTAATTGTCAAAACTGTTAGGACAATCAATTTAGAGGAATTAATGATTGCGCTACTAGTTGTTTAAAAATGAAATTCGTAGTGCACAAATCTTGTTCTTACAATAACCAACTAATTAATTATATTACAAAGAAAATCACAAGATAATTTTTTTTTTTATTATCTCTCAGCTTTCTGGTTTAAATTTTCAATTTACTTGCTTTCTTTGACAGATATCAGCGATGCAAGCTTTTTGCAATCCATGTTTACTTGGAAATACAAGCATCCAGTCCTAATACAATATTTGTGATAACTGATTCCAACGAGTTTAGACTTCATTATCCTTCTTTTTCGAGTTGCAAAAAGGGCGGGAATGCAACTTTCTTTTGGCATATCTATTCCCTGTAAGCGAGTATTACGTTGAACTGTGCATTTAGCAACATTTCCACGGTCTCGAGAAAATCAGAGTCACCGGTGATTAGCAAGATGTTGGTCGGAGGGTTGTTTTGATTTGCCCATTCGTTTATTTGCGTAATGATCTCTTCATCTGCAACAATTTTTATTTTCGGTAATTGAAAAAAAAAAACTCAAATTAGAAAGATATATTTGTATGTTCTAGCAAACAACAACAAAAAAAAACTTACCATCTTGCAAGTCGTGGAATTGGATTCGGCTATTTGGCTGAGCTAAATTTTTAAATGTTTGCCGGCGAACACGAGGATGCTTAGAGTGAGTTGCGTTGGAAACAACAACAATGATATTCACGGGAATTATTATATTATTATAAGTTGTTTATTCTTTAATATTATTATATATCAAAGTTTTATATTCTCATCACTATACATTTCAAAATTGTGCTAAAAAACGCTATTGTGCATTATTTGTTGGGTTTTCTGCAAAAAAACCCTTCACATGATCTTTTTTTGTATAATAACCCATGACCTCATGCAAGTCAACCCATCACATTAGGGTCAAACCGCAAAATAACCCTCGACGTTGAGTTCCGTTATATCGATTACGGAAAATAAAACGTTGCTTACGGGAAATAAAACGCTGCATAATGAAAGTCGCAAATCATGTTGTTTTGCTAATTTAAAACACGTGCTTAACTGGGTTGTCTTCATAGAAATCGATTTGGGGATAAATCGAAATTAGGGTTTAGCGTCGAATTGGGTAAAAATCAGAGAGCTGAAGATCTGACAAATCTCTTTATGGGAAAATGCCGATAAGCTACAGTGAAAGTTCATCCTCCCGAACCAGTATAGACAGTGGATGTGCAGCAGTTGATGGTCAGTTTGGGCATATGAAACAGCCCGTCGTAACCCTTCATCATCGATGATATCTATCTTCTCTGCAGGAGCTTCGGGTGCAAACCATGCCATTTTCTTCATGTTGTCTTCGTATCCAAGCTCTTGTAGTAAGATTTTTACTGTCTTCATTGAGAATCCTTGAACCACTTCTCTACCCATTTGATGTGGCTCTCCACCCACATATCCATCTTCTTTCGACCAATATCCTCCAACGACAAGAAATAGATCAAAGCTTTCTGGTTGCTCACTGCAAAATAGACCGACAACTCATAAACCTATAATCTAAGATAATTACATAACGAAAACAACTCATTACATGAAGAGAACTCTAACCTCATCGTTGGAATCATCGACAGTCAAAAGGTGGAATCGCAAAGAAAGAAATAAAAACCAAAGAACCTGATTCGAACACACAATAGAACCCAGAATCGAACCCCGAATTAAACCTAAACAATATTCCCCAAAGCCCTCATCATTCCCCTATGAATTAAGAAGAAATCGAACCCAGAATTCCCAAATACAAATAACCCTAATTTTAATTTTTCCCCAAATCGATTTTAGAGAAGTTCAATTTCGTGTATTGTTTTTTGGAGTCTAAAATGGCAACTAAACTCTAAACTGCATACCGTTTTTACACAACAACGCAGTGTTTAATTTCTCGTCTGTTTTTTGGATGCCGTCGTGTTTTGCCACATCATCGATATATAAGAGGGTTGTTTTGCGGTTTGACCCTAATGTGATGGGTTGACTTGCATTAATTTGAGTTCATGGGTTATTATGCAAAAAAAGACCACGTGAAGGTTTTTTTTTGCAGAAAACTCTTATTTGTTCATTATAGTGTTTTTAAATCTGTTAGATTTAAAACATATGTGTTCTTACCAATTCAATACCAATTCAAGAAGAACTGTTAAATGGGAGCAAATGTTTAGAGCTGTTAAATTGGTAATAGATGATTTAGACTTAGAAATATCCTAAAATATCACATTTTAGAAATTATTAAACTTCGAATGAATAACCGATAATGTGATACATTATGATAATGGGAAAAAAACATCTCGTAGAGTACACTACCAAAAAAAATTCATAAAAGCGCATAAAAGGAAATGAGAGAATTATTTTGATTGTTATTTAAGAAAAGTAAAAAATGAGAGATACATTTAAGTTAAATTTGGAGAATTAAAGGATGAAACTTGAGAATGATCGGATGGGGTTGGAGTTGAAACAAAGGGAATTGAGTGTTGAGTTGTAAACGGAAATGACTTTACTTCCCTTGATTATCTATAGTTTCGCAAACTAAGACTCATTTTCTGCTCTTGTAAGCTTGCTTTGATTGAAATGATCTCGAGACTTTGTGGTTGCATCATTGATGAAGGTTGAGAATTTAGTGAGGAAAGAGCTTTGCTTTAACTTAACCTCTCGGTCACTTTCTTCATATCAACCTTTAGGCTTAATGTAATCAACTAGTGAAGGTTTTTTTTCATCATTCTCTCAGACATCTTAATCTATTTTTCGGAATATAACAAATGCTCATTTTCTATTTCAAAACCATGGATTGTTCCATTTAAATCTTTCCTTTTCTAAAATTTGAGAATAAATGTGTTTATTACTAGATACTTGGAACTTTTTTGAATCTTTTGAAAAAGGGACCTTAATTTATTTTGAACCGTCAATGAGAGAGACTCCTGAATTGTAAACAGAAACTTCGTAGTTCAGTAATAATTTATTCTGAAGAGGAAATTACTAAGAAACAAAGTAAATTTGGCTCGAAATATCAAGGGAAGAGGATAGGACAGTGAATGAAGTTGACGAAGAGGGAGTTCCAGTGGTTGACCAATGTCCACCACTCTTTCTTAATTGTGAAATGCATGGTTTACTATTTACCGACAATATCTTAAGCATATAGTCTGAATCTTACCATTTCTTTGAATTTGAATATTCTTTGCAACAACAAATAGTAGCACTCTTTGAATACTACCAAAAAAAAAGAGTAACTATTAAACCGAACAAAACGTAGACGTTGGGATATTTTATGGGTACAGGGAGTGCACTTGAACGTCTTCCTTGCGTTACATTGACATGGTCTTGTTTGTGTAGCTGTATTGGAATGAGAGAGTAAAAACAACATCTCAACACCTAGACTTAGTGATCATTCATCATTATTACCTATAAGTGAGTAAGATGGTTTTCTAACATAGTTTTAGGAAGTTACGTTCTATATGTGAGTTGGTGATTTTGTGTAATCAAAATTCTTTTTCAATTTTTTCTTTAATCTAGAGCAATAATAATAATTTGTGTTGAATTAAGAAATAATGAAAAATATTTTGGAAATTGTAATTTTATTTATAAATTTTTTAAAGAGGTGTTAAGTGGCCCAATAGGAAAAGAATTTAAGATCAACCATTTGGTATCACATTAAGATAATGAAATCATTTTATTTGATTACATGTAACGTATGGTTTCAACTCAACCTTTATTTGGATGTTAAGGGTCGAGCAATTATTTGATTTTAACATGATCGTAATTAAGCCTAGTCAATGTACAAATCAAATGCTAGTAAGTGAGTATGATGGTTTTCTAACATAGTTTAAGGAAGTTACGTTCAATATACGAGTTAGTGATCTTTCTTTTTCAAATTTTCCTTTAATCTAGAGCAATAATAATTTGTGTTGAATTTTGTAAGAATGATAAATATTTAGAAAATTTTAATTTTATTTTTAAATTTTTTAAAAAAGTGTCAAATGAACTAATAGGGAGAGAGTGAAACCTTTTTTTTTCTTTTGTCACCCTTATTTTATATATATGATTTACATTCAATCATTAAATAACAATGAATTGTGGATAAATTTAAACTTTATTAGAAACTATAACTAAATTATACCCCATATTGTTATGTATATGTGACTAAATCAAATATTTTTTTAAATCCAGTTATATAATATTATCAAATAATTATAAAAATAAATTGAATTAATGCATTATTGAGAGAAAATATGTTTTAAATGATTTTAGAATTTCATTTTTTTGTTTGAAATAAGTATTTTCTAATTAAATTTAGTTAAAGATGATTTTTCTGTATGGATAAATAAGTTGTTCTCTTTTAGGAAGAAGTTATATATATATCATAATCGACAAAAAAAATTATATAACATAAAAATTGTTTCTTATTTATCTTATCTATTTGAAAGTCAACAAAAATCATTTAAGGAGGTGCAATGCAAAAACTTAAACATGAATATTAAAAATGTAAAGGGTCTCCGCCTCTGTAAATCACCCTTCAATTCACCATTCGCAAGCCCCATATGAACTCGTTTAAGACACGATCATCTCTCCAAGAGCTTTATGTTTCAAAGATTTTTCCCTGCGGAAAAGGTGCCGAATGCTGTAAAAGGGAAGTTGATACATGAAACTAAAAAGTCTAGTGCTATACGATTTACGAGCAAAGCCAAGCAAATAAATGCATCAAACTTAGATATTACCGATCTTTTTACAGCCACCACGCGGTAATGCGCATTAGCAAATCCATCGATGCCATTGTATAAACATAACACACACAAAAAAAGCAAGGAACAAAATTAAAAGAGGAGAAAGTTGCTGGATGAGAAACAAAAGGCATTATTCAACACAGACCATCTCACTAATAGCACTTTACTATTTGTTGACCAGAAAGAAGTAAGAACTGTCACATCACGTTCAAGTCTATAAAAAAGATTCAGTAAAGCAGAGATTGTATTCCACAATATCAATCAATAATACTTGTTTAAAAAAAAAACGCAGAGTGGTTTTGAATCCTTTAGTCACACAGCTCATCATGCTTTCCTGTTAAAAGACAGAAACTAAGATCCATAAGTTTGAACTTTGAGATTAGAAGATTTATGTAAGAAACAAAATAGTCTGCAAGCAAGGGTAAAGCAAAGCATTTAGCTTAAATTTACCACCAAAGCTTGAAAATTCGATAAGAATTCTCAACTTACATTATAGGACAGAGTATCTGCTTGATTGTGCTCCTCCGGGAAGTGACAGAGCCTGAGTTGTAATGTCTTCAAGAACACGCTTGAGTTCGACTTTCGCCTGCTTAACAGATTTCTCGGTAGGCCCTTCAATGAACAGGTAGAGCTTACGTTCCCCAGGTCCCGGGATACGTCCTGGTGGATAAAACTGACCTCTAGTGGTAATGGCGGCTCCAGTCCAATCTGATATTGGACCCAAAGTTTCTTTGTGGGTCACCTTCCAACGAGCGTTTTGTGGGAAATCATTAATTTCCAGTTCTGCTTCATAGTGCTCAGGCATTGCATCAGCTTGAATCTTTGCCAGGTTATGCTGCAGGTTAATGGCAGCAACCATGGCTGCAGCACGGCCTGGCCCATCAGGAACGCCAGGAACAGTAACCGGAAGGACACCTGGCACAACGGCAAGCCCGCCACCATTTGGCAGCAATTGGTTAGCAGTCACAGGAGCACTCACTGGAGCATTAGCTTTAGCAGCAGCAGCAATGGCGGCTATCTGAGCAACAGCAAGAGTAGCCTGCTGTGAAATATCACCACCACCTGCCTTTCTTACCACATCATTCTCATCTTCTGAGTCAGACTTGTCTTCCTCAAACCCATACTCCTTCGCCTGTGCTTTCTTCGCTGCTTTCCTAACTTCTTCCTCCTCTTCATTGAATTTAAAGCCACTACCTCCGTAGCCAGTTCCATGAGCTTGCTCAATACCCTGTTTCACTTTTGCCATGAAACCATCAGCAATTGCTTTCAGATCATCGGGGACTGGCTGCTCAGAAAGTTCCAGTGCCTTGACTAAATCTGGTGCATATTTTGCATCATCTTCAGAGATAAATGTCACAGCACAGCCTTTCCGCCCTGCCCTTCCTGTCCTGCCAACGCGATGCACATAGTCTTCATAGTGGTTAGGAGCATCATAGTTTACAACCAACTCGAGATCTTTCACATCTAGACCCCTCGCTGCAATACTTGTGGCAATCAACAAACTGCAGACATTGCTCTTAAAATCAGATATAGTTGATTCACGATCGGTCTGATCCTTACCCCCGTGAAGAGATAGGCAAGGGTAACTCCTTTTAATCATATCCTTAAACAAGCTATCACATTTTTCCTGTGACTGAACAAAAATCAGAATTTTTCCTTTCTCATACCATTCCCCAAGAAGTTCCAGAAGTCTAAAGAACCTCTCACCCTCCGGTCTGACTTCAACTAACTGAGCTATATCCTTATTTACAACACTCCTTCCACCAACCTGTATTTCAATAGGCTTGTTCAAGACTTTACGTGCCAAAGTTTCAACTTGACGCGGGAAAGTGGCAGAAAAGAGCACAGTCTGTCGATCAGGTCGAATATTTTGGATAATTCGAGTAATTTGAGGCTCAAAACCCATGTCAAACATACGATCAGCTTCATCCATTACCAAAAATGTGACCCTCCGCAGATTGGTGATTTTTCCACTGCTTGTGCAAAGAATATCAATCATCCTCCCAGGAGTGCACACAACAATCTCAGTCCCTCTCTTTAGCTCACTAATTTGCTGCGCAACTCCTGATCCTCCATACACAGGAACACATCTTATACCCAATGCCTTTGAAAACTTTTTGATATCGCTGTGAATCTGCTGAACAAGCTCCCTAGTAGGCGCCATCACAAGCCCAATCGGCCCCTCACCAGCTTCAACGGGAGGCTGGTCTTTGATATGCCTCAACATTGGCAGAACAAAACCTAGCGTTTTACCTGAGCCGGTTTTAGCAACTCCAATACAATCTCGACCGCTCATGATGATTGGAAGTGCTTGTGTCTGGATAGGCATTGGCTTTTCATACTTGAGCTTATTCATGGTATCCAAAATTTTGCTAGTAAGTCCAGTCTGGTGCCAAGATCTTATGGGTCTTGGTACATCCTTCCCGTGAACTTTCAGCTCCAATTCCTTTCTGTAAGCGGTAACTTCTTCGTCTGTCATCCTCGAAATATCCTTCACTTCAATATAAAAGTTCTTCCGGAAAGATTCATACTCTATTTTTGAGTGGTCAACAAGAGACAATTTTTCTGCCTTCGTCTTCTTCACTCTCTTCATGAACTCCTCATCGTCTTCGTCTAAACTTGGATCATCATCATCCTTTGGTTCTGAATAATCAGAATCCGAGTCCTCACCTTGCATTATCCTACCAAGGGACTTGTTAAACCCTTTCTTTGGCTGGTCACCACGTTCCTTCCCATTCTTCTCAGAATCCAATATACCATCCTTAACTACTGGAGGAGCACTATTGCTAAGCTTCTCAACCTCAGGTAATACCATAGCATTCATAAAAGCATCTAACGGATCAATTTCCTCTTCATCTGCAGCTCCATCACCTCCTTTCTCAGAGACAGTAGTAGACATCGCATTCTCAACGTCTACCATCTTGGCATCTCCACCATTTTCGGGTTTAGTCTCTCCATCAACATCCATCTCTGTTTCTGTTTTTTCTTCCGGATGGCATTCTTCATCATCAGATTCTCCTTCAAGAGTCCAAGCCTTACCGGCCTTGGGCTCTTTATCATCCGCATCACCCTTACTTTCACTTTCAGCTTCCTCTTTTTTCCTCTTCAACTCTTGCCACTCCTGGACTCTTCTTCTCCGTTTTTCCATCTCCTCATCCAACTTCTTCTGCTCATCCTCTAGCTCTTCTTCCCGCGTTTTTTTCTCTTTCTTTTCACCATCCTCCTCGCCAGTCTTTCTCCTTGGACTATCTCCATTTTCATCTACATGCCTGGTAGATCTACCAACGCTCATCTCACGCTCTTTCTCCTTCCGTTCTTCGCCCTCTTTTCTTCTACGCTTCAAATCACGCTTGACATCATCATCACTCTCTCCATTTCCATCCTCTCGTGACCTCCCCCTTTCCCGGTTCCTCCTACCCCTTTCTTTTTCACGTTCTCTCCTATCCCTCTCTCCATCTTCCCTTTCCCGTTCTCGCCTTTCTCTTTCTTTTATTCTCTCCTTCTCCCTCTCCTCTCGCTCCCGTTCTCTCCTCTCCCTTTCTCTTTCTTTCTCCTTTCTCTCCTCCCTCTCTCTATCCCTATCCCTTTTCCGATCTTTGCCCCTATCTCTCTCATGTTCTCGGTGTCCTCTCTCCTTCTCCTTCGCTCTGCGTTTATCCCTCTCGTCGTATTCTTCATCGTCATCCTCAGAACCGCTACTCTTCTTCCTCTCAGACCGTCTCTTCGCCCTCTCTTTATCCCTCCGCCTCCTTTCCTTTTCTTTACGCTTCTCCGTCTCTTCATCATCTTCTCTATCGCAATCATCTTCAGAATCACTGCTCTTAACTCTCTCAGACCGTCTCTTGCGTCTGTCCTTCTCTCGGCGCTTCTCCGAGCTCTTTTCCTTCTTCCGCTCCTTACTCCGATCACGATCTCGCCGATGCTTCTTCGAATCATCTTCCTCCTCCATGTCCAAATCTTCGTTCCTCAACTTAGATTTATCTACCTCCATTCCTAACTTCAGCTCGAACACCCCAATTCCGGATTCAAAAATCCACCACAATTCAATGAAAATCAATCAATGAAATCTTCAGGGATTGCAGAGGATCAAACGAAACGACAATCCACTTACGCGTGAGCGACGGCGAACTGTCTGATTCAGAGCCAATGTACTAGAAAAAATCTCAGATTAATCGAAACAGTACACAAACAACGTTTGAAGCTTACACAAGGTAAATCTTCGGAGGAGAAGACGAAGCTAACAGAAGAATCGAGAGAGCCGGGAACGTCCAAACCCTAACAAATCGTTATTGTCCGAGTGTTTGCTAAAAAATCCGAGATGGCGGTTCTTGATTTTTTTACTTAACAGAAAATTTGCGGCTCCGTTGAAAAAAAAAAGGAAAGGAAAAAATCTGACTTGATTTCGCTCCATAATGAGCCCATCTTTCAGTTGACGGTTTTGGTTATCTGTTCCGACCCGGCCCAATGTCATAACATGGCATAGCGAGATGTCGAAATATTAACTATAGTTGGTAAATTGTTTTACGAAAAATTAGATTAAAGAAACAAATCTATAAAAAATATGTAAACAAATCTCCTAAGATGTAGAAATATTTTGACTATAAAAATATTTCCTCAGTATATGAACTATAGTTGGTAAAATATCTAAATATATTAACTATTAGTCAGCAACCAATGTGGCAATGTATCACCAAACCAATTATTGATATTTTTCAAATCAATTTTAAAACTCTTACAAATAGGGTTCAAAGTAATAAATATTTTTCTGTATTTTATAGATAAAAATGAAATTAAAAAAAAAATCTTACCTTTAATATTTTCGTAAAGGGTTCAATGTTTTATCGCTATTTCTGACCTGTTTTTAACTATTCTGGTATTGCTTACCATTTATTTCTCATTGAAAAACCTTTTTGTGAAATGTTGATTTTGAATAGTTGTCCAGCAACCATAGAAGGAACAAAATCATTGGCTCATTGTTTCCAAAATCTCCAAAAAGTTAACAAACTATAAAATACTATACTAAATAAAACCAAAAATTTGTTTAAACCAAAGTTGGGGAACTCTTGTTAAATGTTAAACTCTTAACTCGCTCAGCGTTTAAAACCCCATCCATCTAATACCTTCCGCCATTGACAAGATTTTTCTCCGCTTCAAATAGTCTCCTTCAGTCTTCTCTTTCTCACTGTATCTTCTTCGGCTTCTTTCAATTTCTCCGCCTGCAAACCCTAGCGCGCCACCGGAATTCCCGCGTTCTACTCCCTTGTTGTCCTCGCCGGCGCCGTCGCTGCAGAACAGGCAAGCATATCTTCTTCTTTTTTTGCTGCTGCTCTCCTTATTTTCTGGAAGCTTCTCGGTTTTCTAGGCTTGTTTTCTGTTTTAGGTTTTGATTAGTCTGAGGCTGTGAATCAGAGCAATAAAGCGAGGGAGTCCGTTCTAATTCTCAATTGCGTTTTCTTCTAAGTAGAGTTAGATAATCTACCATTTCTAGACGGAGAAACACCAAACAGTCGTTTAAATCTTCTTATAGATTTTGGGTTTATCCTAGTTATTCTTTTTTTTTTTTGGTTTTTCTCTTCATTTGCATGACGTTATCTTGCTGTGACTGTTTACTCCAGAACCGGAAAATGGCGGATACCGAAATGCAAGAGCAGTATCTGATTTGTGCTGATGATGGTGTCGTTAAGGAAGAAGAAAAAGATCAAAACCCTAGTGAAGTACCCCTTCTCCTCGGGGATGAGACTCTTACTCTAGACAGTGATGCTCAGTTAACTGACTTTGCCATTCCTAAGGGACCTGGTGCTAATGAAGATGTGGATGCTCAGGCCAATGGTCATGAGAAGAATGGTGATGTTGGAGTCGTTCTTCACTCTGAAAAGAAGACTCTTACTAAGGTGCAGCTTTCGAGTCCTAAGACTGGAGATGAAAATGCCAAAAAGCGGAAGACTTGGTTGCTGAGTGATTCTGAGGTAATCTATTGAATCTGGCTAAAATAAGCCTGTATTTTCAGTAGAAAAGGAGCTTCGTGATAAAGATAATTATGGTGATCTTTCTCTTACAAGTTCACCTTTTCTTTACAGGCACAGGGAACCGATGAAGCGGGGACACCAGAAGAACAAGAGGCGTTTCTAAGAGAATTAGAGACCTTTCACAGAGAGAATTTCCTGGATTACAAACCTCTCAAATTTTATGGGCAGCCTTTAAACACTCTCAAGTGAGTTTTTGGAAAGTATTGTCTTCTATTCTTAAATAAACCCTTGTATCTGGTTAATCAGCGCCTGACTTTTGCATGTTTTACTTTGCAATGTAGGCTATGGCGAGCAGTCATTAAGTTAGGTGGCTATGACGTGGTAAGTATCCACTTTTTTTAGTTTAGTCTTAAACTCCAACATCACCACTTCATGATAACCAAAACCATATCATTTTAGTTCACTCCTATGTTATCACCTACATTTTATTTGTTTGGGTGATGGATAACATATGAACTACATCACGTGGAATATTTAAATTGGTAAGCGAATTGATGAAAAGAATGTCTATAACCATGGGAAAGTCTTTCAGAGAGGAGATTTTTTACTTAACGTGGTTTCATTATGCGGATATATTAAATAGAGTTTGATATGTTGTCGGAAAAGTATTTTGGTTTACTCTTATTAGCTATATTTAAGAATTTATATTCAATGTTTTTCTAATCTTCTGCTGCAATTGAATGTCTATTGGTCTTCAAGATTACTTTTGTTTTTCAATGTGATGTAGGTCACTACCTCTAAGCTATGGCGGCAAGTTGGAGAATCCTTCCATCCTCCGAAGTATGGCTGATGTTGCCCTTATACTCTCCGTTAGTCTTTGCTGATTTTTCATGATTGTTACATATTTGGTCTAACTATCTTTTTTTCAGGACATGCACAACAGTCTCCTACACATTCCGTAATTTCTATGAGAAGGTGAGTTTCGTTGTTGTTGTGCATAAGTGTATTATATATTTATCTTGTCTTCAATTTTTCAATTCCACTTCAGAAATTTCTCCTCGTGCTTCTTTTCTTTGTCGTGCCTACGCAGTCTTATGGCAGACTAATTTGGACTGGTTCTTTTGGCACTTTGATTGACTGATATTTTATTCTTTCTATCTTATCATATAGATATAGGACATTATGATTTGAATCGTTGCTCAATTGCAGGCACTTTTGGAGTTTGAAAAGTATTTAAGGAGAAATGGAGAGCTTGATCTTCCTGGTTCAACACTCATTTTGTCTTCAAACGTCGAGAAACAGGTAATAACTTCCCCCATAAAATGTGGCTTTTGGACTCTGTCGAATTTATTGGAAAGACAGGTAGATATAGAAAGTTCGGATGAAGATATCAGCTAGATCTAGCACCGTGAAAAGAAAAGAAAACTATCTACAATTGGTAACCTCTTAACGTTGCTGTCCTGTACGAATAAAATGTTGTTTAGACTGAGGGAGTGACAGCGAAGAGTTCTTTTCATCATTTGTTTAATGCAGAAAGACAAGATAAATATATAATACGCGACATGGGTATTCCCGTTTTTCCCCTTGTCCATGTCTTTTTTCTTCCCTGATATAAGGACGTTGATGTAGGCAAGTAGCAGCCGTCAAGGCTCAGGATCAGGCAGGGCACGAAGAGATTCTGCAGCTCGTGCTATGCAAGGTTGGCATGCCCAGCGCCTTGTTGGATCTGGAGAAGCTACTGGGAGTCTTGTTAAGGTGTCACTGTTAATCTTACCGCATTTTTTTATTTCACCTGCAGAAATTTTGACTGTAACATGATAATGTTCTCTTTTTGTTTCAGGATAAGAGCTTAACTCCAAAGCATAAGAAGCTCAAAAGCATCGGTAAATTATCTCTCAAGGGTTTGCTGCTATATTTATCAACAAGGATTGCTTAATATTTTGTTTTAAACGGTTATCTCAGGGCTGCAGAAACACAACACACAAACTGGCATTGACCTTGTTGTTTCACATGAAGCAGAAAAACAGTTACGTAAAGCTAATCCTCTCCTGCTTATTTGCAACTCGTAGATAGTTATTTGAATTTTTTGTTTCTTTCTTTTAACCCCTCTTAGCAGTAATGGGATGAAAACAGATCATTCCCAGACCTCACCATGTTAAGGTTTCCTTTTTGTATCTTGTCCCTAAACAATGCAAGATATTAATTGTAATATGATTTTGGCGCCTTAGGTCGGTTGCTGAGGTTGTTGATGATGGACCCGTTGCTGACTGGGTGAAGATAACTGTGAAAGAAACTGTGAGTTACTTCTGCCATTTTTTCCCGTTGTAACTGGTGCACGAGAAAAAGTCTGATCAAACTAGATTGTTTGTTTCCAATCTGAAATCTTACCAAATCTGTTTTTTTCCCTTTTTGAATTCACAGAAGGATTCCTTTGAGATATATGCTTTGGTACCTGGCCTTCTTCGCAAAGAGGTGAGCTCTCCTTTGAAACCCATTTCTGAAAAGCTACTTGGCAAGTCTTTGAATTTTGTATAAATGCATATTACTGTGACAATACACAGCAAGTACAAAGAGATCTATCACCTACCAAAGCAGCTTCATTGACTATCTTTTCTACAATATAGATAGGAAGCAGCGTAGGTTTTTGAAAGCTTTGACCTTCAGTTACATAGAAACTGATTCTAGTCGCAATACACAGTTCTGATGGCGATACGTTATTTCTGGTGAAACCATAACAGAGTTCAAAGTTCTGAACATAATTTGTTTTTATTTTTTTGTCTCAGGTTCGAATTCAATCAGATCCAGCAGGCCGGCTGATTATAACAGGCGAACCTGAGCAGCTTGATAATCCTTGGGGCATTACACCATTCAAAAAGGTAAAGCTTTCTCATATATATCAGAGAGATTGCTATTTAAGCGATACAGAGACATGTTGTATTGTATCTAACCGAGAAACTTTCCTATCATTTTGATATGGTTTCATCAGATTGTTGGCTTCTCAGCAAGAATCGATCCGCTTCGCACATCTGCGGTCATGAGCATGCACGGTCGGGTGTTCATACGAGTTCCGTTTGAGCAGTGACTGATCTCATGAATGAACTCTTCAGTTTGTTTTTAGTTTCTTTTAGGAATCCTTTTTGTATTAGAACCACATTGTTAGGCTGCTGAAGCAGCTTTAACTCTAGAACTATTGGCCTACGGGCCCATTTTCTAATTAAAATTTGCCTTTGAAATTGTGATGGTGCGTTTATTATCAAAATAGTAACAAATACTTATTTGACATTTGCTATCTAAAATTTTCTTCGGGGACATGTGATAAAAAAGAATAAAGTTCAATATTTAAGGTTCAAAATCGTGAAAGTGCAGTCTAATTTTAGGTTTTAGGAAAATATTGCAGGGTATGGATGTATGAGAATGCCTTTCAAAATTGAAAGGATTTTCGACATGAAAATTTGTTTGCCATAATCAATGTTCATTTTACAGATAAAACAACATAATAAATCTCTTGACAAGATTAGAAGATATTGTATACAAAGAAGATTATAATTTCATATATGAATCTAAACTAGAATGTTTATATATATGTTGCGTGTGTGTGTGTCTTTTTATGTCATGCACAAAATTCCCAGAAGATAAATTTAAAATAAAAAAGAAAACCAAGTTGCTTATTCTCAACTTGGTGTAGCTCAATTGTTGCATGTAAGGCAAATGACATGACCACATGGGAATTTGATAATATATACAAACACAGTTACAACGCTTTTTCCCTTACCATGTTCCAAGCCCCAAAAAACCATACGAAATAAGAAAAGTAGATATTGAAATAGATAAGTTCATTCTTGAGATCATTCAAAATAGATATTTTAAACCATACAAAATAGATATTTAATTTATGTATTTTGGGTAAAAAACTTATCTTGGTGAGTGTATACAGTATACATTATCAGTTTATCACTATAGTTAAGTATGTGAAATAAGAACTCTATATTTTGGGATTTATTTGGAATTTTGTTCCATGGGACGTAACCAAAAAGTTTCGGGTTTTAAACTCACAATCGCTTTGATCGGAAACCAAAACTTATTGAATTAGTTTATATCGTCAGTATTTTAAACTCGTAATCTTGAAAACTTTTATCTTTTGGATAGCCATCTATTTACAACAATTGAGATGTCATATTAAAACAAAACTCGTGTGGAGATTTTTTTTTTATATATATAACAACACGTCGAGAATTATTTGGTTGGAGATTATTCTCATGTCACAATAGTTAGAACTAACCCAATCAGTACATATATTCATCAAATCTTAAGTAGCTATGAAAACCCAGTTCACTTTTGGAGTTTATGTTGGTTATCTGAAAGAATATAAGTATATACTCCCTCTGTTTCATAAAAAGTGTCGTTTTAAGATTTTATTTTTGTTTCATAAAGAGTGTCGTTTATATTTTTAATGCAGAATTTTAAACAATAATTTTGACTCTATTGATTTAATGTATTAATTAGAGAAAAAAATTTATTTAATGTATTAATAAAAGGTAAAATAGTATTTTAATAGTTTTTTTAATAAGTGTAAAAAATGTCAGAATAACACTTTTTGTGAAACGGAGGGAGTATGTTTTTTTATCTGTTTATTAGTGTATTGATATCATTTAAAAAAAAAACTCTGCAAAATATATATATTGGTATCATTAAAATAACATTTAAGCTTCCTCTTTTGTTCCTAGTCAATAAATTTGTCCCTAGGGAATTGGAACATTCCTCTTTTTCACATATCTTGGTAATCGAAACCCCATTTTTTGTTATCTTGCAGCAGAGACTAGCTCTTAACTGACACTACAAGTGATTCATTCTAAGTTAATCTTTCCATGTTAATGGTCTCTAATTCATATGTAACCGACGTGAAAATACCATTTAGTTCATGTTTCTAATGTTCGGTAACGGTTGTCTTTAGCCATTACATTGGTCCATGGCTATAATTCCAAAGCAATAATATTCATCATGATCTTATAACCAAAGTCATTATTTATCTGTTTTTTCCTTTTATCGATATATTTGATCGAAAAACCACGAAAGTATTAATGTATAAACCGATACAAAACCTGACTATATTTGAATTGTTGGTTCAGGCACATAGATTCTCCATACCAACCAAAATTAAAGGGTTTTAAATCTGATCACATCCAAACTACGATCACAAAAACTTGAAGCGCATATATGTGACCACAATTTGTTTAAAGCTACTTATCGCTAACCTATCTCTATGGTGTTGCATTTACAAGTCTCTTAGGAAGGATCGAACCGGCCGGTCTCATTAGAGCACTAATGCACATATTTTATGCATGCAAGTAACTCGAGTTATCAAATGAAAAAAAAAACCTCGAGTGTTCGAAGAAATTACACAATTACGTGGCCAGTCCAAACATACATAATGAAGAGTTTGTTGAAAAGCACAGTTTAGAGGGCCATTTAAACGACACCTCCTAAACGCTAAATCACTTTTTTATAGCCATGATCTTTCTCTTCAGTGATAAGACTAATTAGAGATCGCTTGGACAATTGTTTCCTAGGTACTTATAGATAACCAAATTAGACATCCATTGATATCTTAAACGGTATACGCGAGCAAATAGATGCTAAACAGTCAAATGTTAACAACATGATAGTAAAAGTAATTAAATTTTTTTAAAAACTACAAGATATGTAAGTGTTTAGTAAACGACTATCTAAGCGAGAAACGTCTTGATCTATATGTAAGCTAGTGTTTATCCTTAAGATATGATACATTGAATAGTTTATAAGAAGTTGAAATGAATGTGAATAATACTGCAAATAGTTCGGGAGTTATGAGAACTATATGGGGCTTATGCATCAACATAAACATCAAAAACTATATATACAGTACTATGATTGTAGAAAGGTATCGTAGAAAATAGTGCAAGTGTGCAACTCCTGAGATGGACTCCCATATGTATATTTCATTAAGAATATGTCGTGAAGCTCAAAAATTCTTAAAAGAATCGAACTCATTATTAATTAATAGACCTAAATATCTATCAAATCGAGCTAATTATAATAATAACTATAGGGTACAGCACGAAACCCTAGCAATGAATAAAAGAAAGACCTACATGGAGAAGGTTTTTCTAACAGCACGAGAGACAAATATGCATTCCTCTACCATCTAGCATCTATCAACGTTGAGAAGGCAAAAGAACACACGAAAAACTCAAATATGCATATATGTCAACTAAATAATATAAATACCAAAGATCCCAAATGAAAGACGACTCCACAAAATGATTATAAAAAAAAAACACATAAATTTCCGTTGACAAATATGTAAAAATTCAATTAAAAAGGTGGCCTCGAAGGTGTTCCAGCTCCCCAACCAAGCAAATGAGGATCACCGGGAAACCCATAACCACCCACATTACCTCCTAACTGTCCCTGACCGGTCACTCCCGACGGCGGAGATGCTGACGGAGCTTGCTGCATCTGCGGTGGTCCTCCTCCTCCTCTACTGCCACCACCACCGCCTTCTTCCTCCTCATCCTCAATAGGCAATCTCTCGAAAACCGCGTTTGAGAACGAAGCAGCCATTAGTATAACCGGAGCTGATGCTACAAGCGGAGCCACGACGCTTCCTCCAACCACCTGACCTTGCCCTCCGGCTAAAAATATTGACAAACCGCCTGCACCTGGCGGTGCAGGTGGTGGCAAAACAGTTCCCGTTAGCGAAAGAATCTCAAACCTTCCATGTAAAGTCACAACTCCTCCTCCTCCGACTCCTCCAGCCCCAACACCACCACCGCCGTTTCCGGGAGTGACGACTGGCTGACGGAGAGTGACGTTTGAAACGGTGCCGTTTCCTCCTAAAACTGAGACTCCTCTCCCTCTCCTCCTAGCGTAAGTTGAAACGCTCTCAACTATGTCAGCTCCAGGAGATACCTCAAGGACGTGAGATCTAAGCGCGTTGGGGCTATCGCGCGTGACTATGATCGGTGGCTTTGCCTTGTTCTTAGATCCTGGTGGACGTCCACGTGGACGTTTCCCGGGTGCTGAGCTTGATGTAGCCGGGTCTGAATCAGGTCGACCCGACTGATGATGATCCTTGTTTGAGTGGTGATCAGATTCTCTTGAATCATCCGATGGTGGTTGCTGTTGTTGTTGTTGTTGTTGCTGGTGGTGATGTTGATGCTGGTCGATAAGATTGATTCCGCCTTGTGGTTGAAGCTGTTGGTGGTGATGAATCTCCGGTCTGAAGAGGTTATGGAAGTATCTAGAAGCTCCACCGCCTTGCTCGTAGCCGCCTTCCATCGCCGCCGCATCTACTAATTCCCGCTCCCACCACTGCTTATTCGCCAGCTCAAATCAATTTTTATTCTTGATTCTTGATTCTTGATCTTTATCGTTCATGTATTTTGGGGGTGAGGAAGGGCGTGAAGAGAAGAAATAACTCAGATCGAGAAGTCAAGACGCAGGATTTTGAGGAACCAATAGCTCAAGAAATAAGATGTGATCAGTTACACAAGCCGACAAAATTTGAACAGAACTAAAGTAAAGACCAAGCAAAGAGAAAAAAAGGGTAGCTTAAATAAAATGATCTCTCTATACTCTGAGGTGGGGGAAAAGGTAAGAGGAAACCCTAGTTAGGTAGCTTAATTAGGGCAAGAGGACGAAGCAGCATCTTCTTGCATACGAGACGACGTCGTATTTTAGTGTGCTCTGGAAAATGGAGAGAGAAGCTTGAGATTCATGTGCGACTCTGCAATAATTTTTTGGTCCTCTCATTGAACGAGGAAAGTAAAAGCAAAGACATACACCGAGAATTTAGCGGAGAAAGAAACAGTTCCCTTTATTATTATTTTTATCTATCTTAATACTATTATACATATATAATTAATTACTATGAATAGATGTTTTTTTTCAAAAAAAATAGTAATATATATAGTTATGCACACAAGCCGACAACAACATATGTGTGTGTAAGTGGTTATCCTTACATGAGATCCCAAAGAATACTAGGGCTTCGTCGAGGTTTTTCTTTGGCTCCAACCGGATAAAATATAAGAATGAAATATTATTGAGAAGAAGTTTTGTAATTGAAAGTCTGAGATAAATTAGCATGCGATAAAAAAAATAAATAAGTACAAGGGCGATTTGCTTATCGGAAACTATGGACAAAATATTGAAAACGCATTTTTGTTTGCAACACAAAATGTCAAGTGGAAAGTTGGGTACAAAGATGATAAATGAATCCCACGCTCTCTCTAAGGCGCGTGGCAATTACGTTTAAACAAAATATCTAATCAGGTTTATCATGTTACTAATTGTTCTAACTTTTAACTTTCTACGTTTATGTTTTTAATAACATAAGTGTTTGTTCGTAAAATGAACAATCATTTGGTCGTCTTTTATATTTCAGACAAATATTAAAACTGGTAGTCTTGTTAATATTAAAACTGGTAGTCTTGTTAAAATTTTATATTGTTAAGGTTATCTTAATTTCAAAATTTAGTATAAACTTACCTTACTACAAGACATTTGTAAGCTAGTGATTGTCTTAGTGCTGATATTTTGCTCTCATTCATGTGCAAACCGGATTGTTGAATGCGGTATATATAGACAAAACGTATCTATATTATTATTTTATTGTCAATTCATAATTTAAAATGCATAATGGTAAATATAGTATATGTTTTTTTTTTGTTAAACTATAGTATATGGTTAGCAAATACAGTATTCTGAAAAGAACCCACGTTGCTTTAATAAACAGACGGATACGAACAATCTTTACTGAAAAAGAGAGAATTAGTTACTTTTAGGCGTTGCAGAACAATAATTGATTAACCATGCTTTATTGATTAATCAATAATTTCTCTTAAAATATACCCCTTATCTCTCTAAATATATATATATCGATGTGTGTGTGTTTGCAATTACTAAATAATCTTGTTGAACCTGAGCTAATTAGATATCAAAGAATCACGGTCTTACTAAAGTTTCCCACTTGTTACATTTGATATTTATTTATATCCACTTTTATTGACATGGGAGAGGGCATAAGCCGCATAACTAAGAACAATCAATCTAGATAATGGTCCTTTATTATTATGAGGATCTATATTCCTTTAAGTCTCATAAAACATAGTGGAGCTTTTTTAATGATAAGTTTGGAGAAAGTTAATGATCCATTAATGTGAGATAGTAATTAATAATCATCACAATGTCATGATAGTTGATAATTGATATACTTTTATTACCTTACGTCCTGACTGCTTACGTCGAATTTGGTGTAGTACTAATTTGATAAACATTTTCCCTAATAGGGATGTATTGGTAAAGTAATATTGAATTTGGTCTAATACTGATTAAATTGATATGTTAGTTATCATGTATTGTTTAATCCATCAGTTGCTCTATCGAGATAGTGTCACTTTTTAACTTTTAAGTATATTAAAAAGTTTGGTGAATACACTATTCGACAACTATATTGATTTAATAGATTATTCGAACATAAAAACCAAATAACTACTATTTTTCTTAAAAAAAAAAATTTAATTCAATTGTGTAGGTATGAATCTTCCAAAACAATGAAAATCATGTTTCGAGTGATGTTTTGATAGAAATTGCTTGTTTCTACCAAAGAAATACATATATTCTAATGTCAAACTTTTTGAAAAAAGTCAACAAAAAATCACTAAATTACAAAAACAAATTATGAAATAATTTTAAGTGTTTCTTTCCACCAATTAAAGAAAAACTACGTACTCTCCCAACAATAGTATTTGAGAAATACTTGAATGAAGTTTTTTTTGTCAACCGAATGAAAGTTCTTATAAAGTGACAAATTTGGAGTTTTGAAATTCTCAAAGAATTCTTTACGATAATTTGATATATTCCCATACAATAACAAAATGAAAATTCTAATTTTAGCATAAAAAAAGAAAGAACGTTCGCGAACTGCAAAAACACTTACCCATTGTATCAACCCATCCAAATAATTGCAAATTTATTGAAGAAGTGACTAAACTGGATCCGACCCATTAATGCTTGACCTCATCGGACCGTGACTGGTTGTCCTAATTTTTAACTGCACTGCACCCATATAGTAACACCTAAAGGCTAAAGCTCCTCAACGTGGACGCATGTGGGCTGAACCATGTGGGGCCCTCTTTGACAACGGATCAGAACCGTCCATCCTCTTGGCATGCGGGACCCACGAACCATCGTTTTCCATCGGCGCAACCTGGCGAGTCAGGGCTCGGTGCAATGTACTTGAACCGGACACGTTAGCTTGAACCACACGTGCACAGACAAAAGTCACGTGCGGTCAAAAGGTCAGAGCATGAAAGTGAAAGGCAAGCAGTGTGACCACGTGGAGGCGGTCGGAAACATCGGTACTTGGTCAATACCTTATCCAATCACACTCCTCTCGAATCTATCTAACTTTATCAATTACTCTTCCTTAACGTTCGTACTCAGGTTCACTTCTGCCGTTTTCTAAAATTTTCGAAAAAAAAATAATTGAAAATTGTTTCTTTTACCCTGTTTATAATACTGGGAGTGGATGACATTTGACAATGTCATATAATGGAATTTGAAAGAAATGAATGTGTGTTTTAAAAACCGTCCAAGTATCATCGAGAAACTTAGAAAAATGTGGAAGGTGTTTACCACCTAATCTGTTCTATAAAAGGAAGAATAAAGAACTGCTTCTACTTAACTCAGCCGATTCAAATGGGATGAAACTTGCTTTAAAAAACAAAAATTATTGACATTATACCCATAACAAGATAGGTACTTTTTAAGCCCTAGAGCTACGTGCCAAATCAAGTATAACATCTAAGACTATAAGCATGAGTCTATGAGACGGTCCCAAGTTTTTTTTTTTTTTTTTGACAAAAATGAGACGGTCCTAAGTTCTTATTCAGTTATATGATCCTACTGACTACTGCAGTGTTTTAAAACGTGTTATGAGTTCACTAATGACGGATGTATTAACGCTTAATCGTGTACTTAAGTGTCTAAACTTGATTTTGACGGTAGAGTTTTTAAGGTTTATTTATTAGCAAACATGGAATCTATCACTATATCAGTGCAAAATATTCCGACATTAACTAATGAAAAACATCACTAACATGATAAGGATGCAGTTTGGACTTTGGATAAATAATTCAAATATAAATTTGTGAGGTTCGGACAACATTAAAAAAATATCTTGCAACTTTAATAATAGTTAACACCCTACTCGATATGACATCATTTCAATTAAATATATGAAAAATGATAAGACGGCCAAAAACTTTGATTATTATTACGGGACACCCATTAATCAGTACGCTTATTTATATTTGACTTGCTTCTTTTTTATATCAATCAAAGGTACCACGCGCCAAATTATATGGTGTCGTGTAAGTCATCCCTATATATTTATCAATACAAAAATTTACATCTAAATTCACATCTCCATGGAACTTCATAAAGAAATTTCTATTTCTGGAATTTTAAAGCAAACAAGTTCGGTCATTTTTAACACAATATGCTATATATTTATTGGAATCTCAGTTCAGAATATTTCTTGTTAGTCTAAAAGTTCCAAATTTTCTGATGCGTGGTATCTTTGGACCAATAAAAAAAAAAAGAACAGAGACTATTGTGAGTCTCGCACTTAGAATAGACCATGCTTTCTCTACCAAAAAAATCTATATAGTTCAACCCATTATTTAAAAACAAATATTAGAAAAAATTATCTATAGTACTAGAATTGAATTCAGTAGTTTATATTTTAAAGATATTATTTAAATTTATTGACAATTGATTGTTGTGGATGTATAAAATTCTTACGTTCTTAAAACAAAAAGACCAACCAACAAGTCTAATCCAGCTCTTTATATCAAATTATCAAATATCAATCAAATCATACTTTATTTGGTTTGTCGCACGGAATCTAACATGCCCCGCTTCTTTGCAAGTAGAAATGATAAAAAAAATAGAAATGATGGCTTTTACAATATTATTTAGCGGAAAAAAAACTTAAAAAACCCTCAATTATTTAATATTTGCCAGTTTCTTACCTGAACTTTTTGTGTTGCCAAAAATCTACATGAACTAATTGTTTGGATCAAAAAACTATCTAAAATATTTTATAGTTCCAGTTTTCATCCCACGATTTCACGGCCGTTAACGGTCAAACGGAATTAGTAAACTCCGTTATTTTCCAAAACAAGAAAATACTAAAAAAAACCTTCAACTATTTAATCTTTGTCAAAAAAATACCTAAACTTTTAATGTTGCCAAAAACCCACACAACCTAATTTTTCAGTGTCAAAAAAATCTGAAATATTATACGGTTTCAACTTTTACCCCACTACTTCACATCCATTAATGGTTCTCTCCAGATTCATTCGCTGATGGTTATTTATTTGATATTGGTTTGTTTCTCATCATATACAACATTTATTTCGAAAGGCGATTTGAATATAAGTTCCTAACTAATCGACTCTTTCGAAGAATGATTTCAGTGGCTCATAATAGATTAATAAATATAAATTAGTAGGTAATCACCGGAGATAAAGTGTGATAGATATTTTTAATCATTTATGAAGATCATCTTAGTGGAGATTAAATCAGCCCAAAAATAAAATGAAGCACTCATCTACAGAATCTTTAGTCATAAATATATCTGAATTTCAAAAAAATATATCGTAATTTATTTCGAATTCTATTGGTGATAACTTTGTTTTTAGTTGTTGTAAACTCTTTGATATTTTGGTTTTTTAGTGTCATTTAACTCCAAAAACAAAAATAAAAATTAGCTAATGTGGGTTTTTGGCAACAATAAAAGTTCAGGTATTTTTTTGGCAAAGATTAAATAGTTGAGGGATTTTTCAGCTTTTTTTGTTTTAGAAAATAACGGAGTTTACTAATTCCGTTTGACCGTTAACGGCCGTGAAATCGTGGGGTGAAAACTAGAACTATAAAAGATTTTAGGTAGTTTTTTGATCCAAAAAATTAGTTCATGTAAGTTTCTGGCAACGCAAAAAGTTCAAGTAGGAAACTGACAAATATTAAATAGTTAAGGGTTTTTTAAGTTTTTTTCCCATTATTTAGCTATAAAATGAGGGTATAACTATATACATGGGAATAACCACTTGCTAGTTGCTACATACCTCTATATTGACAAATGAAATTGTTAACGATTATTTAACTCATATGACTTTGACTTGACATTTTATTCCATAAAAAACTAATTGGATGAAACTGTATTTTATTGCTCCTATCAATGTGGAGAACTTGGTGTTCTCCCCAAGTATACCTACGTTACTATAAAAATAATTCTACGTTACTATAAAAATAATTTCGTGTACACTATTTTTTTTACTAACGTAATGATGGTCACAACTTAAGATGAGCTAGTAAAATCAATTAAATTAGTGGCTTCCACTAGATTTTATAAATAAATTCAAAATCAGTTGTGATCAATCAGAAATTACGGGTCAACTTTTTCTGATAATGCCCAATCCCATTCTCACATTTTTGGCGACTTGTGATCTGCCACCACCCCATCCACCAAATTTTTAATTATAAAGCCGGAATAGAAAACAAAACCAAATGTCTTTTCATAATTGAATGTCTCTTTCATTATAATTCTTCTACTCATTTGAATTTGAGCAAGCCTTATACTTTATACATATATATATATATTTGCGAAGTGAACTACAAATTGTTTTGAAGGAAACATATTGAGCTATAGAAATGATAACATACATACATATATATATATATATATACGCTTTTTGTGTGATTCTTCAAGATTTACGATTTAAAAAAACAAAATTTTGTTTGGCTTATAGTGAACTTTAAAGGTGATTTATATGTCAAAGGAAAAAAGAAAAGAAAAAAAGAATTAACTATTTAGTATGGAGGAAGCAACATGGGCAAATTGCCAAATTGGTTTAATAACGGCCCCACATGTCTACCTGACCGTTTTGGACTTTCTGAGTTAGTGTCGAAGGCTTTGGGCCCAAAAGAAAGGACCCACACAAGACAGGACAATTTTTTTTTGAAATCGTCCACGTAGACATTACGACGTGGAGATCTAACCACGTGTAAGGACTCAGACCGGATGTTCGTCACACTGACGTGGACGGTCAGGATCAGTTGTTACTTCGTTTTGTCCACGCTTTTATATGGTAACTAAAAGTGGGCCTTAGTTTTGTCCAAATAAGCAATTAGCCCAATAATTACGTAGGCCCAATTTCGAAGCAATCTTACGTAAGCATTTCCATCTCTCGATCGCCGACGACGATTTTTTTGGTTGGTCGTCTTCGGGATCAACCGCCGAAGTCGCCGGGATCGTATCAAGGAGCACCTAGAATCTGTCACCTCCTGCGATAATCTTATTCCGGGTAAGTCGATTCGATTTCGCGCGTGTTCCATTTTCTGATTTGATGTAATCCTATTTTTCTGTTCCTTTGGGGAGAACACAAGTTGCAGAGATTGCTTCAGAAGACGAAGCTGTTACTTTTACTGTTTAATCAATTGATTCTTCGTTCTGGATTACTTCTTGTTATAGGAGGCATCGCTCTTAGGATGCTTGAGTCACGCGATAGAGAATGCTATTTGCTCTCCTGTGTCATCGTCTTCATATTTGCTGTGCCTTGTTACAGCCACGAGAGCCTGTTAGTGTTCCCAAAATCTTCAATTATTTATTGGTATAATAGAGAATGATGTTATCAAGTGATTTTTACTTAGGTTTGATGGAAAAACTTTATATGCTGGGAAGGAACTATTTAAGGAGACACTGCCATTGCAATCTGGATCTCGAGTTTACAAATTAGAGGGGCTTAAATCCAATTCTTGGTATGAAGTCAAGATATCGTACCCAGCTTCTGTATGTCTAAAATTGTTCTCTTTGTTCTTGCTTTTGGAAACTTTTGCTTCCAAGTTTTTTTTGTGCTTGTTGAAAATCTGATCTTTTGTTTCGATAACAGATTCCGGCTCTATTCTCGCTGCAATTGCTGAGGAACGGTGAAATGGGTTTGAAGCTAAACCAGATGAGGAGATTACTAAACACTGAGAAATTGATCTTCAAATCCGAAAGTCTTGAAGAAGTTAATAACAAGGTAGGTATTTGCAATCAGTTTCTACAACATAAGAAATAAGCTTCCTTGAGTCCTTTTTCTAAAAAAAAAACCTGATTTTAGGACGGATTGTATGTTATGGTGACGGTGGAACCTGAAGGAATTGTGGCGATACCAAATTTCAAAGAGAGGTCGTTTATCATTTACAACATAGGCAAGCTTTTTCTTACTTAGTATCTCATCAGTCTTCTTCGTTTCACAGCATAAAACTTGTTAGTGAGTAAAGTGCTTCCTTTAAAGTCTGAAACTCTCATGGTAACAGTTTGTGAAGAACAGCTCTTAGGGATCGCTTACTCATGCTGGTCAGTGGTGGTTTTAGTAGTATTGTGTCTCGTGGTCGCGCTGATTCTTCCTCGGTACTTTCTACCTTCTTATCTTCTAATGAAAGATGAAGATCGTGACCGTTAAAGGTCCCCTGCCAAGTTGATATCATGAGGAAGCATATGGTGAATACCCAGATGTTTTTTTTTCTTCTCTCTCTCTCACATCTCTGTTTTGTTACTCTGCTAGCTTCTTGATGTTTGTTCATCTAATTCGGTTTTGGATTCAGTTGTAGTAGAAAAGATTGGATATGAGTTAGGTATATTGGATACTGTATTTATGTTTCCTGGAAAATTTGACATTTTGGATAGTTAGGCCCTGTTTTCTGTATCTGGATGCTACATCTGGTTGCAAAATGTCCAAATGTTGTTCTTTTTTTCACAAAAAAATTTACGTTCAGATGCAGCATCTGGATCGATGCAAAGTAATTAACATTTCAAAAATCTGGATATTTTAGATGCTGAGAAATAGAGAGTTTACACTGCATCTAGTTTATGTTAAAAACATTAATGATTTTACTAAAATAAAAATCTTGATTTCTACAAACATCACAAATTTCGATTTCTACAAACATTACAAAATTTCGATTTTCCACTAAGACGAAAAATTTTGACTTTTTGCCAAAAAACGAAAAAAATTTGATTTCCCGCCAAAACGTTAATTCTCGGTTTCTCGCCAAAAACGCAAAATCTTGATTTTCCGCCAAAAACGAAAAACTTTCGATTTCCTGTTGAAACACAAAATCTCGATTTCCTGTCCAAAAACACAAAATCTCGATTTCCAGCCAAAAACGAAAAATTTAGGTTTCTCGCCAAAAACGCAAAACTTTGATTTTCCGCCAAAATAATAACTCTAGATTTCTCGCCAAAAACGCAAAATCTTGATTTCTTGCCAAAAAAAAAAATCTCGGTTTCCCGTCAAAAACGAAAAATCCCTGCTTCTCGCCAAAAACGCAAAATCTTGATTTCTCGCCAAAAACGGAAAAATCTCGGTTTCTCGCAAAAACGCAAAATCTCGATTTAAAATCTCGATTTAAAATCTCGATTTTCCACCAAAACAAAAAACTCTTGGTTTCCCGCCAAAAACGCAAAATCTCGATTTCCCGCCAAAAACACAAAATTTTGATTTTCCACCAAAAACAAAAAATCTAGGTTTCTCGCCAAAAACGCAGAATCTCGATTTCCCGCTAAAAACGAAAATTATCGGTTTTTCACCAAAAACGCAAAATTTCGATTTCTCGACAACAACAAAAAATCTCGGTTTCTCGCCGAAAACAAAAACTCTCGGTTTCTCGCCGAAAACGTAAAATCTCAATTTCACGCCAAAAACACAATATCTTGTTTTTCCATCAAAAACTCAAAATTTCAGTAAAAGTTTTTCCCGTCAAATATACAAAATTATGTTTTTCACAAAAAATGCAAAAAAAATTATGTATATCTAAAACTTAATTTGATAAATATATCATTTATTAAAAAATAATATTTAAAAATATGTCTTTTTTAATCATTTGATATATTTTGCATCCAACTATTTTTTTAAATTTAGAAACGAACAATTTAGTATCTAGACGTAGCATCTTGATGCAAAACCTAGTTTCCAAAACAAAAAATATCTAGATGTTGTATCGAGATGCTGCATCTAGATTAACATCTAGATAAAAAAACGAACAGGGATTAAACCTGTGGGTTTTTGAGTAATTTCTGATAATTCTGTTTCTAGAACTTGGCAAAAAATTACCAGAAACTTGATCTATTAGACAATATGTTTATATGTCTCACGAGACTCTTACGACAACTAGATGCCAACACAGCCATCAAAGGATTTAAATTTTTTCAAGGCTACACTATTAAGAATTTAAGATAACATCTATTAAAAATCAGGACATATGTAGAACATAGTAGAATCTTTGGCTGGCCTGGCATGTTATAGATTCGCATCGGATGCCATATTGCCATGACTTTAGGAACAGTTGGAATTCAAGTAATTAAGGGTAACTGGAATTTACTCTAACAAATGCATATGTGAATACGATGCTTATTTCTTGATTTACAATTTCTTGTCAAAAAATATTTCCGTAAAGTCTTGGTTTAGTTTGATTAAACCAGATTAAGTACCGTCATCATTGCGTTAGGATAGAAAAACAAAAAAATAGGCATGCGCCATGCCATTCAAATTTTGTTATATTTTTTCAGACAAGGGGTTGTGGGCCTACGTTATAACATGAGATCCATAAACCTTATGCAAACTGGTTTGGGGGGGTGAAGCTTGATCCACACCATTCAGAACTTATAAATTGGGGAGACGAAATTCATCCACCGTTGATTGCTTTGAGTATTTATCTTTTCACTTCATACGAAATTCTCTCGCATTTTCTTATAGAAAATTTTATATTTTCCTGCACTAAATTCTAATACAGAGAGCTTATTTTTCCGGCATATGATTATCTTATTATATATATATTATATGTAAATACAAACTCAAATCTATTTTTATTTTAAAGGCACATTTTTTTTTCTAGTAAAAGACACATTATTATTGCCCAGGAAATGTCCTTTTAACTTTTATGGTTTTATCGTATATATTTAGTAGGTTGATGCTCTCATAAAGCTTATCCATTTGAATTTCTATCCAACAGTCCCCAAAAATTCGAAAGTAAAACATGCTATTATCGGTGAAAAAATGAAAAAATCAGACCGATATATCCACTTTACACATACATTTCACAATTTGCTTTAACCGATAAATTCACGAGGTAGAAGACACATAATATAATAATTAAGCGTTAATTACATAAATTAGAAGATTTAAGCGGGACCCATTCTTATGAGAGCGAAGAAGAACACTCTCTCTCGAACAATTCATGAATCATAAAAACGCATCATCGTCGTCGTCATCACCAACTTCTTCATCATCATCAATGTAAATTCCCCAAAACAAACCTTTTTTTTTCCCTTTTCCTTTCTATCTAACCTAGTCACACTGATTCGTCCCTCTTTCCCTCTGCCCACTATTTCTTATTTTCATTTACCCCGACGCTTGATTCGAATTCGTCTGCGAATCGTCTCTCTCGTTTCTCTTTTTTTTTTGTTCTCTTCACCATTTTCTTCGCAATCTCGAATTTAGAGACCCTTAAGACCCATCCTTCTACCTAACGGCACCGACTGTCTGTTCTCCCTGGCCCATCCTTCAAAGTTTTAAACCCCTTTTCCCCTAACTTTTTTTCTGTTTTTTTTTTTCCCGGGAAAATTTTATCTCTTTTTTTTTTCTCTGTCATGATCATTTACTTGTTAGTATGATCCTTTATTAGGTTTCGTTGGGGCCGATCTCGCTTTTTCCTTTTTCTCTCCCTCTTCTCCTCGAAGACCCGAGTGAACCCTAGAATCTCCACTTTCAATTCGATTGGTTCTGTATCTTCATCTTTACTCTCCATGTCTAGGGTTTACTGGGTCAAGTTTTAGTATCACTTAGAATTGGTCTTTCTCTATGACTCTATACTTCCTCTTTCTTTCAATTTCTTCCTCGTGAAAAAAAAGTTCCCCGTCTCTGGCTCTAATCATGGCGTATCATTCGATTCCGGGCTCTGGGTTTCATTACTCCAATTCTCCTTTTGGTGATACGACCTTTACCAAGGTCTTTGTGGGTGGCCTTGCTTGGGAGACTCAAAGCGAGGCTCTTCATCGGCATTTCGAACCGTATGGTGAAATCCTTGAGGCGGTCGTTATTACCGATAAGAACACTGGTCGATCCAAAGGTTACGGCTTTGTGAGTTTCCTATCTTTTGCTGATGTTATTCATGCTTTTCTTTTCGCCTCTATATCTGAAGTTGGTTTATTGCTGCTTGTAAATGAACAATATCCTCTGCTTATATGGTATACTTAGAGATTATTGGGTTCTAAATTTCGCTTAAGAGTTGTACTTACAGTGTGACAGTTTTGGTGATACCATCTTAGGGGCTCGCAGATACATAATGATTCTTGTTAGGCTTAGGATCTTAGCTCCCTGGATAAACAAAACAACAAAATTGAAAATGCTGGTTTTGCTTAAACTTCTCTGGTTATCTTCGCCACTTGTGTATTCTAAGCAAATACGTCTCTTTCATTTGTTTTTACTTATTATATATCGGGTAGTTTATTTTCACGATTCTTGAATGACTCAGCGCTCTGTTATTGATTTTTATGGAGGATTCAGGTGACTTTCCGAGATCCAGAGGCTGCTAGGAGAGCCTGTGTCGACCCAACGCCTATAATAGATGGCAGACGTGCGAATTGTAATCTCGCTTCTCTTGGGAGACCTCGGCTTCCAATGCAATATGCAGTGATACCCAATATTCCTGGTCAGTCTTGCTTCAATATTCATCTATTCCTTTCTCTCGCATTACTTGATGAGACCTTCACATGTTGGTCAAATATTCAAATTTGGTGGATCACTACTGCGTAACCTTGTAATTTATTCCGTTTTTTATTTGGGTGGTTAGGACGGATAAGACCTGCTTCGCCATATGTTGGAAGTGTGCAGGGTCCTCGCGGTCCACTATTTGGAAGCCATCCGTATCAGCAACCACCTGCTTATGGCTACCAGCAAGGAGTGATGTACCCTTACGGGTGAGTGATGCAAATTGAAGTTTACATAATCGCGTTGCTATTGTAAATCATCTGTTTTGACATGCTGTGAAGAGCTAATCAGTTGAGAGGTCTACCTGCTAGTCCATTTTACAAAGGGGGAACGTTTTCTGTCACTTTGATCAAGTGGCATTTACCAATCACAGCATGGACAATCACTTAGAGACTCTAAAAAGCTAGGGGTTGATAGTTAGCTTCTGCCACGTAGGGTTCTTGAGTGTAGCACTGGGATGTGACATGTCGTGATTGGTAATGTTGCAGGGCTACAAAAATAATTGCAGAGGATATATGGCCGAGCTCAATTTGTTTTTGTCAGGCAAGGTCATGAAATGTTTTCGGACTTTGACAAGGCCAAAGTGGATCTAAATTTTAGGACTGGACTTTTTAGGCTCCTTTCTTCTAGTTTAATATCTTCTTTTTTTTATAAAAATGTATGTTAGCAATTTCTGTATAATTGCTGCTCTTGTTCTTTACATTCTCTTAGAAGTGTCTAATTTAAACTATACTCATATGTCTTTAATAATAGTTGTTCTTTTTGGTGATCTCTCAGGGTTACACCTTATGGACCTGAATATATGTACTCACAGTCTCAGGTAGGTGTCTCAGAATGTTGCAGTTCTTTTTTGGTTTCTTTGTACATTAAAAACTTTTGTGATTTTTGTTATAAATTTTTGTTCATGGTGTTGTAGGGATTATATGGTCCTTACATGGGTCAACAATACCTTCAGGTATATGGAGTACCTGGGGCACTTAACTCACCCGGCTATCAATTCGGGCAATTGAGTCAGACTATTCCCGGTGGTCACGGTTATACACCGGTTCAGGGTTATTCGGTTCCAGGAAGTCATGTTCTGCAGCTTGGTGGGCACAGTGCCACTTCACCTATGCCTGCTATTCAATCTCCATACCCTTCGGCTTCAGCTCCAATGCAGCCACGTATCATTGTGCAGACTCCTCAGTATATGCAGAGTAGCGGTTCTGATCAAACAACAGGGTGAAAATTTTATCAATGTAAGTAATTTCTTGGATCATTTGTTCTGGGGTTAATGTTAGATTGGAGATGACACACAGTTACATCACCTCAATGTTATTCATTGGGTTTTCAGGTAATAATCCTTGAGGACTGCAGAAAAGGGAAAGACGTTAAAGGACAGCGGAAATGCTACTCTGAGTAGTGGCAAGCTTCCTGTTTAAGCTTTGCGCATTATTTTTTTTTGCATTCTAGAGGTAAAGCTTGTTACTTATAAATGCCCTTTTAGTTTCATGACTTGCAAATATTTTCGATCTCATCAAATTGCCGCTGTTACAGGTCATAAGTAGTCTTGCTCACTGAAGAAGTAAAAAAGGGTTGTTCTTGGGAAAGCGGATTTTAAGGCAAAGGGCAATGGAAGTTACAGGGTTTGTGCTTCTGTTATCTTAGCGCCTCTCATCATGTGTATAGCCACTACAAGCTCGCTGGCTGAAACTATATATTCTTAATGGTTTTACCCGGAAACAGGGGTTTTTGCGGTAAATCGTTAGGAATAAGTTTGGTGTACAAAGAAAGTGCATGTATATAAAACAACACATACAGATGCATATAGAATGGTGGAATCAAAATATGATTCTTTTGGTAGTTTTAGTAGTCTTCTTACTAAACACTTTCTTAAGGCATAGGAGTGGTTGTAAGAAAATTGTTAGGTAGCTTTTTATGTCCTCTTGAGTCAAGTCTTCTGCATTGTAAGCAAAAAATAATCTCTATTGACACTTAGCTTCTTCTCTGTCCATATATCTTAGTTCCATGGTTCGTTTCCATGTCTGTACAGTTTCTAGACCGGTAAATTGTTCTTCAGAATCTTTCTTAGTTATTTCTTTCTATGACTCCCATCTTCTGCAGAAATTTCCTTTGTTTTCAACTCGATTGTTTTTATTAGAAGCCATTCGTCTACTACTTGTTTAGTTGATATGAATTAACATATCATCATCATATAAAGTTTTGTTATACTTGCTTTTTATTTTTTTCCATTTTTCATGAGAAGCCATTTGTTTGAGGCGATTTTTGTTGTGTCAACTGTCAAGGTTTTCACATTTCCTCCTTTCACCCATCAAATATTTTTTTTAGTCAAGATATAACACAAAATTGAATCGATCGTAACGGACGGGTTTAGACTATAGAACATTATGTCAATAAGGAAATACTATTTAATGGTCAAATATCGAGGTGATGGCAAAGTAATGATGTTTGGTTAATCTGCATAAAACAATGAATCAAAAATTTGTAGAACCATCGCGGTAATGTTTTTTGTTCCCATTATCATACCACTTCCACTTTTTTCTTTTTTTTTTTTTTCAACAACTTCTTTATTGCTTATTCCTTTTCCACCGGCAGATTTTAGGAAACATCAAAAATTGACCTTCGTTTACTAACAATTTTGGAATTTGGAGCAAAATTTCTGTTAGAAAAATCCCTAACATGGCTATAATTATCTCTATTATCTTAAATTAGAATTATTTAGTTTTGAAAAATATTATGTATGTATTCCTCAAAAATATTTAGTTGTATCATAGATTTCATGAAAATAAATTAGTTATTTAGTTTTTAAAATAGAGTAACTAAATTTATTCCTTTTTTTGTCGGCAAAATTTATTCCTATTTAAAATAGTATTTTCATATATATATTTTTTTTTTGTCGTCCAAAGTTTTAATTAAAAGAGATATTTACGCTTAAAAACACTTTTTACAACTAATATTTCACTCAAAGGCACTTCTTGCTATTATGTGACTTTTTTATTTTTCATTCCGAAATTGTCCTTCGTGTTCACGATAATGGTGGATATGAACTGGTGGATACCGAATTAAACCCAGATTTTAAAAACATTAATTATTTTTCCCTTTTTGTTTTGTTTCGTATTTTTCTGTATTGTGAAAGATTTAAAATACTTTTTTTTGTTAGAATAAATTCTAATTTTATTTTGTCATTGTTTTAAGATCCATTATGCTATACTTTATTTATCAAACAAGAAACTTTTCAAATAACCTTTATAAAAAATTTTTAAAAAATCAGAAATCTACTTAGATATCCATTCACAAAATACGATGTGGATGATGCATGATGAACATATAACATGGACACGGTTGCGTGGATATATTTTTATTGATATATTCGACGTGGATATACATTTTATATTGTCCATAACATGGACAGATTATGGATAGATTATGGATAATATAAAATATATATATATACCGAATATATCAATGAAAACATATCCATGTAATCATGTCCACATTGTGGACAATGTAAAATGTATATATCCACGTCGAATATTTGAATGAAAACATATCCACGCAATCATGTCCATGTTATATGTCCATAATGTATCATCCACATCGTATTTTGTGAATGAATATCTAAGTAGATTTCTGATTTTGTTTTTAATTTTTTATAAAGGTTAATTGAAAATTTTCTTGTTTGATAAATAAAGTATAGCATAATGGGTCTTAAAACAAAGACAAAATAAAATTAGAATTCACTAATAAAAAAAATTGTTTTATATATTTACAATACAGAAAAATACAATACAAAACAGAAAAGGAAAAATAATTACTGTTTTTAAAATCTGGGTTTAATTCGGTATCCACGAGTTTACATCCACCGTTTTCGTGAACACGGGGGGCAATTTCGGATTATTTTGGTGTGAACAGTGTTTAAAGTACAGAAAAAGTCATCTAATAGCTGAAAGTGTCTTTTTGTAAGAATAAGTTGTGAAAGTGCCTTTCAGTGTAAATCACTCTAATTAAAAACCATCAATGGGCTAAGTACAGTACAACATCGGGCCCAAAGAGCCCACTACAAGCATAAGCGATAAGATCAAACAAAGAAAGGCCACATGTTTTGCTACATGGGCATCGTAGAGAAGAAGTAGCGTTTCACCTTTTACGTCAAATATCGACGTTCTTCACCGCCGGTCACCGGAATATGCAGAAATTTCAATCGCCGCCATGAAAATCTTACTCCTACCAGCCTTCAGATGTACTGATTAAACTCCTTCCACAGAGACAGAGAAATGGTTTAAAATCTTCTCGCCTCCGATAAATTACCTCTGATCGGCTCTAACTCATGACCCATCACCCTTTGCCTCTATTAAGGCAATTCATTAGGGTATTTATGGAGATACAACTCCCAGCCAGGAGAGGTCGATACCGATTTGCGAAGTAGAGGATTCCACCATCATCACCACCACATATAAGAGGAGGAATAACCTGTGGAAGAAGAACAACTCCGAAAAACGAAAACATTAAGCTTTTTTAAATTAAAACCAATAATTCTTCAATATTAGAGAGCCTTCGCTAGCGAAGATTAATACTCTAAAAGAAGGAAGTTTCCTTCGAAATTTGAAGAATCAGTTAAAGATTGCCAAAGAAAATTCGAAAAACGGAGAGAAAAAATCCGGTCAAGCCGGAAAACTAAAATCCGTCAAGCGGAACTATTATTAATCCGACGATAATATAGAATAGGTCGGAATTATTAAAGATCCGATATTAATCGAAACAAAAGTGGAGAAAAAGCTCTCTCTTCGTGAAAGATAAAGATGAGAGAACGAAAAGAGAGAAAAAAACTCCGATGTAAACGTACTTTTTTATTTAATTTAATTCCATATATTTAATAATTTATTAAATTGCTTTCACTAATAAACTTTGTAATGAGATCCTAATTGTAAATAGGGTAATATGTGTAATCATTTTGAGAATGAGACAAGAACAATATTTTGGGTTTTAAAAAAAGGGAAAAAAGCTTAAAAAACCCTCAAGTATTTAATATTTGCCAGTTTACTACACGACCTTTTTGCGTTGCCATAAAAATACATGACTTAATTTCCTGGTCCTAATAAAAACACGACATGTTTGTTGATTCCATTTTACCTCCCCCGATTTAACAGACCTAAACGGGATTAACGTTGTCGTTAAACTGCGTTAATAATCCGTCACACGTGCTTATTAATTGACTGGAAATTACGTTTTTATCCTCACAGAAGTCTTCAAAATCGATTTGGGATATTTCCACTGTTGCCCTAACAAAATTCCCAAATCGATTTGGGAAAACAGCAAACCCTAAAAAAAAAAAATCCTCAGTCGATTTTGGCATCGAGCGTGTGGAAGATGCTTTTGGGTATCTGAATCAAAGTGAAAACAGTTCATCTCATGTTATAGAAGACAGTTCAGAGTAATTCGAGAAGATGAGGTTTGTTTTCTAAAATCCGAATTCGAATTTTGTTGGGGAGTTGATATTGGGGTCAAATTCGAATAGGAATTCGATATTTCCTGGGGAAATCGAGCTGGGGTTTGATAATAAGTTGTTACTACGATGAAATGGTGAAGATAGTTTCGATTTTTTCTGTGTTGAAATGGGTTTGACTGTTAACATTTTTTATCTTCGTGCAGCGACACTTTCAAAGTCGATATACATTATAGAGGACAAGTTTCTATCAAGGACGACCTGTTCAGCTACAATGGAGGTTTAGTGGAGAGAGGCATGGTCCTGGATCCTGATTACGTAACTTG
Organism: Eutrema salsugineum; assembly: GCF_000478725.1. Taxonomy (NCBI): domain Eukaryota; kingdom Viridiplantae; phylum Streptophyta; class Magnoliopsida; order Brassicales; family Brassicaceae; genus Eutrema; species Eutrema salsugineum. The sequence goes on from NW_006256612.1 coordinate 8,294,608, forward strand.
GTCGATTTTTGATGAATTCTGCGAAGAAAATGGAGCTTCTGGGGTTGTTGAAAAAGTGTGGTACAAGCTAAGGCACGAAGATATAGGTGCAGCAAGAATGATTTATGCCGACAAGGATGCTCAGATTAGGCAGATGTGTAGTGAAGCTATGACTACAAGTGAGGTTGATGTGTACATTCTTCAAGGAGCAACTGAAGAAGCTAAAGAGAACGAGTCTGATAGTGAAGATTCTGATGGTGGTGATAAACCAGATGAACTCGCTGATAAGGGTGAAGATCCGATAGAAGAAAGAGCTGGTGATCCTAGAGTACAGTCTTTTTTTCAGGAAGTCCTCAATGTTGAAACTGGTTCAGGAACTGGTGCTGATAACGAAAGTGGAACAGACGTCAATCCTGCTGGTATTCAAAGCAATAATGGGGAAGCTGTGGAAGGTGATGAAGCATATGAGCTTGAATTTGAGAGGCAATGCGTGGATCCTGAGCATCCTAAACCTGCATTAGATAGTGATGAAGAATGGGAAGCTTTCCACCGTGAGGAGACGTTTATATCCAGGAAGACATATTCCAAAGATAAGCCTCCGTACCTGTGGTTAAAGCAAACATTTAAAAGCGGAGAAGAGTTCAAAGATCAGGTTTTGAGGTATGTGTTGAAAACCAACTATGATGTCATTTTGGATCGATGGGAGAATCATAAGCTTGCAGCTGTTTGCACGAGAGAGGATTGTGATTGGAGAATTTACTGCTCATATGAAAAGCGTACGCATAACTGGATGGTGAAGACTTATTTTGGTAAGCATAGTCACACAAAGAATTCAAAAGCAAGGATGCTGAAACAAGGTGTTGTAGGAAGATTATTCAAAGATGAAGCTCGAAGACGTCCTGGGTTGAAATGGAATGATATTAAGGATGAGATAATGATGCGGTATAGTCTTTCAGTATCGAAATGGATATGCCAGAAAGCTCGAAGAATTGCTTTGAATTTTGTGATAGAAACTCAGCAGGAACAGTTTGCAAAGCTTTAGGATTATGAGAAAGAACTCCAGCGGTCGAATGAGAGAATACATACAGAGATTGTTACCATTCCTCAGCATGATGGTAAACAAAGGTTTGATAAGTTCTATATCTGTTTTCAGCCACTTAAGGAGACCTGGAAAAAGTGTTGTCGGCCTATTATTGGTCTCGATGGAGCCTTTTTAAAATGGGAGTTGAAAGGTGAAATATTGGCAGCTGTTGGAAGGGATGCGGATAATAGAATTTATCCCATAGCATGGGCTATAGTTAGAGTGGAGGATACCGAAGCTTGGGGATGGTTTGTTGATAAGTTGAAGTTTGATCTGGATTTAGGATTAGGCAATAGGTTTACAATCATTTCTGACAAGCAAAAAGGGCTGATTAATGCTGTGGCAGATGTGCTACCTAATGCAGAGCATCGACACTGTGCAAGACATATATTTGCAAACTGGAAGAAGGTATACGGTCAGTACGAGTATGAAGCTTTTTTTTGGGCCATCGCTTTCAGTGGTTGTGAGGGAGATTACCGTTATAACATGAGTGCTTTGGAGAAGTATGATCCAATAGCACATGAGGACTTGAAGAAAACAGAACCAACAACTTGGTGTAGAGCTTTCTTCCGTAGTGATGCTGCTTGTGAGGATGTTTGCAACAACTTGTCTGAGTCCTTCAATAGGACAATAAAAGATTCAAGAAAGATGCCAGTCATTGACATGCTGGAGGACATTAGGAGGCAGGCCATGAAGCGTATAACACGGAGGTTGGAGAAGACAAAAAAGTGTAAGACTAAGTTCTCACCATATGCTATGGAGATTTTTGAGGCAAACCGAAAGCTAAGTACGCTATGCTCGGTGATAAAAAGCGGTGAGAAATTGTATGAGGTTGTTGAGGGCCGCGGGAGCTTCACCGTCAATCTGTTGTACCGGCATTGTGCTTGTAACCAGTGGAACATCACAGGCATACCTTGTCCTCATGCAATCTATGTGTTAACTGAAAATAACCGTGATCCAGAGGAGTAAGTATCTTTCAAGCTCGTTTTCCTTTTGTTGATTTCATTCCCTTTTTTTTAAACTAAATCTCTTCTATGGTGCTGCAGCTATGTGGATAAATATTTCTTGACAACAACATGGATAGCAAACTATGCAGACAACATTGCACCGGTAAATGGAGAGAGGTTGTGGGAGAAGACAGGCAAAGAAGCTATCCAGATACCAGAAAAAAGGAAATCAAGAGGGCGTCCAAAAAAGTATGCGAGGATTAAAGAACCACATGAATCATCATCTCAGCCAAATAAACTCACTAGAGATGGACGAACGGTGACATGTTCGAATTGTCAGAGAACTGGTCATAATAAAAGTACTTGTACCTCAGGAGGTGTCCAAATATGTCCTAAACGAAAGAGAGGGAGACCTAGAAAGGCTGAGGTAAATTTCTAATTAAGCTTGTTGCTTTAGTATGTTGCTTGATTGATTTCGATTGTTGGTTTGAGTTTATTGCTTGGTTGATTTTGACTGTTGGTTTGAGTTTGTTGCTTGTTTGATTATGTTTGTTGGTTTAAGTATGTTGCTTGGTTGATTTTGTTGCAGAATGATGATCCATGGAGCATACAAAATGCACCTAAAAGGTACATGGCAGCTCAAAGCCAGTCCACGCCACCTGTTTCTGCAAGCCAGTCGACCCCAAATGATCCACCTGCTTCTGCTCCACCTGAACGTCCAGCTGGTCGAGCTCGTGGTCGACCTCGTGGCAGTCGTGGCAGAGGTCGTGGCAGGGGTGCTGGCAGAGGTCGCGGATCCGAGCCTCCTGCTCCTAGACCACCTATATGTTTCATGTCTCCCTGGACTAACCAGGTCTTCGACGTTTGGCGACCTAAAAACCCCTAGGAGCATTCTGAATTCTTATGTCAACTTTGATGGATTGCTGGATTGCTGTTTTGGTTTAATATAACTTATCGGATGTCTTTTGGTTGACTTTATTTTCATGTAATCATCTTTAGGGATGTATTGTCAACTTTGATGGATTGTTGTTTTCTTCGGATATTTGTGTTGACTCTCTTTGGAATGTAACCCTATTTGAACTAGTTTTTGGTACTCTCCACCTTGTTTGTTTGTTATTTTGGTTAAACTTGCTAAACTTGGCTGATTAACAAAGAGAAAATTGATGATAATCAATACTCTGCCTCAAATCGATTTTGAAGACTTCTGTGAGGATAAAAACGTAATTTCCAGTCAATTAATAAGCATGTGTGACGAATTATTAACGCAGTTTAACGACAACGTTAATCCCGTTTAGGTCTATTAAATCGGGGGAGGTAAAATGGAATCAACAAACATGTCGTGATTTTATTAGGACCAGAAAATTAAGTCATGTATTTTTATGGCAACGCAAAAATATTATATAGTAAACTAGCAAATATTAAATACTTGAGGGTTTTTTAAGCTTTTTTGGTTTAATATAATTTATCGGATGTCTTTTGGTTAACTTTATTTTCATGTAATCATCTTTAGGGATGTATTGTCAACTTTGATGGATTGCTGTTTTCTTCGCATATTTGTGTTGACCAAAAAATATCACATAAGACACGTGGTGACAAGTGAAGCCTCCAGCTGCGGTTATTTCCGGGTCCCAGGTAGCCACGTGTAACGAGCAAAGAAGCCATCCTCTTTGCATTTTGCCCCTACCCAAATATTTATCGTCTCCTCTTGCAGAGCAGAATCTCTTCTTCTCCCTAAGTAACCCAATCACTGCAAAACAACAAGGTATAATCCATTACTGATAAAATTTTCTTTTCGGATTTCTTCTCGTTTTCTCCATGAATGTTGTGATGATTCAATTTCAATGCTGCTTAATTTCTGAAATCGATGGACTTGTAAGGTTTAAGTTGCAAAATCCCTAGTTATCTGTGAGTATTGTGGGCAAATGTGGGATCGATTCTTGCAATAGATAGTAGGTATAGTTTCTTCTTCAAGCGTAACGGCCTTTTGATCGAATATGTTTTCTCCTTAGCGATGATATTACAAAACATGATAGAGATTGTTGAAAAGAGGTAAAACATAGGGACCCAGATGGTGGAACATAGAATGCTAGAGAACTAAATTTGGCAACTTTGAGACTCTCAGTTTATACCCTGTAGCTACAGTTTTTGGTATGTCCTTATGCTTCCCATATGTGACATTGTGCCCACATTCATTTGTAATGCAGGTTCGTTTATAGTCATTTTTTGGAATCCAAGAAAGCAAAAGGTAACATGAGTCTGTGTAGCTACGGATTGTTATCGAACGATCAGTATTTCTTGCTTAATTTCGTCATGAGCAATTATTTGGGTCCTGATGTGTTTTCTGATGAGCCAAGATGTTCAGCATTTCAGAGATTAGCCAGAGGTCTGCCTCCTTACACATTGAAGCAGATGGGATCTTCCTCTCTAACTGTTGCGCAGCTACAGAACTTGTACTATTATGTACTGAGAAACGCCAAGTCCACTCTAGTTCTTCATCCAGACATGATTTATAAGTATCTGAAGGGATCTCTACCGTTGAAACCAATCGGAAAGTTTCATCAGTTCACATCTTTTTTCCCGACGAATCTTCACCCACAGAAAAGCTATTCCCCGAGCCACGAGGTTGTGAAGGGCATCGTTGTTATCGATGATCCTGCAGTGGAGTTCATTAGCAAGGAAGATTTCCAAAGATTCAGATGCTTGTCGAGTTTGAACGACCTGAAAATCGACAGGGTCGTGTCTTTATCTCATCGACCTGTGCAGCTGGATGAAAGCCGGGGAACCGAGCAGGACTGTTCAAGAAATGGGGAAGTGACACCCAATGGACTTGTCACTAAGCAAGACTTCAATTCATATGGAGAGATTCGAGAAACATTCAAAGGAAAGAAAGAGGATGAACCAGCTTGTGTAAGCTTGGGAAAGAAGCAGGAGTGTTCAAGAAACAAGGAAGCGACATCCAATGGTATTGTCTCTGACCAAAAGTGCAATTCACCTCGAGAAACATGCAAGCGAAAGAAAGATGAAGAAGAAGCAGTTGCTGTTCATGCTGCTTGTGAAATCAGTAAAACCCCAGAACGATTTCGGGAGGTGTACAGGAGAAAACGGCTCAAGAACTCATCAACGAAAGCAACAAACAAAATTGGAGCTCTTATGGAAAGAAACAAAACAGATAAACCCACCAAATGTGATGAAGAACCGGCGGTTGTAATCACGGGAACAGCCAGTAAAGGAGCTTCAGGACCATCTATTGGTGCTGTGGACATTGGTGTCAACGAAGTTGCTTACTTTTTTCAGGTTGCTTTGCCCGGTGTCAGCCAAGATAACGGTATTATATTCATGTTTTGCTACCCATCTAACTATTTCCAGATGCCTCCTCGGTTCTAAGTGATGAACACATGAATTGGTTTGGTCTTTTTTTGTTTGCAGGTGAATTCAGCTGTGAGATTGAATCAGATGGAAAGGTGATACTGGAGGGATCGACAACGACAGGAGTGAAAACAGTCAATAGGTTTTCTCGGGTTTTCGAGATGAAAGTCAAGAAGCTGTGTCCACCTGGACCATTCAAGCTATGCTTTAGCCTCCCAGGTCCTGTTGATCCACGGCTAGTCTCTCCCATCTTCCGATCAGACGGTATCTTCGAGGCTGTCATCATCAGGAAAAAAAACTCTTAACTAAACCAGAGGTCCCTTCAAGTAAACACTAGGATCTCTGTAAATCTTTTGATGTTAATGGATATAGAAGCTAGGCCCTAATCAAACCGCATGCACGGGCAGATCTCTCACTTTTTGGACATGACTCGGTCGTTTTTTGCGTATTATGCTAACTTGTTTGTAATGTTGATTCTCAGAACTAATGTTGTTACTAGTTACTTCTTCATCAGTGAACTAAACCGAAACTAAACGGATTAATAGAAAGCCCGGTTTAACCTGCTGGACATTTTCAAACAAAAGAATGTTGTGCCCATCGTGACAACATAAATAAATAGTGACCAAGTCTTCCTCGGAGTCAAATCATCATAAAAGCATATTCCATGCTCATAGAGATTTGTTGTTATAAATTTTACTTTTTATTGTGCCTACTAAAATCACAAAACTTGGATAAAACAAACCAAAAGGAAAAGTTGGAAAAAGAAAGAAAAAGCTCTGGATTCGGAGTCGCAGATCAAGAAAAAGACGATGCCAATAAAGGTATTGTCGTCGCTGGACGCAGCTCGGATACAATGGTACCATTTCAAAGCGATAATAGTCGCAGGAATGGGTTTATTCACCGACGCTTACGATCTCTTCTGCATCGCACCGGTCATGAAAATGATTAGCCATGTCTATTACCACGGAGACTCCATCAACACAGCCGTCCTCTCTACCTCTTTCGCCATAGCTCTGCTCGGCACAGCAACGGGTCAACTCGTCTTCGGTTATCTCGGTGACCGAGTCGGCCGTCGCCGAGTCTACGGTCTTTGCCTGATCATCATGATCCTAAGCTCCTTTGGCTGTGGCTTTTCTGTATGCACGACTCGTCGGTCTTGCGTTATGGTTAGCCTCGGTTTCTTTCGGTTTATTCTCGGTTTGGGTATCGGTGGTGATTACCCGCTCTCGGCTACCATTATGTCCGAGTTCGCGAACAAGAGGACACGTGGCGCGTTTATAGCGGCCGTGTTCTCGATGCAAGGGTTTGGGATTCTTGTGAGCTCCGCCGTGACGATGGCTGTTTGCGTGGCGTTTAAAAGAGGTGGCGGCGGCGGTTTGGAGGAGGAGGATGTTCCGGCGGAAGCTGACGTGGCGTGGAGGCTTATACTTATGATCGGTGCTCTTCCCGCTGCTTTGACGTTTTACTGGCGAATGTTGATGCCTGAAACCGCAAGGTCCGTCCAAAGACTTTCTCATCTTTTTTTAAAACTATCACTAATATATTTTCATAATGTATCCAATCACAAATCAGAGAGGACGTGATGCAAAACGTTCTTATCTCACTATTTAGTGGCTATACTTGTCCCACATATAATAAAATCTTGGAAGCTTAACTATTTGCTGATATCGTTCTGTAGACTTAGTATTACACTATTTTTTTTTTCCTTTATAAGTTTTATTGATGTTTTGATGAGTGAAGGAACGCATTTTTCAGTTGTCACCATACATACATGAAAGAACCCAATTTTTTTTTTTGTAAATGTGAACATTTCTCTACATAAGTACATTGTAAGTTATTAACTAATTTTCCTCTAGTAACTGACTATTCTTTTGATATCCAACTGTGCCGATCACACCCACACATATATCTAATATTAGCTAGATTCCTTAAACAAAATTAATATAATTTGTATATTTTAATAGCTAGGTTTTATAAGATATTTAGATATCAATTATTTAGAGCGTTACAAATTAGTGGTTCGTTTCATGAGAGTCAGTTGACTTTGTGAGAGATACTCCGGATAGATACCAAACACTGTGGTATATACCTTATCATCCAACTTATCCTTACGTATTCAACATTTAGCCATTACAAGTCTCCACCAATCATAACAAAAAAAAAGTCTTCACCAATCATACATTCACTTATTTGTTTATCTTTATTTTTATATTCTTTCTTCAAATATTTATATCTAGCTCAGGTATCAGCTCCAGCTAATCTACTCATATTTTTTTTCTTTCATTAGAACTAATTTAAATTATCCCCACACGTACTCTAGCTACTTCAATTCTTCCAACAGTCTATTGCATTCATTAGAGAAAAATTAGAAAAAGTCAATATAACATTTAATACTCCATTTTGTAAAATGGTATACAAAAACGGCACTTATATTAATTAAAAGTAGTACTGATGCATGCAGATACACAGCACTTGTGGAAAACAACATCGTCCAAGCAGCAAAAGACATGGAAAGAGTCATGTCGATATCTCATATCTCCGAAGAAACCACGACGGAGCCACCACCTCCTCCACTGCCACCTTCCTACAAACTCTTCTCCCGTCGCTTCCTCCGCCTCCACGGCCGCGACCTCTTTGCCGCCTCCGTTAATTGGTTCCTAGTAGACGTCGTCTTCTACACAAGCAACCTCCTCCTCTCCCAAATTTTCAGTCACTACTCCGATAAACCTTCTTCCTCCACCACCGAAAACGTCTACGACGCAGCCTTTGAGGTGGCGGAATTAGGAGCCATTATCGCCGCTTGCTCCACCATTCCAGGTTACTGGTTCACAGTTTACTTCATCGACAAGGTAGGTCGTGTCAAAATCCAAATTATGGGATTTTTCTTCATGGCCATTGTTTATTTAGTCGCTGGGATTCCGTACACTTGGTATTGGTCAAAGCATGAGCAGACTAATAAAGGCTTTATGGTTCTCTACGGTTTGGTTTTCTTCTTTTGTAACTTTGGTCCCAACACTACAACTTTTATCATTCCCGCGGAGCTTTTTCCGGCTAGGTTTAGGTCGACTTGCCATGGCATATCCGGCGCCGCCGGTAAGCTTGGAGCTATTGTGGGCACTGTTGGGTTCTTGTGGGCTACGAAGAAAGTGGACAGCAATGATACAGACCAGGTTTATCCCAAAGTGAACCGTATGAGAGTTGCTTTCTTGATTCTTGGTGGCGTTTGCATCGCCGGAATCTTTGTGACGTATTTCTTCACGAGGGAAACCATGGGAAGATCGTTGGAGGAAAATGAGCATGAACAAGATAACAATGATGAGAGTGAAGATGAGCCACAGATTGTTGACGGGTAATCCTCCCCGAGCACTTTGCTTCAGACACAATGATGATAAGTTCAAGTTCAAACAACGGAGACCACATTATTGCTTATTGATCTGTTAACTCTTTAATATTTTTGTCTTTGAGGTTCCTTTTTTTTTTTTTAACAATTGCTTCTTACCCAAGAAATTTCTTGATAGGTGCTTACTCTGTTTACTTTAATTCTAGCTGTTCAGTGTAGTTTTCATTTTTTTTCTTAAATCATCATTTTATACTCAGCTCCTTAAGCTCTGGCTTCATTCTTAGAAATTTCTTATTGCTCATAGTTGTTACATCAAGTTCTATTCAAATAATCAAAAGCGAAAACAATTGAGATTAGAAATTCATGATAACATTCATATCGATATGAAGATAATGATCAAATTTCAGATAAGAGAGAATGATCTCATCACTTAGTTTTGGTAGGGAAAGAAGCCATCTTGTTGATACCACAAAGACCCTCTGGTTTCCCAGTGTTCCTCTTCATCCTGATGTAACCTTTCTCTCCCCATGTTGGTCCCCAAGAATTCTTCACAATGATGTAATCTGAACCCTTGCTTGATCCGTAACCAACCGCAGCCACACCGTGGTCTAGCTCGTCTCCGCACCTCCCATCAAACACGCCCTTCATATACCAAAAACACAATGATTCAAACATCAAGAAGATTGATCAATCATTTTCTTGCTTCATAGGTTTAAATAATATATATGTACTTACGCCGCTGTAGAACTGGAACTCTCTACCAGAGGCATCAATGGCGACACTGAGAGGCTGATGGGCCAATGCCTTCAAGAGACTCTTCTCGTCGTTCTTAGGTACATCTTGGTGTCCATTGATAGTCACCATTTCAGATTCATCCTGTATAAAAAACAGAGAGTATTAGTGTGATTACTATTATGTTTTCTTTTATTCTTGTTTTTTTTTTTTCAGTTACGCATAAACCTTTTGCGTCTCGCAAGTTCCTTCTTCCATGGCGTAAGGATAATCCTCTTCCTTGCGAAGACCTCCATTCTTGACAATGTACTCAAAAGCATAGTCCATGAGACCACCGTTGCAGCCATTGTTGTAGGTTGTGTCACAGTCTATGAGTTCTTGTTCAGACAATGTTGTCATGTTTCCTGTCACAATCTTGTTTATACCTTCCACTGCAGCTACTGTGGAAAACGCCCAGCAACTTCCTGCGAACCAATTGAAGAACGAAAAATTTAATGAAAAAATCGAGACTTTAACACATCAGAGTCCAAGATTTGAGATTACCACAAGAGCCCTGGTTCTTGACATAGCTCACGGCTCCTTTCTTTCTCCAGTCAACAGATTTAGGCAAAGCTTCAACGTCCTTATAAGCGAATTCTTCGTAAGATCTTTCATCATTGCGTCTCGCTATATCAGTCTTGAGCCCCAAATACTTATTCTTGAATTCTTCGTGGCTCAAATCCGCGAACTCGTTGAGACCAAGCCAGTAGCTTTTCACTTTCTTGTTAGTTTCATCGATGTGCTTCAGATTGTCCTTGAAAACTTCGAATCTAAGCAACTTCTCTTCAACGGTTTCGTACGCTTTCTCGAAATTGGAGATCCAGTTCTCGAAGAGTTCGATGAGTTTGTCATGAGACTCCAAATCCTCGGGTGAATATCCGAAAATGGAGTAATCGTGGGAAGCAGCAAAAGAGAGGGAGAGAGATGCAGAGGATAAGACAAGAACAAAACAGAGGATTCTTGTAGGCGAAGAGACAGCCATTTGGGTAATTCTCAAATTGTACTTTTTTTTGTTAGTTGATAGAGTAATTGGAAGAGAAGGGTTTGTTTATATAAGCCGAAGATTTTGATAGACGTTGATCTTTTTTCTTTAGAGTAAAGTTGTCTGAATCTGAATCTTGTATAAAGTCTGTGTCTTTAAGCTTAGTTTTCTTTCTTCCCTGGGGTTACTTTGACGCCAAGTAATAAACATATGTTTGATGAGTAAGTTCTCTGCGGCATCAGAACCCTCTGTTTCAGCCAGAAGTCCAATCATCCAAGAGAGGCCCCCGGAATGATATATGTCATACTCATCATCAAGCCCATACTCATTTAGAGGAGGTGAATTTTGAAAATCAGCTTCCACAAGGTTATATGGATTGTACATTTGTACTAACTCAGTATCTCAGCATTAAAAAAATAAAAATAATGAAAAGAGGAAAGAAAAAGCCATTTCTTATTTAAGAAGTTTTAGATACTAAGTAGCATCGTCGTGTCATCACAGAGTTCAAGTCTATGTAATGTGTTGTTTACAAAACAAAACAAATAGATAATTCTTTCTCAATCTATTCACACCTATTAATAAATTAGATTATATAAAAACACAAACATGCAACTATCTTTTATACAATATCAAATGATAAAATGCAACCTTAATAATAAGGAAGCCCAAAAAGTCCCCCCAATAAGACAACTATGTAGTTTAACTGATGATATGTTTTGATCAACGCTAATGCAACTTTAGTCTAGAAATCACCAAATCCTAATCCATTAAAGGTTTTAGTAGCAATAGGTAAATTATGGATCTTGCGGCCCTTAAATTACTAACCCTCTTTCGTAATGCAAAATTATTCTGAAGCTATAGCTTTCCGGGTTTATTCATCAGCGTCTGGTTGCCGTTTATGCAAAAACGACCGTTTATGAGAGTGGTTCAAGTAGGAAAAAAATTTTAGTGCAATTTGTTTAGTAGGCTTCAATTTTTGTCAAACCATATATGTATAATGGTGGGAACGAGTATATGTTAAACTTTAATCGATGTTATAAACTTTCTAATTTGTTTTTACCATAATTCTTAAACAGGCTAATCTAAAAAAATTACGAAAACATGAGATTACAGTGTAAGTGTTTTTCTTTTGTCTTTTTATAATATATTGTTCTGTAAAGAACAAAGTTTGACCTGTCAATCCACCAAGATATCTGATAACAAAGTTAGGAGGATCAGATCTTCATACTTACAGCTTATTTATCTTTTGATGAGTGATGACCACCAACCACTATGAAGTAAAAGTTCAATGGAAAACTCACTGGTTCTATCTTTACAGGACATCTACTTGTGTTAATTAAATCAATAGTTGCCTAGTTGGTATTTCGTTTGTAGAGATAAAATCAACAAAATATATGAAAATGAAAAAGAAAAAAAAAACATATCATAAGATCCGTTTGAGGTGGAGACACGTGGTCGGAGATGCTCGAATGATTTGGGAGCACGAACTCTACCAAGAATTGAAGAAAAAGACCGTTGTCTAATTTTCTTAGGTCATGTATCTATTAGAGTATCTATAACTTCAGACTTAATAAATATAGAAAGTGGAACGTTGGATATTATTTCTCAAATTGCCTGGCGCAAAGAGAACAAAAAATTCATTAACTCGTAGCATAAATAAAAAAATATACATATATTCTTTCACTGTTGAATTTTGTTGAGATTTATCATGATGTATCTTGTTGTCGACTAAATATTTCATTTTTGATTATTCCTTATACATTAAATACAAGTAGAGGAGAAGTAATTGGTAGGGCATAAAAAGGTACGTGAGGAAGTGACAAAGCACTAATATTATAAAATCACATGCCCTCTCATTGACGCCATGTTCGTCTCCCAATGCACTTACCCTTTTTTTTTACTAGTAGTTTTATAGGAGTATGTGATTGTTTAGTAATCTTTGTCTTTTTTTTTTTTTCCAAAATTCCAACTCTTTTTTTTTTCTCCGCAAATTTGCCGTACGTCCAACGGTTGTGTGTGTGTGTGTGTTATATGTCTAAAGTATGAGCTATTACACTTAAGCCACATGATCACTTGTGAATTCCTGTAAACTGAATCATGATTTGCACGAATTGTAAGCTCCCCACCAATGTACGACTCAAAGTTGAAATATATATCTTTGATTTGGTGTTTTTATTACGTATTGATTTGTTATCTAGACTATGCTCGGTTTTCGTATATATATATATGATATATCTGGAAGTCTGGCCAGTTTGTAAGTCTACATATAGTTATAAACTATTTTGAAGATTTAAATGACTAATTTGACTAAAGAATATTAATGAATGAAAGATTATGGGAAAAAGACCAGTGAGCACGTTATTAACTTGCAACATCGGTTGGGATGTTGATTTATAACGTGGATCCTCTGTATTTGCATGTTCCATTTTGATCCGGTCCTGATTTATTCAAACGTTTTCACCTTCATTGCTGTTTCTTTTTGTCCTCTTCTGCTATTTGGATTTCATAAAATATTACTTAACTTCTTTAGATTTTAACTCGTGATATAGAAAGGAAAAAAAAGAGATTCCGATTACTGATTGTCAATCTTTAAAGTGCTCTAACTATTGTTTCTACTGGAATAAATAAAATAGCAATGAACTTATCGATTTATTCGTCACCAACATGTAAATATGAAATGTATGGATTTGGATTCATATAGCGGAAAACTGACGATAATAATTATAACAAACCGATATGCTACATGTGTTGGTAAATACTATAGTTAAAAGATAACAAATTAATATTGAGACAACAAAATTAATATTTATAACTTTTTGGGGGTTGTAATATGAAATATATTCAATAATATATTTTGTACCTTTGAAAAATATATTTACAAGCTATAATAAAATTTATATTTTTGTAATAAGTGATTGTGCTTAGTAAAATGTTGTTAGTAATGTGTATGAATTTAGAAATTAGTAAGCAAATAAAATGACCAAAATTTTAAGTTATTGGTTTTAGATTTTTAAAAAGAAAAATTGATTTATTAATAATGTTTGTTGAAATACACCATAAATAAGGAGTTAAGAAGAATATAAAACCAAAAGTAATTGGGTAATCAAGACTCAACAATTATGGTTTGTTACTTACTTATGAGAGGACACGTGAAGCTAGGATGAAAACATTTCTGTAAAACTAGCTTAGTCAATGAATCTCTAAAGTCAATAGAGTAAAGCCATGGACTTGCCAAGTTAGTAGAGTACAATTGTTGCAAAACTAAAAGAGCTAACGAGCATGTCAAGTTATAGTGTAACTTTTCAAAAAATAACGTAGTCAATAGATCTGCCAAACCAGAGGAATACAATCTCTATACAAAATATCAAAATTAATGGTATTTTGCAAGTAAGGAGAGACCATTTTTACGAATAAAACATACAAATTGACTAGAATTTATATTTTCCTTATTGACCACAGCTATTTCTAGTCAGGAAGATGCACAATAATAATTCATTCCAATCACATAAAAAAATATCATTTGAAACTTTTAAATTTGGATTTGGATAACTGGATTTGAAGATTATTGTTTTGAATATCTGTTACAAATATGTTCCAAAAGTGTTTGTAAAGAATTATTTGAATTGTCAATAAGATATTTTTTAATATTTATTAATTTATAATATTATTTTAATTATGTTTAGTTATTTTTGAAAAATCCAAATAATAATTTTTTCTATATCTGACTGATCTGGATCCGTATATTTTGAAAATTTTAAATATCTAATTCATTCCCGCTCTAATTGTAGTTTCAAAACTAATTGTACCGTTTTAAATTAATTATACTTTTAATATTGCTAATTTTTATCATTTTAACGGATAATATTTTTTTTTTTAGTGATATTATTTTTTAATCTTTTTTGGTTTTGAGTTTATAACTTTTGTTAATAATAACAAGTCATTAAATCTAATTTATGTTTTAACTTGTCCACATTCGAGTTTGATTTATTTATTTTTGTCGATATCTGATTTATTTATTTTGTCGACATACAGATCTGATCAAAACTAAATGTGCTTTACTAAGTTTTTATATATCCATTATGATTATATTTAAATCTAAATTTCAAAATTAATCTTTACAATATCATTAATAATAATCTTTTTGTCAACATAATTGATAGTACTCGTATACATATCACATCATTTAATACATTTCAAATATTTTGTACTAATTTAAAACAATTTAGTCAATTATAAAATCTAGCAATCTACTTTTTAGATATATAATTTTTAACAGTTTTTTCCATGCAAAATATAAATAATTTTTTCATTTCCCGTAATATTTGAAAAGAAAACGTCCACAAAAAAGTTCAGCCTTTACACGAAAGTGACAGACGACCGGACCACTCTAAAGATAGATTTGGGAATGTAACTTTCAATCATATAAAATAAACTTATCTTGACGAAAAACGAACGAACGGACCCCCTAAATCATATATTACCCATATCTACTCATAAATGAGTCATGACAATGATTTTTATTTGCATTCAGATATTGTTTTCCCCAGAAATTTGATGTTATAAAGATGTCTAGATCTTAAGATATGTCTTTAGTCAATTTTTTTATCCTTAATGACTTTCTATATAAAACATTACAACCCTCGAAAACATTAGAATCCTCGTAAATCGCTCTCCACCAAAGATTTTTAGCCGTCAGAAGAACTGATGTAAATGCAATTTTTTTTTCTTTTTTTTTCTACTTTCCCGAGAAAATAAGTTATCCCGGCGGTGAGAATTTTCTCGGCAGATTCTCGAGCATATTTCTCTCTTGGGAACTTGCTCCAAATCTCCTTAAAATAAAAAGACCAAAACATCTTTTGCAGCAATAATGTGTTTTCGACTTCATTTGTAGCAATAATTTTTAAAAAACCGTTTCTTGTCCTTATTGTAGATTCCATCACCGGAGCCTGTTTGTAATAAAATTTATATCTCTAAACTTGGCAAAGATCAAGCGAGTCCAAATCAATCATCCCTATTTCAACGCCTCCTTTTCTTTCTTGATTTATAAATCGGAGACGGAAAGGCAAATAATAAAAGAGCTCCATTTCTCGTAATTGCCGGAGAATTGTACTTTGAGAAGAAAAAGAAAAGGTGAGACCTTTTTTCCTAGAAAGTGAAGCAATCTTTTGGGTTTTATCTCTTTGCTTTCACATAAGCTTCCTTACTGAGGAATGTGGATACTAAAAAGCAATTCTTTTCCTTCTTAGGTTTCTGCATTTTTCACTTCTATTCATCAACTTTATGTTTAGGATTTTTTTTCTTTAATCTAATGGAGGAAATTTCTTCTGGGTTTATCAAAGTTATCATTTTGATTGGGATTTAGATCTGGATTGTTTTCAAAGGTCTAAAAGTTTTTTTTTTTTTTTGGAATGGTTGACTAAAACTTTGATGAAATGAAGAATCACTGAGTCGAGCTGATTTGAATTTTGGTGGTGTTTAGGGTTGGTTGAACAATGAAGGGAGCGACTCTCGTTGCTCTCGCCGCCACAATCGGTAATTTCTTGCAAGGATGGGACAATGCCACCATTGCTGGTTTGTATTTTCTTTCTCACTCTTTTGCTGGAATAGAACTTTGTTTTTTGGATCAGATCAGATCAATTTATCATTTTGAGATTTTGTAAAAAAAATGTTGCAATGTTGTTAAAAACTGAATTGATTGCAGGAGCTATGGTTTATATCAACAAAGACATGAATCTGCCAACCTCTGTTCAAGGTCTCGTGGTAGCCATGTCACTGATCGGTGCCACGGTCATCACCACTTGCTCAGGACCGATCTCTGATTGGCTCGGGAGACGCCCGATGCTGATTTTATCATCGATAATGTATTTCCTCAGCGGTTTGATAATGCTGTGGTCACCAAATGTCTATGTTCTGTGCTTAGCTAGGCTTCTTGATGGGTTTGGTGCTGGACTCGCTGTCACGCTTGTCCCTGTTTACATCTCTGAGACCGCTCCTCCTGAGATCAGAGGACAGCTCAACACTCTTCCTCAGTTTCTTGGTTCCGGTGGAATGTTTTTGTCTTACTGTATGGTTTTCGCTATGTCACTGAGCGATGCGCCTAGCTGGAGAGGGATGCTCGGTGTCCTCTCTATCCCTTCTCTCGTTTATTTGTTTTTCACGGTGTTTTATTTGCCTGAGTCTCCTCGTTGGCTGGTTAGTAAAGGAAGAATGGACGAGGCTAAGCGCGTTCTTCAACAGTTATGTGGCAGAGAAGATGTTACAGATGAGATGGCTTTGCTTGTTGAAGGTCTAGAAATCGGAGGAGAGAAAACATTAGAGGATCTCTTCGTAGCTTTGGAGGATCATGAAGCAGAAGATACGCTTGAAACCGTTGATGAGGACGGACAAATGCGGCTTTACGGTACACACGAGAACCAATCTTACATTGCTCGACCTGTCCCTGAACAACAGAGTTCACTAGCCCTACGCTCTCGCCACGGAAGCTTAGCAAACCAAAGTAGCATGATCCTCAAAGACCCGCTTGTGGATCTCTTCGGCAGTCTCCACGGGGAAATGCATGAACCAGCAGCAAACACGAGGAGTGGAGTTTTCCCTCATTTCGGAAGCATGTTCAGCACTAATGGTGATGCCCCACCACATGGTAAACCAGCTCATTGGGAAAAAGACGTTGAGAGCAACTACAACAAAGACCATGATGACTACGCTACTGATGATGGTGCAGCAGATGATGACTCGGATAACGATCTTCACAGCCCGTTGATGTCTCGCCAGACCACGAGCATGGACAAGGACATGATCCCGAATCCTACAAGAGGAAGCGCGCTTAGCATGAGACGGCACAGCACGCTTATGCAAGGCAACGGCGAGAGCAGCATGGGGATTGGTGGTGGTTGGCATATGGGATATAGATATGACAACGGTGAATACAAAAGGTATTACCTTAGAGAAGACGGTACAGAATCTCGACGTGGCTCGATCATTTCTCTTCCTGGTGGTCCTGATGGAGGAGGCAGCTACATTCACGCTTCTGCCCTTGTGAGCAAATCCGTTCTTGGTCCTAAATCGATCCATGGATCCGCCATGATTCCCTCGGAGAAAACCGCTCCGGCTGGACCACTCTGGTCTGCCCTTCTTGAACCTGGTGTCAAGCGTGCGTTGGTTGTTGGTGTAGGAATACAGATACTACAGCAGGTTAATGAATCTTTTTTGATTGTTTCACACACTAATATAGAGTTCTTGATCGTTTTTAACATTTGTTAAACCTTCTATGCAGTTTTCGGGTATCAATGGAGTTCTCTACTACACTCCTCAGATTCTTGAACGTGCTGGCGTAGACATTCTTCTTTCAAGCTTCGGATTAAGTACCATCTCTGCGTCATTCCTCATCAGCGGTTTAACAAGTTTACTCATGCTTCCAGCCATTGTTGTTGCCATGAGACTCATGGATGTCTCCGGAAGAAGGTCATTAATAAGCTCTTTTACTCAATTCCTTGGTTTTCTCATGATCTTCTTGTTTCTGAAACCATCTTTTTATCTTTTTCTTTTGCAGAGCATTACTTCTCTGGACAATCCCAGTTCTTATCATCTCACTCATCGTCCTCGTCTTTAGCGAGCTCGTCCACATCAGCAAAGTCATAAACGCAGCGCTCTCCACTGCCTGTGTTGTGCTCTACTTCTGTTTCTTCGTGATGGGTTACGGTCCGATTCCAAACATCCTCTGTTCTGAAATCTTCCCAACAAGAGTCCGTGGTCTCTGCATTGCCATTTGCGCTATGGTTTTCTGGATCGGAGACATTATTGTCACTTACTCACTTCCCGTGCTCCTCAGCTCCATCGGACTCGTTGGTGTTTTCAGCATTTACGCCGCCGTTTGCGTTATCTCGTGGATCTTTGTTTACTTGAAAGTCCCCGAGACGAAAGGCATGCCTTTGGAGGTTATCACAGACTACTTTGCCTTTGGAGCTCAAGCTTCTGCTCCTTCCAAGGATACATAAGTTGTATAACCTTGACTCTTCTTCATTTGCTCTGTGTACTTAAAGATTCTCTTCATCCCCTTTTTTTATTCTTGTTTTTTGTTTCTGAGATAACTTCATTTCGTTTTTGTTTCTTTATCTTTTTTTTTTTTTCCTTTGTTTGTTATCAAAATCAGTCTAATAATTACTCATTTTCTATCTTCTTCAACACTTTCCAGATATATTTGGTGGAAAGCATCTAACTAATACCGATACTTTCGAAGAATTGCGATTCAAGCTCTTTCGATGGAAAAGCAAATTAAAGAAAAAAACATAGAATTAGGGTTTTTGAAGGTTTAATACAAAAAATATCTCCAGTTACTTGGAACGCAAGTGTAATTCTCAAGGCTATATTTACAATTAACTTAGCGCGCCTCAGGACTTGTGCGTCTCCTCAGAGGATGAATTGCCAGTATGATTCTCCTGAGAATTCTTCTGGATATTCTCGTCTTCGAGCTTGGTTGAGAACTTGTATGGCCTCTGAAAATCTCTGGCATTTTGACTGTCAATTGCCAGATTATTTAATTTCTCCTCCTGTAAAGAAACAACCCAACAATCATTATTCCTCGGAACTTGTCGACTACCTACTAAAGACAAGAGAAAAAGAAGAGCTTACATTTTGTAAAGCTTCAAGCTTTTTCTGCATAGCTTCATGCTCAGCTCGAATCCGGAAAGGAACACCTTGCTTTTGGTAGACATTGTTCTGGGCAAGGTCTTGATCGATATCACTAACCGTGGTTGCAAACGGATGATTGGCCGGGATCCATCTGACTGTATCGGGATCAACATCAGGCGGTATTGAGTCTCCTTCTTTCAGGAAAACCGTTGGTCTCTTCCATTGGTAAGCTCTTGACCTTCTTCTCTGATGAATAGTTTGTTCTTTCTCTGTAAGTGTGACTGGAGCTAGCCTATAAACTTTCCCGCACATCTCTACCGTCGAGCTTCCTTTACCAACTTTGACAAACGGGTTGTTGAACGGGTCCTCGTAATTAAGAGCCTTTGAGCTGATACAAAAATAAAATAAAAATACGACGAAAAGTTAGACCAAAAGTAGCACACATCCACCTACACGAACCATATAAATGTTTGAGTAATGACACTAACTTGATAGTTTTGGCTTTTAGACTATGAATTATAAACAAAGATATAAGAGTGTTTTGAGTTTCATACATGCCTCTTATATGCATGAGATTTAAAGCTTTAGAGAAGTTAGACCAAAAGTAACACACATCGACCTACATGTCTCCACTTATGTGTTTAATTAATGACACCAATTTGTAAGTTTTGGTTACTCAGAATTAATAACAAAGATAAAAGAGTGAGTGAGTTTCATACATGCCTCTTCTATCACCAGATCTCAGCTGGCCACGTCTCACAAGATCAGCAACAGAGCCAGCAGGACGGTTATCGCTCGACTTTCTTATTACATAAGCCCGGATAGCAGCGACCAAAACAGTAGCTGCGATGCAGATCCCGATCCAAATGCTGTTCCCTGAGCACTTTTTCATCTGAAGAGAGAAGATTTCGAAACACCCAAATCAAAATCCAAATCCATGTGCAGTACCAATCAAATCAACAGAAGAATCACCACAAGGTTTATCTAAATCTGCCATTTCCCCTTGAAACCTCACAATCATAAACCAGTGCTTAAGGAAACTAGGAAAGAAACAGGATCTCGTAATACTGACTTATCATTGTTATCAGCAACCCACCCAGCAAAGTCAGGAAAAATTGAAAATTTAGGCAGCATCAACAAATTGAATATCATAAGTAAAGAGAAATCCAGCAAACTCAAGAAATGAGAGAGAATCATACCACGAAGATGACAGGAGGAAGTGTGGTAATCATACTCCGGAATCTCAAAACTGAATCCTCGGAATCACGGGCGACCTTGGTAACCATACTCCGGAATCTCGAAATTGAAGTTTCGGAGTCACAGGAAGTGTTACTCGGAGTCGTAGCAACAACATCATCATCCTGACTATTCTGAATTTCTTCATCTGGAGTCGAGGAATCACCAATCGACTTGCACACGAACCTTTTGCTGGTTTCCACTTGAACCCAGCTCAGATTTACGGCTCTCCTTTTAAACACAACCAAATTTGAAGGAATCCGGAGCTTGTCTCTTCCAATCGACGACTAGGGTACCAACGATAACGGCAACAACACAACAAAAAACGCGAGATTCAATATTTCAATCACCGGAAGAAAAAAGAGGATTAGAGGAGAACGCAGTATCAGTAAGTGTGATTGGACAAGAAATGGATCGATTTTACCTGGAGATTGCAAAGACAATGGAATTGGAGAGAATCAATGGTGGATGCCATTTCATGCTGAGGGAAGACCAACACACACACACACCAGGCACTCTTAACAATATATTCGACCTGTATATTATGATTTATATAGTTATAATGTACAAACCTTGACGTGGGGATCCGTGGCGCAATGGTAGCGCGTCTGACTCCAGATCAGAAGGTTGCGTGTTCGATTCACGTCGGGTTCAAACTCCCGAAAATTTCGGAAGTCCCCAACTTTTTTTTAATTAATCTTTTAGACGTAAACAGCACGAAGAAGAGTGCAAATACACAGAAACGGCAACATGTCGTGGCCGTTAAAAGAATTCGCCACTTCGAGGTTGGGCCGTTAAGAGAATCCAACAAAGACCCAAATATATTCCTTTGTCAAAATATGCTGACACTTCAAATTCTCAGTGATGCTTTTTTCTTCACCACTATCAATATTCCCAAAAAGTTTTTTTATGACCATTTAAGGGATCAATTAAACTGTATATTTAAAAGGCGAAATCATCGAACCACCCACTCAAAATGGAACTTTCTAGTTGTGCAGAAAGGTCGACAGTGAGTACACAAACTACAGAGTTAGTTGGATTCTTTACCTTTGCTATTTTGGAGTTATTTTTATTTTATTTGTCTGTTTATATTCATATATATATATATATACACACACACGTTTTCAAATTGCGTTTACATGCAAAAAAAAAAAAAGAATTCGATAAAGCAAAATAAATGTGTTGTTTTTGAACATACGCACTTAAACATGTTAACGTTAATATTGTGTTTGAAACAATTAACACTGTTTATGTTCAAACTGCGCATAGAAATCATATTGAGATCAAAATTTAGAGCATTTGAAGTATTTTTAAAGGGGTTCTCACAACAGAATATTAATATACAACTAGATTTTAACCCGTGCGTCCGCACGAGAATGTTTTATTTTTTATTTCTAATATAAATTGTATTATTTTTTTGTTTAGATATAATTTGTTTTTGTTATTTATTTTTTTAAATCAAAAAATTGTTATCATATTTTTATTTTAAACAGTAAAATTTGTATATTAGTAGAATAAGAGTATGCGTTAATTAAGTATACATTGATCTAATGTTAATTATAAACTTTTTTATTATGTGAATTTAGATTTACACATAAAAAATCTATATATCTATGAATTTGCTAATCCATCCGTTTAGTTGTCTTAAATCATTTTTAATATCTTACATGTTTTGACAAACTAACCCGTATAAGACTATAATTAATTGTATAACCCTATAAATATTTACTAATATAAAATATTTAGACCAATTGATTATGAAAAAATATAATAATATATTTATTTATTATTTGTGCTATTAAAAAAATGTATATATATATATATATAAACTGGCTAACCTGTTCGTTTAATTGTCTCAAATAATCTTAATATCTTACATGTTTTAATGAATTAACTCATGGACCTTATATATATATATATATAACTCTAATCAGCTCGATCATATTATTGTATAGTATAAATTTTTTTTTTGGTCGGATAATATAAATATTTATTAATCTCAAATATTTGATATTTTAACCCAATTGATTATGATAAAACACGATAAAATATTTATTTACTATGTATTTTTATAAAAATACTATTTAAATTTAAAATTTTAAATTAAATCTCTCTTGTATTTAAAAAATTTTAAAGTATTAAAATTATTATTTAAATTTTCGTAATGAAATTTAATTATAATTTTTTTTTGAATTTTTTGAATTTAAATTAAATTGAATGCAAATTTTTGTAACTAAATTTAATTAAATTTCTAATAATTTGAAATTTAAATTAAAGATGACATAAGGAAATCTAAAAATATTTAAATTAATAACTAATTTTCGGAAATTAAATATAAAAATAAAAAAAATTATAAAAAAAACTTTAAGAGTGTTTGGATGCAAGCACTAAATGTGCTTCTGTTTTAATAGAATAGATTAAAAATCACATATATTTATTTATTATTGGTTTATTTTTTCTATTTTAAAAGTAATTATATAATAAATGTTAATATTATATTAGTCAAGTATTTCACCAATGAAAATGGTCTTAGACCCTGCATAACTTTTTTTGCCAAATATCTAGACGTCTAAATCCATATATAAGCAATATGGTGTAAGAAACTAAGCATATAAGCTAGACATGAAATATTGTTTAATTAGCAGTATTTATTTCAGAACATCCATTTGAAAAAGAGGTATTAATTATTCACGTAACAAACAGAACAATCAGTAATGCACAAAATAGTGCAGAACATAAATATGGGAATCTCCAGCCTCATTGGTAAACTTCTTTACATCTCTCATCATTTTAGTCTGCGAATTTATAGTCGTTGAGCAAGACGTAAAGCATTATATTCCTCTTCGTTTTTTGGTTTCTAGTTCTCTTTGTTTGTCATACATATTATTTTTGCTGGGACTCTTTATCGCTGCAGCGGAGAGCTTGATCAAAACAATTAGAATACACTTAATCATGCCATTACTAACAAATAAATTATACTTTATAATGATATCTAATCCCCAACACCTCCACAAAAATTGCCTTATAAAAAAAAATTGTTTCTTTTACTGGGATGTATCTACTAGAGTTTTTGAGATAAATTATGATTTCAGTAAATATAGTTATTGCTAACCTGGTTTGCATAAATATTCAATATAATATATTTTCTCTAACAATCCACTATAAATTGAACTTTAGGTTAATAGTCGCAAGTTTTGGTGGTCTTCAGGTTGATGGTCATAGATTTTTGTTGAATTAAAAAGGAAATAAATTAAAATATAAATATGCATATAGTAATAATATGGTTAGCAGCACTAAGCACAAGGACGCACTTTCCATAGTGGGAATGCTTGTGATGGGACTATTATAATCCGATGACTTGGTGGACCATCCGCCGTATTTAAATCAACGGCTCCCCTAAGAAACGAATAAATAATACACATTCTAAATAACTAAATCACTCATTTGCTGACAAAAAACAAACTAAATATTATAAATCTAGAATTCCCATCTTAAAACATTAACTTAAACATTAAATTTATACGTGATATCGCCATCTATTTGTTAGGTCATAACTCAAAAGGTAGACAATACAAAAGGAAAGTCTTGCAGTCATCTTGACTCTTTCAGTTATATACTACTCACTATTTAATTTTAGTTATAAATATTTATTTTCGGATATTCCCACAGTCATTTTGACTAATTATAAATTATGATTACTATTTATACATATAATTAAGGAGAGGTGAAGTATCCGATGGTTGAGAATTTATGTAATGTATAATTTAAATTAATTTGATTTTTCTTTGGTTTGCATTTCCATTTTTAACGTTTTCTCTTTCAGAAGTCACTAACAATATTTAAAAATTCATTCGAATTTAGTGGATTATATATCTTGTGCTCCCAAAATTCTTCTATAAACCCGAAAACTGTAAAAAAAGGTTGAAGAAACACAATAATTATAAATGTTAAAAAAATTGGAAAGTGATAACTCAGCCAATACGTTTCATACCATTTGTAACACACACACTGGCCACATTTGCTTTCCCATTTATTAGGGAATATTCCATAGTTAGCTAGCAATTAAAAAATCAAGTAATCAACTGATCAAATAGTCTTTTGGTGCTTTTTTCTTAATAGAGAATTCAGTAGCATTCAAATCATTTAATAATGTTGCATTCAGAAATTATAAATTGAAAATCCATCACTCCAATTTTGTTTATATTAATGATTTTTGGTGAATATTTATATATTATCAACCAAGTTAAATAACAATAGTGGTTAAAGCGAGTGACAAATTGTTGGATAAAAGAATATCACTTGACTAGTTAACTTGAGTTTCCTAGAACAGGCTATCGATCGATAGTGTGACTAGTGAATGATAATTATCATTTTTGTGTGTAATATGAACTTATATTTCAAAATCTAGAATTTTAGAATTTCATTAGTTATGAATGATACTATGTTGTTTTATTTGGCAAATGTTTAAACCGTCTTATATCGCATAGGTCTCGATTAAGTGTATATATCATAAGTATCCGCTTAACGCCTAATAGTTTCTTGAAACTGAGTTTTCTTTTTCTTAACAATTGAAAATACTCGTCTCTTATCGTACGAATACTGATTACCAGTCAAATATTCAAACATATTATTTTTTTTAAAAAAAATATGAATCGAGTAGGTCCATTATTGTTCAGCAAATACACGAGTTTTTTTTTTCTGAACCTTTGCAAATACACGAGTTGATTTTGGTAAGGGTTCAATGCAAATCGTTAAATTTCCATTTCATACAACATTTACAAATTACAATAAATATGTACATTAAGAAGGATAAACATTATCCACTAAAAATGATCTGCATTAAAACATAGAGATATCTAAAAGGCGAAGGAAACAAATAATAATGGGAAAGTAAATTGAGGAAGAAAAAAAAGAAAAGAAATCAGGGCAAGAAGGAATTGGGATCATCTTCGCCTTGCTTGATTCGGATCTCGATTTCAGGTTCGGATTCAGGTCCGGAGCTAGAGCTACCGGGCAAACCGCCACACTTGTGACATCTGGCAACCACCAAGATCTGACGGCAAGAAGGGCAAGACGAGTGAGACCCGAGCCACGTGTCAATGCAAGACACGTGGAACCCGTGACCACACTGCGGTAAAACCCGAAGCTCATCGCCGGCGGAGAATTCCGTCAGACAGATCGCGCACTCGGAGAATTTCTCCGAAGACGGTGATTCCGGCGAGAAAGTCAGCTTCGGGAGAGACTGGAGTACTTTCTTCTTCAGCCCTTTGTTCGCCGCTGCGACCGTCGGTGGAGGAGATTGACCGGAAACGCCTTGAGAGCTCGGAGCAGTTCTGTTTCCGGCTGCGAGACGACGGAGCCAGACGCATCGAGAGACCGCGATAAGGCCGAGAACGCAAATCAAGGCGCAGAGGAGAGCAGCGAGGATGACAACGAGATCGGAATTCAAAGCGGCGGTGGAGGTATCAGTCGCCGGCAACGGAGAGTTGGATTCTCCGAGAAGACGGAAGAGAAGGCGAGCCATTTTCGAGCTTAGTAAAAGAGGAGTGAGAGAGAAAGAGAGAGTTATATTTGGTTTCGGTTGTTTGAGAAATTTGAAAAATGGAAGGATTGATTTGAGTCTGAGAGGTTTTTGGAGAGGCCAAGAGGAGCAGAGATTTATAGAGCAGAGTTCTCCTGGTCTCGCCTTAACAATATCCCTGTCGGTTAAGGATATTTTGGTAATTTTCCGACACGGTGTTTTATCTTTAAAATAATATTATTCTTTGATAGCTGATTATTACACTTGTTGCATTCTGTCAAAGACGAATAAGAAAAAAAAAGTTTATTTATTTATGCTTAACATTAATGTCTTTTTCACAATCTACTTATTACTATGGTCAATTGTTATCTTTTAAGATTTTTTGTTGAATTAAATTCAAAATTTATTAGTTTTAGAATTTATGATTGGTAAATTTTGTAGTGTTTGTGAAAATTGGTTTTAAGAATAAAAAAATGGGATTCTTTAGAAAGCAGAAAAACCAACCTAGACAACTTTTTTAAGAGATCGGAATAAATACTAAACAGTTTGACATATTATATCTTTAGATTGTGTTTTTTTTTTTTTTAAATCCCAAAAATGTTATATCTACGACTAAAATTATAGGTATGTGAGAAATGGTATGCGATGCGTGTGGTGTGACCATGTTTATTGTGTTGGCATTTCATATGTAAGTATGTAACAAATGTGGGCGTACGTGTTCTTGGAATATTGGAACAATAACCGAAAGATTCTTTGGTCAGTTTCGCAATAATTGCCTTTGACCCATAGACACACTCACATAATCACAGAAACGTAACAAACTTATTGTTGTTACGTTCGTAAAACAAATAAACATTAAACAATGGAATAACTTAGCTAATATCGCTATAAGAAAGAAAATTCAGCTAGTTTTTTCTTGTTATGACGGAATGTGGGATTTTTTTTTGGTTTCACATGGCCCATCCAAAGAGCAAAGGTAATTGTTCTCTTGACCAAGAAAAGGTAAAAAAATAATATTAAAGATCCATGGATGGTTGTAAATTGCAAAGGCTATGAAAAAATAAATAAACGAATAAGAAAGTTTAATAAAAAGGTAGAGTCTTAGTGAAGATCAAAGATGCCCTGGTAAAGAAAGAGCATTGCAATATGTTATTAGATGCTAATTTAACTCCAACCGTCCATAGTAAGATCCTACGATTTGCACTCAAAAAACTTTTGCATTTTTATTGGTTTATAATTTAATCAAGGTCTTAATATGTACTTTAAGTAGGTCAAACTACTTATTCGAGGTTTAAGTATTTGCCCAATTGATGATTTTGGCAGGAGAGAACTTAGTTAATGACGATTGCCCTTGTGAAGAAATAGTATGATTCTTAATTGTTGATGCTAGGTGATTTATATTCACAAACCACAAAAATATAGATATTTTGTTACTGAAACTACATCAGGTGCTTTTATAAAACAGCTTTTTATGTAGTTAATTTAGTTTATTGTAACCTGACGTTTTTTGTAAGCGATTTCTTACGCGTATCTACTAGCTTAGTATCCAGAGGAGAATAAAGTATGGAAGATTTTTTTTCGAGATACATTTCTTTGTAGGGCAAACACAGGAAAATGGGCCAAAACCAACCCAAACTAAATTTGATGTGCCAAAAAAAATCCGAACTAAAATACAGTATCAAAAACTATCTGAATTTCAAAATAATTTAAATTTCCTATTCGAATTTTAATATAAGTGTCAAAATCTACTTTGACTAACTTTGATGTTAGTCAACTGTTAAAAAACGCTGACGTGGCATGACAGAATATGACTTGGCATGACACGTTATTATCTTACCAAAACGACGTCGTTTTACTAAAACAAAAAATTTTAAAATTTTCCTCTTTCCTAGATTCGAACCCAAAACTCTCTATACCATATTCAAGTGCGCAGACCAGTTGAACCACGAGACATTATTACTACGTTTAACAAATACATTTATATATTATTAATACGCCTGTCTAAATTCGAAAAAAAATGATGTATTTAATTAGGAGTAAATTAAACTCCCAAAATCAAATAAGGGTTAGACAGTTTAAATTAGAAAAAAAACAAAACAACAACGTATTCAATTCCTATCTAAATTCGGAAAAAAAACAAAACAACGAAGTATTTAATTTCTTCTAAATTCGAAAAAAACAAAACAACGACGCATTTAATTCCTATCTAAATTCAAAAAAAAAACAAAACAACGATGTATTCAACTCGTCAAAGACGTGAAGCGAGCGGTTGGTGATGGCACGCGCTCGCATCAGTCATTTCATGGAGGCTCAGTTTTTTGGAATCTCTTGCCGTCGATTATTTGACGAGAGCGAGATCATCTCGGTCGCGGACGAAGACGAAGCAGATGGAAAGGGTTCCGGTGGTGCAGTTCGCATCAGGTGGAAACACGTTGTCGTTTTATTTATTTTTTTGGATTTAAACAGACGTATTAATAATATATAAATGTATCTGTAAAACATAACAATAATGTCTCGTGGTTCAACTGGTCTGCGCGTTTGGATATGGTATATAGTGTCTTGGGTTCGAATCTAGGAAAGAGGAAAATTTTTCAATTTTTTGTTTTAGTAAAACGTAAAGTTTGGATAGGAAATTTAAATTATTTTGGAATTCATATAATTTTTGGCACCATATTTTAGTTCGAATTTTTTTCGGCACATCAAATTTAGTTCGGGTTGGTTTTGGCCCTTTTCCTAGGCAAATACATTTCGCCACCAGAATGATACCACGTGCACACTAACTGGACGCACACTAACTGGGCGCACACTAACTGGACATGTGTCAGTCGAGCTAAGAAAATGAATTAGATCGTTTGCGCTTTGTGCAAACTGTAACTGCAATACAGCACTATTTTTACAATATTTCGACAATTCCGAATCCATCATCAGAATTAAACATTGATTCGTACAATCGAAGTTCAAACTCTAAATCCATATTGTACGATCAGAACTTCAAAAGTGTCAAGTATTTAACCACGAAAATCATTTATTTGTTACAAAAAAAAAAGAAAATAATTTCTATTAGTTTTACTTTTATGTATTACAATTTTTACTTTTTTTTTGTAACGGCATTTATCAATGATCACGGTGTATATCCGTATATTACAAATTATTGTGTGTTCATATATGGTTACTAGACCAGAAGCAAATAAAATAATGCCCAGGAGATCATTTTCATACTTAATATATGATAAAGAAAAATGTATATTATCTTTGTTGTCATCAAATAACCTAATTACGCATCTCATGGCCGTACAGACTACAGAGTCTCTAGTATCGGGATTTTAGTACATTATAAATGTGGGATGTTTTTCTCTAAATATGAATATGTATGTAGACATGTATAGTACGTTGTTCCAAGTTTTGTATAATTTGAGCTGACTTATGTTTTAGATAGACTATGAATAATAATAAATTATGTGGAGAATTGGTAACCAGACAGACTCGGCCGAATATATGGTCGTCCATGTTACTTGTCAATGGTCTTAAAAACTTTGTCCCAACGATGATGATACTTAACTAACTTCAAAACAACAGGTGTAAGACGCAACGGTTTGGTGAAGAAAGTGGAGAGACACTTGTCAGATGCTCTTTCAAAAAAAAGTTTTAATTTAGATATCATTTATATAGTTCTTAGTTGTTTTTCATTGTGTAAAACATTATGACTTTCTGTTTTTTTTTTATTTATTTTAATAATCTTGTTATAGAAGACAAACAAGGGAACAACCTTTCTTTCATTTACGCGAGGGTTATCTCAAAATCCATAGATTAAAAAACGAAGAGATGCTTTTGCGAAGTAATCGGTCGATACGTTTGCCGTTTTCAGAATAAAACAAAAGAAATTTATGAGAAATTAGGAGAGGGATTGGCGATGTCCTAATGAAAATCCACAGATCGCTGTCACTTGGAGACCCAAATTAATAGCTCCGGTTAGTTTATGTGAATTGGAGGCTGCGCAGATAATCTCAAACACAAAAGAAACATTTAAAATGCCCTAAAGTTTTCATTTTGTATAACAATACAATATACATTGAAACTTGAAAGTTACAACTTACAACTAATTATCTGATGACAAGTATTACTAATGAATAAGTATAAGGTTTAGTCTACAGAAACTAGCTAGTTACCGAAATATATAACTTTCCCATAAAAGACTTTTTCATTTTTGTTCTAATGTTAAGACCTTTTAAAAAGTTTTGAAAAAAGAAGGAATACTAATGCTTAAGATTATGCATGCTAAGGAGGTATAGGAGGAGGGAACGTGTGAAAATAGGACTTTCTAAATATAGTAAATCGATCATTTTTGTTAAAAATGAGTATTAATTTTCTGGTTGACTCTTTCTCTTCTCAGTGCACGCTCCACTTCCTGTTTTCTCACCGCCCACTTCTTCTTTCTCCACACATGGTCAATTTCTTTTTTACTCGTTAAATTTTAAAAGTTTGGATAATTAATAGGAAGATCACATCTAAACATGTCACTATACAAAAACCTTTTTTCAGACCATATATTAAATGATTATGGGCAAGTCTATAATCATCTCCCATTACTAGTGTATAGTCAAACCGAGGAGGAAACTTCATTCCTCCATTAATTAATCAATTGCGAGTTTGAAAATAATGCAGCTTCGAGGAAAACGCATTAAATTTGACCAAAATCAATCAATTGTGGGCACGAGATTCCTCTATGCCACATCTTCGGTTTAAGACAATGACTTTAGCATTTTCCCACGTTGTCTGAAGGCCAATCTAATACCTTCAACTTTTCAAAATGGCCTCGAGTATTTCATCAGAAAAGTCAAATTATTTATGTTAATGAATTATCTAAACATAAATTATAGTATAAACTATAAACAAGATACTTCCTCCGTTTCATGTAGAGTGTCATTTTGACATTTTTCATACAAATTAAGAAAATTTATAAAAATTCTATTCTATCCCTAATTAATATATTAAACAAAATTTTTCTCTCTAATTAATATTTTAAAACAATAAGGTTAAAATTGGATTAAAAAAAACTACATTGAAAACACAAAGTGATACTTTTTATCAAACAAAAATAAAATGTTAGAATGACATTTTTTATGAAACAAAGGGAGTAATAGACCATGTTGGGAGTTGGAAGTGGAACTTGGAACATAACCGTTGTTTAGGACTTAACATGCATAGATTTTTACGTGGTGTTTACTGTTTATTAAAAACCACCAAGAAAAACTAATCCAATAATATGTGAAATTTGTCAATGTTTATTCTATGTACTATTGATATTGGGAAACTATGGTTTTTGATTCTTTGGTCGTTGTGGTTGTTATGTTTTACACGATCTTTGATTGATGACCATCAGAAGCAAATCTTTAAAGATCGAAACCTTCTTTACCTTTGTGTGTGGGGACTCTGTTGTCGATTTGATACTGATGGTGATGTTCAAGGCTCATAATAGCCGCATCCCGATCTCGAAGTCAACCAAAACCGCGATGAAATTTCCGCATTATACCGATCTAGAGAACCGGATTTCTGATGTCGGTTTGTTAACTATAAAAGCGTCCTTAGATTTTTTGGTTAAGGTTGGATTCGGAGTGGTTTGGATTGGTCTTTGATTTGTACTTTCCGGTTAACTACAACTTTATCTCAAAGTAAAGATGATCGGTAAGTGAACCAAGTGGGTTTTAAGACCACACATAAAGTCAAACTCAAATAGATACGGATTCCATGTAAATAGCTATACGAGCAGAGGAGACGAGAGCTATATTTCCAGATGGTTGCAAGAGTGAAAAGTGATTGATAACAAACATAGATCTTTGGATTTGCTCTCAAATTAGTTGGTTGAATCAAAGTGAGTCTTTCTACAAGTAATACATTTCTCAAAAAGATCAAATACAAAATGTAATCTTACTTTTCTGAGGGTTCTATTCTTGTTTTCTCCTTACAGATCAAACCTCACATTCCATTTTCCTTTCAAGTTCGTGTTGAGAGTCCAATTGTTTTCTCTAATCTGCATATAAGGCACCTGTAAGAAAGGGAGAGAGAGAGAGGCAACACATTCTCTTCAGTAATATGATGAGAGCAATAGCATTGTGAGGCAAAAGCTCGGAACAGTGAGCTCAAGAGTAAAATTTTAGAAGTAACTACATATAATTCAGATTTCAGTACCTTCTCAAACATTTCGTAGCCAACTCTGAGGCGTAAATCTTGATCTTTCTGAAACTTCCATATGTTCCAATCAAATTCAGCAGCTCCTTTTGGGTTCCTCTGTCTCAAAAAATCATAAAATCCCGGTCCGTTTTAGTTTCAAAACCCATGAAGAAACATAAACTGATGAAGAAAGTTCCTGAAGCATGAAGAGATAACCTGAACGAAGTCCTGGTCAAAGTCACATCGTCCTTTAATATTGAAGGTTACAAGCTCATCAGTTATCACAGGAAACTTCTTTTTGCCACGTACAAGACACCGAAGCTTATCGCGTTTATTATAGTGCAAGCCTACTCCAACGCTAGTCGAAGCCTATATGCGGAATTCGTGGCATTAAAATGGTTGTAAAAAGGTTCAAAGAGCTCAAGCCAAGAAACACAAAATTTGAGATGTAAAACCTCATGAAAAAAGTGTCTTATCATCGCACAGAAGTAACTTGGCGCTCCAGCTCCTGTATCTAGCTCTCCATGAAGCTATTACAAATGAAAACCAACCAAGAAATATAAACAACCTTAGCCAAACTAACAAAGCCAAACATCACTCTTATTTGAGAATCAACTAATCGAAGTTTGAACCTTTCTTGTTGACATTAACCTTAACCATGAAAATGGTCAGTAATCCAAAACTTAACTAAGGATCTGGCCAAATTTTGAAAAAGCTAAATACAGGCTAAGAACAAATCTTCCTAAAAGAGACATCATCTATTCCTATTTCAGCCTAAACAGCTAACGACACTGAGGCAAATCAGATAAAGATTCTAAAGCCTATCTGTTTAGTTGTCCGCGTCTCATCTCCATATCTGAATAGAAAATAAGCCTTCTACATATATAAAACCCTTAGGTTGCAATTTCTACGACGCAGACCATAAACCCTCAAAATCTTAACTTATAAATATCAAGTAAGAGGGCTTTTGACCCGGAAAGAAATGAAGAAAGTAGTCAAAGAAGAAATTGCAGAGCGAAGCAATAAAGATTTGAAAAGAATGGAGCTGAATCCGAAGAACTAATTCGAAGGAGACAGAAAAAGCTGGAGCTACCTGCAAACGAATCTGGGAGTTCACCGGGAGCTTCTCCTTGGCATGGATTTTCAGAGACCTGGAATTTGTAGAATACCTCAGAGAAGTCTCCATTTTTTTCAGTTAATTTTTCTCGGGAAAAACACTTACCAAAAGCACAAGTAGAGCCAGCGACCAAATCCTAGTACATGTGGACATATCGGTTTATTATCAGGTTCAATTCGGTTTACAAAATCTTACCAAATTAACTACGCTTTACAACATTTGGTTTGGTTTTTTAAGGTGTGCTATTTGAGCATTTAAAAAAATTTAATTTAATT
The DNA here is from genome assembly GCF_000478725.1 of Eutrema salsugineum. Classification (NCBI taxonomy): domain Eukaryota; kingdom Viridiplantae; phylum Streptophyta; class Magnoliopsida; order Brassicales; family Brassicaceae; genus Eutrema; species Eutrema salsugineum. Next base: position 8,328,019 of record NW_006256612.1, read on the forward strand.
TGGTTTGGTTTCTATGCCCACACCCAATAACAAGTCGCCACGTAAGAGTCAGATATTTTTAAAAATTATAGACCAACAAATACGGGTTATTTAGTGTACCAGAACCGGTCCAAATGTTACATCTTTTTCTCTATCCTCCTTTGTACTGTAATATACTTTAGACAAATTATGGGACAACAATGCTTGAAGCTTCAAACTTTTCTTATCAGTGTTCTAAAAAAGTCTTCTTCACTTCTCTTCAGGGGGCGTCACCTTAAGCAGCTCTATGTTTAACTCAAACGTAGCTCCAGGCTGCAACAAAATATACATGGTTGTTTTCTCTTAAACCCGAAACACAAACTACATTTTGTAAACAGATTCTACAAAAGACGGAGCTTTCCTCATATACAATTTGTAGGTTCTCACCGGTATCTCGTTCATTCCTTTCTGACCATAACCAGCTTCAGGAGTAACAATCACAGTTCTCTGCAAGAGTAAAAAAGAGGTTAAGAAACTCCTGATATGCCTAAACTTGAAAGTAAAAGCTGTAAGTAGTAGGAAGCAAAAATGGGCGTGCTGGTTTTTTAACCTTGCCTCCAACTTTCATTCCTTCAGTTATGTAATACATTGCTGGAGGAGGTTTTGGTGAAGCCTGTGCAGAGAACAACCCATTTGGGTTGTCTACGAATTCACGTTTCCTTTCTTTCCCTGGCGTAGATCCGACCTTGAACTCGTAAGGCTGTTGCATAAGAAAATAGCAACCATCAATGGGAACTATGCACGATCTTAAAGATTAAAAGAAAGGGATATGGTTAAGTAACCTGAGAAATACTACGGTTTCCAGCCAAAAGCTTGGATTCTCGTGTAGAAATTGCAGTGATGCTTCTGTATCGGCAATCGAAATGCACCTAAATCATTACAATGTAAAGGCGAGAACTCGATTTCGATATAGAGTAATCAAAAGGGGGTTTTCTGCAGTTGAATCATTAGAGAGACCTGAGCAGTTGATCCTTTAGTGGCTACTGGACCTTTTCCTTCCTCAATGTCATAGAATTTCAATCCTTCAGCTGCCAAGAACAGAGCAACAGAAATTTGTAACAAGCTTCAGTATAGTTGCTCACACAAGTAAAGCAACTCCCTTTTACCAACTCACAATCTCAACTCTAGAAACCCAATTCACAAAGAGAATCATCATAGCGAAAACAAAGAACCCTAATTTCTCTGAAATTTTTGATTTTTAAGAATCAGAATCGAGAAGAACACATTACAAGCCCTAACAGCGAAAATTGTGCGGAATACGAACCGATAGTTAAGAAGAGAGCGAGGGACTTAACGGCTAGTGGAATACTCCTCGAGAGGGATAGCTTTTCTGCCTCGTCTCTCTCTGGCATCCGAAGAGCTCGGAGGTAGAACGAAGAAGCTCGTCAATGGAAGCGAGCCGAGAAGAATCATATTCGCGTCTCTTCTAGATATGGGAACCGAAAAGGTTACGGATTGAGTAAAGGGTCGAGATTGATCTGCCTCAGAAATCGACGAGATTCGAGGAAGACGAGAGTGATGATCAGATGCCCATCTGTGTAAGCTACTAATGGCAGCCATTGATGAAGAAGCAGAGAGAAAGAGTGAGAGTGAGAAAGCTGTCATAAAACCCAGCTTCAGAGCCCCATATCCATATCCCAATTTTCTTCCTGCTTAAAATGACCTTTGTACCCCCAACAGCTGGTTAGTGAAAACAAAACAATACGTTCGCAAAACGCAGTCAATAAATTGGAATCTTTCCTTTTTTAACGTGCAAACCAAGTTTCCTTATTGGAATGATTAAGTTACGTCTATATATACACAGTATATGAGATGCACAATAACATACTACAACCTAGAGAAAAAAATCACATCAAACGAAGTAAGCCAAAAAATAATCTTAACTTCTTCCTCTTTTTTCTTTTCTTTATATTTGATCATAAATAGCTTATCTTTTCATATCCTCGACGAGATTCTTTTCAAATTGGATCCCAAATCTCTGGTAATAATGCAATGCACAGAGAGATCTATCAGATCACACATATCCAACGATTCGTATTTCAAATCACTTGATTGGGAATTTTATCGGTTTAATCAGTCTTTGTTGCCCTCTCCGATGGAATTAAATGAGAAGGTGGACGTCATGACGATGGTTCATGATGATGAACGCTTCTCCTTTCCAAGTGTTACAATGGAAATGATTGATAAAATCTCACCATATGCTCAGAATCTGTTGAAGAAGAAAAATGAAACAGAACTTAGAAAAAGATTCTTAGTTGAAGAAGAAACAAAACTGGAGGTGCTTTCTTCTTCTAAGTTCCTGAACGTGGTGAGAATCAACAAAAGAAGAAGAGTGAAGTAGACAAATCCATATCATGTGACTAATTTTGATTAATTGAATACAAGTTTATTAGTTAAGCCAAGCGGATTGTTGTTCAAATGTTACATATTTTTTTTTTCTTTTTTTTTGTACACACCATATGTTTTCTTCTATTATCTACCAGAAGATGATATTATCAAAATTAAAGTGACGAAATGAACTATGACATTGGACATAGTTAATAGTTTTAAGTTATTAGACAGTTTGCGCTAAAATCTTCCAAACATATGAAGGTTATTTTAGTCAACGTTGTGCAAAGAGCAAATGCGACTTCACCTTAACAAATAACAAAAGAGAACAAAAAAAAAAAACTCCAACACAACGATAGCCAATAAAGCATACTGAACAATAAATGAAAAACTCACCAGTTAATCTTTTTTATATGTATCATCGTACACCAAAGTTTAATAGATTGACAAGAAAAAACAAGGTTTTTTCTTTATTTTCCACGTAAAGACTGAATTAGCAAGCAAAAGTCTAATAGTTTGTTTCAGAAAAAGGATTTTTTTTTTCAAAATGACCCTTTTTGGTATGTCATGCATGCTGTGAGACCAAACTAATCGACATTGTCTTGTGTATGTATGGTCTTCTTTCAGTAATGTTATGTATGTATGGTCTTCTTTTCAGTAATGTCTCAAACAAGCGATTGAGAGGTCATGGGTACAAACAGATTGGGATACGGATATGGTTTTGAATTTTGAACTATGTTGTAAAAGTTCTCTTCTTCTTCACTCTTGTTTTTCTCAACCTCTTCGATTTCCGATGCAGTTCAATCTTATATACAGTTTAACTAATCACATATGCACATATTTCATGACAAAACAGGAAAATATATCTTTATAAATGTACACCGAAGTTACGGGATCGAAACCCCAATGGCCAATATGTTAAACTTAAAATGTTAAACTTAAAATGTATACGTTGATATGTTTTGTCAAAACTAATGTTTGTCAAAACTTAAAATGTATACGTAGTCTAATAAATTAAAGTATATTATTTTCAGTGTAATTTTGATTGAATTTGTTGATATGTTTTGTCAAAACTAATGTTTGACCCCAATAGTTTTTTGTTCAAACTTTTAAATTATGGTAATATAAATCAAATTTGTTTATTACGACTAGATAAAAATTATTGCTAACTCCACCATTGATTTTAGTTCAACGATATTCACTTTTTTACCATTATTTTGCTGAGATTTCTTTAATTAATGACATATATAAACTTATTTATTTTCAAATTATGGTATTATATGTCAAATTTGTTTATTACGAGTCTGATGAAATTTATTGTTAGTTTCGCCGCTGGTTTTGAGTAATTTTTTTAGTGTTCAACGGTATCCACATTGACCCATTTTCTTTTCTTGTTTTGCATGAAATTTCCTTAATTAGTTTAATGCATTAAATTATTTACTTTGTTGATTCAATATGTTTAAAATCGTACTTTGACCCATACTATTATCGTATCAGATATTGAAACGTGTCACAATCGCACTTAGTTGTAATTTAATTATTGTACTACATCTGAACTTTTTTACGCTTTATATAATAGGCTAAGATACAATTACCAAACAACTAAAGTAAAAAATAATCATAGAAAAAAACTAAAAAAAAATTCTTAATGTCTCCGACTCCAACCATGAATAGTTTACCTTTACATATCCTTGACGAGATTTTCTTCAAAATGAATCCCAAATCTTTGGCGCTGATGCGGTGCACCAACAGATTTATGGAATCTCATATATCCAACGACATAAAATTCAAATCTGAATACCTGTCTCAGTTTGAATCCAGTCTGCTTCATATCTCCAGTGGTGGCTCCACATTGCTATGCTTCCACCCTTTGGGTGATTCTAGGCTATTTCTAAACGATAAAATCTTAGAGAAGCCGTGTCGTATCCTTGGTTACTGTTCTGGCCTTCTCTTACTCTTGATTGATGGATGTTTTTGCATCACCAATCCCCTCACAAAAAAGTTTCGATTCTTGAATTACTCCGAGTGGGAAAGACCAAAATGCATTGGGTTCACGGTTGATCAAATCAATCAAACTACTCAGGAATTCAAAATTGTCCGCATAATCGCACACCACACTTCAAATCCAAATGAAACAATGTATAAATTCGAGATCTACACTGTAGATTTTTGGAGATCGTCAAGAACAACAATTACGTGCCTCTCAAGCGACCTCATGACAAAAAAGAAACCCGTTTATCTGGACGGCACACTTCACTGGTTGAGAGAAGACAGAAGTATCGTAGCTTTCAATCCTGAAACCGAGCAAGCACGATTGATCATTCCAAGCCAACCCCACCTGGAATCGAGCATGAGAGTCTTGCTTGGTGCCAGTGATAATCACCTGACATTGATATCAGCGACCATGGAAATGATTTATGTTTTTACCCTCGAGAGTATCCTCACTGATCCTAAATGGATCCTCGCGAAACGGATCATGAACGAGGCAGTGCAGAAAAATATTACGTTGTCTTGGGACGTGGAGGCATACGACGGCAAATGTATAGTGGTAAGGACAATGACTAATCTTACAGATTACCAAATGGTTAATGGCTATGACTTGAGAGTGAACAAGTGGGACATCGTGGGTTCGTTGCCAAGCTGGTGCGATGGACTTCGAGACTTTTATCAGTATAAGCCATCATGGTCTTCTGTTATTGGACTAACTGATCAGGAGGATGAGCTTTATCATAATCTCTTCATAGTTAAATATGCCCGCGTCTTGGCCGTGGAGGGTATTATAAGATTCATTAATCATAATATATGCATCTAAATCCGTTTACTTTATAAAAATAAGAACTGTGTTTTTTTTTTCCTTTCAATTCTGAATTTGTTTGCTGGTGTTTTTAATCATATCTTTTTAATAAATAAAACTCCTTATTTTGTTGTCTAACAAAACATAATTCGGCAAGTTTATACATTGGACTTTCAAAAGATAATGTAATGTGACTGATGACATTGGAAGAAGCTCGCATTAATCATATATTCAGATCTTCAATTTCACGGTGACAAATATGATGTTCAATTCGACGATTATAGGAAAACAATATTCTGAAGAACAATGTGAAAATAGTTTAATAAAAATGAGAGTAAAAAATATGATTCTGATTGATCTCATGGCTTTGGGCTTTGAGGTCCTAAACACAATAATCAATTATACTAAGCCCAAAGAAGAACAAAGTAATTGGAAATTAGTACAGTAAAACCTCTATAAATTAATAATGTTGGACCATGATATTTTATTAATTTATTATGATATTAATTTATAGAGAAAATTTGCTTTCCGCATATAATTTTCTAAAAATTTGTTTAGAATAATGTTATATTTTAACAAATTTTATAATATAAATTATGATTAACAATTATAACTATCACAATAAAATAGTTTTTAAACATCATATTGGATTGTTCATGTAAAAATATACATGTTTATATGTTTAAAATTTATAAAAAAAAACATAGCTACTATCAGTATTATTGATGATAAAATTGAAAATAACACTACAATACATTTAAAAACATTTACAAGTAAGAAAATTAATTATCACATCAAAATATCATCATAAATTTTTGATGTATATAGTAAAACAGCATTAAGAGCTACTGATATAATAATTAGAGAGATGAGAACCAATAAATTTTTTAAGTAAAAACAAACACATTAGTCATCTTTTAGAATATTAGATTTACATATTTTACATAAATTGATATAATTATTAATTTATGTTTTTGTTAGGACCATATATTTACATAAAAATTTTTTTAAAAAATATTATCTTATTATCGGATTTTTACATTGATCCGACTTGAGACCAATAAAATTTATAATAATTATTAATTAATTGAGTATTAATTTATAGAGGTGCTACCATAATTGAATAGCATTCCTTTGATTCGTGAACCTACACCCTAATTTTCTCCCTTTCCAAAAGAAAAACGCTCACCGATCATGATCAATCGCTTACCTTCCCATCTATTAGACCAAATGCTCGGCAGATTGGAACCCAAATCTCTGGCACTACTTCGATGCACGAATAGAGATCTCCGATCGTATATCTCCGATCCGAATACTTCAACCGGGTCGTCGGATCCAGTTTGCTCCACACATCCGGCGCCTACAGTGCTCTCTCCAGCATCCCCTTCGGATCGAGTTTACCGGGAACCAAACATGAAGTCCCGAGCTCGTGTCGGATCCTCGGCTCCTGCTCCGGTTATGTCCTTTTCGCGATCTGTCATAAGCTCTGCGTCGCGAATCCCATCACCAAGAGGTTTCTGTTTTTGGATCCTCCCGATGTTGGCCTTGGAAGAATAATACGTAGCGAGCCAGGCCTGGTGGGAAGAAATCACATCGGATTCGCCGTAGAGAAAATCGATCGAACCACACAGAGATTCAGAATCGTTCTTGTAACTTATCTCAAAATGATATCCGCAACCAAAGAATCGATTTTTGAGTTGGTGGTTTACTCGGGAGATTCATGGAGAGCATCGAGAAGGACCGTTGCTAACAGTCAAGCAAACTTAAAAAGCGTACCAAGCCTGTTCTCTTGGATTGCAATCTTTACTGCCTGTTAGAAGACGGAAACATCATTGCTTTCAATCTCGAGATGGAGCATGCTCGGCTGATTCCTGGACGGGATCATCAGGGATCGAAGAAACTGTTTCTCGGAGCCGTGGAGAAACGCCTGACCTTAATCTCTCCTAGTGAGCAAGTAATATCCGTTTATACACTCGAGAAAATAATTATTCAAAGTTTTAGTTGCTACGTTTTAAGGTTAAAATTATTCAAAGTTCGATCTTTTTTTTCCCTTCAATCATGTGCAATCTTAGAAAATAATCAAAGATTTCCTCCACAAACATCTGCCTTTTATTCTGAGGCCGACCAAATGATTCCAATTTCCAGCGTACAATATAATAAACAAACAAATCAAATACCTTAAAGCACACGCGATCAAGAATCGAAATTTACACCATATATATATATACGGAAAAAAACTCTCTGGACAGATTACAAAAGATCACCCTATGCCATTGTTGGGAATATACCTGAGAAGTTTGGAATCTTATCAATGTGTTTCAACGCGTTCTCAGCGACCTGCCGCGTTCTAAAATCAGCGTTTTGGAAAGCGTCTACAAGCGCAGCGCTCACGTTCGGTTCTTCTGCGACTTCTCTTGCTATCTCTTCAATCCGCAAGATCCTTTCCACCATCCAAACCGCTCTCCTCGTCAGCTTCTCTGTTCGGTTCTTTGTCAGAACGTTTAGTATATGCCGTATCCCGTCCGCATCGTCAAGTATCTTGACCCCTTTCTCTACATCTAACCCGTCTCCTAACAAGCTCGAAAGAGCTGCAAGCGAGGCCTCGACCACTTTCTCATTCTCATGGTCCAAAGAGAGCCACTAGTTTCTCCACAGCTTCGCCTTCGACAAGGCAAAACGTTTCTCTCAAGGAACATATTCCCCGGTGGATCTTGCACAGCCCTGTCACAACGTGCGGTTTGCTCATACATGAGAAGATGGAGCCACAGTAGTTGGGAGGAGGCAGATCGGGCATCCGTGACAGGTTTATAGACTCTAGTGAAAGATTCTCTAAAGCCATGGCAGAGACCATCTGTATGTTATCTTGACCGTTGGACTGAAGCAGATGGATGAAGAGCGAGGCAACGTTGTACTCACGGCAAAAGTTAACGGCCCGAGGCTCGTTGTTGAACGCAAAAGTGATCCGAGCAAGTATACGCACAAGCCCTTCAAGAAAATTCCTCTCAAACCGCATCCCCTTGATCTCCCCTTGGCGGATTCCAATCACTTTGGAGATGATTTTCTCAAAAGCACCAACTCCTAACATTTCTCGAGTAAGACCCAAATCCCTCTCAGGCAATTCCGCTAAGAGACCAGCAGCTGCAGCCTGTTCTTCAGAGATTGGTGTCTTCTCTGAAATGATCGCAACAAGGCTACCTAGTTGTCCAGCAGTGCCACGCAAGGCGTTGGCTAGCTCTTCACTCATTAATGGAGAAAGGTTATGAAGAAGCTTTATGCAAGCCAAACGCAGATCATCATTCTCTCGTACCTCTACAAACTGAACCAAACTGATGATTGCACCGGAGGTTTTGATTGCAGACACCACATGTATAATTGTCTTCGGGCAACCGGTGAGTCCAACAAGAACCTCCAAGAGCTTGCACTGGATCGCTGGACCCGTGTTGCTGATTAGATACAGCAGGTTCTCCACTCTGTTCTCTGAAACAAGAGTGGCTTTGTCAAAGTCATATCCAATGTTCACTATGTTAGCGAGGATAGTGGCAGAGACTTCTTTCAACCGAATCGGAAGGTTGTTTGGCCCTATGTAAAACAGATCTTTGATAAGTGGCGAGAGAATTCCAATGCTGATCAAAACCTTTGCACTCCCTTCAAACGACGAGATTTTGTTGAGAGCTCTCAGGGCAGCTTCACGTTGGGGCATGTCACCACTTCTCATAAGATCGACAAGAGACGAACCCACAGTCTGAGCCACATGAACCTTCATATCATTATTCAAGGCTAGCTCCCCAAGAAAGGAAGCCATGGAGAGCTTCGTTTCAGGTGAACCTGAACATAATTGACAAGAAAATCAAGACTTGACCATATCTTAAGCAATTCTGTCAGAGCTAGTTCGATTAAAAAGAAAGTAGGGATTTATCATTCACCTTCAAGGAGTTTTTCTAGAAGAGGTTGGAGTCTACCATAGGAAGCCATCTGCTTAACAATTTCCTCTGACCTCTCCATGTTTTCCAATGTTTTATCAGCTTTCTCAACAACTGAGACGTTTACTGAGTTGCTGCTTGTCAGACCAACCAATAAAATAAGTGCTCCGTTAATCGAACCAATCTTCTCGCACAAAGCTTCTGATTTGGAGAGCTCACACAACAAGGAAACAGCTGCTTCTCTCCCCTTTGACGGCTCGTGTGACAAGAACTTAACTAGAGTACGCACAGTATCCCCTTCAGCTAGTATTAACTGCAAGATGCTGAAAAACTTTAATTAGAATCTACCATAACAAAATGCAATAGCAGAGATTATAAACAAGAAAACGAGAGACAACCTTGCTCTCCTCATCTTCTTCAACGACAACTTGAAGAGTCTGTAAAGCCTTATACCGCACTTTATGGCTGTTACTCTTCAACATGTCGATGATCATACGAATAAGCTGAGAGTTGCGTACACCCTGTCTATTCGATCGGATGCTCCTGCAGATTTGTCGCACGTGCATCAATGCTTGCAAGATATCTGTCTCGGCATTTCCAAGAAACAGCGACTGACGAGCAATGTCAAGCTTTGCGGCATCATTCCTGGATCTCCACTCTTGGATTGTGTTACGCAGAGCTATGCTGGGGCTCACGTCAAGGCTACTCAGCTCCTGAGAGGTTATAGGGCAAGATGGAGGTCTCCCACTGTCTCGGCATTCCATGAACCATTTTTCAATGGCTTCACGCTCGAATGTTCGGCCATTCTCTAAAGTGACAGGATCGTGCATAACCTGCTTTGTCAACGGACAGATGAATGCTTCATAGATATGGTCTACTCCTCGCTCGAAATGAGAGCTATCATCTGACTCGTTTCCATCCCAGCTTCCATCCATCTTATTAATGCACAACTCACTGCAAATTAGCAAAATAAACTCTTGATTATGAAACAGAATGCTTTGATCCTGAAGGAGAGTCCAACAAGAGTCAAGAAATTGAATTCTCAAATGCAGTAGTTTGGTAAGAAAGTGTCCAAATTTGATAGTTAATGAAGCCGAAAGTTTTGGAAATACAAAAGGGGATAATACCAGATTTGGCTAAGTTCTTTCACAGTTAGGTTCTCCCGGATTCTTTCATAGCAAAGGAAACAAAACTCAGTATTTCAACTATAACATTAAATTACGAAAAGCAAGAGTCTCCCACAATCATCATTCCCATCAACCTAAATATAGCATGATTACCAAATTTAGCAATACTCGTGGGAAAATAAAAGAGAGAGAGACAAACATTTCAGGTAAGCGTTTTCAAAAACACAAAAGAGAAACAGCATACCAAGCAGTTCCGATCTGAGAAGCGCCTCAAAGCTACAGAGAGGGGCTAATACAAAACCTTAGTTTCTTCTTCTAATTTGAAAATTCGAAAAATGACCACTTCTTAATCTCTTTGAGCAAAAAACGCGCCAGAAAGTGTGACTTCTTCTTCGTCCATGGATCCAACTGTAAGCAATTGAGCAGCTTGCTCCTACTCTCTTCTCGAGCTTCAATTCAACAGGGTTCTTTATTCGCCGTGCGAGGGCGAGAGAGACAGGGAAGGAAGAGACAAGAAGAAGATGGGTTCGAAGAAAATGGGAAGAAAAAAAAAAAGGCACCAAACGCTGACTAAAATCGAAAAGTCATGAGAGAGAGAGAGAGACGTGGAGCCACCAAACGCCAACTTGACAAACAGCCTGGCTGTTTACACACAATAGGCTCGATAACATTGGGTCGGGTTATTATTACCCACCCAGAATCATACCAGGGGTGACCCGGAAAGCTTTAGACTTGGGCTAATGGGCTTATTATAAACGATTATTACGAATGGAAAAGGGCCAAAATCAACCCGAACTAAATTTAATGTGCTAAAAAAAATCTAAACTAAAGTACGGTGTCAATTGCTATCTATACTATATAAAAATTCAAATTTACGATCTGAACTTTAATATATGGGTCAAAATCTATCTTGACGTTAGTCAACTGTTAAAAAATGCTGACGAGGCATGACGGAGTATGACATGGCAAGAGACACGTCAGCTTACTAAAAACGACATCGTTTTGGTTGGATGAAAAATTAAAAAAATTGTTGTTCCCTGGATTCGAACCTAAGAAGCAGAGCACCGTAGACAAGCACGTGAACCAACTGAACCATGAGAGATTTTTGTTATTTAGTATACACATATCTATATATACAGATATATTTCTCTTTTGTCGATGGAATATATATATAAAAGCCTTCACCAACTCGGATAACTTGTTTTTATTTATTTAATGACAATGTTGTTTTTGTTTATAAACGAAAAAAAAAATTGATTTTAGAGGAAAAACAGATTTTTACCGTCACCTTCAGATATTGATTTTCAGAAAGGAAAATATATTGTTTGCGTGATTTTAGAGAAAAAAAATAAATCAGAGAGTGAATGTCGAATATAGTTATGATATATCTATATTTTAATAGATATTAAGTTGCTACTAAGTACACATGTCATCATTTACAATATAAATGTTACACATTTCTTATATTTTAATATTATTTTTTACAAACTAATTTCTTATTTAAAATATATACTTTTATATTAAACATATAATAAATAGTCTTAAGATACACACGTGTTGATTTTGAAAATAATTAAAGGATAAAATTAAAAAAAATCAAGTTATCCAAGTCGGTGACGGCTTTTATATATATTTTTGCCATCGACAAAAGAGAAATACATCTGTATATATAGATATGCGTGTACTAAATAACAAAAATCTCTCATGGCTCAGTTGGTTCACGTGCTTGTTTATGGTGCTCTGCTTCTCAGGTTCGAATTCAGGGAACAACAATTTTTTTGATTTTTCATCCAACCAAAACGGTGTCGTTTTTAGTAAGCTGACGTGTTGACTAAGGTCAAGATAGATTTTGACCCATATATTAAAGTTCAGATCGTAAATTTTGAATTTTTATATAGTACAGATAGCAATTGGCACCGTATTTTAGTTTAGATTTTTTTTGACACATCAAATTTAGTTCGGGTTGATTTTGGCCGTTTTCCCTATAGCCTCGTTTAGTCGAGCATCGTTCTCTCGATCTCTGGGCAGAAAACTTCGGTTGAGCTCTGGATCACTTGTACCCGTTTCTGGTGTAACCTTTGATTTGTTCATTTTTGTGTTTGGAGCTAAATTTGCGATGTCGGGAGATGAAGGGATTGAGATTTACGAGGAAGGAGAGGAAATCATGGATGTGAGTAACGAGGCAGAAGCGAAAACCGAGTTTGAGAAAGGGAAAGGAGATGAGAACGTCTTGCAGTTCCTAGACTCGTTGGATGAGTATTTAACGCTTATGGATTCTGTGAATTCAAAGCTTCGAGAGGTAATGGGAATACTTTCTTTTTGGTTATGAAACTAAAATTGGATCTTATGGGTTCTTCTGACTTTCTGATCGATTTGATTCTACAGCATTTTGGTATATACCATGACTTTAGATGAGTTTGTTTTAAAATCGAAGCTGATTGTTTATTCTTGATGGAATAGTAGATGTTCTCTATCTAAACAAGATGTTACTTAGCCTGTGTTTGTAAAACTTAGTGGTTCAATTTGGTCTCTATATCATTTCAAAGTTAGATTATGTATGAGCTGGATACAGTTTCTGTTTTCAGATGATGTGATTTCTCGTTTTGACATCACGAAACTCTGTGTAGAATCGATCTGGGGTAAAAAGGTAGCAAATGGTCATGTGGAAGACGTTTTATGGATTAGCTAGCTAAGGAAGCCATGAGAAGAAATCCTTTTTTTTTTCTTCACTGATATGATGAGACTCTGCCTTAGTTAACTCACTGGGTATATAAACTTTCTGAAATATGTGTTCTTTTGCAGGGATGGTTTGATCTAGCTAGTGCTCGACACTCAATGGGAACTTTGCGTATCAACAGCACTCTCTTAGACCTAAAGTATCATCCCGCTGCTTCAACTTTGCAAGTGACAGAGCAAGAGGGTAAGATTGGCTTCAAATAATCTGAAAAATGTATGCTCCGAGCGTTTGATAGCTCAGTGGTTCACATTTATATGCTATGAATATTTGTAATCTTACCTCACTTATATAACTCTTGTAATTGAATCTTTGGGATCAGTACCTCGTTTTGCTTTATCCAAGTGGGCTTCCAAGGGCGGTAGCGGGAAAGAAAAACATTTCTCTACTGATGCAGATTCGGAGATGGGCTCACCTCGTAGCCCACAGCTACGGCATCGAGGCGTTTTTGGTAAAGGACTTATCTTTTGGTTATTCTGTGCCCTTTGGCTAGTTGTGTCTCATCTCTTGCATATATAATTTGATAGAAGAGAAATCATCAGCCAAGGATGAAACCGTGTTAGCAGCTGATGAAGAGGTGAGCAAACATTTTATCTTATGCACAAAGTCTATTGAAGTGTAGAACGCAGGCTTTACTAATTCGGTTGTGTTAATCTCCAGATTAAGAAAGAACGAGCGAAATCTCTGTCTGTATTTGGAGGTCTAGTCTCGCCTAAGCTGCGTGGCGCTCAACTATCATTTGAGACAGGTAACATTTATCAAGGCAAATATCTATTTCAGATAAAAATTGCAGCTTCCAGCTAAATTTATTTTGTTGTTCGTTTGCCTTGGAACAGCTCTTGAAACTCTAGTGGAAATAGCCAACATGCGATCATCAATGCTATCTGCCTTTGAGGGGATCACAAAGAAGTAAAGTTCATAGGTAACAACTGATCCTGAAATGTGCTCAATGGATTCAGCGGAAGCAGATTATAGCCAACCTCAAGTTTCCCAAAACTTTACCCAAAATGTTTCCCGAAAGAAAAAAACGAACAGAAAATTCAGTTAACGGGTAAATTCGGGTAGTTTAAAATCACAAATCACATTTTCAATCATAGGAGACTTGGAGTAATGGTCAACTTGAGGACTGGTTTTTTTCCTGTCATCGGTGAAATTTTTTTATGGATTCACCTCTGATTAGTTGTATGGAGCATCGGAGTAAAATAGGCAATACTTTGTTTTCATGTTAAACGCTTGCCTTTTTGATTATTTATCACTTTCTCTTCATTTTGTTGCTAAAAAATAGGCAATAATGTTTATCTTTATCACTAACATCCTTCGAACTTACACCAATCTGGTATATCAAGTGAACAGAAGTTAACATTCTTGATCAAGAATTTTTAATTTTGGTGGGGAGAAGAGAGTGTGAAGCTGGTGTTTAATTGTTCTTCGCTGTATGTACATGTCTACAACTATTGAAAAAAATCTACTAAAATATTCTCTAAAAAAAATTCTTTCTGTTCATACAGCTTTATACAAAAATTAAAGTTAGTGTAGTGGAAATTTTAAATAGTATTTTATCTGATTTACAAAAAGTTACAAAAATGTAAGAAGCTTAATTTTGTTAGAGAGTAAAACCATAAGAATCTAGACGTAAGAAAATAATAATTGAGCTTCGAGAGTTTTGTGTTGATAAATAAATGGGGCGGGTAGTTTCTCTTCATTATACGACCGTCAAGATAAAACCTTAAAACGACGTACATGTTCTGGTAGTTTCAAAGAAAACGGCAATACTTTCATATTGTTTGTTACAATGGACCTTAACTGGGCTAATAAAGAAGCCCATTTACTAGCCAAGCGAAAAAAAAAACAACGAATGACTTTCTTGAACATCGTGATTACGATTCGATCTTTTGCTGTGTCAGTCATTTTTACGGTTTTTTCTTCTTTTTTTTTTAAAACTTTTTATTAATGGCATTTCTTCTTAATTGTTGCATCTGTTCGAATCGGGCAATTTTCGTCTGGACAAGGAGAATTCTGGAGATAGGATTTTGATCGATTTCGTAGCTCTGATCTAAGTTCGGGTAGCTCCGGTGATCCCTCAAATGGCGGGGCAGAATCCTAACATGGATCAATTCGAGGCGTACTTCAAGAGAGCAGATTTGGACGGAGATGGTCGGATCAGTGGAGCTGAAGCTGTAGGATTTTTTCAAGGATCTGGTTTGCCTAAGCAAGTTCTCGCCCAGGTGAAAATTCTTCTTGGATCTCCGCTTTTCTGATTGTGCCTAGCGAGATTTCTGAGTTATACAGAGAAAGATCTGATTTGGTTTTCTACGCAGCTGATTTTGGTTTCTAGCCGTAGTTTTTGATTCTTCCATTTGAATTCTATGATATAGTCTGACATTCTGAATAGCCTATGAACTGATAAGAAGTCACGGGGGCAGATTTGTGGCGCTGTTGTTTTTTATTTCCTGGTTTAGGATCTTGCTTTTTAAGAGCAGCCTTTGGTAGGATCTTTAGTGAAGAGTTATAAGTGTATGAGAGTAGGATTTATAGGTTTTCCTTTGATATTTTACGTTGGACGTCGGAATGCTGAAATCTCATTGCAGTCACGGAGGAAACTTAGTGGCATTTAGGTCGGCTAGTGTTCTTTCCGTGACGCTATCCTTGGTAAAAGCTTTTTCCATTTGGTTTTAGAATAGTCACTGGTTTAGGAAGGCCATTGGTTTCGGTTTGCTCGAACTTGACAGCCTCTACATGAGATTTTTTATCGTTGCATAGCCTTAAGAAATTGGATAATCGATTTTTTGAGATATCAGTTACCTTGTGGCCATATTTCGTTAATCCTCTTGCTGGGAGAGTTCCTTTAGCATATTAAGAGTATCATAGTACATGTGTGTGGAGGTGTACCAGTAATTATGTATTTGAATCTGGATTCTTTCTGGTACATGATTTTCCTGAATGGGTTTTATTAAGCGACGTTTGCTATATAAAATTTTCTACTGATCAGCTGTGTTCTGCATTTGTAGATATGGTCGCTTTCTGATCGGTCACGCAGTGGTTTCCTTGGTCGGCAAGACTTTTATAATTCTCTGAGACTTGTAACAGTAGCACAGAGCAAGAGAGACCTGACTCCTGAGATTGTTAATGCAGCACTGAATACTCCTGCTGCAGCCAAAATACCAGCGCCCAAAATCAATCTGTCAGCTGTTCCTGCACCCCAACCTAATCCTGCTGCTACTACAGCCGGACCAGTTTCCTCAACAGTTACTCAAAATGTGGGTTTTAGAGGACCAGGGGCTCCAAATGCGAATGTCAATCAAAATTATTTTCCATCTCAACCAAACCAGTTAGTGAGACCAAATCAAGGAATATCTGGGCTGACCTCACCTAGACCAACTGCGGGTCCAGAACATAGACCAAGTGCCTTACCAGGTCAATTTCAATCAGTTCCTGCTGGTAGTGTCAGTCGTCCTCCTCAGGCTGTTCCCACTAGTGCATCTGGTCCTGGTAGCTCAACGTTCAATCTTAATAATTTGTACGCTGGAAACACCAGCGGATACTCGTCCGGCTTTGGAGGGGGCAGCTTGGCAGCACCTTCTCCTGGCTTAAAATCAGAGTCACAAATTGATCCAAAAGCGCTGGTTGTATCTGGAAATGGAGGTGACATGTTTTCCTCCTTCCAGCAAAAACAAGAACCAACTCTGAGTAATTCTTCTATCAGTTCAGCCATTGTTCCTGCGTCTGCGGGAACCCAACCGCCGCCAAAGCCTAATGCTCTCGACTCCCTACAGAGTACCCTCTCAATGCGACCTGCAGGAATTCAGCCTCAGCAGCCAAGGCCAGCACTGTCTTCACAAGGTCCATCCTCCGGTTTGCCACCTGGAAGTGCAGTTGGATCTGGCCATTCAACTCCTGCTGGAAATAATCAGCCTCCCTGGCCAAAAATGAAACCATCCGATGTCCAGAAATACACAAAGGTATTTATGGAAGTTGATAGTGACAAGGATGGGAAAATCACTGGTGAGCAGGCAAGAAATCTGTTTTTAAGCTGGAGGTTACCCAGGGGTAAGGATATTCGATCTTTCAGTCCACTTTACATATTGTTCTATGATTTCGTATATGAAATGAACTGTCGCCCCTGTTGAAATTAGAGGCTATACTGGATTTTCGAAACTTTTTTTCTCGTAATTTTTCTTCATGGGACAGACCATGTTTTGTTATGTTAAGTATATTTGCTACGCTCCTGAGACTTATGTTCCTTTTATAATATCTTCAAATGATTACGCTATGAAATGTTTATGCTAACATTTTCTTTTTGCTCTGTTCCAGAGGTATTGAAGCATGTGTGGGAATTATCTGATCAGGATAATGATACTATGCTTTCTCTGAGGGAGTTCTGCATTTCATTGTATTTGATGGAGCGGTATAGAGAAGGCCGTCCTCTCCCGACAGCACTTCCTAGCAGCATCATGTTTGATGAAACATTGTTATCTATCTCAGGTGCTCCTACACAGGGTTATGCAAATGCTGGATGGGGATCGGGTCAAGGTATTGCTCAGATTTTCATGCATTCTAGTGATCTTCTCCCTTTCCCTGATACTTTGCTCTAAGTCAAATTTCTCTACTGCAAGGTTTTGTACAGCAGCCAGTGATGGGTGCGCGGCCAATCACTCCACCGACTGGCATGAGACCTCCAGTTCCTGCACCAGTCCCTCACCCTGGAGCATCTAATCAGCAAAGGAATCAAGCGCCAGCTTTGGATGATCCTTTTGCCAGTCACCTAGGTAACGGATATTCTGCGAGCTCAAATCTTCAAGAAACAACAACTAATGAGGAAAAGGTAATCATTTACATTTTCAGTTTAATTTTAAAGAAAACAATTATCCTCAAGCTTATATAAGTTACAATTCCATGTGCATTTTCTTGGATGCTTGTAAAATATTTTTTTTGTAATCTCTGTAGGTTGATGAAAAGAAGAATGTCTATATGGACTCTAGGGAGAAACTTGAATACTACCGGACGAAGATGCAGGATATTGTGAGTACTCCATTATAAGTAACTCATGTTATTTGGTTAGAAGTAACGGTGATATCTCACGATGCCAATTTTTTTAGAGTAGGTTCCTGTAAGATCCAGTTCTTATGATGCCATTTTTTTCGTATTTTTCCTCTCGCTGTCAGGTCTTGTACAAAAGCAGGTGTGACAATAGATTAAATGAGATCTCCGAAAGGGCTTCCGCTGACAAGCGTGAGGTGTGTTTTTTAATTTTCTCATTTCTTAAGAGGCTATTTCTGTCTTATCCAGAATAATTTCCGCTGCAGGCTGAAACATTGGCAAAGAAGTACGAGGAGAAGTATAAGCAAGTTGCAGAAATAGGGTCAAAATTAACTATTGAAGAGGCCAGGTTCCGGGAGATTGAGGTATGACGAATTCCTTTGACTGGCACATAAAGTGGCAACACCTTACATATATTCCAGCAGTATATTCTTTCTTCATTTCTTCTGTGTGCTCTTCCGATACTAGGCTTCTCGTTTATTCCAAACTTCATCATTTGTTATTTCCTTTCTCTTTCTCTGGGTAATGTTGTGCGTCTTGTCCTGTCCCCTCATTTTATGGCCCAATTCTCACTTTTTCCACCTTTTCTGGTGAAGGGGCTTTGAAAAATTTAGTAACAGATCTTCACAGAAATTTGTTACTTATTGAAGTTTTGCTAACAAATTCCAGGGCCGGAAGATGGAGTTGAGTCAAGCAATCGTGAACATGGAGCAAGGTGGTAGTGCTGATGGTCTCCTTCAGGTACATGCTATTCTTTATGTATATGTGATGCCTAAACTATACAGTATCTGTTTCACACACCTGATTTGATGCTTTACTGGGCATGTTTAGGTCCGGGCTGACAGAATTCAATCAGATCTAGAGGAGCTGATGAAGGCTTTAACTGAACGTTGCAAGAAACATGGGTTGGAGGTTAAGTCGAAGGCCCTTGTAGACCTTCCAGCTGGTAATACATATAATTCTGTCGTCTTGTGAGTTCACTGTAGATAAATGCAAATTCCATGTATTTCGTAAACAAAACAATTCATTTGGAACTGGTTAATGTTTTGACTTAAAGGCTGGCAACCTGGAATTCAAGAAGGGGCAGCTCTTTGGGATGAAGAATGGGATAAGTTTGAAGATGAAGGTACAACGTTTTTTACTAGCTTTCTATTACTAATACATTTATATATCTATAGCAAGGACATTGACTGATAATCCTCCCATTATTAGGATTTGGCAATGAGATTACATTTGACAAATCAAAAGAGCAAAACTCGTCTGGCGAAAAGGGAAATGGTACGGTGGATGATGGTAGTGGACCACCTGATTCGCCGACTCATTTAGATGAGAATTATGGACCTTTTTCAGAAACCTCAGACCGCCACCATGAGAGTGAATATGGGCATACTCATAGTGAAGACGAATCAGGCAGAAGTCCTAGAGACAGTCCTGCTTCTCATGGAAAGAGTTCTGAATTCTTTGATGACTCGAATTGGGCAAGTGCGTTTGACACTAATGATGATGTGGATTCAGTCTGGGGATTTGATGCGTCAAAAAGCCAGGTTAATATAGAATCCATTGTTGTCTCTCGTTTTGACAAATCGAAATATTTAATCGAGCTTTCAGTTGTGATTATTTGATTGTCATTGATTTCAAAAACCGTTCCCTCTTGATTAAGTTCATGTTTTTCAGATTTGATATGGTACAACTGCCTTTGTGTATGCTAAATTGCTTAGTTACCTTTCCAGTCTTAACCAAGCTTAGCATTACACAGGATGGAGATTATTTTGGATCTGGTGGGGATTTTGGTGGAAACTCAGGAAGAGCAGATTCTCCAAGTTCAAGAAGCTTCGCGGGTCAGAGAAAGAGCCCATTTGCGTTTGATGATTCAGTCCCAAGCACTCCACTCTCGAGATTCGGGAACTCTCCACCTCGGTTCAGCGATGCGTCAACCAGAGATAATAATTTCGATAGCTTCTCCAGGTTCGACTCCTTCAACACCAGTGAAGCTGGCGCCGGTTTTTCCTCCTCTCAGCCCGAGAGACTGTCTCGTTTTGATTCGATCAACAGCTCCAAAGACTTTGGTGGAGCCGCCTTCTCCAGGTTCGACTCAATCAACAGTTCCAGAGACTTCGGGGGAGCTGAGAAACTGTCGAGGTTCGATTCCATCAACAGTAGCAGAGACTTTGGTGGTCCCTCGCTTTCAAGATTCGACTCCATGAATAGTACAAAGGATTTCAGTGGCAGCCATGGATACTCGTTTGATGATGCAGACCCGTTTGGTTCCACAGGTCCCTTCAAAGTCTCTTCTGATGATAAAAGCCCCAAGAAAGATAACTGGAATTCCTTCTAGTCTCGGTTGATTATCATTCCTTTTCTAAATCCTTGTTTTTTTTTTTTCCTCGCTTGATCAACTTGTGATTGTTTCATAAAAATCTTATAATTTTTTTCCCCAAATTCTGGTTTTGGATGAGACAATAGCTGTAGACTATTTGTAATTTGTAAAGTTTTTCGTTGTACTGTATCTCTGTTCCATTCTTGTGAGTTCATTTGCTTTATATGAAAGAAATATTTGTTGCTTTCTTCTTGGAGAACGAGTAACATGGACAAAATTTTAATTTTCTACACTTTTCTTAGTCTCTTCTCCAAAATGTTTTTGATTATTTTTATATTTCTTTAGCTCAATGTCTGTAAGACATTCGTGTAAAATTAACCAGATTGAAACTTATACTATGTTTACACGGAATGTGGTAGCTACAAATTGAAAGATCGAGCTAATGCATTGTCACATACTAATACTATCTCTCTGACTTGATGAAACGCATCACCAAGTTTTATTTATTAATTTATTCTTTTTCTTTGCGTTGTTAATAGATGCGCTTTTACAACGACCAAAAATAAAAAATGGGCTGCGATAAGCCCACTTATGGTCCATCGTCACATATCACCGTTCTCTATTAACCGACTAGAACTGCACGTCGTTTTAAAACCTTAACTTTGCCAGTAATAGCGACGAGCGCCAAAATAAGAAAGACTCGGGTGAAATTTTCCCGCCCATTTATTACCAACGCGACATTCACGAAACTCAGCTCTCAGTTTCTTCCGTCACCGGACTCCGAAAGATCTCAACGAAGATGGTTTCCACAACCAGCAAATCGGATTCGAAGCAAGACGTGAAACAAACCCTAAATTCCAAAACCCCTAAAAATGTCTACCAAATCGGAGGCCTTCAAGTGGAGTTCCCTTATCAACCGTACGGAACGCAGCTCGCGTTCATGAGCCGGGTCATATCTACGCTTGACCGTGCCCAGAGAGACGGTCACTGCCACGCGCTGCTTGAGTCGCCCACCGGTACGGGCAAATCTCTCTCCTTGCTCTGCTCGGTTCTCGCTTGGCAACAGAACTATAAATCGCGGCTTCTGAAAGGGAATTTGTCGCATTCGAAACCTGCGCCGGAGGCAGCCACCGATCCATTGAATCATGGAGGCGGATTCATACCTGAAACGCAGCCCTCAGGTTCGTGATTTCTCGCCAATCGCATCTATTGATTGGGTTTTAAAATTGGGAAGATTGATTTTCAATTTCTGGTTAATGCCTGAATAGATACTCCTTTACCTAGCAATGTGGAGCCAGCCGAAACTGCAATTAAGAAGAGAACCAAAATTCCTACCATATACTATGCTTCGTAAGCGTTACTGCATCAACAATTTTGGAAATGTTGCTGATAAAATTATGCTTTTCTTATTATTATTGATTGTTTGTTTTTTGTTTTCTAGACGAACTCATTCTCAGATTACTCAAGTCATTCGTGAGTACCGGAAAACTGGTTACAGGGTGCCCATGGCTGTATTGGTACATGTCAAAACTTGATTTTGCTCTCTTTGAGGATTTGTTTGTTTATGGTTAGTCAAGATTATTTGTGTTTTGTACACTCATAAAAGTGGTTTTTTTTGTTCTTTCCTGGATCCATCTTCATCATGTAAGGCTTCACGAAAGCATTACTGCACTAACCGTCATGTACATGGGAAAGAGAATGTTGATGAAGAATGGTAAATTTCATCCACATGCATATCGTATCACCATTCTTTTCAGTTACCTCTATGCTAACATGTGTTCTTTTTTTTTTTCAGTCGATTGCTCCTAAAAGATAAGGCTAACATACAATGTCCCGAGTTCAAGTGAGTTTCTCCTGATATTCTAAGTTCTTTGTTTTTCCTCGTCTGTTGTTAGCTCGTCAAATCATGTAACTGTTTTCCTTAACTTTCAGGAACGTTAGTAAAATCACAGCTCACCCATCACTTCAACAAAGAGGTCACAATGAGGTTCACGATATTGAAGATCTTGTGAAAGTTGGAAGAAATGTTAGAGGTTTGATTTGGTTTAATTTTTACCTCTAATTGATTGTATTTTCTATTTCTTAATCTTATATAGTTTCCTTGTAGGTTGTCCATATTATGCTGCCTGGTCAATGGCGGAGAACGCACAGCTGGTTTTTTGCCCTTATTCATATATAGTTAATCCTGTTATCCGAGCAGGAGTTGAAGTTGATCTGAAAGGAGCGATTATAATATTTGATGAAGCACAGTAAGCTTTAGAACCATTCTTAGGTTTAATAAAATTAGATTTGCTCTTAAAATTTGCTGGTATGAAACATTAGTTTGCAAAAAATTTGGCATGGTTGTGATGTTAGCAGTTAAGTCTATGCACTAAACACTTTCCCTGTCCACAGCAATATGGAAGACATTGCTCGAGAAGCAGGAAGCATTAACTTGGAAGAAGAAACTCTTTTCAGTATGTACTATTCAAACTATCTCTGCTGTTATTCACGGTTTTGTTCACTTACATTTACTTTACTCATGTGGCTTTGTCATATACAGAATTGCAGAATGAACTAGAACAGATGAGCGTGGCGCAGCCAATGATATATGAACCTCTGTGTGAAGTAGTAGAGGTAAGTTATTAGCTGCAAAATAATATTCAGAGATACCTTTGCTGACTACTTGTTAATACTGAGTGTTCTATTTACATAGGGATTGATAAGCTGGATTGGAAGAAAAAAGGATTCGCTAGAAAAACGTGATTTTCAGCACTATTTCTCTAGGTGGGTTGAAACTCTTCTTCCGATCATCTCTTTACTTTATAATTTAAAATGGGTTCCAACTGTGTTTATACTTTATACTCGTGTTTTTCTTATTTTTCCATGAGAACTGGTTTTGTTGCAAATGTAATTTGTTGGAGGCAGGCGGATTTATGTGCATCACTCTTCATAAAACTTTTTGCTATTTATTATGTGACAGCTGGACTGGAGACAAAGCTTTAAGAGAGCTTGAGGAATCTAATATTACTCGAGAATGCTTCCCAATATTATTGGAATGCTTTACAAAGGTCAGTCAATTATTCTCTGTTATTTGTCTAGGCACCACAGACCTCTATTACATACTGTAATGTGACATTGTGCTTACTGCTCAAGGCGATCAGAACATCAAAGGAGGCGGAAATGGAACCAGATATGCCTCATTTAAGTGGGATATCTGTCTTGACACTAGAAGGTATTTTGGGTCTCACTAACTTTGTTAGCATTGTTCTCTGTAATATCATTTTGAGAATGGGAGAGCTTATTGCCCAACTTTCATGCAGAATTGTTCGCTTCACTTACATACTTCTTTTCAAGAAATGGAAGTCACATCTTAGATTACCAACTGGGTTTACAACGCTCTGCTAAAAGAGGTAGAAGTGAATTTTGATAGACCCATTTAGCTGAATGTGTGAAATATTTGAACTATCTATAAAACCAAAAGGTGTTCATTCTTGCTCTACTGGGATGCAGGAGACTCTTCTGGAACCTGGACGCATACTTTCAGCTTGTGGTGCCTGAATCCGTCTGTTGTTTTCAAAGACTTAGCTGATGTTTCTTTATCCGTCATTCTAACATCTGGGTAAGCAGCATCCTGTTGATTACTCTTGCTTCTGCAAAGAGTCATCCTTTTTAACGTCACATACACATTTTCATCAGAGTTTTATTGAGTAAGGTCGTTTTAAAAACCACAACGTCATCAATGTACACTTATCATACTCATCTTTTTGAGTTACGTTTGACTACACATTTGGTTGCAGTCCTACTTGTATTGCAACATTATATCCGTGCATATCATTTTACTCTTATCCTTAACCCATTGGCTGATGGTTTGCTAACTTTTCAGTGTTTCTCTTTTAGTAATGATTAAGTTGAATTTTCTTGGTTATGAAATATAGGACTTTATCACCGATGAATTCTTTCTCGTCAGAACTTGGGATGCAGTTTGGTACTTGTTTACAGGCTCCACATGTGATTGATGTTAATATGCAGGTTCTGACTAAAGCCCTCCAAGTAGCATAAGTTTCCAGAACTGAATGTATGATTTAACAGCCTGTTTGTTCCAGGTGTGGGCTGGGGCAATCTCCAATGGTCCTGGTAATTATCCTTTAAATGGAAGTTATAAAACAGCTGATTCATACTCATTCCAGGTACTGAGCATTATATCATTAGTTGAAGCTATTTTCGTCAGTAATTAGTTCTTCTACTGAGATGCATTGATTTCGTGTATTGTAAAACACAATTTTCTACTTTTATTTGAAGGATGCTCTAGGGAAATCTTTGGAAGAAATTTGCACTATTGTACCAGGTGGCTCGCTTGTATTCTTTCCAAGCTATAAGTTGATGGAAAAACTTTGCACGCGTTGGCGTGAAACTGGGCAATGGTCACGGCTCTGCCTGAAAAAGGATGTTTTTGTTGGTGAGTAACATCTAATCTTCTATGATCCTGTAGAAGCTGCTGCAACAAATCATATAGTGATTCATTTTTTTTTCTTGTAAAAAACTGTCCTTGGTCCAGAGCCAAGAGGAGGAGCCCAGGATGAATTCGATTCTGTTCTGAAGGGTTATTATGATTCTATACGCGGAAAGCACAGAATGATTGGAAGAAATAGACGAGCTAAGAAAGCAGGGCTTGTTAAAACTGAGAGTCAAGATGATTTCAAGAAAGGAGCTGCATTTTTTGCAGTATGTAGAGGAAAGGTTTGTTCTTTAAGGGAGCTATCCAATCTATGAGCATGACATGGGTACCTTTTACCGTTCATAGAATATAACAAAACCTTGATGACTAGAGAGTTTAAAGTCTACATGTTTCTCACGAATCTCACAGGTTTCAGAAGGAATTGACTTTGCCGACGACAACGCCAGGGCAGTGGTATCCTTTTCACTTCATTGCCTGGGAATACTGTTTCGTCATTTACTGTAGTCTTTTGCTGCAATAGAAGCTGTAGGATAAATAAGATTTACACTGCTCAATTTGGCTAATGAATAGGCTGTTAAACCTTGATGATTACACAGATAATTGTTGGCATTCCATTTCCAAACTTGTAAGAATCTACTTCCCTTTAATTTTTGTTTTCAGCTTCGTTCCAAATCATCTTAGGGGGACCAGTTTTCTAACGAGTAACTTTATTGCCAGGCATGATATTCAAGTCGGACTGAAGAAAAAATATAATGATACATACAAATCATCTAAAAACCTTCTTGGAGGGAGTGACTGGTATTGCCAACAAGCCTATCGTGCTTTAAATCAAGCAGCAGGTTCGATGCGATAACTTGTAGTCTGTCACTTGGTGGTTCCAGTCAATTTTAATAGCGTAACAGGTTAGTCTTCATGGTGTTTTTCTTTACAGGGCGATGTATCCGGCATAGGTTTGATTATGGTGCCATCATATTTTTGGGTACTTATCAGATTTTAATATTTGTGGATAGTCAGTGCTCAACTCTATTATAACGTTGTGTTTTCAGTTCAGTTATGATTGCTCTGAGGTTGCCTTGTTTTGATGTCCAGATGAGCGATACAAAGAACAAAGGAACAGAACGTCTATTTCAAAGTGGCTAAGGCAGTCTATTAAACTGTATGATAACTTTGAAGAATCTATGGAAGGGTTAAGATCTTTTTTCAACAGTGCCAAGGTTCATTCCCTTCCATGAAACTTTATTACATGGTGGTCCCTGGAAAGTGTTAGTATAAGTAGAATCATCAAATTCTTTGAGAATTGCATGCAGGAACGTGTTGACAGTAAGATGTTAGGGTCCCAGGATTATATGGTTGAGCATAACTTTTCCTTGGAAAACCAAAGCAAGGAATGCAAAAAGAAGGAAAGACAGATTCAGAGGAAATCGAGTCATGTAGAACCAAAAGTAAATTCTAAAAGCAAATACGTTTCCTGTTTTTTGGTGTATTCCTGAATTCATTTTGTTATTGATCATGAATTTGTGTGCAGGATATCACAGGTAGGAAGGTGGTGGACGTGGAGGACTATACAAGTTTGAATCCAAAATATTCTTCAATGAACGAAAGCAAGGGATTTTTGGATCACAAAGACTGGAAACCAAAAATAACTGAAGGTTCGAGATCAATGTGGCATTCTGGTGTGAACTATGGAGCCTCCATTCCACAATTATCATCTGGTGTACTACCTGCTCAGACATTCATTCAAGTTAAAGAGGAAGCTGAATGCCACAAAGAAATCATTGACCTTGAGTGCGGTGTCCAACCTGAGCCTGGGTAAATAAAATATCAATCAAGTTTTGTTTAATACTTACCTATAGTGACATGTTTGCTAGAGGTAGTTTCAACTACAGGAACTATCATCTCATGTGAAAATTGAATTGAAATACTGAAGAGTGTAAGGTTTATATTATACAGATCTTTCCGGAAGCTTAAAAAACTTTCATGTGCAGGTATTGTGAAGTGTCGTCGGTGACCAACTGTGATGAAGATCCCGAAACATCTTTTGTTAAGGGAACCTCTGGTATGATCAATAGTATTACTGAAGCCAGTCCATGTTCTTGCTCGAAGAATGAAAGCACTAGCCCAGCAACAGGTCTGAGATCTCCGAGGTCTCCTGATCAATTCTTGAAGGAGCATACATCTACTGGAAGTTTCAGAAGATCTCCTCTTGAAGCAGAGTCACCGTTGAATATGAGTGTTAATTCCCATGCTTTGAAGAGAAGAAAGTTTACTAGCTCTCCAGTCATTGACCTTGAAGAAGAAAACAGTAATGCTCCTAGTACTAAACCCACTGATCACACGAATTTCACAAGAAGATTTGAATTTGCGAATGGGAGTACTGAACCAAGATCCCAAAACGACAATATAGATGCTTTTCCGGAAGTGAATCAGAGAGAATTGAGGATATCTTGTTCACTCTGCAGAAATTCTTTAGGTCAACCTGAGAACCACTCATATCTCAAATGCATGTTGACTTCGTCGTCCAAGACATATTTGCTGTCTCTTCTGAAAGATATATTAGGAACTGGTTCTGCAGAAATGCCAACAAGTGTCTCAGTTGTCATGACAGATTGCTCAATGGTTAATCAGAGACTCTGCAGAAGTTTTGAAAGCTCAAGAGGTCAGGGTATTTGGTGTGAGCAAGATGGATGTGTTTTCCATAAAATCTTATGCCCTTTTTGCAGTATCTCAAATACGTGTCTCGGCGTGCAAGTCATGGCTACTGATCCATCAAATGTCCAGTTTCTAAGCAAAGTAAGCTGACTTTGGTGGTGATTTTCCAGAGTGCGAAGTATCCCTCATTTATGATTTGGTTCTTTGTCATGAATCTTGCTAATATCAAGACGTATGTTTTTCCTTGTTGGTAGATTTTGTTCTTTGCTGATCAAGTAGATGTCACCGAAGATGCTGCAAGCAAGGAAACAGCGTTACAGCATAAGGTATAATTGCATACCATACCGTTATATAGGATAAGCTTTTTGATGTTTCAGTTGGGAATAAATAGAGATGCAAATTTTAAACTGAACTAAAATGATTTTAATGCTTTTAGGACAAAAGCTTGACAGGAAATTCCACAAACGTAGCATCTAAAATGATGTGTCTAAAGATAGTTTTAGATCAATTTCCTTGTAGGAATAAACAACAATCTTTCTATTGGTGTTGTAGGAATCTCTTGATGTCACTAATACAGCTTTGGTGTTGTAGGAATCTCTTGATGTCACTAATACAGCTTTGGTGTTGTAGGAATCTCTTGATGTCACTAATACAGCTGTGGACAAGAGTGATGTGTTAAAGTCAATAGAGAGATTTGCGTACTCCCCAAAGCAACAGCAAGACTCAGGAGGCTGGAGGACTACAAAATCGAAGGTCCGTATAGACAATAACACACATTCCGGTTTCGAACCTCAATCTTGATTATCTTCATTTGTGCAGTTGAGACTACCAAAACGGAGTTTGCCAACAAGCAAGAAGTCCTAGAAAAAGGGTGTTTTCATGCATCAACAAGCTGAACCGGGATCAAGTTGTCGTAAACCAATGTGAACCAAGGAACTTTGCTCCTGTGGCTGAAGAAATTTTGGCTTTTGGATCTGAAAAGATGGCCAGCTTTGTCCGGAACTTGAACTTGTGTTCATGTCATGGCGATCCCCTAGCTCATGGTGAATTGGTCATGATACATATGTATATGTAAGACCAAAAATTTCCGTCAATCGAATTTTTCTACCGAGTAACTAGTGAGTTATTGGTAGCAAAAATAAAAGAGAGAAAAAATTTCGAAAATGTTTTCACTAGCTAGTAGCTACCAATTGAAAAGGTTTAATTAACTAACTGATTGAAAATGTTTAATTAACTATAGATCAAGTGTATATATGTATACTCTCTTGTCCCTTTGAAAATGCATTCTGGGTTATTGCCATGGAAATCCAAATTGCACTGTTTGATCATATCGTTGCTCAAATGCTCACTTGCTCTTCTTAGTATATTTGGAGAGCTTGGTTTTAGAAGTAAAAACAAAAACAAAACAAAAAAAAACAAAGGGATTGCTTTGTGTAATTGTGTGAACTGGTATCAGACTAACAAAAGATCAAGTGTTTCCTCCTTGAAATCACACTGAATTATAGAGTAGAAAGGGTTTTTATAAATGGCGAATTTGCTTCCGAAATGGGTTTTGATTAGCCCACTTCTGTCCATCGTCAGGGATGTGAAAGTGTTGCCGTTCCTTTTTAACAGATCAGAACTGTACGTCGTTTTTGAGATCTAAGCTTGCCACTGAAGCTAGATTTTGATTTTTCCCGCCCCCTTTTTCACCCATGGCAAAATTCTCAAAGGAGATTCTCGTACTTCATCATTTTTACTTCGTCACCGACCCCTACGGATCTCGACGGCGAAGATATGGTTTCCACAACCATCAAATCGGATTCGAAGCACGAAGAGAAACAAACCCTAAATTCCAAAAACCCTAAAAATGTCTACCAGATCGGAGGCCTTCAAGTGGAATTCCCTTATCAGCCGTACGGGACACAGCTCGCGTTCATGAGCCGGGTCATCTCTACGCTTGAACGTGCCCAGAGAGACGGTCACTGCCACGCGCTGCTCGAGTCGCCCACCGGTACGGGCAAATCTCTTTCCTTGCTCTGCTCTGTTCTCGCCTGGCAACAGAACTATAAAAAGCGGTTTCCAAAAGGAAACTTGTCTCGTCGGAATCATGGAGGTGAAAGTGAAACGCAACCCTCAGGTTCGTGTAAGATCCTAATGAAAATGCATCTATTTATATATATAGAGATATAGTTTTAGGTTTAGACTGGGGAAATGTTTAATTTTTCAGTTTTGGTGGTTATTTTTTGTCTGAACAGATACTCCTTTCCCTAGCAACGAGAAGCCAGATGATGAACCGTGTAGTTCCTACCATATTCTATGCTTCGTAAGCATTATTAACTTGTGAATAAAGTTATGTTTTTTTTTTTTCTTCTTCTTCTTATTGTTCTTGATTGTTTTTTTTTTTTTTTTTGGTTTGTTAGACGAACTCATGCTCAGATCGCTCAAGTCATTCGTGAGTATCGGAAAACTGGTTACAGAGTTCCCATGGCTGTATTGGTATGTCAAAAACTTGATCTTGCTCTCTTTTGTTGGAACTTGTTTTGTTTGTGATTTAACCGAAGATATATAATATCTATGTTTTTTTCTTTTTCATTTGTGTGTCCACCTTCATTGCATGTGTTAGGGTTCACGGAAACGTTACTGCACCAATCCTCATGTACAGGGGAAAGAGAATGTTGACGAAAAATGGTAAATTTTGCATCCACATTCATATTCAATCTCATTATCCGTTCCAGCAACGTCATATATAGCCTCTATACTAATAACATCTATTATTTTTCTAGTCGGTTGCTCCTAAAAGATAAGAAAAACAAAAACATAAAATGTCCTGAGTATAGGTGAGTTTTTCTTGATTATCTATGTTTCTTTGTTTTTTCAAATCATGTAATTGTGTTCCTTAACTTCCAGAGGCGTCGTTGCTGTCTTAGCATCACTTCAACAAAAAAGTCACGATGGGGTTCATGATATTGAAGATCTTGTAAAAATTGGAAATGATGTTAGAGGTTAGTTTTGGTTTCATTTTTTTTTTTAAAACTTCTAATCGATTGTACTTTTTCAGTCTCTTAATCTCTTCTAATATATTTTTTAAGGCTGTCCATATTTTGCTTCCTGGAGAATGTTGGAGGTCGCGCAATTGGTTTTCTGCCCTTATTCTTATATAATTGATATTGTCATTCGAGGAGGAATAAAACTTCATGGAGCGTATCTTTGACGAAGCACAGTAAGCTTCAGAACCTTCTTACTTTTGATTTGTCATGTTGCTGGTTAAGGCCGTCTACTAAACAATTTCACTGTTAACAGCAATATGGAAGACATTGCTCGTGAAGCAGGAAGCATTAACTTGGAAGAAGGGACTCTTTTTAGTATGTATTACTCAAACTATCACTTCAGCTATCTAATTAATGGTTTTGTTCACTGACATTTACTTTACTAACGTGGCATGAGTGTTATGCAGAATTGCGGAATGAACTAGAACAGATGAGTGTGGATGATCCAGAGACATGTCAACCCTTGTGTGACTTAGTAGAGGTAAGTCACAATCACGTTATCTACAACATAATATTCAGAGGCATCTTTGCTGATTACTTTTTTTTTCATATTGAGTAATTAAATGTATCTAGGGATTGATAAGCTGGATTCGAAGAAGAAAGGATTCGCTAGCAAAACGTGATTCTGAGCACTTTTTCTCTAGGTAAATTGACACTTTTTATTCCGTTCCTCTTTTATTAAACAGTACGTAGTCAAGAATCTTTAAATTTAAAATCCACAATGAAATGGTAGAGGCTACATTCTTCTTGCTTTTTCATACTTTGACTGTGACAACAGCATAAAACTTATAGCTATTTACCATGTGATAGTTGGACTGGAGACGAGGCTTTATGAGAGCTCGAGGAATCTAATATCACTCGAGGATGCGTGGAATGCTTAAATAAGGTAAGTCATTTCTTATGTTATATGGTTTAGGCCCAGAGGCCTCTATACGAAGCTTGAATGTGACATTGTGCGTATTGGTCAAGGCGATCACAAAATTAGACGAAACAGAAATAGAACCAGATATGCCTTATTTGAGTGGAATATCTGTCTCGACACTAAAAGGTTTAATTTTTTCTGCGTCTCCCTATCTTTACTATGCATTGATCTATCTGTAACAAAACTTTGAGGATGAGAGCTAATTGCACAATTTTCATGCAGAGTTGTTCACTACATTCACATACTTCTTTTCGAGAAATGGAAGTCACATCATAGATTACGAACTGGGTTTACAACGCTCTATTAAAAGAGGTACAAGTGAATTTTGTTTTTTATATAGCCGAATGTGTCAAAGCTTTACAGTGTTCATCGTTGCTCTCTCTTGGGATGCAGGAGATCCTTCTTCTGGTAAATGGACGCATACATTCAGTTTGTGGTGCATGAATCCGTCTGCTGTTTTCAAAGACTTAGCTGATCTTTCTTTATCCATCATTTTAACATCTGGGTAAGCAATACTCTATTGCTTCTGCAAAGAATTATGTCATCCTTTTGTTACTTCACTATATAAGGTCTTGTTAAACACCACTATATCATATTGATGATTACTTATATTTTGTCAGTTAAGTTTGACCACACTTTTGCTTGCAGTCCTATTTGTACTTTAACATTAAAACTGTGCATATATAGCATTCTACTCTTAACCCTTTATGGCTAGTGGTTTGCTAAAATTAAGTTTATGTTTCTTGGTTTTGAATTATAGGACTTTGTCACCGATGAATTCTTTCTCATCTGAACTTGGGATGCAGTTCGGCACTTGTTTAGAGGCTACGCATGTGATTGATGCTAATCTTCAGGTTCTGACATAAAGCTCTCCACTTATCAACAGTTTCCAGAACTGAATGTATGAATTTAACAGCCTCTTTAATTTTTTTTTCCAGGTGTGGGCTGGTGCACTCTCTAAGGGTCCTGGTAGTTTTCCTCTAAACGCAAGTTATAAAACAGCTGATACATATTCATTTCAGGTACTGGTTCTTTTTTCCTGTAAACGTGTTAACTTCTTGTACTGTGTGATGCAATATCCCAATGCTCTACTGTTGCTATGAAGGATACTCTAGGGAAATCGTTGGAAGAAATTTGCACTATCGTACCAGACGGCTCTCTCATATTCTTTCCAAGCTATAAGCTGATGGAAAAACTCAGCACACGTTGGCGTGAAACTGGACAATGGTCTCGGCTCTGCCTTAGAAAGGAGCTTTTTATTGGTGAGTAACATCTATCTTCTGTGATCATGTACAAACTGTTGCTAATTTGCTTCTTGTTGATCAAATAATTGTCCTTGGTTGCAGAACCAAGAGGAGAAGCCAAGGATGACTTCGATTCTGTCCTGAAGGGATATTATGATTGTCTAAGCGGAAAGAATAGATTGGTTGGAAGAAATGGAATAGTTAATAAATCAGGGACTGTTATAACTGAGGATCAAGATGATTCCAAGAAAGGAGCTGCCTTTCTTGCAGTATGTAGAGAAAAGGTTTGTTTTTTTTCTTTTCTTTTTTCTTGGTTTCTATTGTTGACGTTCATTGAAGGGAGCAATCCGAAAAAAACTGACGTTTGAGTTTAAATTCTACCGGTTTCTCACAGGTTTCAGAAGGTCTTGATTTTTCTGATGACAATGCCAGGGCAGTGGTATCCTTTTCAACGTCAATTACTTTAGTCATTTGCTCCAATAGAATAGTATTATACTGCTTAAATTGGCTTATGAGTAGGCTGTTTAACCTTGATGATTACTAACAGATAATTGTTGGCATTCCATTTCCAAACTTGTAAGAATTTCAATTCCCTTTTAAAATATTTCAGCTTCGCTCCAAATCTTCTTGTGTGGGGGAACAGTTTTCTTACGAATCACGTTTTTGCCAGGCATGATGTTCTTGTTGAACTAAAGAGAAAATATAATGATACATACAAATCATCTAAAAACCTTCTTGGAGGGAGTGAGTGGTATTGCCAACAAGCCTACCGTGCTTTAAACCAAGCAGCAGGTGCGATGTGATGATAACTTGCATTCTGTCACTTTAGTTCATGTCAAATATTAATACTGTCATGGTGTTTTAATTTTACAGGGCGATGTATCCGGCATCGGTTTGATTATGGTGCCATCATATTTTTAGGTAATAAACTATATATGTGGACTGTCACTACTAAACTCTATTAACAATGTAATTGTTTTGTTCGATTCAGTTATGATATCTCTGAGGTCGCCTTGTTTTGATGTTCCAGATGAGCGATACAGACAACCAAGGAACAGAGTGTCTATTTCAAAGTGGCTAAGGCAGTCTATCAAACTGTATGATAACTTTGAAGAATCTATGCAAGGGTTAAGATCTTTTTTCAACAGTGTCAAGGTTCTAACCACATCTCAATCTCTTTAATGAAACTTTGTTATATATATATCATTAAGTTTCATTGAGAATTTCCTGCAGGAGCGAGTTGACAGTAAGATGTTAGAGTCCCA
Source organism: Eutrema salsugineum (assembly GCF_000478725.1). Classification (NCBI taxonomy): domain Eukaryota; kingdom Viridiplantae; phylum Streptophyta; class Magnoliopsida; order Brassicales; family Brassicaceae; genus Eutrema; species Eutrema salsugineum. The sequence continues at coordinate 8,361,841 of NW_006256612.1, forward strand.
GGAAAACCAAATCAAAGAATGCAAAAGGAAGGAAAATCAGGTTCAGAACAAATTTAGTCATGTGGAACCAAATGTACATTCTAAAAGCAAACACTCTTTTTTTGGTGGTGTTTTCTCATGAATTCATTTTGTTATTGGTCATGACTTTGTATGCAGGAAATGGCAAGAAGGAAGGTGGTGAACTTGGAGGACTATACAAGTCCGAATCCAAAGTATTATTTTATGAACGAAAGCAAGCCCTTGTTGGATCACAAAGACAGGAAATCAAAAATAGCTGAAGGTTCGAGATCCATGCGGCTTTCTGGTGTGAACTATGGAACTTCCACTCCACAGTTATCATCTCCATTCATCCAAGTTAAAGAAGAAGATAAATGCTACAAAGAAGTCATTGACCTTGAGTGCAGTGTCAAAACTGAGCCTGGGTAAAAATACTTACCGGGAATATATAAGATTCAAACTCTGAATTAAAATACTGCAGAATCATAATATACAGATCTTTTAACAAACCTAAGATTTGTCATGTGCAGGTATTGTGAGGGGTCGTCGGTGACCAACTGTGATGAAGATCCAGAAACATCTTCTGTTAAGAAAACCTTTGGTATGATCAAAGGTACTTCTGCAGCCAGTCCATGTTCTTGCTCAAAGAATGAAAGCTCTAACCCAGCAAGAGGTCTGAGATCTCTGAGGTCTCCTGATAAGTTCTTGAAGCGGCATATATCTACTGAAAATTCAGAAGATCTCCTCTTGGATCTGAGTCGTCTGTAATAGTAACTCCAGAGAGATACTCCATTGGTTATAGCCGTAATTCAACTCTAGAAGCAGAGTCACCTTTGAACAAAAGTGTTAATTCCCATGCTTTGAAGAGAAGAAAGTTTACTAGCCCTCAAGTCATTGACCTTGAAGAAGAAGAAGACAGTAATGCTCCTAGTACTAGTTTCACAAGAAGAATCGAATTTGGGTTTGAGAGTTCCGAATCAAGATCCCAAAACGACAATGTATATGCTTTTCCAGAAGTGGATCAGAGAGTGATGAGGATATCTTGTTCACTCTGCAGAAGCCCTTTAGGTCACCCGGAGAGCCACTCATATCTTAGTTGCTCGTTGACTTCGTTGTCCAAAACGTATTTGCTGTCTCTTCTGACATCAGGAACTGGTTCTGCGCTAATCCCAACAAGTGTCTCAGTTGTCATGACATATTGCTCGTTAGTTAATCAGAGACTCTGCAGAAGTTCTCAAGGCTCAAAAGGTATTTGGTGCGAGCAAGATGGATGTGTTTTCAATACTATCTTTTGCCCGTTCTGCAGTGTACCAAACACGTGTCTTGGAGTGCAAGTCATGGCTACCGATTCATCGAATGTCCAGTTTCTGAGAAAAGTAAGCTGGCTTTAATGGTGATCTGATTCTCTAGAGTGCGAAGTGTCTCTCATTTATTTATGATTTGCTTCATTGTCTTGAGCTCTGCTAATATCAAGATATGTATGTATTTACTTGTTGACAGATTTTGTTCTTTGCTGATCAAGTAGATGTCACAGAGGATGCCTCAAGCAAAGAAACGGCGCCAGAGCAAAATGTATTAATTCGTGCACGTCACATATATACCGTTAAATATTAGAAGCAATTTGACGGTTTATAAAGAGAATAACACACATTCCGGTTACATTCTGTTTACTGGTAGTTTAGTTTCCTAACCTCAATCTTAATTATGTTCATCTGTGCAGTTGCGAGTACCAAAACGCCGTTTGACAACACACAAAAATGCCTAGTAAACGGATGATTCCAGGGATCAACAAGCTGAGCCGGTCTGATTTATAATGAGGGATGGGCAAGGCAGCCAAACCGGCATCAAGCTGTCCGTAAACCAATGTGAACAGAGGAACTTTGCTCCTGTGGTTGAAGAACAATTTTGGCTTTTGCATCTGAACATGGCCAGCTCATGGTGAATTAATTATATAGACATACATAATTTATTGGATTATATGTTTATTTTTTCTCATCACTATTGGATACAAGTTTTTCCATATAAACCTTAACCTAAGTAAAAATATGAGTAAATTTAGTATTTGAAAACTCTCTAACTATGAAATCCACAATTTAAACAGTGATTTCTTAATACTATGAAAGCGTAGAGTAGACAGTTGAACAAACTATTATCTCCAGTTATTCCCTGTCATTCTATGAAGCACATTTCTATGCATATGATGTCTCTTTATATATTCAGTTCATTTCCTTCTCCTTTTTTTTTTTTCTTTCTGGGATTTGAATCTCTCCACTACAAGAATAATTGAAATTCTACTACAAAAATCAAGAATTCCACATTAGGCTTTTACTCAATTTTTTTTTTTTTGGTTGCCACACGCACACCATAATATATCCTCATATTGAGACAACCAAATATTGGTTAAGGTTAGTGAAAACAGAGAGAAGAAGAGAACAGAGTTCTTCACCGTTCTTTCACGTACTAATTTGGCTCTCTAGATTCTTCCCCCACTCAACAAATCCTCAATCCCTGAAACCACGCAAAAACAATTCACCACAGATTTTCATCTCTGTATTATACAATCATGATAAATACGCCATCTAGGCTTAAAAAAACCAAACAGAACCAAATTAAGATTCAAACGTGAATCAAAACAAAAACTTTCAAAATTAGTGTATGAAGATATTACCCAAATCAGGAGTCGGGAAGAGTATATGGTCGTAAGACTCAAACCCTCCAGAAACTTCACAACTCCTCCTCTCCTCCTCATCCTCAGTCGCCACCGCCGCATCATCCGCCTGGCCAGCCATGGTCGTCGTCGTTTGAGGCTGCTTTCGTTTGGACCGAGCTCTTCGGTTTTGAAACCAATTGTACACATTTTTCTCCGTGATCTGTCCATGTTCAGACAGCTCTTTCGCAATCTCTCGAACTCTCCGTGGATCTGGTGTTCCCCTTCTTTCCTCGTAAATCCTCTCAAGAATCTTTAGCTGCGTCGATGTCGGATTCCATCGTTGCCGTGTCGACATTCTATGACCACTTGACGATGCCACCATCTGATCAAAGTTTCCGAGCCCGGTTTGATTCATTCCTGTTATGTTTTCTCAGATCATTATCAGAAAAAAAATCTACTTACGTGAGCCTTAGGTTTCTTCGTTGTATATATATATATGTATTACCCTAATCGCAACCGCCACTATCGTTTAACAATTGATCGAGGTCTAATTAGCGTGTAGCTAGACGAAGGTTTATTAACGCCTAAAGGACATGCATGTTGAACCTTGAGTCAAGATTATGCAGCGAACATCTAGAAAAACGTTCAAGTTCGTCTGGCATATTCCAACCGCAAACGCAGTTTTCTTTCACTTTCTTAAACAAAACTAGCATCTCAATAAGTTTGGTCACAAAGAATGCATCTCATTCTTCTTAAAGAGTAAAGACGTCTTTTTACTATTACTGTTTACCCGTCTTTCGCTAAAGACTAAAGTAATTGTTTGTACAATCAGAAGAAACACAACAAAATATGAAGAAAGAGAGAGAGAGAGAGAGAGAGAGTTGAGAGAGTTTGTAACCTGATGAGAGAGGATTGAAAGAAGAGAGAGAATGGTGGAGGAGACGGAGGTTGTTAGAGATAACGACGTAAATGGCGATCTGCTTACGTAGAATCTCCATTTGCTCCTCCGTCATGACGCTACCATCATACTCACCGTTTTGGCTCTCTCTCTCCATCTCTTCCAACACTATGTGTTTGCTTTCTCCTCTTGCTTAGCCAATATGAGAATGAATGTGAATGATCGTAAGAGACAAATCTTTTGATTTGTTTATGATCGTAAACAACTTTTTTTTGGAAAGATGTCTTGACTAAAGATCAATTTGTCCGATTTGATATTTCTCAGTTAAGTTACCAGCTTTTTATAGGTTATTGGGGGATATAATTGGATTATAATTGATAATATATTAAATACTAATTATGTGATCATATAACCATCCGATTCGATGTACACTTTATGTTAACTAGTAATCAGTATTGAAGAGTCCATGTGTAGTAATTAAAAACAATAAAAATGAAAAGCTTAATTAGAAGCAAATTTGAGGTTTCAGTTGGGAATAAGCGAAGATGCAGATTTCGAAATTGAGCTGAAATGGTTTTAATGCTTTCAGGACAAAGCTTGACAAGAAATTCAACAAGGTGACTAAATGGAATATTAGCTATTAAAGTGGGGAGAAGATAATTGACAAAGTAACCAGATGTTGTTTAAATGAAAACGGTGAAATCTTAAATTATGATAATCCGCACAAGTATGTCATCGATTCATGGATCCTACACAAAGGCGGCTCCAAAATTTTCACGCGGGATTTAGTCTTTGTTCAGATGCATGATTGTGGAACACGTATCGTGTATAATTTTTTTTTTTTTTTTGAATTGATATCGTGTATTCAAGCCAAGTCAACTAAATTGCCTGTGCGTGTGTGTTGTTCACATCATTTTCATTCTAATCCAGAAGATGATGTGGGCACATCAATTTTTGAAACACAAAATCTACAACAATTAAAAGACTTGTTAAAGTCACACACATACACAATAACGTCTTTTTAATCGAGTCAACTAAATATTGCTTAGTTTAAATGGAAAAAGAGAGCAGAGAAAATAAGAAATGAGATTAGAGATCTTCATAGTTTTTTATGCTAAAGATCATCATATATACGAATTTTGCTCTCCAGAAATCTCTCCTTTACTCAGCAAATGCTCAATCCCTGAAATCACAAAAACACAAAAAGCCCACCACATGTCTTTACCTCTTTTACTTAATCATTAGGGGGTAAACATCAGAATAAAACCAGAAAAAAACCGAAATTCATCAGCCCAAAATCCAACCACATTTCATCATATTATGTTAGAGTTTTTTTTAATATACCAACCATAGAAAACGAAATTTATTTAAAATCAACATTTTTAGTTTGAATAAATTATATTAAATACGCTAAGAGAATATAATATGTTTAATTTGTAATTATATATGTTTTTAACCAAATCCAAACCGAACACAAACCAGATTTGAATTCTAGAAAAAAAAAAAAAAAAAATCGAACCGACCGAACTTAAAAACCAAATGCATAGGAATAAAAATCATATGAAAAAATCGCTACAAAGTACAAAGGTAACAAAACTAATATCAAAATTTCAAAAAAAAGAAATAAACAATTTACCTAAATCAGGACTCGGGAAGAGTATATGCTTATAAGACTCAAATCCTCCAGAATCTCCACAAAGCGTCCTCTCCTCCGTCGTCACCGCCGCATCTTCGGCCACATCAGTCGTAGTCGTCGTCTGAGGTTGCTTTCGTTTGGACCGAGCCCGCCGATTCTGAAACCAATTGTAAACATTTGTCTCCGAGATCTGTCCGTGTTCAGACAAATCGGTAGCGATCTCTCTAATCCTCCGCCGATTGGGTGTTCCGCTTCCTTCCTCGTAAATGCTCTCAAGAATCTGAAGCTGCGTCGATGTCGGAGTCCATCGATGCCGACTTGATATCTTATGAGCGCTTGATGATGCCCTCATCGGATCAAAGTATCCACCGCTCATTGAATTTGTTCCTATACGTGAGCCATAAGTTTTCTTCCAAGCAAGCCAAAAAAAAAAAAAAAACTGATAGAATTGTTCCGTCAAAGAGATCATTAAATGTAATCGCAAAAGTTTTTATTAGCAATTATCCTATGTCAAACCCGTAGCTAAACTATCTTGTAAGAACATTTTTGAACCTTGATTAATTCATGCTCATGCAGCTAACATTGAGAAAAGCGTTTGTGTTCGTGTATTGTATACCAAACGCAAACGCACTGTACACTCTCTTGCACTAAAGTAGCAGCTCAATATTTCAGGTGTGTGATTGGACAAAACGTTTGCAGCTCAAAACGCTGCGTTTCAACCACTTGTTTTTACTGTTTACAAAGAAACTCATATGGTCTAATGGAAAAATCGAAGACATGTAAAGTAAAGTGGTTGTCACTTGTCAGTATATCTGAAGAACACACAACTATACACACATGTATATGTGTTTGTACAGAGGATGAGAAAACAGTACCTGATGAAAAAGAAGAGAGGGAATTGTGGAGGGAAACGAGCTGGTCACAAATAACGGCGTAAACGGCGATCTGTTTACGGAGAAGCTCCATTTGCTCCTCCGTCATAACTCTTACATCATACGCACCGTTTTGGCTTCCTCTCTCCATCTCTTTCACCACTTTGCTTTCTCCTCTTCCCTTTTAATGTAGAAGACAACATGAGAAAGTGAATGGTTTATATATCTTTTTTTTATTAATGAAATAAAGGATCTTTAGTTTATTTGTTACCGTTATATTAAACACTTTTTGGGAAAGATCTCTTGACCAAAGATCAACTGGCCTGATTTGTTTTCGTTTTTTTTTATAATTACCGGTTTATTAGGGTGTTTAGTGATATAAGTGACAAGTGACACCCATCCAATATAACATTTTCTTAGAATGGTTAGAAATTAAAAACATTAGAACATTGTGGTCATAACTACGAAGTACTAACTAGGATCGATTTTGGTCAACCGTGTTCACTATATAGTTGGAAAATTTCAACATTTCATTCGAGTTTTACGGGTCAATCCCCTATTTGAATAAGGAACAAAAAAAACGTTAATCCAAAAATATTCAAGTTGATCTTAATCCTATGTGTTGATGACATAATAACTCACCACGCTTATATATACTCCGGGTACTATTAAATCAGTAGTTTTGCTTGTATTCGTAGAGAAACGCAATTGTGTATTTTACTTTATATATAGTGGTTAGGTAAAGCCGGAAGCAAGGCTTAATCACAGCATAATATAGAATATTATCCTTGTGACTACGAATTATTAAAATTAATAAAAGAAAAGAGAGCATGCTTATGTTTTCTTTACTTTGTTGTGATTAAGAAGAAAATTTATGATTTTACCACCGAAAAGGTACTTTGATATAAATATCTTTTATTTTTGTCAAGAGTTTTGATATAAATATCTACTTTTAAAAATAGTGTGTTGTTGTTACGCGGATTCCGCTCTCAATCTTCACTTTTGTCAACAATGATCAAAATATAACATAGTTCTTATATAAAAAATAAGGCTTTGATATCTTTTCTTAGAAAAATGTGAGAAGAGAACAAAATCATCATGGCGTTGGTCATTCAAAAGAAGGCCCTGAAACAATTTAACTAAAGTCAATTTAACCAAACAAAAAGTATAGGCATGGATTACACTTTTTGGAACACCTTGATTAAGAGCGTTTCAATGGTCAACGCCAATACGATCACGATTCACGAAAGGAAAACTGTGTGTAGCATAGACACATACATGAATTGTATTGAGAATTCATTAAAGATTAATACTACTATTCTCTAGGTTATAAGCAACCATACCAACATTCAACTACAAAAATAGGCATAAACTAAAAAGAGCATTAACGATTATAACATACTTAGGGATAAAAAGTTATATAGAGCTGCAAGTCTCTCATTCTACATTCACTTTTCCATTACCCGTAGAACCAGTGGGAGAGAGTGGTAGTTTAATAAAAACATCAGAAAGGATAAAAGAAGAAAAAAAAAAGACACATTTTAACCAGCCTCGTTAACATTTTAAGATTAAAAAAAAAGAGAGATAAAACATCCGAGAGATCCCTGCAGCGTCCTCCTATATTATGCTACCAACTTCTTAGTCATCGTCTTCCTCCTACATATGAAACAGAGTTAATACAGAGCTTATATATGATAGTGTGCAGATAAACTAAAGAAACAACCATTTACAGAGCTACATGCAAAGGCAATATACAAACAATGATGTAAAAGCACTTTACCTCATCACTCCCATCCTCGGCGTCATCCTCATCATGAACCTCAGACACTGACTTGTCAGATTCCTCATCCTCCTTGGGACCTTCCTCCTGAAAAACACCAACACATCATTTGTTGGTCATTCTTGGATAAACCAGAACATGCTCTGCTGATTAATAGAACGAGTTATGTTGTATACTATTATTACTATTTACCTGTTTCTTATTGTAGGCGTTCATATTCTTCTCATACTCAACCTTGCGCTTGTCAGCCTTAGCTTGGTAGGGAGCCTTCTCCTATATTATCGAGAAAAAAAAAAAAAAACAAAGCTTTAGAAATACTCAAGCATTTAGCATTTGAGATAATACAAAACTATCATCTACAAGATTAAAGAACGTACAGAGTCTGACAAGGATTTCCATTTCTGTCCACCAGCTTTTCCAACCTATTAACCATTGAAGATCATCGTCAATATAGCTTTAAATAATCAAGCTTACAGTACAACACATCAAATAGATAGCAAGATATAACACTCACAGCAGCAACAGATTTGTTGTTTGGGTGTTCCTTCTTGTAAGTCTCACGGAACTCCTCCCTTCACATCATAAAATCAGCAAAAGTATTACCACAAAGAATCAAATTAATTTATGGTTTACTAACTGGAATTATACAGTCAACGCAAGTATAACATCTATAACAAGTTATGAACAATTACTAACATAAATTTGATCAAAGGTTCCGACTCAAAGCTAGCAAACTAAGGTTTCTACTAATCTCACTTTCAATGGATTCTTAGAACGCAGGAAAGTAATTCCATGGAAATCAGAGGCGGACGACTAAACCGGGAAAATAGAGGGATCAGAGACGATGATTACATGAAAACGAAGAAGGCACTGGCTGGCCTCTTTGGTTTGTTTGGATCCTTAGCAGCACCTTTGCCTCCCTTAGTAGGCTTCTTGTTCACAGAGAGCCTATCAACACCGCAAAATCAAGTAAGAAACGCTTCCAAAAAAAATTACGATGACGATATGAACAGGATCTGGAATATAGAGATCTAGGAACTAACTAGAAGACAAAGAAAAAGAGAATGAATCGATCTATCTACTTCATACTTACTTGGAGCTCCTGGTTTCAGTCTTTGATTTACCTCCTTTCATGAATGATTCTGCAGGCAAATCACAAAGATCAGCGAACACAGTACAAAATAGGAAACGAAATCAAACAGAGAAAACCTTAGCAGAGGAATAGAAAATGAAATAACCGAAGATAGTATCCTATTCGATTCTAATCGCAAAACAAAATATGGAGAAATTTTTTGACCTAGAGAGATCGATACGCAAACAATCGAAAGGAAATTGAGATATAAAATGGAAAATCAACAGGAGTATCGAAAGAAACAAAGGAGGAAATTACCTTGACGAAGATCGTAGGGTTTGAAAATGGGAGAGAGAGTGAGTAAAGGATTACTAAGTGTTCGTGATTTTACGCTTTGTGAACGATTCGAGTGAGAGGCTAAGAGAAGAGAGGGCTAGTGGGGGGTTGTAAATATCTTGTGAAAAAGAACTGAATTTCAATTTCGCACGAAATTAAAAAATCCGAGGGGTTTAGGCGGGATTTCAAATATATTTTGCCAGGTCATCGATCCGAGTGATTTGTATTCATTGGCTTTCTCACTTTCTCACGCTTATAGCCCTTAAACTCTGCCTGTGTGTTTTCTTGTGTGCTTGCTTGTATTTTTGTAAATAAACGCATATTATATCATTATTAATGGAAAACGGTATATATGAAAGCGATATAATAGATTTGTTAGGTCAAATTCGAAAGCGAGGCATAATGACAGAATAATATTCGAATCTTCACTTCCCCAAGCAGATTGATTAAATCAAATATCCACGTATCTTATGTTGTTTGATATCCTTTTGAGCATTATGAAAAGAACACTCTACATGAGGATTCTTGGAGAAAATTAACTCATCATGCCGTTGTTTCAATTTACAAAGTTGCTTAACTCAAAAGTCGATTCAACCAAACAAAACAAAATAGAGATAGATTACAGTATTACACTTTGCTAAACACCTTGATCAAGAGCGAGTTAATGGTTAACTCAGATCGACCAAACTAACCAATATTACTCAAGGAAAGCATTCTGTGAGAAAGATTGAACATGATTTATGGCGAGAGCATCTAAGAACCATTAACACCATACTAGAATGATAGATTTAACATCATACATAAAATTGGAAAAATGAGAAAAGGTATAAAAAGTGAATCGTTATATAGAGCATAAGAGTACAGAGCTGCAAGTCTCTCTTTCCACCATCTAAACATTCTACAATTCACTTTCTCCATACAGTGGGGAGGTTGTGTGGAAATACCAAAACGAAAAGAAAAGATTATAAAAACAAAGACCCATTATAATCAGCCTCATTAACATTTTAAGAAAAGATAAAAACCAGAGAGATCTTGCAGCCATCTATACTAATGCTACCAAACTTGAACTTCTTAGTCATCGTCCTCCTCCTACATTTGATTATACCTCCAAAGTAACAGAGTTAGAACAAAGATACTTATATATGCAATGATGTGAAATAACTAGAAAAGAATCAACTACTCACCTCATCACTACCATCCTCAGCATCATCCTCATCATTGACCTCTGACACTGACTTGTCAGATTCCTCATCTTCCTTTGGACCTTCCTCCTGAAAAATGAAACATATCATGATTGGTCAACAACGCAAATAACTATCAATCTCAAAAACTGACATTCAATTGACACTTAATTACCAGTTTCTTGTTGTATGCTTTCATGTTCTTCTCGTAATCAACCTTGCGCTTCTCAGCCTTAGCAACATAAGGAGCCTTCTCCTGAAATATTTATAAAAACCCAGGTATTAGACTTACTTAAGAATCGTGACATTTGTGATCATTAACACAATTTAACTAAGCTAATTTATAGAACGTACAGCGTCTGACAAGGATTTCCACTTGTCTCCAGCAGCTTTTCCAACCTGTTTGTTCATTCAAAACTCATCATCAGTACACATTTGACAATCAAGGTAAGGTGATGGAAGAATTTTTAAAGATGAAAATAAATTACTCACAGCAGCAACAGATTTGTTCTTGGGGTGTTCCTTCTTGAAAGTCTCACGGAAATCTTCCCTTCAGATCACAAAAGTCAACGCCAGTGTTAACACACAGAATTGAAGTAGAAACAATAACAGCAATAACAAACAAAAAGATAAACGATCATAACCAAATCAAATATCGGAATAATAACAGCAATAACAAGATGTTCGATGAACCATGATTGGATACTTTTGAATCGACCATATCAGACAAAGGACTCTACTAATCTCACCTTGAAAAGACTCGGGGTAGCCAGATGAAAAAACTTTTGTACGGCAAAAAAGTTTTTATCCATAGAAACTAGAGAACACAGAAAAGGGAAGAATCGATAGGCGATGATTACATGAAAACGAAGAAGGCACTGGCTGGCCTCTTTGGTTTGTTTGGATCCTTCGCAGCCGCTTTGCTACGGCCTGCTCCTTTAGCCGGCTTCTTGGTCACAGAGAGCCTAGATTACAGCAAAATACAAGTTAATAAGGCTTCAAAAAAAAAAAAAAAACGATCGCGATATGAAAACGGATCTACAAATTCCAGAGATCTAGCTGAAACTTACTTGGAGCTCCTGGTTTCAGTCTTTGATTTACCTCCTTTCATAATTGATTCTGCGAGCGTATCATAAGATCAGCGAAGAAACTAGTCAATAACTATAGAAACCACAAACATCCAGAACAAACAAAAAAAACAAAACTAGAGAATATTCGTTTTTATACACAAGCGCGATCATAGAAGCTTATCAATACGCATGATCGAGAGGACTTCTAGATGATAGAGAAAACTATACAAGTACTTCTAATATCGCAAACATACGAACACAGAGCTAGCAGGAAATTGAATTTATGAAACATCCGATTCAAAACACGAAAGCAGTATGTGTAAAATAATTGTAATCAGAACTGATCGCGGAATACACAATCGAGACGAATTCGATATAGAAACTGGGAAAAACGAAAATCAAAATACGAAACGAAGAAGATCGGAGGAGCTTTACCTTGACGAAGAACGTAGAGTTTGAAGAGAGAGAGAGCGAAGAGGAGAACAAAAGGAATTGTACGTGTTTGTGATTTGTACGCCTTGTGGAGAGATTCAAGTGAGAGGCCAAGAGATGAGAGGGAGGGGGTGCTAGTGGGGGCTTGTAAAATATCTTCGGTCAATAAAGGATATTGAAAAATTGAATTTCGCACGAAATGTAAAAAACTGAGGGGTTTAGGCGGGATTTCAAAGATATATTGCCACGTAATCGATCCTAGTGGTTTCTCCTCATTGGCTGTGATACATTCAAGGTTTAATCCCTGGCCTCGCTTATGTGTTTTCTCATGTGCTTCTCCTCTGCGTGAGTATTCAGCGGCAAGTGTTATGACTCATTGCCCTTTCCTTATTCCAGTCCTTATGTAATTAATTTTAAAATCATAGCAATATAATTTTACGATGTATATATTTATTCGCAATTAATATCTCCTTAAAGTATTCGGTTCGGTTTTCTGCGTCGGTCATCCGGTTAATTTAATAACAAACTCGGCTCGAATTGATTCGGTTCGGTTCGGGCCACCTTTTGATTTCTATTTTTCTAGGGCTTCTGTATGAAAGTGTGTATATAGGAGCTCCTTCGTCGCCGTCATAGTTATGGCGGACTTTGAGCCTTGAAATCTTCCATGGATTTCTTACCGCTTTTAGATATCATCTTCGAAATTAGGTTTTCATTAAGTTGCAGTTTCTAATTGTTCAATTAGGAAAGGCTTTTTTGGTGAATGGTGCAGTAAATAGCAAATGATTAGATTTTTTTTGGTGGCATTAAGATTTAGAACTTAATGGTGCAAGAGAAGAGAGCAAATGATGGGATACACTTGATCTCTGAATTTTACAGGTAAGTTCGCTTGTTGAAAACTATCGATCTGCTGATGCTCTCTCACTCTGCACCGGATTAAGTTTTTATCACTGAGATTGATGTCCGCCGTTGCTGCTGATGAAAACATGATATGAAAACCAGGACTAACATATCTTTCTCATCCACTATTTTACAGTTAAATTCAAAACGTTTTATGTTTTTGATATGTCTCAAAAGCATAACAACATCAAAACACTTTGCTTTAGTAAAATTCAATCTCTGTTTGGTTTCACGATTGATGATGCTTACATACACAAACTGGGAAAAGGGCTAAAATCAACCCGAAAAATCAACCCGAACTAAATTTGATGTGAAAAAAAAATCTAAACTAAAATACGGTGCTAATTGCTATCTGTACTATATAAAAATTCAAATTTACAATGGGTCAAAATCTATCTTGACTTTAGTCAACTGTTAAAAAATGCTGACAAGGTTTGACGGAGTATGACATGGCAAGAGATACGTCAGCTTACTAAAAACGACACCGTTTTGGTTGGATGAAAAATCAAAAAAATTGTTGTTCCATGAGAGATTTTTGTTATTTAATACACGCATATCTATATATACGGATGTATTTCTCTTTTGTCGATGGTAAAAATATATATAAAAGCCGTCACCGATTTGGATAATTTGATTTTTTTTTAATTTGTATCCTTTAGTTATTTTCAAAATCAATACGTGTGTATCTTAAGACTATTTATTATATGTTTAATATAAAAGTATATTTTAAATAAGAAATTAGTTTGTAAAAAATAATATTAAAATATAATAAATGTGTAACATTTATATTGTAAATGATGATATGTGTACTTAGTAGTAACTTAATATCTATTAAAATATAGACATATCATAACTATATTCGACATTCACTCTCTCTTTTTTTTTTTTTCTCTAAAATCACACAAACAATATATTTTTCTTTCTGAAAATCAATATCTGAAGTTGACAGTAAAAATCTGTTTTTCCTCTAAAATCAATTTTTTTTTTCGTTTATAAACAAAAATAACATTGTCATTAAATAAATAAAAACAAGTTATCCGAGTTGGTGAAAGCTTTTATATATATATATTCCATCGACAAAAGAGAAAATATCTGTATATATAGATATGTGTATACTAAATAACAAAAATCTCTCATGGCTCAGTTGGTTCACGTGCTTGTCTATGGTGCTCTGCTTTTCAGGTTCAAATCCAGTAAGCTGACGTGTCTCTTGCCATGTCATACTCCGTTATACCTCGTCCTAAATTTGAATTTTTATATAGTATAGATAGCAATTGACACTGTATTTTAGTTTAGATTTTTTTGGGCACATCAAATTTTAGTTCGGGTTGATTTTGGCCCTTTCAAATCTACACAAACTACCCAAAAAAAATAAAATAATAATAATAACCTATGAGTCTAAAGTGTTGGTGATGACAGAAGCAAAATAGTATTCTTCACTAAATACAGATGCAGTCAAGCATCAACGATGTAAATGACTCGGCTAAATGCAAAGCTTCCTTCACTTGAGAAGCATTCGTCCCCTGAAACCAGTTGAAGAACGATCAGACTAGACCAGAGACCAGATTTTTGTCAAACGAAGACTTAAAAGAAGAAAGAACAAGATCATGAACATACATACCGGTCCTGATGCGAGACCACCTTTCGCTATCCCGCATTTCCCTTTGAGAGGACCCGAGAGAACTGTACACCATTCAATCACATCTAATTTCTTGAACCGATCCGGAACTCCTGCACAGAACACCGCCTTGTTTGTGGTTTCATCTGTGCTAAACATCATTACCGGCATTTCCTACAACCAAAAGATACACAAACAAAACCTTACTTCAACAACAAGTTTCTTTTAGCTTCTCTGGAGCAAAACATGGATACATAATATTATTAATACCTTCTTTTCCATGATTTGTGAAACGGCCTCTTAGGGCTGCTGAATCAAGACCCACGTCAAGCTGGACAATGCAAAAGGTCTTCTCATCTGCTGCTGCTGCTGACTCGGCTGCCTCTGTTGCTTCTTTGACTGCTTTCCGGAGGTTTTGCTCTGCTCCCTCCTTGTGAGCTTTTCTCATTTTATCCTGAAGTAGAGCCATTTTGGCTATGAGATGTGCCATGTTTCCTGCTGGGATAACTTCGGTAACAACCCGTCTTTTCAAAGACGTAACTTTCTCATCCAATCCAGCCCCTTCCGCTTTGAATGCATGCATCCTCTACTTCTTTTTCGAGCAAGGACGCAAGATTGATCGCGTTTAAAGCAGGTTCACCAGTGAAAGCGGTTATGCTGTGAATACCTCCACTCCCTCCTCTGATACTATAGCAAACGCTTTGGCTTCGCGCGTGTTTCTTATGTGGGTTCCTGGAACATTGTTTAAAAATAGTCAATACTTCGAAGAATAAGAAAATATGATTTACTGGATCAAAAATAATCAAAAACTGACCTCCACAAAACTCAGAGGAAAGTGATGACCATTCATCATTTTCAGGATCAGCCAATAGATCTCCAACTTGTCTCCGAATTGCCACTACTCTGACAGGATCATAGGAGGCCTAAAAAAAAGTGGAAACAGAGAAGAAGAAGCAACAAAAAAAAAGCTTTAATATTTCGTAGAAACTAAACTGGAAAAAAAGAAGCTAGCAATAGAATTTGATTTTAACATCTTACTTCCCCTAATGCTTCTCTTAGACCCTTGATGCGTTTAGCTTCAGAAAGCGGTTCTTTCTTCGAAAATACATCAAGTTCTTCATCGATCTTTTTATTCACCATAGAGTCAATCTTTCTCAAATCTTCAGGATCAACAGGTTTACCGCTGGAAAAATCAAACCGCAGTTTTTCAGGAAGAACTATTGACCCCTTCTGTTAAATATGATCCCCAAGCACTTTCTGGATTCATGAGAAACACATACTTTTTACTACTATTTGAAAACTAATTTTTAAGATTTTTGATAACAGAAGCAAAAAGGCAAGCATACATACACACCTTCAGGGCGAAATTCAACATATGTGTACAAGTATGATTGTTAGCGATGAGTTTACGTCACTGGTAGTCAACCTGCACGCATTAGACAAGATTAAAAAAGAAAATAATTTAGATGAGAGTAACAACACGTAATAGTCAAATGAGACAAATTACCATATAAGGGAAAATGATTTACCTTGCAGGTCACTCTATCTCCCACCGATACTCTTCCAGTTTTACTAGAGAGATTACCACTATGAAGAAAAACCCCTTAACTGTTTTCACACTGCATACTTTGAATGTACCAAATGATCCTTCCATAAGCCCTATGTCAAAAATCTGACCACCACCCTGCTCAGCATGAAAAGTTGTAGATGCTAATACCAGACCTACTTCGCCGTCACCGGTAAAACTTTCCAGTAAAGCAGAGACATTGTAGATAGCTTTGACTTCAGTCTCGTGATCCTGCACCAAAATCCGGCAGGATGATTGCGCATTAGAAGAACTATATAACACTATATGTCCTAGCTTCGTTCTTTCAAATTAGATGTCTGGATAAATAAAACAAACCTGGAATCAATTGTATTTAAAAGAATCATCTGTTGCTGGGAGGCCAGCTTTTGAGCAACGTTGATGTAGAGTCAACATCCATAACAATGGCAACACCAGCTTGCTGCAAAAAAAAAATACATGAGACATTAGCAGATTCGAACCTTAGTAGTGACATTAACATGGGCTGAGACTCGGTTCAAATACGGCCCACAAAGGTTGTAAAGACATTTTTCTCAGCCCAATTACGAATCAGCCCAGCCAGGTCTACGTTACACTCTCCGCACGTGCGAGTTCACACATGTAGAGTTTTTTTTTTAATTGTTTTCTTTTAAAAAAAAAACGTAAGAAAACACAAAACCAAACGCCTGTCTAGGAGGAGAAAAGAAAGGGGGAAGAGAGAGAGAAAGAAAGAGAAAGAGAGAGGAGAGAGAGAAAATGGGTGAGGTAGCAGATACAATGACGAAGAAGAAGAAGAAAGGGAGGCCATCTCTTCTAGACCTTCAAAAGCGAGCTATCAAACAGCAGCAATTACAACAGCAGCACAGAAACCACGATGAACCCGTCGATGACCATAGATCCGGTTCCAAAAACCCTAATTCTCTCAATCAAGCTCCCAACTCCGGCAGCCGATCCAGGCGCCGGAACCCTAATCCTAACGGCGTTTCCTCCGATTCCCCCTGGATCAAGGACGATGATGACGGAGAAGAGGAAGACGATGACGAGCGCCGAGAGAAGAAACACCGGCTCTTACACGGATTAAACTCCCACTCCCGTCGACATTCTCCTAATTCCCAATCGGGAGGTTCCGATCTGAACCTCGACGACACTCCCGAGGCCTCCGTCAATAGACGGAAGATCGCCGGCGGCGCTCACGGATCTGGTTATACGGTAGGAGCTGAATTCCTTGTGCATCAATTTCGTTTCCTAATTCGAGCCAGATATTGATTTAATTCTTAAAAAAATGAAAAATTGAGTTTATCTGAGAAATTAGGGTTTATAAATATATAGTTGGGATTTCGCGCGTTTGTTTATTGTGTTCGTCTTCTGCTTGAATATAGAGATGAGTGTGAGTGGATGAGTTTGACTGAGTCGGGTTTTTTTCCCTCCTAATTATTATTGGTGGGAATTCATAATTCAGCTTTTCTGTAAATAATTTTCCCTTTTTTGTCTTCGTCAAGAAAATTCTTGGGTCTTTATTCTCTCGCTTTAATTTGCAGAATTTATGTGATTTTCCCTATGAATATTATATTTTATTCTTTGATCTCTGGTGCTTAACTCGTAGTTTACCTGAATTAATGATACCCTTGCACTGAAACCATCATGTCTGAGACAAGTTTCAATTTTGTCTTTTCCGTAATATCAATGTCTAAGTTTACTTTCAGTTTGTAATTCACAGACTTGTACTGTGTCTTCTTCGATTCTTGCGTAAACATGAACATGAACAGATCTACTTGTTTTCCTTTGATTTGCTGGAGAAAAAAAAAACCCCACCTTTTTTATGGATTCTTGGAGTTGATGATGATGATAATCTGATGATAATCCTCTGCAGGGAGAAAAGGCTTCGAAAGCGACAGACGTTCTTCAAGGTACATATAAAACCCTTTCTTTTTCAATTTCCTTTATTTAATTATCGAAAAGGCAATAAACCGAAATTCGTACGAGGATTAAAAAGCGAGATTTTTCCGCTGATTAAATTAAAAATTTGGTTGTCATTTACATGTGGACAGGTTCTCCCGTGGAGTCTGGCCCCACTACACCTTTGCCAGACAAAAAGTTGTTGGTGTTCATCCTCGATAGACTTCAAAAGTGTGTTCATTTCCTTGCTCTCTGGCATCGTCTCCTTTTTTTGTATCGTGGTTGAAGTGATTCCTACTGGGTAATGGTTTTTTTGATCCATGTGTTGTTTTGCAAACTCTTGTAGGAAGGATACTTATGGCGTTTACTCAGACCCAGTTGATCCTGAGGAGGTGACTGTCCTTTTTGTTGATTGTAAGCTCATTAATGTTACAACAATTCAGCTCGTCTTATCTGTGTTCGGTATGTGTTAACAGCTTCCTGATTATCATGAGATTATCACGAATCCAATGGATTTTAGCACTGTGCGGAAGAAATTAGACTCTGGAGCATATGCCAGTTTAGAACAATTTGAGGTAAGTCTTGTACTTTGACTCCATTGGACTCCTCGATGCTTTCCTTGACATTTTTGATTCGTTCGAGTTGGTTACACGTTTGCTTGGTCCTATGCTAAGTTTATCTGGTAGTTACAGAAAGGTTTGTTACTTGGCATCTTCATTTCTACACTTTCTTGCGGCTGTTTAAGGTTTATGGAAACAATACTTGATGTTGTTTGCGTGCATGCTATGTGTAGTTTAGGGTGCAGACCTAAGGCTGTTTCAAAATTTGTGTTTCGAAGTAACTATTGTCTGCTTAGACTCAAATTTGTCTCCCAGTTTGAATATATGTAAAATCGTGCGGACTTTGGTGTTGGAGCAGGTTTTTTTTCCTCTCTGATAAGTCTCGCTTGCTCATTTTGCAGGGAGATGTGTTTTTAATATGTACAAATGCAATGGAATATAATTCAGCAGACACTGTATATTATCGACAGGTATGTCCTTCAATTTTATTTCTTTTTTCTAGTCTCCTCTTCTTTCGATATTTGAGCAGGTCCTTGCTCGCTCCCTCCAAGTGCGAGATAGCTACAACACAGATAATATACAGATAATTGCAGTGAAGGGAGCGTTTCATGTTTCTGAAAATAGTGTGTCATTTTGGCTTGTAGGCACGGGCTATACAAGAGTTGGCGAAAAAGGATTTTGAGAATTTAAGGCAAGACAGTGATGATGAAGAACCACAAAACCAACTCCAGCAGCAGCAACAGCAGGACAAGCCAAAAGTTGCCAAAAGAGGCCGTCCGGCAAAGAAACAGCCTGAACCATCTTCGATAGACCGTACTGCTTCTGAAATTTCAGCTGATGCGCTCATTCCTGGAGGAGATAGCTCTAATAAGTTTTCTGGTGCTTACAATCTAAGAAAGACTCCTCCTTCATACAAATTTCGTCAAGCAGAAACATCGGTTTGGAACAATCATAACAGCGAAACCCAAAGTGGCTGGTCGATAGATTGGGAGAATGAGTTTCCACGTAAAAGAATCTCTACTTTTGCTGTACCTTCTTTCAGACTTTTTTTTTTTTGTTCCCTTGGCAAATATGAACCATCTTCTTGGTCTCTCTGCAGCTTCGGTTGTGAAGGCGGTTAACAAATATGGGATGAAACATTTCAATGTCGATGATAACAGACGCGATACCTACAACCACCTCTCGACTTCTACCCAAGAGCCGTCGGTTTTGACAACGCTTGAAGAAGAGTTAAAACAGCTGATTCCAGTACGTTATTGCCGATTCTAGTATATCCTTTTGTATGGAGAAACAAGAGTCTGATCATTAGTTTTCCTTATTCATCAGGTTGGGGTGAACACTGAGTATGGTTATGCGAGGAGCCTAGCACGATACGCTGCGAATCTTGGTCCTGTTGCCTGGAAAATTGCATCAAGGAGAATCGAAACCGTGTTGCCCTCTGGAGTCAAATTTGGTCTGGGTTGGGTTGCAGAGAACCCAGCAGGGCCTGGAGAGGACGATCCTCAAAAACAAATCGTATCAATGTCGTCGTTGGGAAAACAGAAGTGTTCTAATGACTTGGCGTCCGATGATCATTCAAACAGGATCCTGTCTCCAACCGCTTCAGTCTCGAGCGCTTTCATAGGAAATAGAAGAAGACATTCTTCTTCTCAAGGAGTCGAAGAAACAACACCTGCTCGTGTCTTGAATCCAGAAACCGAGTACCCATCAGCATCCTCCTCTCGCCAGTCAGGACCGCTGATCAAAACTGAGGTTAGCAACGGCCTTACCCGCGGTTTCAGTGGATTCAGCCATAGTCCAAGTCCGATGCTCGGAGTCACGAGACAGCAACAATCACACTTAACCAGCGAGGCCACACCGAGCTCGCAACAACAGGGGTTGTTGTTTCCTTACAGCAAACAGGAATTCCACCGGTTTCCACCGGACCTTAACGCTCGGCTTGTCTCGCCAAATTCTCCCGGCTCGAATCAGCAGACTGGTTCGTCCTCGTCGCAGCATCCAGATCTGTCATTACAGCTCTGACGATGAGTGGAAGGAGAAGAAGAAGAGGCATTTTCCATTGGCTATCTCAGCCATATATTTTCTGGTATGAAAGTCACTTGTGGAAAGTCATGGCTTATTTGTTGTGACATGAAAATATATGGGACAAGTCTCTCTCTATTGTACAGATTGTTGCAACATCCATATTTTTTTAGGGGTAAAAAGAGAAGAGGAAAGAAAAGAAAAAAACATAGTAGTGTCGCAAGCTGTAGAATATAGTTTACATGGTTAATTTTCCTAGAATTTTTCAAATGTATTTGCGTAATTTTTAAGTTTTTACCTTGGCCATAAGATAAGATGAAACAAAAGGTATTCGGCATTTGACTTTTGGAAGTGTTATCAGTTTCTGTCTTGGAAGACTGTTGCCGGCTCTGATTTTCAAATTCCTTGGTAATTGACTAATAGGCTCTGACCTTCTTTAAACTAAATATTGTTAAATGTTACGATATATCGGCAATTGATTAATGAATCACCTGATACAATTTAAATAACGGTTTATCAACTTTTTGAGTGTATCACTGCGTTACTGATCAGAGCATCAACATCACATATTCTGAATTACATTACAAATTTGAAAATATTTATTTATTTATATGGTGTATATATCATTTTCAAAATTAGTAATATACATAACTCATCAAAATGGTAATAAGTTTTCTATGAAGGTGTTGACTTGCTGTTAAAAAAAACTCAGCCCATGAATCGACTGAAAAGGAGATGAGAGGGTTTGTTCGTCTGCCTTCAAATTGAGTTTTCATTTTTGTGAAAGAGCTCAGCTCAAGGTTCACGAGACTTACATGAACGTGTTTGTTTGGTGGGTCTGGACGTCTCGTGATATTTAATTTCCTCTCAAACCATTGGTTTATTTAAAACTATTAATTATTGTTGTTTGTCTCAAAAAAAAAAATGTCTGAATTATAAACTCGATTATTGGTTGTAAAAATGAGAAGTGGTAGTTTTTACTTCTTACTAGAATGTTGAAAAATAAATGTTAGAAAGTTTGGCGATTTTTGTCGGAAATACTCTATATTTCTTTTTATTCCATTTTCTTAGTGTCGGAAATACTCTCTGTCTTTTTTATTTCATTTTCTTAGTTTGTCACAAATTGCATTTATCAATTACCCAACAAAATTTTGAATATTCGTACCGTACGTCACAGATTCTTCACGAACAGCTCTGCCGTGTTTAAATAGCATCTAGTATATCTGTACTGTATGTATATATACTTATGAGATTATACGATATAAGTACACATTACTCAAGTTTTTGATGAATATTGATGTAACAACAAATCCTAAGAGAATAACTTTATTAGGGTGAATCTATTTGGATCAACCAATGTATGGATGATGTATGCCTCGGAGTGGAGACACGCAATGAACCGATGGAGATCTAACAAGCTGGCCTTCGCTCTCTTTTGTTGAATCGGATCAGGGGAAGTGAGGGTGGATCGATGGCACCACAAAGAGGATGGATGGCTCTCTGATACAGCAACACTAACCTTTGGGTGGAATCACACACACACAAAGGTAAGCAACTCTTCTCAAGCAAAATCTTCAAAGAAAACGGCGTTATTTTATTGATAAGCAAAAAGGTGTCAAACTACAAAGCTGCAAGGGGACTTTATAAACAGTCCATCAGCCTGAACTTTCTAGGGTTCGACTCAAATGAAAAGAAAAGACTCAAAAACCAGAGGACTTGCAAAAGAAACAAAAGAAAACGGCAAAGAAAACAAGTAAACAGCGAGTTGTCTCATTTGGACACAAATAAGGAAAGTTCTACTTAAATGAAATAAAAAGAAAATAAACACTTAAGCCTTGGCCAAGACTTAGATCTCAGGTATCTCTGGATTCTCGTGGCTCTTAGTCACCACTGAGCTGGTCGTCTGTTCCTGCACAAAACTCATAAACAAGGTTTACATGTTGTGCACGCAAAAGAGGCCATGGAAGAAGTGAACTGTTCTTGACGTGTGCTGGGGCAATCTTCAGGTGGTCTTCTGCGGCCTTGGTAGTGTTGATGATGCTTGTTTCAAGTGCATGAATCCTTCCCTTGGCAGCCTCTTCCTCAGCTAGCGTCTCTTGTGCAAGCTCCAGTTGAGCGCTATCGGCTAAGTGGTTGATGTTGCTTGTCTTGGATTCTTGAGTGATGGTCTCCCTGGGCTTTGTGATGGGCTCGGCTCCTGGACCTATTAAGAAAGATTTCATACCTGTTTCCTCATAAGGCTGTGGCCGGTTCGGTTGAGTTTGGGCCGCGTCCTCTACTTGTTCCTCCTCGGACACTTGTATAAAACTTGATACGGCTAAGTTGATCTTTTCACGTAGGCTCCTGGTTCTAGATCGAGTCATGGGACCTAGAAGGAGTGTGGGGATACTGGGATCCTCATTAGAGTGCTCGATGACCTCATCAATGGATAACTTGTCAAGTTGCCATTGGTTATCAATTGTAGTTTTGTGTTTTCCTGCATCAATTTCGAGTAAATTGCTATTTTTCTACGCACAATTTGTTAGTTCTTCCTCCACTTACCATAGATAATGGAACACGTCAAACCCTTACTCATTTTTAAAAAAAAGAAATTGGGATATGTCTTCATAAAATCAAAACAATAATAAAAAGTAACTATCATTAGGAAGATTTTGTATTTTTATAAAAAGTATTTGGTATCTGGCGATTAGTCAAAGAGACGAATAAATTATTCGTTTTCTTCTTTAACATCCAACAATTTGTTAAAAAACAGAGAAATTTAATTATGGTGGTGGATTTCGTTTCGCATCAAACAAAAACCTAATTATTCTCATATCTAAACGGCGTTGAATGGTGGCATACTAAAATATACTAGTAGTTATAGAGTTAATAGTAGTAATGGAAATTGAAAGTAATAGTTAATTACCAATTGATAGAATTACTAGTTGTAATTATAGACGTAACAGTAGTAGGTATACAAAGTTAATAAGGCCATGCAAAAAAATGGAGAGAAAAGGTTTTTTTTTTTGGGTTAATGGATCAAAAATGAGTTTCGAGAGTAGAAGGAATAACGCTCATTAGAGATAATTTCTTGTTAATTTCATTTTTTTAACTAAAATTTAACGCCATTAACATGCGGTAGGTTTTATACGTACGAATGTAAACAAATAACAAACAGCTAGCTGATAAAAAGGCAAACAGATTATAAAAAAAAGGATTGGTAAAATTGCCAAACTTATCAGCTAAATAATTGATAATAAAGTGGCCATTATTACATGATAGAAACATGTATTTTCTGAAAAAACGGTAAGTAAAAGTCAATGCGGGACGAGAGTACAGTGTGACCACTAACTGAGTTAAAGAAAACTAGCGGGACCTACTGTGGATTGTAATAACACGAAAGGTCAATCTTGAAAATCTCGACCGTCCATTTGTTAAGATCTAAACCGCACATCCACTGTCGGCCTCGTGGGTTTCTCTCGCACACTGTACTGTTCATTTAAGTATCGGACAATCCGAGGGGTATGTTACGGAAATTTTCGATCAGCGAAGGGTTACTGTCCGAGAGGGTATAATGGTAAATTAGGGCACGACGGTGGACCTGACCATTTTAAATGTCAGAGAAGAGAGGTCGGAGAATTGAGAGATGATGATGAATGATGAAGAGATTATAATTTTTTTTGGGGGAAATTAATTTAAATTTTGAAACAGGATAAAATGAGAACCAAAAAAGAGTATTTATTTTCCTTTATAAAAAATGGGACCTACTTGGAAAAGAACAAAACGAAACTCGTCGTCTTCTACCACTTAAATAGTTAAATTTAGTAGCTCCCAACTCAAAAAAATTAAAAAAAATAAATAGAGTTTATACAGAAGGAAGAAGAACAACCAAAAGCAGTTGTAAAACTCCGTGATTTCTCTCCCGTTTCCTCGATTTTTTTGTTTCACTGCTGGTTTTCCTCTTTAGCCATTTTTCTTGTTTCAAGAACATTGTCATTTTTTGTCGTGATTAGATGGAATTTGTATAATTTTAGTAATTCTTCGGTTTTGTTTTTATAAAAATAAATATACATTTTAAAACTAAATTCTATCTCTTTCTCTCTCTCTTCCTGCAATCTATCGCCGATTCGGATCTTCTCTGGTTGGAGATTTCCTTTTACTTGGCCAAAAGTTTTGTTCTTTTGATTTCTGGAATTATCGAAATAGAAACAGAGAAGAAATCAAATCTCTTTAAGCCTTTCAGAGCTCCAAAAGTTTTGTTTTCCGTTTCCGTAAGTTATCAGGCGGCTTTGTGTCTGTCTGGTGTGGGATTTCTGGAGCTGGGTTTCTCAAACCAGCTCCATTTCTGAATCATCCCTTCTCCATCGCCACATTGATTTAAAAGAAAAAAAGAAGATGACTTGCTTCTCTTGTTTGAATCCTCGAACCAAGGACGTAAGAGTCGACATTGATACCGCTCGATGCAACTCTCGTTACACAGCCGATTCATCAGGTTCTGTTCATTTCCAATCGAAAACTTTCATTGTTTCACCTTAAAGTTTTCGTCTTTTTTTTTTTTGGTAATAATGTACAAATCTTATGACTTTATGATTTCAGTTCACGGAAGTGATACAACAGGAACAGAGTCGGTTTCGGGTATTTTAGGTGAGTGTGTTTCAAATTCCTTTTAATTGTGTCTTTTTCTTTTTTCATACATTTTGGGTTAATTTGTCGTTGGAATTGGAACAGTAAACGGAAAGGTGAATAGTCCAAAACCTGGTGGTGGAGCTCGGAGTTTCACGTTCAAGGAGTTAGCCGCAGCAACAAGAAACTTCCGTGAAGTGAATTTGATCGGAGAAGGAGGTTTCGGGAGAGTTTACAAGGGACGTCTAGATTCAGGACAAGTCAGATCTCTCTCACTCTCTCTCAATCTTCCTCAAACCCTTTTGAACTCTGTTTTTATTTGATGTCATTGGAATTTTTAATTGGTGAAAGCAGGTGGTGGCTATTAAGCAATTGAATCCAGATGGGCTTCAAGGAAATCGAGAATTCATAGTTGAAGTTCTTATGCTTAGCTTATTGCATCACCCAAACCTCGTTACACTGATCGGTTACTGTACTTCCGGTGATCAAAGACTTCTTGTCTATGAATACATGCCAATGGGAAGCTTAGAAGATCACCTTTTTGGTTAGTTACTTACTTAACTCTCCTTTTTTTCTTTCGTGTTTCAAATTTCAAATTTTTTTAACTCTTTTGTTTGAATTATCAGATCTTGAGGCAAATCAAGAGCCTTTAAGCTGGAACACACGAATGAAAATCGCGGTTGGTGCGGCTCGGGGAATAGAGTATCTTCACTGCACAGCAAACCCGCCGGTGATTTACCGCGACTTGAAATCAGCAAACATATTGTTAGACAAAGAATTCAATCCAAAGCTCTCTGATTTCGGATTGGCGAAACTCGGTCCAGTAGGAGACCGGACTCATGTATCGACCCGTGTCATGGGAACTTACGGTTATTGTGCTCCCGAATACGCAATGAGCGGAAAATTAACCATCAAATCGGATATCTACTGCTTCGGTGTAGTGTTGCTTGAGCTTATTACTGGAAGAAAAGCCATTGATTTCAGTCAAAAGCAAGGCGAGCAGAATCTTGTTGTTTGGGTAAGTAAGTAGTAAAACCGGATTAAACCGGATTCTAATTCCTCGTTTAGCTAACTAAAATTTTGGCTTTGTCTTTGCAGTCACGTCCATACCTCAAGGATCAGAAGAAGTTTGGACAATTAGTGGATCCGTCTCTGCGAGGAAAATACCCGAGACGGTGTTTAAACTATGCGATTGCGATCATCGCAATGTGCCTGAACGAAGAAGCTCATTATCGACCGTTTATAGGTGACATAGTGGTGGCACTTGAGTACTTATCCGCACAGAGTCGCTCACATGAATCTCGAAACGTCTCTTCCACATCGCCGGAGTTCGCCAGAACGCCGCGACGGGACTCGTAACACGAACACATCTTGAGCTCTTAAGAATGAAACAGTTTGGTGTTCTGTAAAAATGGTTTTGTTTTCTCTTTCCCATAAATAATAAGATTATACAATTTGGTAAATGTTTTTGTTTGTTAGTTTCTTATTACTTATTTTTTTTCCTATGATGTATATGAATATGAAAATTATGGAAACAATTAAGTTCTTTTTCATGTGTATACCTACCTTTGAAAACCGCAGTACAAAGGAAAATCAGAAATAATAAGAACAACATTCAATTTCTTAAAAAGAAAGGATCTTTACATGTTCTTCTCTCTGGTGCGTTTAAAAATACAAAACCCAAAGCACCTTCTAGTAATCTTTCCAAAAAAAAAAAAAAAAAAATTATGAACACTTGTTACAGAACACAATGTGGTATATAATCTTTTATGTCATGTCCTAGAAAACCTTTTTTTCATTTTGTTCTTTCCAACACTGATTTGAATTCAGTGCCATAAACTGTAACCTGTAGCTGAAGAGCGTTCAGGGAAATGATGAGAAGAAACATGAAGCAGAAGCTTAATGGTATGGCTCGGTGTGGTTCTGCAGACATCTACACACTCATCTACATCTTCATCACAAGTCAACAAAACCCATTCATTGTCTTCGTCTAAGTACTTTAGATCATACCTGCTCATATCCTCTATGCTAAACCGCTTCCCGATCTCCCACAATAGATCTGTTAACCTGTGTGAATTCCGCATCCGAAATCTGATATTCTCTTCTCCATAGCTAACTTTAATCCTCAGAAAGTCATCATCTTGAGATGATGACAACATGTGTGTGCCTTGAGGGATGTTCTCTAAAGTGGAGAGAGTCAATACTGTCTCGTCAAGACTCGAACTTTGAAGATCGATTTCGCTGCTCCTCTTCTTCATTGCACCTCCTACATCAGCTTGAGAAGGATCGGTGGTTGCACCGCTGTTTAGTTGCGTTTCACTGGAGCAACATTGGCTAGAGTTTGAACTGTGACTGTATGGAGAAACAGGGGACTTTGCAGGCTGCAATGGTGGTTGAGGAGGAGGCGATGTCTTGGCTTGTTGTGATGGTTCCTGTGACTGTGAGGCTAGATTGGGGAAATTTGCGTAGAATGAGCCTATTTGAAGAGGTCCTGAAACACCTTCAACCGAATCAATTACCCGTTGGATTTTCTGCAGAGAATGTCCGACTTTTTTGATCTTTCTTGATGGCCATCTCTGTATCCCATGTTGCCTGCATATTCTCTTCAAGGTCGTTGGACATACTGAAAATTAACAAGAAAGAGACAAAAATTGAGAAAGTGCTGCTTGCCACCGATATATAGAACAGAAAAAGATAGAAAAACGCTGCTTACCACCAATATTCTTGGCTGCATCTTTCAGACTCCCAGCAAAATACTGTCGAAGAACATCTAAAGTGATGGTTTTATCTGCTTTTGTACGCTTTTTCTCGGTCATCCTACTGAAACCGTCAGTAGAGAAAGTGCTGCTCTCATTGACATTAGAATCTCTGGTGTAGTCGAAACCTCTTTTCAAGCCAAATCCATCATTTGGCTTCTCTCCTCCATCAAACACCAATCCAAGATTCTGAGGATTATTACTATTATTACTCTGCTGGATTTCATCGAAAGAGGCGCTCCATGAAGAATTTCCGTGGAGATGATGTAGTTCCGATGTGTTCTCTATCTTTGGCGTTACTGTCTCTTCCCTTTCTATCACTTCACTCTCTTCTTCTAGTTCCTTATCTGTAACAGTCCTTAAGCTTCTAGGCACATGAGCCATGATAGTCGAAAGAGCATTCAGCATTTTCCTCTGTTCCTCCAGATCATCACAGTCTTTAGGCAAAAAGAACTCCAAGACGAAATCAGCAGAGCCCGTGTGGATGCAGCGCAGGCGAATCGCAACCGAGCCATGTAAACCGAACATATTGGCGTGGTGGGAGAGAGGGTACTCGGATTTCTTATAGTTGGAGATATCAGACGAAAAGCAAGGTCCATTAGTCAAGAAGGCTTGTCCTGCAACTCCTTGCCCTTTCAAGAGGTGATGCTCAGAGCAAGCTTCATGGAACTCGCGGACAGTTGGATCACCAACATAGCAAGCATCATCAATGGTTGACACGCAATGGGTATAGTTCTCATCGTTGTGACGACACCCACTTTTGCTTTGCTGGAGACAAGAGACCCATGTCTGAGCTAAAGGTAGTTTATGCGTCTCACAAGCACATCTCAAGAGGTTTCGGATTTCAGGTAATGCAGCTTTGTAGGATAAGTCACATCCCTGAAATGAACAAGAAACAATCTGAACGTTTATACCAAAACCAGAACTTAAAGAACTCGTATAGTTTCTTTGATTACCTTTAGAGAAGGCGGAATCGGAAGCTCAGTGCTCCTAAGATCAACTGCCTGTGTAAAAGAAACACATTCTTCCTTCTCAGAAAAAAAACCAATTCAAAAAGCAAAAGCTGAAAGCTTTTGAAAAGGAGACAAACCTGAAGTGCTCTGCAGATGCTTTCAAGCTCAGGTCTCAATTTAACCATCTCTGTGGTCATTACAACCTCAATAACACCCAAGCAAATCTTACTACCTTGTTCAAACACCGGAATCGCAAGAGTTCCACGGACATCGCAGTCCTGAGCGTGTTGAACTCTCGGATACTCTTCACTCCTAAAAAACCTAACATCAGGAGTCCATTCAGGAAGCTTCCCCAAGAAAACCCTTCCAGGCAAACCAGCTAAGGCCTTGGAATCATCTTGCTCAGCAGAGAAGTGATAATTCACAGAAATCTCTCTATAGTTTGCAAGTCTTTGACACATCGGATCATGGCTAAAAGGTTGTTCCTTTGTGGTCAAAACCCGCTTACCGCCTCTGTTGACCGGAACCCATAGCTGTATAAGTGAGCCTCTCTCTGTTGTGTAATCTTTAATGTGTTCAACTGCTTGAACCAATCTCTCAGTAACTGAAGAACCTCCACCTCCTGGTCCAATCCACCATCTTTTGTTCCATTGAAACTCATCGAGACTCGATCTCTCTGCAGAATCCCGACCGTAAACTATCCCTGATGTGCAGAGTGCTGACGTATCTTGAGTTGGAGACCACATGAGCGAAGATGGATCAAAGGGGCTATCGGAAGAAGTTGAAGGAGGTAAGTTAAGAAACTCAGATCCATCTGTTGTCTCTAACCAGCAACCATCTAGTAGCAATCCATCCATGAACTCAGTGTCCATAACTGCGTTCTCACTTTGAAGAAAACTATCTTCCATGGATGTGCAATTTGCTTTGTTGGTTTAGCTATCGATGAAGCACCATCTGAAAAAACAAAGCATCCATTTCTCAATAAGTTTCACAAACAAACAAAGAAGATGGAGATCGAGATTCTTTTCTACTTCTTATTGCTTACATTTTCAGAAACTGATAGAACTCATGAGTACCGAATTCACCAACCGATAAAGTAGGGAAATTAAAGGGCACACAACATTTTAGGAAACACGGATCAATCACAAATCTTGCATAATCTAATTCATGATGACAGAATAAAGAATCCAAAGTTAAAAATAAAAACCCAACTTTTTGTTTGATTCCTTCAAGCTGGTCAAACTAAACCCAAATTCTTTTATAGCTCAAGAGATACTAATTTCAACCCAATGAAAGTAAGAGAGAAAAAAAACGAACTTCATGCTAATCAGCTTCGTTCTTAACGAAAAATCAAACCTTTAAAGCGTCAGAAAAGAAATTAGAAGAAAGGAACAAAAAAAACTCACGAGATAGAGAGATTCTCGAAGATTCCTTCCTCAAGTGGGTTTTAATTTCCCTTTTATAAACTGAAGTTTCTTGCAATTTGTTGTCTGAGATAGAAGGAACAGATGAGAAGAAACCAAATCTCAAATCAAAAGAAAAGAAAGTTGTAAAGATGTCTGATGGGTGTTATGTCTCCGACTCTCTGGTGAAGATGAAAACAAAAATGAATATTTTAAAAAAAAAGTTAAAATGAAAAATATGAATATCTGTGGATCGTTATCTCCTCTATGCATTGGGACATGGCGAGACCTTATTAAGAAATTTGTTTTGTTTTTGTTTTGGTTACAGAACATCACTCTCTCTCTCTCTCTTCCAGGCTGCTTGGGTTTTATTTTTTACTGAAGGAGAGAGAGAAGATTCTCTCCACTTTCGAGACAGAGGGAATAAACAAAATAGCAATAAAATGAGTTGCGCTGTGAATTTCTTCTATTTATGTAAAAAAGTCAAACTTTTTTTTGGCAGACGTCACGTAGAGAGAATATCGCCACTCATCATTTATTTATGATATAAAAAGAGTAAAGCAAAAAGGATTTCATCTGAGTATCTGTATACTTCCACACCAACAAAAAAAAAATTAAAACTGTAACTACTAATGAAATACTATTCTTTAATGTTTTATATCCGCTGACTAAAGATAGAATATATTGTTTTATAATATGTTTAATTCATTTAGTTTTAGAATAAGATCCTACTAATTTTTGAAATAATCAAATATAATGGCTGTACATATCTTTAATATATACCATATCTGATTCGCCAATTTATTCAAAAGTTATATTTGGAGAATGATTCTTTAACATTTTATCGTGGTGATGACCAAAGCTATCAACTTCCATTTTTAGACCCCAAGTTACTAATTGAGCACTAGTCAACAATTATTAATGTTTTTCGTTTTCTATCGATATAGATCGTTTTGTTATGGGACATATTCCTAACTTGCTCTAACCTATACTTATTATTATAATTATAGAAAATTAAAGAAACTAAAATGCCTTTATTATTTGTATTGGTATAGGCTTATGAAAAGAATTATAATAATAAGGAAAATAAAAAGAAGAAACAAGTGGGGAGTAGGTTCCTCCCTCAACTGCGTTAAAAATATTATTTTTCTTATCAAATTGACAATAAAATATAGCTCAGTAAAACAAAAGTTTCTAATGTAGTGGAGAGTATTGTGTAGGTAAGGTAACCAATACCATTTTCGCCTCGTGAATAGATGCCACTGCTCAAATATAGTACTCCTAGAAAATTATTAACTTTTTGTCAGGCAAAACTGCAAAACCATCGACTAATATTAAATTAAGTGTGGTTTACATATTTTTTTCAACAATCTATATACTCAGAACGGTAACAAATTATTGCTTATTTCAAATTAAGTTAGGTCTCTTTTTGATTTTTCAACATAAATTTTAATAATACTCCATATATACCTAATTTAATTTCAGATATAATTAATTGGTCCAATAGTCAAATTGATTTTATATTGAAAAATATAGTTGATAGTTTTACGAGATAACTTTTAAACCGACGTTCGTTTTAATTTGTTGAGTTAAATCTACTAAGTCATTCATTAATTCCCAATGTGTTACTTTATAAATCGCATGGTGTTATGGGGAAGACTAGAAGTATAATTTTTTTAAAAAATGTGAAATTTATTACAAAAAAAGCATTTAAATATTGTAGAAATTTTTGAAAGTGTTGGAGTTTTATAGAAAAAAAAGACAATAGAGAGAGAGTGAAAAATAATTAACCATTTCTCCACTCGACCAATGTTGGAGAAGTCTTTGCAATGGAGGTGGGTCGTAGTAACGAAGAGAATTAGAGATGTGATATGGTTCTTGAATTTTTTGTTTTTTTGTAATTTTATAGTTATCAGTCATTCAATTCTACAAATATTTGTAATTTTGTAGTTCAACAGAAGACGTTACTATACGTCAAAAGGAAAACCCTGCGTAGATATACACCAATCATCAACAGAACGAAAGTACGTATATACACGCAAGTGTTTCTATCTAATACTCATCATATACGGTAAGCTAAAAAAGGGAAAACAAGTGGTGCATGACTGGCTTTCCTCCACTTGAGCTTTTTGTCTCACATACTCCCCAATTAGGTACAGTCCACATATATAAATTACTCACAATTTTAATTTCTGTAAAATTATTTTCTATACTTCTCGTCAATAGTAAATAAATGTTTCACACTTTACATATTTTTTTATGGGTATTCTACTAAAAAGACGTTGGATTTGAGCATGCATGCATGAAATTTTTAGAATTTGTTATTATTAAACACAATAGTTATTAAAGATATATTTATATATATATAATTACAGGTTACCAAAATATTAGCGACACTTGTTTCTCTATTTGTTTTTAATCCACGACTAGACTTTTATAATAATTCTAATCAATAGTACGTGACGTTTTAGATATTTTTTTTTATAAGTGAAAAAACGTATAGGTTATTCTATTATCTTTTGAAATTTCTGCTAACAACAGGATAAAGCTATAATGAGTCATCACAAACATATTGTCGAATTCAAATTAGAAACATATTGCAGATATGACAAATGGTTAAGATCTAAATATTATCTTTTAGTTTTAAATATAGTCAACTTAGTTCTCTAATTGACTGGATTATTTAGAGCTGTAATCAGAAAAGATATTTATTTGAGAGTGGATCGAACATGATAGGTCGTAAGCATAAAAAAGTTTTAGTTAGGTCGCTCATATGGGCGTTGTGAACTATTTATAATTATTTTAAATAAGAAAAAAAATGCAACACTCCTCCCGTACGTAATATATTCCTTCATTCAGAAGAAATCGGAGACAAAGACACAGTCGTAAAATTATGTTCCTCTCTGCTTCTTCTTCTTTTTCTGTATGGACGAACGCTCTTTAATCCGGTCTAGAATACAGAAATTCCAACCGCGAATATATTAGTAATATAGTTTGATTGGCTTTTATTTTATTTGCGGTTAGGAACTTCTATTATTTCCTTTTTTGTTTTGTTTTGGTTAACCAAATAGTTTCATGTTTTAGGTTCATAGTCATTAGCCATTTAGCATTAGAGAAGGTTTTAATGATACCCTACTCTATGGCGTCAATTCTCCCTCCCAAGTGGATTGAACTTGTGGGGAGACAGCTCATACCTCCCAAAGTTATGCAAAATCTAACTTCTTCTTTTTTGACATCATATTTATATATATATATATATATGCCTTTTAACTTTTATGTGGTTAGTTTGTTTTGTTGAACTTCATGGGATACCAAAACAAAAAAATTTTAAAATAACTATGGATTACAAGATATCGTATATATATATATAAAAATATAATATATATATATGTACATATCGTAATTCTATATTAAATTATGAATAAAAATAGATTCCTCATACCATGATTCATTGATACTTAAGCTTTAATAATTGAATGCATTGGCCGAAATCATATTATGACCACATCCACATGATTCCTTGATTACTTCGTTAGTTCGTTTAAGCTGTTGTGTGTGATTAGTCCCAACGGTTTAATTGGAATCTTGCACTACTTTAAATCGTATATAGTTTATTGCATAAACAGCCAATAATCAGTTTCGCCAGAAAAGAAAAAAAAACAAAAAAAGCAGTCAAATGATCAGAAGGAAAACAATTCTACACAATATAGAATGGGAAAACCAAACTTTTTTGAGGTAACCAATGAAAAGAAAACTTTCCAAATACAAAAGAAGATTCTGATTACACAGTTTTAAATTATTATCTGGGCGAATAGAATCTCTTTTCATAGGGTAATGAAACGTATAAAAAATATGAAAATTCGGGACACTAATTAATACAAAACGAACGAGGTCTGTGCACTGTGCACAAAGAAAAAAGAGGCAATAAGTGCAACAAGACAAATAGAGCGACGAATTATATTATAAGGTTGGCCAAGTCATTAACTCCCACGTCAAATAATTGTGATAATTTTTGCACGTCTTGGTTAGGTATAAAACCTTTATACTTCTTCAATTTTTTTAGTACGGAGATGATATTTTTATGTTGAGTACATTGGTTGGTAGACCGAAGTCCAAGGCCCACGAAAATTATACTTATTATATATTTACATAATTACATTTTATCGTTTTCTATAGGGTATATATAAGTTTCCGTTTACATAATTAAATTTAATACCACAATTTTATTAACTAGGTTCATATATATAGTTAATTAATGAGATAAATATTATTGGGTTTTTTTTTAGAGAGAAGTTCATATACTATTATTATTGTTATTAATATTATTATCATCAATAAAGAGATAAATAAAAAAGGAAATTTAACTAATTGAAACAAACAGAATTAAAAAAGTTATCCCACATTGATATTCTAAAAGAGGAGGTATATAATTTTTCTTCAATAAATAGCAACATCATTAAGAATTTTTTTAACTTAAAACCTACATTCAAAACAAAGTTTAGGTTTGATCGGAACTATCGATTTTAACCATAAATATTTGCAAAATTTTAATTAGTTTTTTTCTGATTTTACCTAGATTTTTAGAAATTCGGTTTTAATAGCTAATCTAGATTGGCTTGTCAATCGATTCTCAGTTACACTTCACAAAGTTGTGGGCTAAATTCATTGATATTTGACCAAAAACGATATTTTTATAGTTTCAATTATTATTATTATTGTGTATGTTTTAGACGATATTTTATACTAATCTTTTATAAGAGTCATATTTTTTTAGTTCGCTTAAAGCTACCATAGCACGCACTGCATGCAAATATGCAAATCAAAGCAAAGTCTTCTTGATTTCGTCATCAAAGAAATTGACTTTTCCTAACATGGATCCGAGATCTTGTTAACGACAACCAAAACACGTTAATTGTATTTTGTTTCTTCCTTTAAACTGCAAAGTTCTTAATTTTAAACATATTAATATTTTTGGACCACTAGCAAACACAGTTCACAATACCATTTCATTGGATGATTAAACAGTCTCTTAAGATGCGCAACTTCGATCTGAAAAATTGTGCACAGTATTACTTACCAAGTTATTTATCTTTCTTATTTTCTTTATTTTTCATGAAACAGAAAACTGTATTTTTTAAACACGAATAGTATTTATATCAATTTTAAGATGGATCACTATACAGTTTACCCGGTTATGGAGTAGTCCAAGCATAATATTACACTCGGACATAGATCTAGCAATACTAAAATAACATCACTAGGTCCCTCATGTTTTACTCAGGCATGGTAGGAAACAGATGTTTTACGCGCCAAATATATTAAAAATTTGATGAGCATGAATTTTGAGAAGTTAGTTATATGGTCATGTCACAGATGGTAGTTTAGTCCACTTTTAGTGTCTTCAAGTTCAAAAATCTAACTCGTTGTTTTCTTTTTGTCGAAAAAATGTTTGTTAATGGCCTAATTTCTTTCTCTTTTTTTGGGCAAACAAATACTACGGACCGAATCTGGTTATACTAGACTATTAGTTATTGGTTAAGCAAATGTGGTGAGTTCGAACATCGAAAGCAAAAGAACGAACAAATTAAATCTGTTAATGGTTTTAAACCCGAAAGTTATGGTTCTTTGTTACAAAAAGGCAAAAGCTATACTGTCGGAAAAAAGTCAGCGGCTAACCTCTATTAGCGACGTTAATCAAGACGATATAGCTTTTGGCCTTTTTTCAACGCAAAGCTGAGAAACTACAATTATACTCCTATGCTCAATACTTCAAAGCATATACACATGAAAATGATATTGGTGATTAAGGTTTTTGTGGCTCCATGTGCCTAATTTCTTATTTGAGCTGAGGTTCTCTTAATAGATTACTGGCCGAGACGTCAGATTAGTCAGACTGTATTAGCTAGTTAAAGTTTAGAGGAACGAGTATTACAAAAAAAAATTTTAATTTGTCAACTCGCATTATTCTTTTTTTTTTTTTTTCATTTCCACTAGCAGCGGACTAATCAAATACCCCACCCTCACTTAAAGTAAATTTATAAATTGTGTATGGAATCTTGCATCATAACAAGGCCTAATTAAAAAGATCTGACGTGACTATACCAATTTAACAATATGGACAAAAAACTTAGTGCGTCTTACATTAGACGACAATAATATTCCAACTATAAGCTCAGGTCATAGATGCAAATCTGCAAAAGGCACACTACAATCGAAAGCAAAAATATATAACAAATAAGACCACTTAGAGTAGAACCAATATAAGCTATATAACTCAGCTTTTTATTATAATTTCCCATAGAAAATATTAGTTAATTTTGTGAATACAAGATTACAAACAGGAACTAGTATTCGTCTTTAGGCGTTTCATTGCACTGTTTATTTTAATAATAATCTACTATTGCCAAAGCGCAAGAGGAGCATATTGGGCTTTTAATGGATTTACTTAGTCTTCAGAGATGGATATCATTCAGAAGTTTGGCTTCACGTTAAGACGAGTCGCTAGTTTCTGTCCCAGAGACTTGTCTGCCTGAGACCAGTAAGAGATCCAGATGCTGCGAATTTCGTGCGTCACACGAGGCTCGGCGAGCGCTTCAACAAAACGCTTCACGAACCGCTCTTGCCTTTTACCGGGAAAACAAAAAAAAAGACGATTAGAGGTTGGTTATGAATTGTGAAGTTGTGGATTTTGAAGTGAGGATTCTGAGTTTTTAGTGTTTACCTGTCTGAATCCCAGGACCGGTATCTTTCCCCTGGCTGCTGGAAGTTGTTCTCCTTCTTGATGATGCACTGTGATATAAAGAAGAAAGTAGAAAAACATTTGAATATCAGAATGTTGAAAGATTTGTGAGACAACTTCGTTATCTACATATGTTAAAGGCATGTAGAGGAATATGACCTTCTCACGGTTTCCAGAGCAGACAATAGGACTTGTAGGGTATTTTTCTGCATGGCGAACCGGATTCAACCTCGAAGGAAAGTAATTGACCTGGAAAGCAACTCAGCAGGTTTCATACCATACTAAAAAATGATTGTGAATAAATATTTTGAAAGAGCTGATTACCTCCTCTTCCCTATGCATGAAGTTCATAAAACCTTCATGGTGATTGTTGTGGTGAGCACATTTCGGGGCATTGACAGGTAGTTGCAGATAGTTTGGTCCAAGACGGTGTCTCTGACTATCGGCATAGGAGAAGATCCGGCTCTGGAGTAATTTATCGTCTGAATAATGGACGCCTGGAACCACAATAGCAGGACAGAAAGCAATCTGTTCATTCTCATTAAAGAAGTTGTCGATGTTTTTGTTCAAGACCAAGCGTCCAACAGGTTGCAGAGGCAAGATATCTTCAGGCCAGATCTTTGTGACATCAAGCGGATCGAAATCGTACTTGTCTTCGTGGGCAGGATCCATCACTTGAACGAACAGATTCCACTCTGGATAGTTCCCGGCTGCGATCGAGTCATAGAGATCCTTAGTGGCATGGCTGTGATTGGAGCCTCCAACTCTGATAGCTTCCTCATCCAACAGGCATTTAACCCCACAAGTCGGCTTCCAGTGGAACTTCACATAGTGAGCTTTTCCAGCTTTGTTGATTAGCATGTAAGTGTTGACCCCGGCGCCTTCCATGTGCCTGTAGTCCTGTGGGATACCAAGATCGTCAAAGAGGAATGAAAACATATGCAAACTCTCTGGGTGGTGAGAGAAGAAGTCAAGTATCCTCCAGTTCTCCTGAATGTGGGATTTGGGATTCGGTTTCAACGCATGGACCATGTCAGGGAATTTCATTCCATCTCGGACGAAGAAGACAGGGAAGTTGTTCCCAACAAGATCAAAGTTCCCCTGAGTTTGAAAACAGAGATATGAATCAGTAGAAGTACCATACTCATTACTTTCACATCTAATTAAAAAGGTGGTGAAATGAAATAGATAAAATAAACGTCCAAATATTAGGCAAACACATCGAGATTAATTCCTTAAAACAGAGAGACAATAGAAGGATCGGACAAAAGCTAACCTCTCGCGTGTAAAACTTCACAGCAAAACCACGAGGATCTCTCAGAGTCTCAGGGCTGCCACGCTCATGGATCACAGTTGAGAAACGAGCAATAACAGGAGTCTGAACACCAGGTCCTCGAAGAAAATCAGCACAAGTAAGGTGTGTAATGTCATGAGTGACTTCAAAGAAACCCTTTGCACTGGCACCTCTAGCATGAACTACCCTCTCAGGGATCCGCTCCCTGTCAAAGTTGGCGATTTTCTCAAGCAGATGGTAGTCCTCCAGAAGAATTGGACCTGACAATATATAAAAATTATACCTTTTTCTAAATTTCCAAACCAGCGCACATAATAAAACATGAAGACTTATATCAGATTTGGCTTATAACTGAAGGAAGAAAGCTGAGTGACTTCACACAAGTCCAAAAAACCACTGGCATTCTCATCTACACGTTTTTGACTTCCATTAATAGCTACAAGGACATTATTTCTGACAACCACTGGTTCACCTGTTCGCAATGATTGTTTATTTGCATTAAAGAGATACAAAATAGAAACGCACCTCTGGTGCCAACAGACAAAGAAGAGTTGTTGTTCCAGACTGGAGCACCCGAGTTTGTAGTGAAGAAGGGCGAATCATGAGCGCTTGAAGGACGATGCTGCACCAAAAAAAGTAAATTAAAAAAAAAAAATGTAACTGGATCAAGTATTTAACCAAATTCCCTTAGATTGGAGAATGTCTTTGAGAAGTGATGATACTTAATAAATAGCAGTAGTAGAAAGTATAAACAAATAACCAGATTCCACAAAAGCCAGATTAACTATAGAAATTTAGGAAGCAATGCTAACATTTTTCGTAGCTGTTATTTGAGCTGCAATGACATTCAAAAATCGAACACGGTGACTAAATAACGAACAAAGGAAGCCACAATCGTAGAGAAACCTTAGAACATGATGATCTCCAACGATATCGACAGATGAGACTTGTTAATTCGAGCATGTGCATATGGAAAAATAAACAATCAATAGACGTAAACATCTACACTCCTAAAAGTTTTAAGTAATCTTTTAATCTTAAACACATGCAAGTTTCTGGCAATTAAAAATCCCTCCACAGAATAAAGAAATCGATTTAAAGACCCCACAAAAAAAAACCTCAAATAATCGAACAATCACCGCAACGCTCCAACACATATTTTGGACCATTTTTTCCCTCGATCAAGTTACGAGAGAAAACGAACCGAGTATCAAATTTCTCACATGATCCGCAAAGAGAAATCGTCAAGGAACCAGAATCATACTCTCCGTATATCAAATCGAAACACCAAATTAACACGAAACGGACTCAGATCCAGAATCAAGCAAGACAAAAAATTAAAGTTTACGAAAGGAGCCTAAGAGAATCGATCCAAGTACCCTGTAAGGATCCATGATGCAGACAACTTTATCCGAATTCTCCTTGCGATTTTAGCTGTGTGAGACTGAATTTTTCCCTCTGTATCTACGCGAATTGGCGTGTGTTCCCCACTATTGCCCGCGTTTTATAGCGAGGTAGATAAATATCTTATTTTAGCTCCTTCCAAAAGCCCACCGCGAGAAAATGAAATCATCTCTGGCAACGTGTGCTTATTTGGGGATTACGTGATTATCCAAATAAATAATTATTCCCAAATTAATCCTCCAATTACGTGTGGATAATATCGTCTTTGTCGTCGCTAGATATATACTATACCATAAAAATAGACAAGTGTTGTTTTCAATCCAGGATTTATCTATCCCTTACAATAATTAAAATACTCGTAGAATTATTTTATACAATAAGATATTTACTGCTTCAAGAAACATTGATTTTATTATGAAGAGATTACAAAGCCAGTGACCAGTAAAACGA
This sequence comes from Eutrema salsugineum, assembly GCF_000478725.1. Taxonomy (NCBI): domain Eukaryota; kingdom Viridiplantae; phylum Streptophyta; class Magnoliopsida; order Brassicales; family Brassicaceae; genus Eutrema; species Eutrema salsugineum. The sequence continues at coordinate 8,401,923 of NW_006256612.1, forward strand.
AGGAAACATCGGTGTAGAGGATTACAAGCATCAATATTATACAGAAACGAAACAACAACACAGGGATATATCTTTTGAGTTGTATTGATATATCTTTTGAGGGACTTAACGACCAAACGATGATGGATCGATTGAGAGTTTCACGATCATACCTTGCGTAGACAAGCAACTCTGGAGATTGGTCTCTAGATGCTTGGCCTCACGTTGAGACGGCTTGCTAGTTTCTGTCCCAGAGAACGATCAGCCTGAAAGAGGAGAGATTAAGAATGTTAGCCTTGCTGAAAATGTTGCACAACCAATAAAGGAAGCAGAAGATTTCACTTGATTTTTTTTTTTTTTTTCTGACCTGAGACCAGTAAGAGATCCAGATGCTGCGGATTTCGTGAGTGAGACGTGGCTCCGACAGAATCTCAACCCATCTCTTAACAAACCGGTCTTGCCTGTGAACAAAAGTGAAACATGAAAAGATTAGGAATTAAGCTTTGTCCAGTGAGATTTTGTGAGAGTTAAGTTAAGAGAAATGAAACTTCTTCTTTACCTGTCTGGTGCCCATGATCTGTATCTATCTCCAGGCTGTTTGAAGTTGTTCTCCTTCTTGATGATGCACTGCAACATAAGCAATAAAAAAGTTTTTTTTAGCAGACGATTCGAATAAATTGAGATAAAGTTTTAAGGATTTGAAAAAAAAGGCATGGAGTGAATCAAACCTTTGTTCGGATTCCAGTGTAGGATTTGTTAGGAATAGGAACTTTCTCGGCGCAGCGGACGGGATCAAACTTTGAGGGGTAGTAATTAATCTGTAAAAGCAAACACCAGATAAAGACTTTAATACCAAATCAAAAGACCAATAATTGTAGCATGTAACACAAGTTAATACTAATAGTTACCTCCTCATCTCTGTGCATGAAGTTCATAAAACCTTCATGGTGATTGTTGTGGTGAGCACACTTGGGAGCATTGACCGGTAGCTGAAGATAATTCGGTCCAAGACGATGTCTCTGAGTGTCACCATAGGCAAAGATCCTACACTGGAGCAGCTTGTCGTCCGAGTAGTAGATCCCAGGAACCACAAGACCAGGGTTGAATGCGAGCTGCTCAGTTTCATTGAAGAAGTTGTCAATGGTCCTGTTCAGAACCAAGCGACCAACTGGCTGCAGAGGCAAGATATCCTCAGGCCAGATCTTGGTCACATCAAGCGGGTCGAAATCAAACTTGTCCTCATCCGCAGGATCCATGGTCTGGATGAAAAGCTTCCACTCGGGGTAGTTACCAGATGCAATAGCGTCGTGGAGATCCTTGGTTGCGTGGCTGTGATTGGCTCCTCCAACTACCTTTGCCTCTTCATCAGTCAAGTTCTTGATCCCACAAGTGGGTTTCCAATGGAACTTGACGAAGAGAACTTTTCCAGATTTGGAAACAAGAGTGTAGGTGTGGACACCGAAACCTTCCATGTGCCTGTAATCTTGTGGAATACCAACATCATCAAACATCCAGCACCATGTGAGCAAACTCTCCGGTAAATGGGACATGTAGTCCAATATCCTCCAGTACTCCTGGATGTTGGTTTTGGGGTTCGGTTTCAACGCGTGGACCACATCTGGGAATTGAATCCCGTCGCGGATGAAGAACACCGGAGTGTTGTTACCAACAAGATCAAAGTTCCCCTGAGTTTATAACAAAGCAGCAGCAGCAAGACACACGTTCAGTATACTGATTCTCAAGAAGCCAGAGGAGATCAACAATGGAAAAAGGTAATCTTTTAGCACACTATACCTCTCTGGTGTAGAACTTAACGGCGAAACCACGAATATCCCTCATGGTTTCAGGGCTGGCACGCTCGTGAACGACGGTGGAGAAACGGACGATAACGGGAGTTTGAACACCAGGTGCTCGGAGAAAATCAGCACAGGTGAGGTTTGAAATGTCATGGGTGACCTCAAAGAAACCCTTGGCACTGATTCCTCTGGCATGAACCACTCTCTCAGGAATCCTTTCTCTGGTGAAATTCGCAACTTTCTCGATCAGATGGTAGTCTTCGAGAAGAACCGGACCTGCCCAGAACAAAGCAACAAATTTTTTTTAAAGAAGGAAAACAGAAAAAAAAAAAAAAACCCATCACGCTCCATTATCGACAGATTCTTCGAATTCAGATTAGAGTATCATCGATAAGAAGAAGAAGATAGTACCTCTTTCGCCGATGGTGAGGGAAGAGATGTTGTTGGAGACTGGAGCACCACCGTTTGTGGTGTAGAATGGAGCGTTGTACGCGCTCGAAGGACGATACTGCAAGCACCATAATTTGATCGATTTTCAGGAAAAACGCAGGAAAAATAGTTCAAATCTAGCAACAATCGAATGGATTCGACAAGAACACTCCACAGAATTTTACTAGACTAGATCCGTGAGAACCCTAATTTCAATTGGAAGATATCACTTCCACTACTAACCCGCGCCTTTTACTATATCCAATTTTATGACGCGACCCGACCAAAAACAAATCCCGGTTCACCGGGTCGGACCCGGTTAGGAACGGGGACTGATCCGGGTTGGTGGCAAAAATAGTAACATGTCGGAGATAAAGGATTTTTAGATGGATTTTAATTTATCCTAAACCAATAATTTATCTGATTATTGCTTTGCTTATGAGACAAAGAAGGCTTGATGGATCTTTAAACACTTTTTATTGTTCGAATAAAATAATTTACAGACTAATCCTCGTAGGTATGTTTAAAGAAGATATATGGTAAGAGTTACGTATTTTATACGAAAAAAATACTTTTTATTGACCGGTTCTGATTAACTGAATGTTTAAAAGCATGATTAATCATAAGTTTAGATCAAATTTAATTAGATTATTTATATTCTGATTAATCAGGTGTGTGTAAATCTGAGAAATGATTAATTTATCAGATTTGGATAAAATCACTCTACTAATATACGGTCGGACGACTAAACAATCGATTAAACACCCTTTCTTAGAAGACATATGTTTAATAAAAAAAACTCACAAACAACAAAATAACTTCTAATCTAAGGAGAAAAACAAACCACATGTGGCGTTTCTTTTGCATGCACTGGAGGTTTTAAAGATAGCCAGCCAAAAAAAAAATCAACTATCACCAACTTAGCTCAAGCAATCTAGCTCAAGCGCGATCATAGAGTTTAAGCAAATTTTTGAACTAAAAAGCATGTTATCACTAAGACTCAAGAGCATCAATCCAAATTATCTTTTCATTTCCTGGTTAGAAACAGTGAAAAAACGATCATAATTGAAAATGTCCGTTTAAAGATACACACTGACACACACAAAAAGGGTAAGAAGAACATGAAGATACCTTGTAAGGATCCATGGTGATGAAAAAGCGTTGATGATCCCAACAGTGATTTGAGGTTTTGGTTTAGTGAGTGTGTTGAGGATCCTCTGTGTAAATCTATATATAGTGAATCGCGTCTGCTACGCACAATAATGGCGGCCCCAAGTGGAGGGGTACTTTTGTCCTTTCGAGATCAATTTATCGGTACAGTAAAAATGGGCCATTGTGTTTACTTTTCCTTCGGGATAAACAATAATGCCCCCACTTTTTTTTTGTCTTCAATGCCCCCGCTTAGATATTTATTTTTCCTTTGTTAGCTCCAAGCCTCCAACCCCAAAAAAAAAAAAATCATTCGGTGATGAATAATAATAGATGACCCCTACAGGTCAGTATTGCTCGAGAGGAAAATAAAAAATATCTTTCGAAAACAATTATTATTGTGACAAAAACAAATCACCAAATCGTCCAAATCTCAAAACCAAAACTTTAAACAATAATATATCATGTTATAAAATTTATTAATATGTAAACCCGATGGCCGATAGACGACCTGTTTTTATTTTCCTCTTCTTTTTTTTTTTAATTTCGAAATACACAATCTTTCTATATTAGCTTGGTTTGAGACGTGATAAAAAGTGTGCTGTTCTTACGCTTTGGAAGCAGAATAAATAAGATCATAATTTAAAAATGCAAAATTTAACTAAAAGATAATGTATTAGAAATAATTTATCTGTCATAATTTCGTGTATTGTGAGGTAAATTGTTTACTCTATAAATTTGTTGTCCAAAACTTAAGCCATATCAAAGCATAAGTGCTTAATATGGCATGAACAAAAACTCATAGAAGAAATTTCATATAGGACCATGATCGTGTAGTAGTCTGAAACATGAACTAACTAAAACGGGGTAATCCGATTGATTTCCATTTTCCAAACATGTAATTATTTTTAATTTGGATTTTCGGATCTCAGAATATTTATGTACGTTATAGAAAAGTCGCGTGATACATTTCATTTCATCACATGTGTTTGATCTTATCGTATTGAAAGAGGAAGTTCGTGTCAGACACATACTGCATGGATAATGTTTTTTTCTCTTGGGTATAGTAGCCTGAGATTTCTACGTAATAATTTCTTTTCCAAGATTATACGATGTTTCGATCGGTCGACCAAAAGTAGGATTTATTTTGAAAATTTTGGCAACTTTATCTTGCAAAATATTTTATGAAATTCAAGTGGAATTAATGAGCTGAACCGGTTAAGATTGTTTTATTCTTATCCGATTAGATACGGTGTTTTATGTTTGCATAAATAAATCATATTGATGAAATCTAAATTTACGGGTTGAAAATTCAAAACATTTTATTAATAAAAAATGCTAAACTAACTAATGGCATTATTGAGTGGGTATGGTGGGGAGTCTATATGTTTGGGGTCATGTTGCGATTACCAACACGTTATGTCGATAATGAATCGATCGATGTTTTGATTGGGGAGCTTACACTTGGGCCCCTTTAAAGTGAACAAGTTGCTCTTGTTACTTAGTTCAATATTTTTACAACTACGTCAAACTGCTCCAATACTATTCTCGAAAAATTGCAATCATTAGAAGACAATCTACTTCTATCTCCGCCTAATATCAATATTACACATTATTTTGTTTTTGAGTAAAAGAGAATATTAGTTTATCCGGTTAATTCATGTAGGCTTTTTGTTATATAACTAGAAGTTCAGATTTACTAGACGCCTTTTCATATCTCTAAAGAACGATATATGCATGTGACATGTTGTGTTGAGTGCAGTGACTCAAATTAAAGAGTCAGATGTGTGATACTTTTGTATTTACATAAATACATAATCGAGGGTGTTCTCATCATGGGTTAAAACTTATTGTTTCATCGTTGTAGGATGCAAATTCAAATTCAATATTGTATTGAGTTTGATAAGATATACAGATCATAGATTTTATTTTTATAGATATAGTTCGTAAAGTGTTGATCTATTTACAAATCATAGAATATATATACATTATCAAATATTACTCCTGAGCCTAAAAAATCATGAACCCACACGTCCTACAAATTTGGAATTTACAAAAGGGAAAAAATATGAGTTATTATTAGATAAAGTTGTAGAAATCATCTTACCAAAGAAAAGTCTTCGTGTCGTCAAAAAAGCACGAGAAGACTTGGTTTAGTGACGACAAAAAGAGCCACAAACCTAAGCTAAATTGTACTATGTATATAAATTTATAATAAGTTTATAGTAAGTTTCGTCATATCATGCATGCAAACAGCATTACTTGTCAACTGTTTGTAGTGAAGAATTCTAAGTTACTCAGCCTTATATAACCAAATTTCTTTTATGAACTATTAAATATTTGGATTTTGATCCATAAATTTCCTGAGCTACAGAACAAGACTTTAATAACAGCTATTATGAACTAATAAGACGAAACTCGAAAGAAGATAACAATAGAAACGACTAACACGTTTTTACTTTATACAATCACTCTTCAAACCTAAATTTTGTTTTTAGTCGATGTATATATTCAAAGCAAATAAGAGTAGTTTTTGTTCACCATATGAAAAGAGAAATCACAGTTACAAAAAAATTGGTCATTTTTACTACAACAAAACATTTATATAGGAAAAAATCTAAATATCGTATTGGATCATAGACTCATAGTACTTTATCTTGGGTATAATTATGTATTTGCACGTCACTTTAAAACACAGAATATTTTAATTTTTCAGTTTTAAATTGAAAGTAAATAGAAAATTAATGTTGACAGTCATGCAAATTACCTAATCGACTAATACTAATTCTTGGATCATGTACGAGGGCAACTGGGATCCAGTTATAAGCTGCCACGTAACAATCTTACCCTCACTCAGTTACTTTTTTGATGTTACCCAACGAATGAAAATGCGTTTTGTGGATCAACACGACAAGAAACGGGATTACACCTTATCCCTTTTCTTTTTCCTTTTCTAGAAAGGAAATACTTAAAATTTGTCAATGGAATTGAAAAATCAATAAGAAAGTGGGAAAGAATTTTTGCAATCGAATCTTTTGGTACATCCGTTTCTACTCAGATTGGGACTTAACAAACCATTTCTGTATTATAATGATTGTTTCCTTTTCACTTTAGCTCTTTTGGTTATTTTACAGTGAATATTAAAAATGTATAGAACGATGTCACCAACTTCATTTATAAAACTCGTGATATTAAATTAAATATTTACATAAACAAAATTTAGAAGTTATTTTTTTCTTAGTAAAACAAAATTTTACTAGAATGATCCTTTTTATGTAGTTTTCGATAGTTTTTAAACATCTATCAAAATATGTATAACCAATTAAGGACTTTGTGATGTAGAGTTAAGAATTAATGATATTGAATTTTGTACATTACTTAGGGTTTGACGTTTATGAGAACATTTATTCATTGTAGTTTAAATCTATCAATAATATATTTAAATATACATAATGTAATTTATCATTTATGGGCCACATATCATTTACATCTAATACAATGGGCTCTAATGTCTACTCAGATGGTAAATTTTGGGCCGATCTGCAATTTTGATGACACCTTGATCAAGGGAAGACGTAGCCTTATAGTTCTTGGTGAAAATGAAGTAAAAACTGCTATGCTATCTAAATACTAAATACAGGCAACATGGAAGGTAAGACGTTGTAGAGTTTGCCAATCAGACAGATCTGATATGAGTGAAAGTGAAATCTGATGTGTTTTACAACTTATAATCTATTCCCCATGAAAATAATAAGGTGTATGTTTTTTTTTTTTTAAGTATGTTTTTCTTATAGAAATCATATTTCATAGAAATATTTGCTCAAAATCTAATGAACATATACAAAAAGTTTTTAGGAAAAAAAGTAGTTCAAATTAAATTGGGCGATATAGTTAGTTGTTGTGTCATAATGCGGTTAATATACTGTCCAAAAATTAATAGTTTGACAAAACGTGAAGAAAAACAATTCCATTCAATTTGTAATGGAAATTAATTACAAGAGGCTAAAAAGGTAAGAAAATAGAAAATCGAATAAAATCGTTGGCACTCCAGATAGGTTGCATGCAAAGTAAGACGGATGAAAAATGGGAAAGTCCAAAGATATCTGAAGATGACACAGTTCTTGGCGTGCTTCTCTCTCTATTTCTCTCTATTTAAACCCCATTTCTCTCCAACATAAAGCACTTATTAGCTTTTTGTGGTCGTTAATTATGATTCGTTTTCTCTCAATCGCTTAATGTTTTGAATGCCATCACTTTTCGTATTTGGACGACGTTAGAAGCATTTTCAATTCGTTCAAATGAGTAACCGAGTGCGAATCTTATTAGTATCCACCACAGAGAAGAAACACTCAGGAGAGGTTCAAGGGACAAAGCAGCATTGGTACAATGGTTTGTATCATCAAGCCTCTGTGTATGGTGTAGCCACAGGTTATTGCATCTCAGCTTCACTTCTCTCAATCATCAACAAATGGGCAATCATGAGATTCCCTTACCCTGGTGCGTTAACCGCTCTTCAGTACTTCACAAGCACACTTGGTGTCTTACTCTGTGGCCAGTTAAAGCTCATCGACCACGATCCTCTCAATATCTTGACCATGTGGAGGTTTCTTCCCGCAGCGATCATGTTCTACCTCTCACTCTTCACCAACAGTGAGCTTCTCCTTCACTCTAACGTCGACACTTTTATCGTTTTCCGCTCAGCCGTTCCCGTTTTTGTCGCCGTTGGAGAGACCCTTTTCTTGAAACAGCCTTGGCCATCTCTTAAGACATGGATCTCTCTTGCTACCATTCTTGGAGGAAGCTTGCTCTATGTGCTCACTGATTACCAGTTTACAGTCACTGCTTATAGCTGGGCCATTGCGTATCTTGTGAGCATGTCTATAGATCTTGTCTACATTAAGCACGTGGTTACGACCATCGGGTTAAACACTTGGGGTCTTGTGCTTTACAATAACTTCGAGGCTCTTCTCTTGTTCCCACTTGAGCTGCTCGTAATGGGAGAGCTGCAGAAACTGAGGCATGAGATCAGTGATAAGCCTGACTGGTGCAGTTTCTCGGTGGTTTTGCCGGTGGGTTTATCTTGTTTTTTCGGTTTGGCTATCTCTTTCTTCGGTTTTTCGTGTCGCCGGGGAATATCAGCTACCGGGTTTACGGTTCTTGGTGTTGTGAACAAACTGTTAACAGTTGTGATCAATCTGGTTATATGGGATAAACACTCAACTTTCATTGGAACTTTGGGACTCTTGATCTGTATGTTTGGTGGAGTCATGTATCAGCAGTCCACGAGCAAGAAACTGAAAGGTCTACAAGAAGATAATCCGCAAGAACAAGATGATGAACAAAAGAAACTACAATACAACGAGGAAGCTCATAATAAACTATGATCGTACACGAAGCGACGTAGAGACATATACATGCTTTGCAAAGATGCCAATAAACAACAAAATTAGGAAACAAGAAATCGTAGCACTATTTCAAACCTAAGACCAAAAGCATATCAAGTTATTTAATGTACATGCAAATAAAAGCAAGAAGTTATTGATGCGATTTTAGCTAGACACCCAATGATAGTCAGTGGTAGTAATGTAGTCACATAAGTATCTCCTTTTGAAATATACTCGAAGATGCAATTAATCAATGCCATTGTTATGTAAAAGTGTGTATATTCCCATAAAGAATTACTCCACTACTTAATGAACATTTCAAGTTTTTTTTATATAGTTTGGCTAAAAAAAAAGAATGTCATTAATTCATTATCTTGAGGTTAATATTAATTTGTCTTTTGGTCAAAGAAGACTAATTTCATTTCTTTCAAATAATCATTTTAAGGATACTTTTTCATACAAATAGAAGTATTTATATTTCTTTGTTTTTATAGAAATTATTACATAGTATAATTTTAAACTTTTTTCCGAATATAGAAAGAGAAAAACCGAAAATTTTGAAAAAGGTACACGCATGAAAAAGACAAATAACAAATGATAGTCGTTGCGTGAGATTCATTGAAGAAGGTAAGTTATTTTATGGTGGCCAAAAAAAAAGAAGAAGAAGAAGGCAAGTTATGATCTGGGGCATGATCCAACGGCTGAGAGTAACTAGCCGTTAAATCTAAATAAAATTCTCGTCTTCAAATCTGTAATATCACAACCTTTTTTCCTTATTTTTTAATCTCTTCTTCTTTCTTGGTATTGCCCTTATACTGCGAGAGAGAGAGAGAGAGAGAGTGAGTGAGTGAGAGTGAAAGGAATCTTCAAAACGTAGCGATTGGAGAGAAAGAGAGCGATATCGGTTCTGGGTTTTGCTAAAAGATCTCTCTTTCTCTCCGTTGTTTGATCAACTGAATCCAGGGGGAGACACTATAAAGGTTTAGGAGATTTCACTGAGTAGGAATCGTTCCTTGGTTTGATTTTGTGATCAGGCGTTGACTTAATTTCGCGGTGGTTCTTTGAATTGACGGCGGAAGGTGAATCCTTTTTTTGTGGGTTTTAGTCATCTGGGTATTGGGGATTAGGTCTTGTTCTTGATTGGGTCATTGGGTGTTTTGAGATTAGTAAACCGGATCTAAAGGGTTCGATTGTCAAGAGTCAAAGACAGTTTTTTTTTGTTGTTTTCAATTTTAAAAATCCTGCTTTTAAGTTGGGGATGTTTGGATTTTGAATTTGGTTTCGAGAGATTTAACACTCCAATTAAAAACCTCCGCAGATAACGAAGAAAATGGGTAAATCTGATGAGAATAGCCTTGGATTAGTTGGATCAATGAATCTCCAAGGTACCCAAAATCGATTATCTTCCTAATCATAATCAAATCCTCGTATTCATCGTTGTTAATTACTTTTTTTATTCTTTCTCTCTTAAATCCCAAATTGTTTACATGGTGCAGGCGGAGGAGGAAAGACCATGCCGGCGGCGAATACAGGGCCGACCAGGAGAGCTCTCAGTACCATTAACAAGAACATCATTGAAGCTCCGTCTTACCCTTATGCTGTCAACAATAAGAGGTCACTTTCCGAGTAAGTGTTTCCTGAGATGAATCCTCAGATTCGAGATTAGCTTTTTTTTTTCCCTCCCCTTTGAATTTGATTCTTAAGAATCCAACTTTTTTTATCTGATTTTGCAGAAGGAATGCCATCTGTAACAAACCACCTCTGCATCGGCCAATCACTAGGTACATTAGATAGATCTTCACTCTTGTCTACTTTCAATGTCCTCACATTGTCTGATTAATGAGTCCATTAACGACTTTTTACTACTCTCTGCCGGTTTAGGAAGTTTGCTGCTCAATTAGCGGATAATAAGCCACAAATCCAGGAGGAGGTACTCTATAGTGGCACTATTCAATACGTGTTTCAGTTAGAACAGTGACATAGACCAATGTTTTAATTTTCATCCTCTTTTAATTTTAGGAAACTAAGAAATCAGACTCGGTTCCAAGTGAAGAAGTAGAGAGAATTATCATCGATGTGGATGATAAGGAAGAAGTAGACGACTTTAATAAGCCAATGTTTGTGCAACACACTGAAGCAATGATGGAGGAAATTGACCAGATGGTATTTTTATTATTATCTTTTTTTTTTTTTTGAACGCAAAGAACTTTTATTGATGATGATCGGTTACAGCAGAGTATGACTTAGGGGCCATACAGATTTTAAAGAGATCACACAAAGTGTAACTCTTAGAGTTTAAGAACCTGTTATAGATAGCAATCGAATTTTCCGCTTCGAGTAAAAGAAGGATCCATAGAAATGGCAACTAGCCATGACCACCTCTATTACCACGACCACGATTCCCACGTCCACCCCGAACAATTTGCCATTATCTCTTTATTATTATCTTAAGTTCTTGATCCTTATGTTTTATGGAAGCTAACTCACATTGCTTGTTTCTTCCAAAGGAGGAGGAGATTGAAATGGAAGATGCATATGAAAAAGAAGAGCGAGTGATCAATATTGACGCTTGCGATGAGAAGAATCCGCTAGCCGAAGTTGAATATATCGGTGATATACACAACTTTTACAAGAAAGTTGAGGTAACTTGAAATTTTGCTGTTCTTTATCGTCTGTAACTTGGTCGAATAGCTCATACAATATGAGAAGTCCTATTGAAGTGTGTAATTAGGCATCAATCCAAAACTCGACATTAAAAGCATTGATGTTAAGAGTTTGTGTTCTATTCTCTTCTCAGTTTTAAAAATTCAGGATTTTTCAGTAAATAAGAAGGATTCTGTTTGTGTTTACATTTCATGGTTCAAGATCAGTCTAGTATATGATATTAGAGGTATCCTTAAGAATGAAAATGGTTCAACTTTTGAAACTCTAGACCCTTACCTGGAAACATCCCTTCCATGTATTTGTCGAAACTTTTATCATCATTGACATCTCTATCACTCTGTTAACTCCTTCCCAAAACTATAATATTCCGTAAACTTTTCTAAATGAACTGTGATAAATCTACATCTTAGTCTCCTAGCTGCAGTTTAACACATAAGTTGCTGTTCTTTGTCGTCAATGGGCTTCTAGTTTCGAGGTCCTGATTTAATGTTTGATAATTTCTTATGATTCTGTAGGAACATAGTTGCGTGCCTCCTAACTATATGGACAATCAGCAAGATCTTAATGAGAGGATGAGAGGAATCCTCATTGACTGGTTGATTGAGGTAGATAGGTCCAGACCAAAAAGGCGCTTTTATTTTATTGTTGTTGATCTTCAATGTGAGAAATTTAAGTGAAATTTTTGGAGCAGGTGCACTACAAGTTTGAACTGATGGAGGAAACTCTTTATCTCACAATCAATGTCATCGATAGATTCCTTGCCGTTCATCAAATCGTGAGGAAAAAGCTTCAGCTTGTTGGTGTCACTGCTTTGTTACTAGCTTGTAAATACGAAGAGGTCTCAGTTCCAGTGGTAGATGATCTCATCTTGATCTCTGACAAAGCTTATACTAGAAGAGAAGTACTAGATATGGTGAACATTATTTTCTTTTGATCATTAATCTAAATATGGTGAATTTCAGTTTCAGTTGACCTTCTTTTGGCTTCTATTGTAGGAGAAGCTCATTGCCAACACCTTGCAATTCAATTTCTCTTTGCCTACTCCGTACGTGTTCATGAGACGGTTTCTCAAAGCTGCCCAATCTGACAAAAAGGTTTATCTCCATTTTTTTTTTTGAAAAAGCTCTTTTATTCTAGGAACCATGAGGCCTTTATATCTGTATTATCTAAAACTGTGTGATATGCAATTTTGGTTTCAGCTTGAGGTTTTATCGTTTTTTATCATCGAGCTTTGCCTCGTGGAGTACGAGATATTGGAGTATCCTCCGTCCAAGCTAGCAGCCTCGGCAATCTACACTGCTCAGTGTACACTTAATGGATTTGAGCAATGGAGCAAGACCTGTGAGTTTCACACAGGGTACAAGGAAGAACAGCTACTGTAAGAATCACAAAGTCATGAACATATAATTTGAATTTCGTTTTATGATAAGAGATATTCTAATTCTGGAAATTGGCTTTTGTTTTTTTTCTTCTTTGTTTTTCCAGGGAATGCGCAAGAAAGATGGTTGCTTTCCATCACAAGGCAGGAACAGGGAAGCTGACAGGAGTTCACAGGAAGTACAACACATCAAAGTTCTCTTATGCTGCAAGGACTGAACCAGCTGGGTTTTTGCTTTAATGGAGGAAAAAACTGTAATAAGATCAGAAGTGCCGTCCATAAATATTTGGTGGCCTAGAGTTATATGAAAAAAAAGAGCCTTTGGATATTTTCAAAAACTTTAACTTTTGGTTTCATTTTTGCAACACTTTTTTTCTATGAATGTATCTTGTTTCATATAGAAAAAAAAAAAGAATTTGTTGATCAAAAATAAGTTTGTGTTACGTTTTTGAAAAACAAATCTATTTAATTTTGAAGTTGGTGCTGTAATTTTTTTAAGAAAAATGATTTTATAGAAGTGATAAATAGAATCAAGAAAAATTATTTTAAAAGAAGAAAATGGATTACTGTGTTTGACAATTATTTAGTTGATAATAATTGATACTTAAAAATGAAATAAACATGATATTACTCATGAAAAGTTGAAAACATATTAAAATTTTTTTAGAAGAAGAAACTAAGAAGGTATGAAGAAAATACTTCTAAAAAAACTTAGATTATATAAGTCACATGATGTATCAAATAAATACGATGTATATTGTAACTAATTATTTAAAGTTATCTTGACATTTGATGAAATATAGTATTACTTATATTCAATTCTTTAAATACGATGTATATTTATCTCAATCCTGTTATTTGTGTTCATGTTTATCTTCTAATTACGTGTATTTTAAGTGGGCCTCGTGGCCTTTTTATATCGAGACTTACCCATTGGGCCTTCAATGATAACCCAGTCGACAAAAAAAAAAAACATCTTAGTATTCCAAAATACAGAACTACAAGTGCATCTGGACATATCTCTTTGTTCTCTCTTGCTAGAGAAGAACATTGGTTTTACAGTGAACTCTAAAGCAGTAAATAACAGACGCAAGAGAGGCCGGCTTTGTCTCAGAATCGAAGCTTACATGCTGAGCCTAAATTCAATCATCTCCTCACAGGTGGTACCGCTCCCCTTCCTCCAGTTCCACGCCCAGTAGCCGGACGCCCAGTAGCCGGAACCTTTACAATAACATCACAGAGATTCAAGGATCCAACAATTAGTAGTGATAACGAAGAAACAAGCATTAAGGACAAACAAGGATTTCACCAAAACTTCCTAACATTGCTGTATTGAGAGAGAAAGAGCGAGAGATGAACTTACTTTTCCTCGCATTGCCGCCCTACCTCTGCCAACACCAAGGGATGAGCTCTTACCCTGCAACAATGAAGCAAGTAAGGTATTAAGTAAATTGAGGATGGATAGACATAGAGACTCTAATATCTTTCTGCATAAAGGGTTCAGAAATCATATACCTTGATTCTAGCATCTAAACGCTTGAACATAGGAGCATGCTTGAGAATGTCTGGTATGACCATAAACCTGTCAAGATCTCTCCAAAGGTCAATTACCAATACAGGAATAATCCCAACAATTATACATAAAAATAGTAAGTGTTTAATATAGCACCTGACTTTGCTGCCTCGAATAAAGACATGTTCAAGCTGTGATACTTTACCATCCTGTAACACAACATTGGAAAACCCACAACAAAAGGTCAGTGAAAAATTACAGGAGAACCCATTACGTTGTATTTGAAATACACATATGCGGAAAGATTAGTTATGAGAGTCAACACTTGAAGGGTGAATATAGATTCTGAAATTTGGAACTGGAAACTTAAAAAGAGTTCTTTCAAAAACAAAACCACAGGTTTCATTCAAACCTTGAGAATACTTAATATAATCTTAAGGAACCTAAAGCTTTCAGTCCTGCAAACTTTAGATAGTTCACCTTGACACACTATGATCCGAAAGAGCAACTCACGAACTTTCAATGTAACATTACAAGTACAAAAGTAGAACATTCCTTCCAGGACAGATTTTCACATGCCCCATCTGACTAGTACCATTCTCGTAAGATTTTAATTAGCCAGAACTCCAATGATTTTCAATCACCCAGGGAGAATAAACGAATTTTCTAAACTCATATAAGAAAAGCAAGCTAACGCCGTATGAAAAAAAAAATTCCAGGCTCGCCAAATCTAGGGTTTTCACAGCACTAAAATCAACAAATTGAAGAGAAACGAAACCTATCTATGGTTTACAAAACATACTCCAGTCTAATGAATCAATCAATTTTAGGAAGACTGTAGATTACCTTGGCGGTATATGTAATGTCCTCGAGCTGGCAGTTCCAGTTATCCTCACACTCGATCATGCTTCCTCTGTAAAGCTCGCCGCTCTTTAGCTCCACTGTCACGATATGACCAGACGCCTCGTGAAGAAGCTTCACTGGTATCCCCAAACTTCGGCTCATCTCTCTCTCTCTGCAAAACCCTAATTAAGACCTTCCGTTTTACTCTGCAGCCTAGAACAAAAAAAATGGCGGAAGGAAGGTGAGCGATTCAGTTGCTAAGGACGATTTTAGCTGTTTTAAAGCTCTCCTGATTTATTTCGGGCTTATATTGGGCCCTTAATAAACATAAGGCCCAAATTTAAGAAATTGCATTTTCCTTTCTCTATTTTTTAACATTAATGTATTTTATTCCCTGTTTTTTTTTTTTTGTTTTTACAGACGACGGCCGATTTCACAGAGCGGATCGGCTGGTTAAAACGAAGGAAGCCCCATTGCAAAACTCGCCGGGAGATTACTCAAATTTCTTAGCGTTTTGATCGGAGAATTCTCCGGCTGCTATGGCGGAAGAGAAGGAGACGAAAGGAGGGAAAAAGTACAAGTATAGCATAATCGTTCCTACATACAACGAGCGCCTCAATATCGCTCTTATAGTCTACCTCATCTTCAAGCATCTCCGGTAAAGGACATTTTTTTATTTGTTAAATCTCATACTTGCGATGAATATGCCGGTGTTTGATAATTTTTTTATAATCAAATTGGGTTTTCTATATCGAATTCTGGATCCCATTTGACTAAATTGTTAAATTCGAATCTGATCGCCGATTAGTGCTTCAGTATTTCTGATTTTTTTCCTTCCTAAAGGATCAGATGTAATGGATCTCCGCAAATTTCCGATCATGGTTTTACATTGTAACTTGAAGATCCAAATTCGTGATTGTTGTTTTTTTGCGCATGAGCTAGTAACCCAGTGTTATGATCCCTCAAACAGTGTAAAAGTAATTTCATGTTGTTTATAGAACCTCTGATTTAGTGATCGGAGAATGAGCTGAAGCTAGATGTTGTCCTCATCTCAGACTCTGGTTGTGGTTTCTGATAAGAAATTGTTCTGCACTTGTGAAGTAGACTCTTAGCAGTCAAAAGGTTATTAAGAAAATCTATCATTGCAACAACAAAGTAAAAATCGATGAAATGATTTGTTAGCCACTTCTTGTATGGTTTAGGGATGTTGATTTTGAGATAATAGTTGTGGATGATGGGAGCCCTGATGGCACACAAGAAATTGTCAAGCAACTGCAGCAATTGTATGGTGAAGACCGCATAGTGAGTAAAATACGATCTGAGTATGTGTAATTTATATGGGCATTTCTTCTCTTTAGTTGAACTCGTGTTTGTCTTTTCAATGATGCAGCTTTTAAGAGCTAGAGCCAAAAAGCTTGGCTTAGGTATGTAATTTCATACTTTATCATCTTCTAACTTTGCTTAACAAGAAGGGAATTTAATTTTCTTGGCATGATCGTTCTCAGGAACTGCATATATCCATGGTTTGAAGCATGCTACGGGTGATTTCGTTGTAATCATGGATGCTGATCTTTCACATCATGTAAGAGCCACCTACTGAATTTTTTTTTTTTTCTGGTTGTCTTATCTTTTTGTTGAGCTAACTCACTTTTCTCTTGTGCAGCCGAAGTATTTGCCAAGTTTCATCAAGTAAGTAGAGTTTCTTGATCTCTTACAAAATCCATAAGCTTATAATGGTTTTAAGTTGACTCTCTTTTGTTCTCTACATCATGAAGGAAACAGTTAGAGACAAATGCAAGTATAGTAACCGGTACACGGTATGTAAAAGGTGGTGGTGTACACGGGTGGAATCTTATGCGGAAACTCACAAGCAGGGGAGCAAATGTACTAGCTCAAACACTTTTATGGCCTGGTGTTTCTGATTTAACTGGATCATTCCGGTAAAATTCAACGAACTTGTGCATCTTTTTTTTTCTGAATCATTCGATAGTTTCATGACTAACTTCAACACGTCTTTATTGAAAAAAAAAGGCTATACAAGAAATCAGTGCTTGAAGATGTGATTAGCTCATGTGTGAGTAAAGGCTATGTCTTTCAGATGGAGATGATCGTTCGTGCTACCAGAAAAGGATACCATATTGAAGAGGTCTCTCTTCAGATCTCTACTTGTGATTTTGATTCCTTTAGAAACTATATTTCATTTTTTCTCTGATGCTCGTCTTTATCTGCAGGTACCGATCACTTTTGTGGATAGAGTATTTGGAACGTCGAAGCTGGGAGGATCTGAAATAGTGGAATATCTAAAAGGCCTCGTCTATCTTCTGCTCACGACTTAAGAGATAGACACCAACATGAGTCTCATCATACTCTTCTATAGAAACTTCACTTTAGCTTTGACTTTGAGAGAGTTGCATCTTCCAAAGACTGAAAGTTCACTTTATAGACGATGTTCGTTTTCAATGCCGAGTTGAGATATTTTACACTTGATAACAAAAAAAAACAAGAACAGGTTTTATTTTATGTTTTAGACTGTTCGTAATAAGTAAATCTAATCGAGGAGGGCTTATATCGAAAAGAGAATAACTGGGCTGATTTCACAAGAAATGAAGCCAAAAAAAGCCCAAGTGGAAGACGATCATCGTACTCTCCACGAAGCTCGAGCCAAGTGGCTGATGATATTCTGGCCAAACATGCACTTATCTTTTGTCGGACAATGATTGCTGTTAATTCCTTTTTGGTACAGATTCGTGTAGAGCCTTCAGACTCTTATGATCTAATATCATTTAATGAAACGCAGCAGCATCACCACTATTCAAGAGCGACAGAGCAAACAATACTTTCCGGCGAAAACAAAATGGAGGGAACTCTCAAGTCTCCGGCCAACTACGTTCCTCTCACTCCGATCAGTTTCCTGGATCGATCTGCCGTCGTCTACGCTGACAGAATCTCCGTCGTTTATGGCCCCGTCACCTACACGTGGCGCCAGACCCGTGACCGCTGCGTCAGAATCGCCTCCGCTCTCTCCCACCTCGGGATCTCTTCCGGCGATGTGGTTAGAACTTTCTCATCCATCGATTCCTCTTGATTTATTCCTTTTTAGCTTGATTTATAATTTGGTCGCATGCATCTGTCTCGCAGCTTGAAGATCATGTTTGTTCCCAAATCGTTAATAACTAGGATATTTTTTTTTCCCTTTCGCAAGCTTCAAAAATTCATCATTAAAATTATCAAGCTACTCGAATTTGACCATGACACGTTTATCAGGTTTCAGTGTTGGCACCAAACGTTCCAGCTATGGTTGAGTTGCATTTTGGTGTTCCCATGGCTGGAGCTTTGCTCTGTACACTCAACATTCGCCATGATTCCGCACTTGTAGCAGTTTTACTCAGACATTCAGGTACAAAAGTGCTTTTCGCTGATCATCAGTTTCTCCCAATTGCTCAAGGAGCTTGTGAAATCCTCTCAAAGAACCGTGAAAAGGCCCCGCTTTTGGTCTTGATCCAAGAGCCTCTTCTTCAACCTGTTTCGGGGAAGAAGAAGAGCTTGATGGAATACGAAGATGTTGTGGCCATGGGAAACTCGGATTTCAAAGTCAAAAGACCAAAAGATGAGTGTGATGCTATCTCTCTTAATTACACATCAGGCACCACTTCAAGCCCCAAGGGTGTTGTTTACAGTCACAGAGGTGCTTATTTGAATTCTCTGGCTGCGATTATACTCAACGAAATGCAATCCTCGCCTACTTATCTATGGACTAATCCAATGTTTCACTGCAATGGCTGGTGCTTACTTTGGGGTGTTACCGCAATTGGTGGCACTAATATATGCTTGAGGAATGTGACCGCAAAGGGTATATTCGATAACATTTCCAAGCACAAAGTGACTCACATGGGAGGTGCACCGACAATACTGAATATGATCGTCAACGCGTCTGAATCCGAGAAGAAACCGCTTCCCGGGAAGGTGTCGTTTATAACCGGTGCTGCACCACCACCGGCTCACGTGATTTTCAAAATGGAAGAGTTAGGGTTTTCTATGTTTCATTCCTATGGGTTAACCGAGACTTATGGACCAGGCACGATCTGTACATGGAAACCTGAGTGGGACTCTCTGCCTAGAGAAGAACAGGCGAAAATGAAAGCCCGGCAAGGCGTGAATCATTTGGGGATTGAGGAAATAGATGTTAAAGATAGTGTAACCATGAGAAGTTTGCCAGCTGATGGTGAATCTATGGGTGAAGTTGTCTTCAGGGGAAACACAGTGATGAATGGTTACTTAAAGAATCCTGAAGCAACCAAGGAAGCTTTTAAAGGAGGTTGGTTTTGGAGTGGCGACTTGGGCGTTAAACACCCTGATGGTTACATAGAGCTGAAAGATCGGTCCAAAGACATTATCATCTCTGGAGGAGAAAACATCAGCTCGATTGAAGTTGAATCTGTTCTGTTCACTCATCCTTGTGTTCTTGAAGCAGCTGTGGTTGGGAGGCCTGATGAGTATTGGGGTGAGACTGCTTGTGCGTTTGTGAAGCTTAAAGACGGGTCTAAGGCCAGTGCCGAGGAGATTATCAGCTATTGCAGGGACCGGCTTCCGCATTATATGGCTCCGAGGAGTATTGTCTTTGAGGATCTTCCTAAAACATCGACTGGGAAAGTCCAGAAATTTGTTCTGAGGACCAAGGCTAAGGCTATGGGAAGCTTAACAAAGAAAGGCAGAAGCAAGTTGTGAATTGGTAAGCTTTTGTTTACTTCTTTATCATGTTGGTTAAGCTAAACCGGCATTGTTGTATCATTCTGAAATATAAACCAAGTTGTATCATTCTGAAATAAATTATCACGTGGTTTAAGCTACACAGGATTTCTTGTCCTAAAATAGACCAAGTTGTATCTTTCTGGAATAAAACAAAAACGGTGGTGTGAAGTTGTACTTATGCAAAGTTAGATCTGTAGCATTCTGACTTTGAGAAATTATTGTAATTATCATGTTGGTTAAGCAAAACCGGAATTATTGTACTAATATATAAACCAAGTTGTATCATTGTAGAATAAATTATCATGTTGGTTAAGCTCGACAGGAATTGTTGGACTAAAATATACCAACTTGTATCTTTCTACAGTAAACAAAAACATTATGAAGGTATAAAATTAGATCTCTAGCATTCTGACTTGAGTAGTTGAATCTGATGGCAAGTAGGTAGATACTATATATTATCTTAGGGAATCAATCCTTAAACACTGTCTCGTTATAATCGTTTGTTTTTGTTCTTTAACTAAATTTCAATTCTTTTTAAATAACCTAAATAAAATATTACTGTAGTCGTAGGAAGTCGTGCTCAACTCATACAGATATATTTCATATCAATACATTATACAGTATTTTAATCGGTTTTATTCGGGGTCGGATTATGTTTTGTTTTTCTTCCCCAGATCGATGTTGATATCAATTTTTTTAAAATTTATTTTAGCTTTCATATAACCAGAAGATAATTGAAGACTTTTTCTTTTCTTTCTTCTGACTCAAAGATGTAGACCATATAAACGGTAAGACTTGTGTGATTGGAATTTGTTAACATGTATATATAACTAATTGATATTTATAGCGAAATTGAAAAAAAGTATATCTTATATTAAAAAGTTTCTAAGTGCCGCTACGCATGTGATAATGATACATATTCAACTTCTTTTTTAACTAAAGCAAAATTTATAATTGCAAACCAATGATCACTATATCAAAAACGTGTAACGATTAGAGATGAAATTCTTATCACCGTTATGGCGTGATCAAGCTTTTGTAATGGATTGCGACGTGTAACGAAATGACTGAACTTGTCTCAATTCTCCAAGACTCCAATCCCTTGTTGGAAATTCACATGGTGAAACTTGTAAGTTGCAACAAGAAAAAACCATATTATGTAATAATACCTTCAAGGCGTAAAGATAAACAAACGATTCAAACTTAATGATCTATTATATGCATGTGAATAATCTATTTTGCTCAATCAATACGAGCGCTTAACCAACGATACTACTCGGTTAGATTGTACGATCACAAACCGTTGCTAGTTTCCCGGTTTCGGTTTAAAATAAGCATCCATAAACTCTTAAACCGGCTCACACCAATTTTGTTAAGCGATGGTGACAACACCAAGCAAACGGAAACTGGCAGAAAGGCATACAAAAAGGGTAATACTTTCCTTCGTAGTTCACGCTATTGTTCACTTACACTCTTCTGCTAAAGTTAATAACTGAAATAGTAATTTCAAATATTCTTCTTTTTACTGATAAATAAGAAATAACAAAGATGATAAAGCAAAGAGTAATATTTACACTAATTTATATTTCAGAGACACTAATGGCTTTAAATTTCTAAAGTGATTTAAAGAAACAAAGCTTGTTTGGTGGAAAAGAAAAGAAGAAGAAATAAATCTTGTAACTGGCTCTACTGTCAAAAGATGATAAGAGTTTCCAAGAATGCTAACATTATCAATCTTGTAATTATTCGATAAATCAAGTATAATTAAGCAAAACAAGAAGATTAACAATCAAAACAAACTAGAGCAACAAATAGAATAACCTGCAAGACTTAAACAATCCAGCTCATGATATCATCAGTCATCATTATCAAAATCTGACACTAATTTTGTAATTAATTAATTAATTAATTAATATATACAGAGATCATATATGTGTGTATACACATATACACACATTATAAAAAGCTGTTAGAAGAAGTGCTGGAGGCGGTGCCTCATTTCTTTCAGAGCCCAGAAATCTATAAGAACTGTCCCAAACCAAAAACAAAAACCAAAAAAATGACATTTCTTAATTCTTTAATGGAACAAGAAAAAAATCAACCTTTCGCTCTCTCTCTCTCTCTCCATATATAAAAGATGAAGCGAGAGAGAATCTCGAATGATTGTTGTGGTGATGATGTCGTGAAAAGAAAGAGTAAATTGCAATAGACAAATGTGTTTTGATTTCGATTGTGAATCTTCTTAACCACTCTCTCTCTCTCAAAACCCAAAAGAGAAGGACTTTCGTTTGTTCCTCCATTGAAACGGAGTTTTTTTCTCGAATCACTCTCTGGCGTAGAGGCGAAGGTAAAAGCGCTGCACTTATAGCCTTTCCATGGCTTTCCAACGGCGGCGCTACAATTACTATAACCGTCTCCGCCGTCTCCTCCCTCTAATTTGCGCCGTCTCTGGAGCTCTCCTCATCCTCTTCGCTCTTCTCTCCATCTTTTCCCCTCCTCCGGATGATTCCGATCACCGCATCTCCGTACACTCTCTCTCTCTCTCTCTCTCTCTCTCTGTAGACTTATAAGTTTGTGTATGAAATTGTGATATCTCTGTCTTATAACGCCATTGTTAATGTGTAATTGCAGAAGCAGATTAACTATGGAGCCAGTGAAGAGAAGAACATAGCTGTCGTTTTCAGAGTTCCGGTTAGGGTTCTAATTCATTTCTTAGATTTTGCTATTTGATTATCATCTACCCAGATGATTGTTCTGACGTTCTTTTTTGCGAAGTCTAGATTTTTTTGTTGCATCTTCCGTAATTGGGCTCTTTTGGGGTTTGTGTTTGTTTTGAACGAAACAGAGAAGTGGAGGGAGATCAGATCGTGATATCTGGCGTTCATGGAATGCTGAGTTCTTTTACGGTTGCTGCAATGCAAGTATCCAGTTCCCAAGTGCGTAAAGTTGTTTACTTTTTCTGTTATTTTGGTGTTTAGAGATTATGTGAATTAGAGAGAGTGTTAAGCATAGATAGCTTGAATATGGAAGTTAGCTAGAATCAGCCAATACAAGTTTTCTGAATTTCAGGGGGGTTTATAATTTAGTCACATAATTTTTGATTTCTTACTGCAGATGCTAAAGCAATTACTAAAAGTGATCGGTACTTGGCAATCGCTACTAGTGGTGGTTTAAACCAACAGCGAACTGGGGTAAGTTCCTTTAGCTTTTCTCTGATCTTACTTTGTTTCTGAAATCTTGTTTGTTTTGAGTTTGACTATATGCAATGTTTCTTTCAGATTGTAGATGCTGTTGTTGCCGCACGAATTTTAAACGCTACGCTTGTTATTCCAAAGTTGGACCAGAAATCTTACTGGAAAGATGCCAGGTTCTTGCTTAAACTTTATTTCACAATTCGTAAAAATCAAAACTTTGTGCATCTTAGTAACATTTGATTATGTGCTTTTTATGCAGTGACTTCTCGCATATTTTCGATGTTGATTGGTTTATGTCATTTCTCTCAAAAGACGTCAAAATCATAGAGCAACTTCCTCAGAAAGGAGGTCGAACGTGGAGTCCCAGCAGAATGCGTGTACCGAGGAAATGCAATGAGAAATGTTATATTAATCGGGTATTACCTGTTCTTCAGAAAAGGCATGTAAGTTTTCCTGCTTTTCTCTCAATCTGTTTGCTTCTTAGCATTTAAAAAGCTGCATCTTTCTTTTTGATGCTTATGTATATGATTATGATCTTGTAAATGTTTGGTTTCAGGCAGTTCAATTAAACAAATTTGACTACAGACTTTCAAACAAGTTGAGAGATGATTTGCAGAAGCTGAGGTGTAGAGTAAACTACCATGCGCTAAAGTTCACTGATCCCATTCGTCAAATGGGTAACGAATTGGTCCGACGAATGCGGTTAAGGAGCAAACACTACATTGCTTTACACCTTAGGTTTGAACCTGATATGCTAGCCTTCTCGGGATGTTACTATGGCGGTGGTGAGAAGGAGAAAAAAGAGTTGGGGTCAATCAGAAGGAGATGGAAAACTTTACATGTATGGCTACAGATCTTCTTATATGTGCCCCTCTATTTTCTTCCTCTTTTTGTGTGGAATTAACGAGTTGAATATTTTATAATTGCAGGTAACTAACCCGGAAAAGCAGAGGCGGCAAGGAAGATGTCCACTTACACCAGAAGAAGTTGGATTAATGCTTCGAGCTTTGGGATATGGAAGCGATGTTCATATATATGTTGCATCAGGTGAAGTTTATGGAGGAGAGGAGTCTTTAGCTCCATTGAGAGCACTTTTCCCACATTTCTATTCAAAAGACACTATTGCTACAAAAATGGAGTTAGAACCATTTTCTTCTTATTCTTCACGAATGGCTGCACTCGATTTCCTTGTCTGCGATGAAAGCGATGTTTTTGTTACAAACAATAACGGAAACATGGCCAGAATATTAGCCGGTCGAAGGTAATTAATTTAACCAAAGCTTTTCTTTTTTTCTTTCTTCTTCATTATATGTTTGTAAGGTTGTTTAGCTTTTTGTGTTGAAAGGTGTTGTTGGTTGTATGCAGGAGATATTTTGGACATAAACCGACAATCAGACCGAATGCGAAAAAGCTGTACAAGTTGTTTTTAAGCAAAGAGAACACAACTTGGGAGGAGTTTGCTTCAAGAGTCAGAACATTTCAGAGAGGATTCATGGGAGAGCCAAAGGAAGTAAGAGCCGGTAGAGGAGAGTTTCATGAGAATCCATCCACTTGTATATGCGAAGATACCGATGCGCAGACGAAGGCGGGAAATGTGGATTCAAGAAAGCTCGGCAAGAAAAGCAAAAATGATGTTGTAGTAATAACCAATGATGATCAGAAGGAAGATGAAGATGCAGAGTGGTCTCCGGAGACAGATTATGGGGAAGACCAGGCTGATTTGCAGGACAGAGGATTGTATAATGGTACGAGGTTAGATTATGAGGATGTGTCATCGGTTTCTGATGAGCCTGAGCTAGAAGAAATGCTATCAGATTGATTCAGTTTTTTAAAAAGATTCAAAATTGTTTTTTTTTTTCTCAACCTTGTCATCATTTTCTTCTTTCTTTCTGTACATAGAAATCCAATCCATTTTGTTTTCCAATTCATTTTCTTACTTTTGCCGACAAGAATATTTGCTACTTGGAAGAGTTTGAGTGAATGATGGATAGATAGATACATCAAGATCCAAAACAAAT
This sequence comes from Eutrema salsugineum, assembly GCF_000478725.1. Taxonomy (NCBI): domain Eukaryota; kingdom Viridiplantae; phylum Streptophyta; class Magnoliopsida; order Brassicales; family Brassicaceae; genus Eutrema; species Eutrema salsugineum. The sequence continues at coordinate 8,427,019 of NW_006256612.1, forward strand.
TGTATCAAAAGTACATTGTTGTAAATACATTAGTGCCCAACTTTTTCCCGACGAGGATTTCGATGGGTCGTATCTGTGTCAGAACGAAAGAGATGATGAGCTTTTACTATATTCTTGGAAGAAAAGGCTTGACGGATTCGATGACGACCTAACACATATATCCAAGCAAGAAACATTAATCAGATGAATCCCCAAAGTTCTTTAGTGTAGGTATTTATGATTCTCTTGATCTTGTGATTCGATAGGGACATAGGGTAGAAGAAATTTACTTACCCTTCCGTCGTATGATAATGATGCAAAAACCCAAGGCTCACGTGAGCTCCAAGCAAGGCCTGTGTTGTGATTGAACAGTATTTTAAGTAAATGTCAGAGTGTAGTTTTTGTTTCATAAGATAGTGGTAATCACAAGGTCTGAGAGAATTTACCATAGACACTGTCTTCATAATCCGTGTATGAGTTGAGCAACAGGTTTACACGCTGACGGGGTGATTCGACAGAGCTGTGATAGATGGTAATATGGACTCAGAACAATGTTGGGGTAAAAAAAATTCAAATAATGGGTTTGAGGAGGCTAAGGAGATTTGTGATAACCTCTCTGAGGTTTTGTCATCACTGGATGATGCAGAAGCAAACCACAAGTTGACAGCTGAGTCTGTTCCAGCACTCTGTGTTTCAGTAACAACGTTTTTAAATTTAGCTAGCGAGTTGAAGCATAGGCCTCGTTTCCTAAATTAAGCTTTATCATTTACTAAAGAAACAAAAAGGGCGATGCTTTGGACATACAACAAAAGCATCATTCCATCATCGAGTTGTGTTAAGAAGAGCAAAGGAGAAAAGAGAGTACCAGAATCAGCCCATCATACTCAGGGTTACACTTGACAGCCCATGTCCTGCAAAATTGGACAGAAACATACACGACACAATGAAGACTCGAGCACAAAAAAAAATCAAAAATGAAAACGGAAGCAAACATACCAGTGTGTATGACCAGGAAGCTCTTGGACAGGAGCCTTAGCCTTCCGGAGATCCCATACATGTATGCCAGATTCATCCTCTGCAGTTATCTACATAATCCAATATTTAATCCATCACAACAAAGATATGATAAATTTACACAGGATCCAAAGGCTGAGTCCCACATTCCTTTCTACATAAACCATTCATTCCATTTAAAAGAGTATTGTATAGTGCTTCGGAGGTAGTTAAGAGGACAAGAGGAAAGTCTTACAAGTATATGTTCTCTCTTGGGATTGTAATCAACACCTCGTACATGAGCACGTTCAATTGAATTAACCTTCCTGTGTTGCGCAAACAACATGGGAAACCTCAACATATATATACATGGGTTCATAAAACCTCCTAAGTTAATGTTCACTGGAACAGAGGAGACCAACAGCGATACCATACTTCATAGTACGCAGGTCCCAGAACTGGACAGATGATTCACCAGTTGCTGCCACAGCATTTACATCATGTGGATTCCATGCTCCACCAGATAAAGAATGCAACATCCCAGCCGAATCCTTTGATAGAACCTATATAAAAGCTAAAACTGTTAAAACAAATGCCTTGCAAAAGATCTAAATACACAAGAGGCAAAAGCACCCAATATCCTCGTAGCTAAATCACCTCAGTAGACTTTTTCGAACAGTCCAAGCTCCACAAGAAAATATTTTGCTCATCTATGCTGACTAACTTGTCACATCTTCCAGAAGGCCACCAAAGAACACTGTTTGCACAAGAAAGATAGAGACGGAGAGTCAGCTTCGTAAGGTGTGGATAAAAGAAGAAATAAGTTCTAAAACTTCTGCACCACCATAGCAGCAAAAGACTCTGCTGAAACGATAAATTATCAACTCACCAGTTAATCTTATCAACATGTGCATCAAGAGATGCAATACGCTCCAATTGCGGAGAATTCAGTTGACCATATAATTCAGGAATTTGCCATATAGCTGCTCCAAATGATTCACCTTAACCGAAAAAAAAAGCATTATGAGTTTTTTTTTTGACACATTCAAGCTTTAAGCCAATACAACTCTCAATCCGAGAAGTTAAAATAAATAAAAAATCCAGAACTCCAATTTCTTGCAATTGATCAAGATATGCGAATATTTACCAGTGGAAAAGACAGTGGAGAAAATACGTTGATCGAAAGGGCAAGAAGCAAGGTCCCATATCTCATTAGGATGAGAGAACAAACCCTCGCATATCAGCTCAGATCCACCAGATGACAGACGAAGAAGATGAACCTTCAAAGTATCTCAAATGTTTGGGGGAAACAAACTTTCAGTATCTTCCTGAATAAATAGAAGACGGCAACGATCAATAGAAAAAAAAAAACATGGATTCACCTCATTTTCTTCCTTCAAACTTAAGGTTCCAGTGAGAAAGCTGGTGTAATCCGTATCGGCTTTCACATCCGATATACATCTAGCCTGAAAACACAACAAAATTTCGTCTTTTGAAGAAGCTAAGGAAGATTAACGAAGATCCGAGAACAGAGAAGATGATGAATCACCTGATACTTCAATCCGTATCCAATTCCTGACGATCCTCCTTGCATTGTCGCCTGAGCCGATGAACGGATTTAGCTAGACGACCAGTAGGAACCAGAAAGCCGACCAAATTGATTTTTTTTTTGGTTCGTGCTGCTGATGATACTAATGGGCCTTAACTTAAAATATTAAGGCCTAATTTATAATTAAGAGTGTATAGAAGCCCAATTTCTCATCGTTATGATTTTACAACTACTCCCAGTCACACTGTGACAGTGTCACAGTGTGACTCACACTAAACAGGAAAGGCAGTCTCAAGAAAAGAGAAAAAAAAAAGGAAAGTTTAGTCTTGAACGTTTAATATCTAGAATAATTACAAATAACGAATAATCATACTAGTTCATAACCAAATTTCTTTAAACAGATGAAGACAAAAAGTATCACTAGTGAGGTCACTTAGAGCCTTAAGAGGAGCTTTGAATGGAATCAGCCTGCTCGACAAAAGAAAAAAAAAAGGAATCGAATCAGCCCAGTTAGACTCCTATGAATTGTCTGTCTAGTACTCAGTCATAGTTAGACCGTTATAGCGTTGTTTGATCGACGGGAAAAAAAAGAGCATAAAATCATGAATCCATCATCAGAAAATGCTATCATTACGTTTGTTTTGTGTGTTTGTAAATGGTTTAAATCATTACGTTTGTTTTGTGTGCTTGTAAATGGTTAAAATTATCATTACGTTTGTTACAACGTCTTAGCAAAGCCACAGAGACAAGGCACGTGATGATGATTTCATGAGCTTATGACCGTTAATTAAATATGATTTTTATTTGTATGTGATTATTTTCGAAGCCTTAATTGGATAAAACATAGAAACTAGTAAGGTAGGGAGGAATGTTTGCCGACCCTAAAAACCATTGGTAGTTGATAAGTATTATCAAATGTTGTCCGATAATTGTCTTTTTCATTTAGTTTTGCCGAGATGGGTATTCCATAAATATGGATAAATGTATATTGTTTTTTTTTTTGGGTTAAATGATAAATGTATATTGTTGTATTCAATAGTTGAATATTTATACGCATGGGAATTTCCTGATAGGAAAATAAGAAAGTAGTGATAAGATGACAAAATTTGAGGAGGTGGATCTCCACCATCCCCAGAAAAGAAACATTCCTCTGTTTCACTCAAAAATATAAAGAAATTTTCCTTCTTTCGAGAGATGGGCTCGTTTAGGAAAAACTAAAGATCCCTCGTGTACGTTTTCGCTTTTTTGTTTTGTCCTATCTTCTCATCAAAAGCTTCAAACCCACGAAAAAGTTCCAAACTCTCACTCTAAGTCGAAGACGTGCGCACACGCTCGTTCATATCAAACTGATGATACACACACATATATAAATATTCGTTCTTGATCAGGTGGAGAAATAAACCGAGAGCGTTTATCCGAAATTAATTTTCTAGAATCATTTTCGTAAAGGTTTTTTTTCGTTTCTTGTTTGTGATGTGTATATATTAGATGAATGGATAAGGTTAAGAGTAATTGACAAGCATTTCATGGATGATTAGTATTTCATGATTTTGTAGGGTTATATACTTATATTTTAATGTTGCATCAATGTAATTAAGTGTAAAGAACATATCAAGCTGAACAAATTAATTAGGAAGATATTAGAGATTATGTCAAGGCAATCAGTGAGCCAGTGAGCTGTAAAGTACGTATACGTAGGGGTTAATATCTTGACAAAATCTTCATTTTATCTTTGTTAGAAGCCAAAGTCGTGAGTTTTGAGTTCGGACAAAAGAAAGAAATGGATTAAAATATGAGTTTGGCACCTACAACAGGTGCATGTTATTGTGAGGAAGTACTTTTAGAGCATGATTTCACAATAAAATTTTAATAATACTTTGCGTTACTTTGAATCTCTCGAACCTAGCTTGTTTATTTTAACTTTTCACCTTTTTTACGTTAATTTTCCTTATTTTATCTCAAACTTATCACTTTGAATCTCAAACCTTTTGTTTTTCTTTAGCCAAAAAAAAAAAATCACTTTTTTAGCTTTAACTTTTTTGAACCACGTCTTTTTCCACTTTCTATGCTTTAATGATTCTCATAGTTGTTGAATATTGCATGGTTCCATCGCAAAAATCGTTTTAACATTTTGGACCGTGAAAAGGAAAATAAGTAAATGCAATGTTTTATAATCATAGATAGCATAATTATTTTTACTACTTTCCAAATTGAAGTTTGGTTGCATTGCATGTCCCTTCTTCTACAAGGGAAAAACGGCTCTTATATATTAATCATTAATCTTCAATTTATATGTGAAAGTGTCACCCCTATATATATGAGTTTTCCTTTTGAAATTGTAATGCGGTTTAACTATTATAACCAAAATACTTAATTATTTACTGGAACTAGAGACGCCAATGTAGAACAAAAAAATAATTCTGGTGATCTATATTTGAACAATAAATTATAGGAGTTGGGAGAATATTCGAATGTACAATTATTCTTGGTTACTTACACTTACTGTAGTCTGTAGACGTCTTCAATGGTAAAAATATCTGGTTTTTTAGGCTTACTAAATTGATGTAGATTTCAGTTTGGATTTTCCGGTTAAAGAAAAAGACAGTTTGAATTGGTGTGTAGATAGATACTAAAAAAAAAACAATCAATTTTCTTAAAAAAAAAAATATCATAGTGAAATCTTAAAAAGCAACAGAAAGAAAAATGATTATGGTTAAAACCAATGAATTTTAAGGGGAAAAATAATTAAAACCAATAAAAAAATCAGAAAATATAAGTTATTTAGGGGATCCCGCCACAGCATATTGTTTGGCTTAAAACTCAATGCATGTGCTCTCTAATTTTGAAATTCAACTATGGTATTATTGTCTTTAATTATTTACCAGTAGTTAAGCCATTCACAATTGATTACACCTTAAGTACGTAACTGTTGTCGTGATTATATAATCTATGTCCAATCCTAGTTTTTGAAACACACACACTCAAACAACTTCTCCGACGACCGTTATGGGCTGCTCCTGCTCCAAGCTCGACGGTTTGCCGGCCGTCGCTCTATGTCGTGACCGCTGCAACTCACTGGAGGAGACGCTCCGCCGCAGCTACGCCTTAGCCGACGCTCACGCCGCTTATCTGCTCTCTCTTAACACCGTCGGCCCAGCTCTCCGTAGATTCTTCGACCAAGCCGTCGAGTCTCCGCCGGATATTGAATCCGAAGCCGAAGAATCGCCGGATACGTCTTCGCCGGAATCATATTCCTCGCCTCACTCCGTCGTCAGCAGCTCAGATTCCGATTTGCCTCCCAAATTCGACTCGGATTGCGAGGAAGATGGAAACAGAGGTACGGACTGTGCTAAGCTCGAAGCCTTAAATCGCAATCATGACCCGTTCTACTCCCGTAATCACGAATCCGTCACTGTATCTCCGCCGCCTCCGCCGCCGCCCCCGCCTCCGCCGAGCATTTACGCTTGGGATTTTATCAATTTCTTCGAGAGCTACGAGTATCCGTACAATTCGAATCCTAAGGATTTGAAAGATAGAGAGACCATTCGTTGTTTTGATGAAGATACGTTGATGAAGAAGAAGACTCAGAAAAATGCTACTATTCGCCGAAACGAAGGGAAGACTGGAACAGGGGAAGAGAAATGTATCCAAAAAATCTCCGAGAAGAAAAAACTTAAATCGGAGAAAAGCGGAAAGAGTGTTCCGAGGGAATCAAAGGATCAACAAGCTTCGTCCGATTTCTCACAAGTCACAAAGCAATTGGAGAAAATGTTCAAGAAAGCTTCAGGAGCAGGGAATGATGTTTCGAAGATGTTCGACACTTCGAGATTCAGATATTACCAGAAAAACTCAGTTTATCAAGGTAATGTTTGATTTCTTATTGACGTCACTCTCTGTTTGCTTCTGATCATTCTGCTATTTTCGATTTTCAGCTTCTTCAAATGTTCTCTACGTGAAGAAGATGACTCCTTTGCATCCCAAACCAGCGGAAGATTTTGGATCCAATTTAAGTAATCTTTCATCTACTCTGAAGAAACTTTTCATGTGGGAGAAGAAACTGTACCAAGAAGTAAAGGTAAATCAAAAACTATGAATGGTTTAAGACAAAACATTAGTGTTGATTATGTGTTCTTAGATTCTTGAACGTGTTTATAGGCAGAGGAGAAGCTCCGTACATCTCACACGAAGTACTTCAAACAATTGAGGAGATTGGAACAGAATAGTACAGATCCAAGCAAAATCGAAGCCATTCGTTCTTCGATTCAGTGTCTGTCTACGAGAATAAGAGTCTCTATCCATAAGATAGACAGCATATGTCTGATGATAAACAAGTTACGCGACGAAGAACTCTGGTCACAGATGAAAGAACTGATCCACAGGTACTAATTAAGGAACTACCATTACTATAAGTTTTAAGATTTTGTTTAAGAAATCTCTTGAGTTATCTTAGCTTGTTGTGTCGTAATTAATATAGGTTGTTTAAGATGTGGAGCTGTATGCTGGAGTGTCATAGTAGACAATCCCGAGTAATCGCAGAGGCTAAGAAGCTTGATAAGATGACACTAAAAGAAAATCTAGACATATCCCAGCTTGAGCTTGCCATAGAAATGAAACTGGAGTTGAGAAACTGGAGCCAAAGCCTTTCGAACTGGATAGATGCTAAGGCTCAGTACGTTAAGGCCTTGAACAGTTGGCTAATGAGATGTCTGAAGCAAGAACCTCAAGAACCAACGCCAGATCTCTCTGAAGAGCCACCAGTGTTTGGTGCTATCAACAGCTTGTCACAAACCCTTGATGGATCAGATGTAGAGGAGGAGTTTACAGATGCGGTTTACGCTGTCGTGATGCACGTAAACCATCAAGTTGAAAAACAGAGGATGGAATTGGAGGAGCAGAGGAATGTTAATGGCGGTGGTAAGGATAGAGAAAGGAAACTTGTGATGTTAGAGAAGGAAGAGCAGAAGATGCAGAGGAAGATGAAGACAGTGCCATCTGTTGACGTAATAGGGAGTTTTAATCTGAAGTCGAACATGGAACAGATTTTCAAATCTATGGAGAAATTAGCTACAAACTCGAAGCAGACTTATGAGGGACTTGACTTGATATGCACGTAATGTACCGTTTTGTTTTTTAGTTCTTATAATTACTTCTATCTATTTTTCTTTCGTGTTCTTTCAAGAATTTTATCAAGTTTGGGGAAATGTTACAATAAGATTTTTAGCATACAGGACGAAAAATATTTGCACGTACGTATGTATTTAATATTATAGGTGTCCCAGGTGATTTTTAATTTAAAACTTACTCTGCTGAATTTTTTCTCTCGTTCTACCAATAAAGCTGTGAACATCTCAGATATAAATTTCAATTAAAAAATGATATATATATATATAGATATATATATATATATTCTTTCTGGTTTTGATTCCTTACAATTCAGATGATTACAAATTAACACTGGCTGGCTTGGTTCATGTATGATTTCTGACAAAGCTGCTCGTTTATAATGTAAATCAGAAGTTGCAATTCTGTTTTGTTTTGTTGTGTAGACAACAGTATCTGAGCAAATCCACAATGTTGCCAAATACATACACGGAAGGTTCCTTAATACCTCTAACTTCAACTAGTTTGAAATTATAACCTAAATGACCTGTTTCCTCTACATATGTCTTCACGTCCGTACAAAAATAAACAAGAAAAAACACCTCAGGGTTGGTTCCTTCATCGTACTTTCCTCATCATTCTCAGATCTATCATTACTCTAATCTATACATTACCTATATATGGAGTCTCCCTATATACAAGTTCACTAAATCTTAATCACAAACCAATCTAAATTTCTCATTAAAAATCATTATTTTCCTTTGAATTTCTTCACTTTTTCTTCTGAATCAAGGAAAAACCCTTTCGAGGTCTCAATTGAATGGCACAAATGGACTTGGAAGGCTTGAGAGAACTACAAGACTGCGCAAACTATCTTCTCGATCACTGTCCAGAAGCAAGAGAGTCTCTGTGTCAACAAGGGAAAGAGAAATGGATTGAGCAAGTGTCTGAAGCTTCAGTAACAATGTTAGACGTTTGCAATGTGTCCAAGGATGTGATGGCACTGGTGAGACATAGCCTGCAAGAACTTCAACTAACACTACGCTGCAATGAATCAAACATCAATGAGAAGATCGCAGCGTATAATCGGTATAGGAAGAAGCTCAAGAAGGAAACACTCAAGTGCTTAAATAGTCTAAAGGGTATTAAAGGAGGAAGAGGGGCAACGGTGACGCCGAGTATAGAGCAGAACCTTTTGTTTGTCGCAGAGGTTTTGAAAGAAGTGAGAAGAGCCATTATGACTATGGTTGAGTCTCTGTTCTCGCTTGTGTGTATTCCTTGGCTGGAAAGAAGACCGAGCAAAGGTTCATTGTCCTCGATCTTTACTATGCGGTTTTGTTGCTTCGATGATGTGTGGGACGAAATGGCGGTGCAGAGCGCGAGTACAAGGTTGGAAGCAGCACAGATCGCTGTTGAAGAGCTTGAAATCGAATTGGGGTGTATTTTCCGGCGACTGATTCAGACAAGAGTTTCACTTCTTAATATTCTTACAGCTAAGATGTCTCCTGTTTGATACCGCTTTTGGCCGACATAAACTACGTGTACCTGTAAAAATTAGAATTGTGAACATAAATCAATTAAAAAAAGTCACACACACATATTACAAGTCATTTTTTCAAGTTCTATAAGTTGTCAAGTATAAAATGGCGCTAAGTATTTGTTTTGAGAAACCAACAGATAACATGGCGTTAAGTAAATTTCTTTCTTCCATGCAACAGTATTTCATTTTCAAGTGACCGAAATATTCAACTCCGCTCGGTGATAATCTTTTTTTTTTTACAGTCTTAAGTTTGAAAAGCTAAACTAAAACCTAACTTCAGAAAGATCAACCAAAACAGATGCTTAAATGTAAGAAAGAAAGATTAATCAAGTGAAGCTAGCTTATCTTCGTCAACATCAAAAGCTTTACGAACTTGTCTCAGCTTATCAAGCTTAGTCACATATCCAAAGTAGAAGAAATCACCCGGAATCTAGATACGGATTGCTTACAAGCTGATTAACGTAACACTATATGATAAAATCTATAGAGCCAAAGAAATCACCCGGAATCTAGATACGGATTGCTTACAATCTCATTAACGTAACACTATATGATAAGATCTATAGAGCCAATCTGAAATCGGAGAGAGGGAAAGAGATATTTACCGGACCCATACCTTCAATTTAATTTCAGACCAGAAAGCTTCGGCGATGCTTTTCCTCCGGTGACAATTTTATTCAATCGATTCGGATCTTTGTGCGTTTTGGATTCTTTGGGCGTTTTAGATTATTTGGGCTTATCGAAAAACTAAAGCCCAATATAGATTCCATGTAATAAAGTGCTCCACGTCATTGTTAAGCTTATTAAAAACATAATTTTCACGTGGCACCAACAACCGCATAAACAAAGACCAAAGCAATGGTGGTCGGGACGTCGTCGGACGGCAGCTTTACACTTGTTACAAAAGTCAAACTTCTTCTCAGCAACACTTTCTCTTTATAGTCAAACTTACCCGAGAAACAAATCAGTCACACAGAGAATCCAGATAGATTGTGATATATTAACATCGAGAGAGAGAGAGAGAGATAGAGAAATCAGAAATGGCTTCAGTGGATTCTCGAAGTGGTTTCTGCAACTCCAATTCCACATTCTACAGCAAACGGAGACCGATTCCGTTGCCGCCGAATCCGTCGCTCGACGTTACTACTTTCATCTCTTCTCAGGCTCATCGCGGCCGTATCGCCTTCATCGACGCCTCCACCGGTAAGAATCTCACCTTCTCCGAGCTATGGCGTGCCGTCGAATCCGTCGGCGATTGTCTCTCCGAGATGGGGATTCGCAAGGGCCATGTCGTCCTCCTCCTCTCCCCTAATTCCATTTTATTCCCCGTCGTTTGTCTCTCCGTGATGTCACTCGGCGCCGTTATCACCACCACAAACCCTCTCAACACTCCCGGCGAGATCGCCAAACAGATTAACGACTCCAATCCCGTGCTCGCCTTCACCACGTCGCAGCTCCTCCCCAAAATCGTCTCCGCCGCGTCGTCGGGCTCTAAGAAGCTCCCGATCGTGCTCATGGACGAGGAACGAGTTGACTCAGTGGGCGATGTGAGAAGATTGGTGGAGATGATGAAGAAGGTGCCGAGTGGAACCCGAGTTATGGAGCGAGTCGACCAGGATGACACGGCGACTTTGCTTTACTCTTCCGGAACCACCGGGATTAGCAAAGGAGTGATCTCCTCTCACCGTAACCTTATCGCGATGGTACAAACCATCGTGAACCGGTTTGGTTCTGACGACGGATCTCAGGGAGAGCAACGGTTCATCTGCACCGTCCCTATGTTTCACATCTACGGCTTAGCAGCGTTCGCCACTGGTCTACTCGCTTACGGATCGACGATCGTCGTTCTCTCCAAATTCGAGATGCACGAGATGATGTTTTCGATTGGGAAATACCAGGCGACGTATCTTCCTCTCGTGCCGCCGATTCTTGTGGCGATGATCAACGGCGCAGATCAGATCAAGGCCAAGTACGACCTGAGCTCTCTCCACACTGTTTTGTGCGGTGGAGCTCCGTTGAGCAAGGAGGTGACCGAGGGATTCATGGAGAAGTATCCGACGGTCAAGATTTTACAAGGTTATGGTTTGACCGAGTCAACGGGTATAGGAGCCTCCACGGATACTGTTGAGGAAAGCCGGAGATACGGCACCGCAGGGAAATTGTCGGCTAGCATGGAGGGGAGGATCGTGGATTCGGTGACTGGTCAGGTTCTTGGACCGAAACATACCGGTGAGCTCTGGCTCAAGGGTCCGTCCATAATGAAAGGTACTTTAAACTCTCAAGGATTCTGAATTCAGGATTTGAGAATCGTAGTTATGCAGGAACTGCAAGGTGTTTCGGGTGTGTTTTTGTTCTTGTCAGGTTATTTCAGCAATGAGGAAGCTACGAGCTCTACTCTTGATTCTGAAGGATGGTTAAGAACTGGAGATCTCTGCTATATCGATGAAGATGGATTCATATTTGTGGTTGATCGGTTAAAGGAACTGATCAAGTACAAAGGCTACCAGGTAACAAATACAGCACAAAGTCAACCACATTGATTCGATACCAGTGAATCATATCATCTTTTGTTTTAGTAAGGAGTTTCATTCGACTAAATTGCAAGAAACCTGACCTCGTTCCATTGAACCAATATGTTAATTTCTGAGCCTTAATGTTGTGATTGTGTGTGTGATTAGCTGTTTTCAACTCCGGGATGGAGATAGGAGTATACTCAAACATTACCCTTTTTATTTAACAGACCCTTGTGATTTTTCCAGACTATTGATAGAAAGGCATTGATTGAATCATTGGTTCGATCAATGAAATTGTGCTAAACTTCTTATGGTGATCATTGCTCAGGTCCCTCCAGCTGAGCTAGAGGCTTTGTTGCTCACTCATCCTGAAATTGCCGATGCTGCAGTAATACCGTAAGTCCCAAAAACAAGTGCTCATCGCTTCTTTTTTTTACCAAAAACAGTACTCTTTGAGTTTCTAATTTTTTTTGGCGATTAACAGGTTTCCGGACAAAGAAGTTGGGCAATTTCCAATGGCATACGTTGTAAGAAAAACAAAGAGCTTCTTATCAGAGAAGTCGATAATGGAGTTTGTAGCGAAACAAGTAGCACCGTACAAGAGGATACGAAAAGTGGCTTTCGTATCTTCCATACCAAAGAATCCTTCAGGCAAGATTCTGCGCAAGGATCTCATAAAGCTCGCAACTTCCAACTCCAAGCTTTGAATTTGTTACACTACTCTATAACGAGAGTCAATCTCCATGTATTATTAATGTTTGTACTTTGTACTGTAGCAAAAGAAAGCTACCTTCCTGGAAATATGACCCTGAGGCCTCCAACACACAGAAGATTACACATAAAATCATGTGGGCAGCAGTACTGTTCATTTAGATATCGTCAACTTTCAAAATATGTTTATGATCAAGTACTAGATATGGAGTCTACTTTCAAAACTTGATTATGGGATTCTTATACGGTTATACCTCTATAGTAGTATAAAGAATAAAAAACTATAATATACAAGGCTGATGATTTATTTCCAACTTTCATATATTTCATATCTACATAATGTTAAGCTTTTGTTCTAAACCTATTTACACATAAACTGAAAGTTCCAAACCTATGCAGAAATGGTGATATATGATAATGAGAAATATGTCATCAGCCCTGAAGATCTAGTAGAATCTAAGTGAGCATTCAATCTAAGTGTAGTTCTAGTTTATTTATTTTTCAATGTAAAAGAAGTTTCATTGCCGAAGTACATATGTCTAAACCAAAAACGTGAAACTGCCTGTACAAAGTGACAATTAATGAGGTAGATCTTCACATATATGTAGTATAGAACATTGGCTAAATAAACCTGTCTTACAATGTGGCCCTCGTCTAATATTTGAGATGACTCTTGGCGGTATATACGGTCGAGTTGCGAAGATTCGTGATCACCCAATTCACGCATATGGTTTCAACTCTGCGATTTGGCAAGATTTATTCGACTGGCTCGTTGCCCCGGTTAGTTCTTCCTCGGAAGTTTTGTTGATACACACAGGGCCGGATCTGAGAATTTAGGGGCTAAAAAATTCATAAATAACCAAAGAAAAATTTTGGGGGCTATAGGCGGATGTTTCATCAGGCTGTCCCCAGATCCAGCCCTGCATACCTATCAACCTCTCCATCGAAAACCGGTTTGGCAAATCCAGGTTTGCTAATTCAATGACTCTTCAGTTCGTTTTTTTTGTAATTGCATGGATTCCTAAATCAATGAAAATTCTCTAACCAATAAACTCGCTAGACTCCCTAATCAATAAAATCAATGAAAATGTTTTTAGGACGTTTTCAAATGCTTCAGTGATAAATGTATTTTAATTTGTATTATCATGTCTCAACAATCTCAGAGCTTCATTATCCATCAACGGCCGTTTCTGTAAGATCATCATCATCGCTCATCGATTCCCTGGACCTATATTCACATATTGAATTGAGAACCTAACCATTATAAGAAAAAATTATGGAGAATCCGGAAAATAAAGAATGATTTGCTATTTGAATGCGAAAATGGTTCATCGTGGACGTTATTAATAAGAGAAGGAAGCAAACATCCCCTAATGATGAAGTGGCCGAATATCCTCTAAACTTTTAATGATATGATGCCCTTTTGTTGTTTTGTAGACGGACAGTTTATGTGTATCCGTAGAACTAGAACTGCATAGTCCATACTAATAAGCTAGAACAACAAAAATTAAAATAAGACTTCAGTCTTCTGGTCAATTATTGTATTAAAACAAATTAAAAAAATGTGCAAACATACACCAACTCATCAACTACACCTACTAATAAAAAAATAAAATATAAAAGAAAGACTTTCAGTCTTCTGGATATTCCAGAAAATCGTTATTGCATTACATCTACGAATATACAAAGACTTAGAACTTTAGAAGGAATCAATGGAATCGATTCTACGAACATGCACCAACTACACATACTAATTAAATCGTTATTGAATTACGTCTAATAACACGTTATTGATATTTTAAAACCAAAAATTGTATAAAACTGATGTATCATGTGGAATTCATAATGTTATTAGCTTTAATGCACGTAAAAGGAATCTTTTCTACGAATATACACCAACTACAATAATTACTAATCGATACATTTTAAAATATATTTTTCTTGGCAAACAATTTAGAATAGGTTTGTTGTTTTCTTGGCTTCTTGGCTTATATCTATGATGATTTCGCTTGAAGCTTGAAACACATGTTTTTGTAACAAGAACCAACCAAAAACAAAAAATGGATCTGAAGGAGCTTTCGTCCGGCGTAAAAGACGACAAGATCAGCGAAGAAACCAAGAGTTTGATCTCTTCGCTTCCCTCACACACAGATTCCCATGGGCTGAAGATGTGCAAGTATCAAGGATGTTGGTATTACCACAACACTGTCCAAGGCGTTGTTAATTTCCAGAGAGGTTTTCAACCGCAAGACACCGATATAATCCTGGCTTCTAACCCCAAATCAGGTACCACTTGGCTCAAGGCCCTCACAGTGGCCATCCTCGAGAGATCAAGAAACCATTCTTCTTCTAATCATCCTCTACTGTCTGATAATCCTCATGGCATTGTACCATTCTTGGAGTTCGATCTCTATATCGAAAGCTCAAGTCCTGACCTGTCCAAGTACTCATCAGTTCCGAGGGTGTTCTCGACTCACATGCCACTGCACGCGATACACGAGACCCTCAAGGACTCTCCTTGCAAGATTGTGTACGTGGCCAGGAACGTGAAGGACACACTGATCTCGTGGTGGTATTTCAGGTGCGCTGTTCGTAAAATAGAACTAAATAGAAGCATTCTCGAGTCTATGTTCAAATCGTTCTGCGAAGGAACTTTCTTTTATGGACCTTATTGGGAACATCTCTTGAGCTACTGGAGAGGAAGCCTGGAAGACCCCAAGAAGATTCTTTTTATGAAGTATGAGGAGATGAAAGCGGAGCCACGTGCTCAGATCAAGAGACTCGCGGATTTCTTGGGTTATCCTTTTACTAAGGAAGAAGAGGAGAATGGATGTGTGGACGAGGTCTTGAACCTTTGCTCTCTGCGTAATTTGAGCGGTTTGGAGGTAAACAAAACCGGGAAAGTAAACAACATGGAGCACAAGGACTTTTACCGGAAAGGAGAAGTCGGTGACTGGAAGAATTATCTAACTCCTGAAATGGAGAACCAGATTGACATGATCATTCAAGAGAAGCTCCAAGGCTCTGGTTTGAAATTCTAGAGCTACGTACGTACGTGTATGGTTTATGTTTTTCTTTTATGTTGCAAAAATAAGAGTACCTTCCTTTGTTATATCCTTTTAAAAATTTCCTCTTCTTTTCCAAAATGTATTTCAGTTGTTGCTTGGATGTGTTCTAATTAAGGGTTTGTTTAATAAGAGCCAATTAGGTGTGTTATCCGCCCTCATGTGAAGATTAAAACTGGATCTCGATGATTCCTGTAATACATTTAATTGATGCTTTGAAAGTTGGTCTCGCGAAGTCAATATAATATAATCTCGTTAATTTTAAAATGCACTTTTAAATTATTTCAAATATCTAATCGACTACTAATTTTTTATCACAACAAACTAAGACCATCTCTAACAAGGGTCTTTGGCCCAGTTTTTTAGGAGGAAAAGAGTAAAAAAAAAATTAATTGTTTTTTTAAAGAATGACCCTTATATTAGAGATTTTAGGATAGCTCTCCTTATGCAAAGTGGAATATCATGGTTGGCTGAACTCTAAAGACAATCTCTCTCCTCTAATTAAAGTGTTAAATTTTCTTTTTTCACTTTTTTTTAATTTTTATCATATATAATATTCTTAAAGAATTTTTAGTAAACCTCTCTATTGGAGGTGCTCTAAGTAGTAAATTAGTAATGAATGCTGCATATGGTTTGGATTTAGTGTGAGTAATTGAATATTTGTATGTATTATATACGATTTCAAAATGTTAGATAGCTATTGATTATTTAGGACATCTCTAAAGGCAACTTAAGTTGGTGATGTTTGTTTCCAAAGAAAAATCCTCAAATCTATTCTTACAAAACTTAATATATTGCACTATAGTTTTTACTTTTAATCATTATTAATAAAAATTATATAACTTTATAAATAAAAAAATAATATACACTAAAAAATATCATTAACTAAAATTATGTTAGAAATTTTACAATAAAATAAAACATTACATTATAAGATAAAATTACATAAACATAATAATTAAATACACAAACTAAATTATAAATTATTACATTACACTAAATTATTCAACAAAATTATTTCCATAATTGTTCCCAAATATGATCAATTAATGCATATATATGTACTTATGTAGTATAGAACATTGGCTAAATAAACCTGTCTTACAATTTTGCCCTCGTCTAAAATTTGAGATGACTCTGGCGGTATATACGGTCGAGTTGCGAAGATTCGCGATCACCCAATTCACGCATATGGTTTCAACTCTGCGGTTTGGCAAGATTTATTCGACTGGCTCGTTGCCCCGGCTAGTTCTTCCTCGGAAGTTCTGTTCATACACATCAACCTCTCCATCGAAAACCGGTTTGGCAAATCCAGGTTTGCTAATTCAATGACTCTTCAGTTCGTTTTTTTTTTATTGCTTGGATTTCTAAAATCAATGAAAACTCTCTAACCAATAAACTCGCTAATCAATGAAAATGTTTTTAGGACGTTTTCAAATGCTTCAGTGATAAATGTATTTTAATTTGTATTATCATGTCTCAACAATCTCAGAGCTTCATTATCCATCAACGGCCGTTTCTGTAAGATCATCATCATCGCTCATCGATTCTAGAAACGGTTTCTGCAACGCAAATTCAACGTTCTACAGCAAACGAAACCCATTGCCACTTCCTGCGAACACGTCGCTCGACATCACCACTTTCATCTCCTCTCAACCTCACCATGGCACCACCGCCTTCATCGACGCCGCAACAGGCCACCGTATAAGCTTCTCCCATTTCTGGAGAGCCGTCGATCGCGTCGCCGACTGTCTCTATCACGACATCGGAATACGGAGAGGCGACGTCGTACTCATCCTCTCTCCCAACTCCATCTCCATCCCGGTCGTCTGTTTCGCCGTCATGTCACTCGGCGCCGTCGTCACCACCGCGAATCCTCTCAACACCGCCGGGGAAATCTCCAGACAGATCGCAGACAGCAATCCAAAGCTCGCCTTCACAACTCCAGATCTGGCTCCTAAACTCGCCGCCTCCGCCGCTCTCTCCGTTGTCCTCACGGAGGATCGCACGGGATCGTCAGATCTCGGAGTATGTGTCGTTGGGAAGTTGAACGAGATGATGGAAAAGGAACCGAGTCAGAAGCGAGTCAGAGACCGAGTTGATCAAGAAGAAACAGCGATGCTTCTCTACTCGTCGGGAACAACGGGACGAAGCAAAGGAGTGATATCGTCTCACAGGAACTTGATCGCGCACATGGCGAGATACATCGCGGAGCCATTGGAGCCGAATCAGACCTTCCTCTGCACAGTTCCGATGTTCCACACCTTCGGATTACTGAACTACGCCATGGCCACCGTAGCTTTGGGCTCAACGGTGGTGATTCTCCGGAAGTTCGATCTGCACGAGATGATGGCGGCGGTGGAGAAGTACAGAGCCACGACTCTGGTTTTGGTGCCGCCGATTTTGGTTGCTATGATCAACGGCTCAGATTTGATCAAGGCAAAGTACGATTTGACCTCACTCAAAGCGGTTAGATCCGGTGGGGCCCCATTGAGCAAGGAAGTTACGGAGAGTTTTTTAGAAAAATATCCAACGGTTGATATTTTTCAAGGGTACGCTTTGACGGAATCGAACAGCTCAGGAGCTTCGACAGATTCGGTGGAGGAAAGTCAGAGACACGGTACGGTGGGGTTGTTGTCGTCCGGTGTAGAAGCGCGGATAATGGATCCGGATACGGGTCGGGTCATGGGTGTGAACCATATGGGCGAGCTCTGGCTCAAAGGTCCCGCCATTACAAAAGGTAAAGATAGAACGCGGGTACGATACATTACCGTGGCAACCAAGTAATTCAAATCAGAGGTTTTTGATTAATCAGTTTTATACAATATCTTTTTTTTTTTAAAAGGTTATTTTAGTAACGAAGAAGCTACAAACGAAACAATTAATTCAGAAGGATGGTTTAAAACTGGAGATCTCTGCTACATCGACGATGATGGATTTCTTTTTATAGTGGATCGATTGAAAGAGCTAATCAAATACAAAGCTTACCAGGTTAGGAAATACTCTTTTTGTTTATTTCATTTGGATAAACTCGGTTACTGATTGTTTATTAGAACGTACATTACTCTCTTATCCAACATCCTCTTCAGATTTCTAGACCTAAAAGCAGTTAATCATTATTAATGGATAAAAATTTTTAATCTTATTTTTGAAGGTCCCTCCAGCTGAACTAGAAGCTTTGTTGTTCACTCATCCGGAAATCGTTGATGCTGCAGTAATCCCGTAAGTCACAACAACACTGAGATCGCTTTTGTACAAGAAACAGTCTTTGAGTTTTTTTGTTTTTTATATGTTTTGGCGATTTACAGATTTCCGGACAAAGAAGTAGGGGAATTTCCGATGGCGTACGTTGTAAGAAATACAGGAAGCTTCTTATCAGAGAAGTCAGTGATGGAGTTTGTAGCAACACAAGTAGCACCATACAAGAAGATACGAAAAGTGGCTTTCGTATCTTCCATACCAAAGAATCCTTCAGGCAAGATTCTGCGCAAGGATCTCATAAAGCTCGCAACTTCCAACTCCAAGCTTTAATATTGTTACAACTTAGAAGACTTCAATAAAAGCCGGTCTCATTGTCTAGTTATCAGATCTACCACCTTTGTTGGATAACGACAAAGTAAATAAATATTTTCCATTCATATGGAGGATATACCACAAAATTTTAGTTACTCACATCCAATCCTATAATTGTATTACCCAATCTATATGTTTATATGTATGTATTTTTGTGATGTTAGATATCGGAATAATCCATACTGAAGTTTTACATATGTTATAAAGCTGGCAACTTCCAACTCCAAGCTTTGAATTTGTTACACTACGTACTTTATAATCAGAGCCAATCTGATGAAGAAAAAAAAAAAAATTCAGAGCCAATCAATCCATGTACTGTATTATTAATATTTGTAATATAGCTAAAAGGTTACATTCGTGGAAATATGACCTTGAGGCCTCGAACATACAGTAGGTTACACATAAAATAACTTTGGCTCGTTGCCCCGGCTAGTTCTTCCTCGTGGTTATCACTTTATCGGGTTTTCAGCTAAATCCTCGGAAGTCTGTTCATACACATCAACCGCTCTATCGAAAACCGGTTTGGCAATTCCAGGTTTGCTAATTCAGTGACTTTATAATTCAGATCGTTTTTTATTGCTTGGATTCTAAATAAATTAAAACTCACTAACCAATAAACTCGCTAGAACTAAAAATGTTTATAGGTCGCTTTCAAATGCTTCAATGACTATATATACAAGTTAGATAGACTTATACCAAAAAAATAAAAAAATTGGTGATAACATGTCGTACGAACAGATAAAACTTGGAATGTAAACTTGTAAAACTTGTTTATGGCTAAATATTAAAATCATGGTCAAAATTAATTTATTCCTAAAGCTTGGATCCTGTACAACACCTTTTTTTTAGTTCGATACAACACCTAATTTGTTATACCATTTACAGATATCATAAACCTATGATTTAACATATACCTGATTGATTGTCGGGTAAATGGGTTGATATGTTCAAGCAGATTCACGTTTCTTAGCATGAAAACATGACTAAACTGGAACTACACTTAGATCAACTAGGTCTCTTTATATCTTCGTGTATAACACTATCTTCCCGTTTTTATTTAAACAGTCGATATTGTTAAGAGCCTTTTCAACAAGAGTATTTCAATGAGTATCTTATATTTTTTTTTTTTTAAATGCCAAAAATCACTAATGGAAACAAAAATTTGTGATGTATTCTCAAAATAAAATTTTCTTAAAATACTAATGAGATAGTCTATTTAGAAATACTCTATAGGATGTTTCAGAAATACTCTAAACAAGAGACGCTGAGCTGTAAAAGTTCATGGCACTTGTCAACTTTGTTTCCATAGTATAAATACTTTTAGCAAACCTCAGAGTTGTGCATCCATCTAAACTATAAAGATGATATATAATCCCACCTGAAAAAGAAAATGACGAATTCCCAAAAATTATCATCGCTCATCGATTCTAGAAACGGTTTCTGCAATGCAAACTCGACGTTTTACAGTAAACGAAACCCATTGCCACTACCGGCGAACACGTCACTCGACATCACCACTTTCATCTCCTCTCAACCTCACCGTGGCACCACCGCCTTCATCGACGCCGCCACGGGCCACCGCATAAGCTTCTCCGATCTCTGGAGAGCCGTAAATCGCGTCGCAGACTGTCTCCACCACGACGTCGGAATACGGAGAGGCGACGTCGTACTCATCCTCTCTCCCAACTCCATCTCCATCCCCGTCGTCTGCCTCGCCGTCATGTCACTCGGCGCCGTCGTCACAACCTCGAATCCTCTCAACACCGCCGGTGAGATCTCCAGACAGATTTCAGATAGCAACCCGAAGCTCGCCTTCACGACGCCTGAGCTGGCTCCGAAAGTACTCGCCGGAATCCCAATCGTCCTCCTCGAGCGAGTTGGAGCCACTCGCGGAGTCAGAGTCGTCGGAGTTTTGAGCGAGATGATGAAGAAGGAACCGAGTGGGGAACGAGTCAGAGACCGAGTTAGCCAAGACGACACGGCGATGCTTCTCTACTCGTCGGGGACGACAGGACGGAGCAAAGGGGTGAATTCGTCTCACGGGAACTTAATCGCACACGTGGCGAGATACATCGCCGAGCCAACAACGGAGACAAATGAGATCTTTCTCTGCACCGTTCCTATGTTCCATACCTTCGGATTGTTGAACTTCGTTATAGCTTCTGTAGCGTTGGGATCGACGGTTGTGATTCTCCGGAAGTTTGAGCTTGAAGAGATGATGGCGGCGGTGGAGAAATACAGAGCAACGGTTCTGATTTTGGTGCCGCCGGTTTTGGTGGCTATGATCAACGGCTCAGATTTGATCAAGAGGAAGTTTGATCTGAGCTCCCTGAGAACGGTTAGATGCGGTGGAGCGCCGTTGAGCAAGGAGGTTACGGAAGGGTTTTTAGAGAAATATCCAACGGTCGATATTTTTCAAGGATACGCTTTGACTGAATCGAACGGCGCAGGAGCTTCGATTGATTCGGTGGAGGAGAGCCGGAGATTCGGTGCGGTGGGGCTATTGTCGTCCGGTGTGGAAGCTAGGATAGTGGATCGGAATACGGGTCGGGTCATGGGTGTGAATCAAACTGGCGAGCTTTGGCTCAAAGGGCCTTCTATTGCCAAAGGTAAAATATATAGTTGGCGCCAACATATTCAAATATATAAATTATTAAAAGCAGTTGTTGTTTACGATGTATATAATTGTTTGAATAAAAAAGGTTATTATGGGAATGAAGAAGCTACAAAAGCAACATTTGATTCGGAAGGATGGCTTAAAACCGGAGATCTTTGCTATATCGACGATGATGGATTTGTTTTTATTGTGGATCGATTGAAAGAGCTCATTAAGTACAAAGGTTATCAGGTAATTAGCAAAATCTTACTTATGTGTCATTTAGATAAACTTGTTTATATTGATTGACCAAAAAAAAAAATGCATGCAAAATCTTAACGTACGGGCTTTTAATTGTAAAATAGGTACCTCCAGCTGAATTAGAGGCTCTTCTACTGAATCATCCAGATATTCTCGATGCAGCCGTTATTCCGTAAAATCGCTCCTATTTATTTTTAATTTATTTTCTGTTTAGTTCTTAGAACATCAAAATAACCATATCTACTTTGCTCTTCTTTTTTCTTATGTATTGTAAAGGTTTCCAGACAAAGAAGTAGGACAATGTCCAATGGCTTACGTGGCACGCAAGCCTGAGAGCGATCTGTCTGAGAAGCAAGTTATCGACTTCATCTCAAAACAGGTTCTTCTATAATCACAAACATAGCTCACTTTCATAACATAATTATTTTCATTTTATTATTTTGGATGACCAAAATTGATGTAATGAAACAGGTGGCACCGTATAAAAAAATAAGAAAGGTCGCATTTATAGACTCCATACCAAAGACTGCATCCGGCAAAACACTTCGCAAGGATCTAATCAACATGGCTACTTCTAAGCTTTAGAAAAATCGCTATATTTTCTCACTTTTAATTCGTATGCTTTTTTCGACAAGAGACAAGTTGTAATGAATAATTTTTGGATGTTGTATCTGGAATTTGATTACAAATTAACATTTGATACGAAACATGTAATATCGCTAGATACAACCCGCTAATAAACGATGGTATCGCTAGTTGATATCAAAATGTTAATGAGCTTTTCGGTAGAAATGATATATCGTCATAACTGGAACAGCTAGTACACTGAATGCATGAACTATTTTACTCCATACTGACATGTAATGATTTATTGAGTTGGCTTAGTCTCGGACTTATATCTGGTTTAATGTATGTGAATAATACATTTCTGTTTTAGTCTTTGGTTTAGGGAACTGTATATTGTATTACTCTTGTACCAAAGATCATATTTGATCAGTGAGAAAATAACAGAAAAATGTTTTGATTTGCTTCGAATTATTACTGATAATGTATAATGCATAATATATCCTATTTTGTTATCTACCGTCAAAGCTAATTACTTATCACCGGACATTTTTGGTTTTGCAAACCAAACTCAAACCCCATCGCTCTCCTACCAAACACGTTTTTCTATTGCTGGTCAAATAGCCAACACGAGAATCACATCTTTGATCCGCAGCAATCATTACGGGAAATAATAGCTATCAGGATGATAGTGGACTCGTTACCTGTAAAGTACTCCTCCGTTTGCTCTTTAGTAGTAGTAGAGATAGCGTTATCAGAATGGCACATAGAGAAATGGCGGGTCCTCCTCAGAGCTGTCTCGTCGATTCCAGAAGCGGTTTCTGCCGATCAAACTCCACATTCTACAGTAAACGCACTCCACTCACTCTCCCGGCGAATCCTTCCCTCGACGTCACGACTTTCATCTCCTCTCAGCCTCACCGCGGCACCACCGCCTTCATCGACGCCGCCACTGGCCACCGTTTAAGCTTCTCCGATCTCTGGAGAGCCGTCGATCGTGTCGCCGACTATCTCCACCATGAAATCGGAATTCGCAAAGGCGACGTCGTCCTCATCCTCTCTCCCAACTCAATCCACGTTCCCGTCGTCTGCCTCTCCGTCATGTCTCTCGGCGCCGTGCTCACCACCGCGAACACTCTCAACACCGTCGGCGAGATCTCCAAACAGATCTCCGATAGCAACCCGAAGCTCGCCTTCACGACTCCCGATCTGGCTCCCAAACTCGCCGATTCCGCAATCCCACTCGTCCTCGAGCGCGTCGGACCCACTCGCGGAGTCAAGGTCGTGGGGATTTTGAGCGAGATGATGAAGAAGGAACCGAGTGGGAAACGAGTGAGAGAACGAGTCAACCAGGACGACACGGCGGTGATGCTTTACTCGTCGGGGACCACAGGTCCAAGCAAAGGCGTGATCTCGTCTCACGGGAATTTAACGGCTCAGATGGCGAGATTCGTCTCGGATAAATGGAAAGAGGAGGAGATCTTCCTCTGCACCGTTCCCATGTTCCACACCTTTGGATTAATTTGCTTCGCGATGGGCACCGTAGCACTGGGCACGACGGTGGTGATCCTCCGGAGATTCGAGCTACACGACATGATGGCGGCGGTGGAGAAGTACAGAGCCACGATTCTGGCTTTGGCGCCGCCGGTTGTGGTAGCTATGATTAACGGAGCAGATCTGATCAAGGCAAAGTACGATCTGAGCTCCCTGAGAATGGTTAGGTGCGGTGGAGCGCCGTTGAGCAAGGAGGTGACGGAGGGGTTCTTAGAGAAATATCCGACGGTTGATATATTTGCAGGGTACGCGTTGACGGAATCGAACGGCGCAGGAGCTTCGATTGAGTCGGTGGAGGAGAGCCGGAGATACGGTGCGGCGGGGCTGTTGTCGTCCGGTGTGGAAGCGAGGATTGTGGATCCGGAGACGGGTCGGGTCATGGGTGCGAATCAAACGGGAGAGCTCTGGCTCAAAGGGCCTTCTATTGCCAAAGGTAAAACATTACACTAACTAACAAGATTCAACAAGATTTTGATTATTAACATGTACATTGTATTTAATTTATTGATTTTAGGTAGTAATGAATTTAGTACAGTATATGGGTTATGTGATTAGTTTAATGTTTTTTGTATCGCGTATGGTTTCAACATGTTAGGTAGTGGTAGTGGTAGTGTTAGCATATGGTTTTTGTATGTAAAATGTTATTATAAAATGTGGAACAATACACAAACAAAAGTTATTATTTGAGAGCTTATATATCTATTTATTATTTTGCTTATAAGGTTACTTTAGAAATAAAGAAGCTACAGATGAAACCATTAATTCGGAAGGATGGCTAAAAACTGGAGATCTATGTTATATCGACGACGATGGGTTTCTTTTTGTTGTGGATCGACTCAAAGAACTAATCAAATACAAAGGCTACCAGGTTAAATATACTTATCTTTTGTTATGGATCCAAATCCAATATCAGTGGTGTATTTTGAAAGCAAAGGATCTAATAAAATGGTTTGGATTTTGACAAACAGGTGCCTCCAGCTGAACTAGAGGCACTCTTGATGACTCATCCAGACATTCTCGATGCCGCCGTTATTCCGTAAACTCGAAATTATAACTTTTTCCCTTATACCCCTCAATTAAAACGCCATTAATGTATAAAAACATGAGAGCATATTGTAGTCTTCTTATATTCTTTCTCTGGTTTTGTGTATCGCAAAGGTTTCCAGATAAAGAAGCAGGACAATATCCGATGGCTTACGTGGCACGGAAGCTTGAGAGCAATCTCTCTGAGAAACAAGTTATTGACTTCATCTCTAAACAGGTGCTACTAACATCACAAAACAACACCAAATTCTTTTTCTTATTATCTCTACTATTTTTAGTTATTTCTTGGGTTGTAAATATCATTTTTACGTTAAAAATCTGTTAATTTTGATGAGCAGGTGGCACCGTATAAAAAGATAAGAAAAGTCGCTTTTATAAACTCCATACCAAAGTCTGTATCCGGAAAGACACTTCGTAAGGATCTAATCAAACTAGCCACTTCTAAACTCTGAGATGTTCTATTTGCTAGATTCTCACTTTCGCATATGGTATTGTTTTTTTTTTCTTTCAATAAGAGGAAGATGTAATAATACACATATGTATGTATATATAACTGTAATTGAAAATGAGACTTTCTCCAACTCTTTTATACTATCAAAACATTGCATCTTTTTATTGGGATGACAAAAGTCTAGCAAAGTACTCCCTGGACCTATATTCACATATTGAATTGAGAACCTAACCATTATAAGAAAAAATTATGGAGAATCCGGAAAATAAAGAATGATTTGCTATTTGAATGCGAAAATGGTTCATCGTGGATGTTCTTAATAAGAGAAGG
Source organism: Eutrema salsugineum (assembly GCF_000478725.1). Lineage (NCBI taxonomy): Eukaryota > Viridiplantae > Streptophyta > Magnoliopsida > Brassicales > Brassicaceae > Eutrema > Eutrema salsugineum. The sequence goes on from NW_006256612.1 coordinate 8,452,842, forward strand.
AAGCAAACATCCCCTAATGATGAAGTGGCCGAATATCCTCTAAACTTTTAATGATATGATGCCCTTTTGTTGTTTTGTAGACGGACAGTTTATGTATATCCGTAGAACTAGAACTGCATAGTCCATACTAATAAGCTAGAACAACAAAAATTAAAATAAGACTTCAGTCTTCTGGTCAATTATTGTATTAAAACAAATTAAAAAAATGTGCAAACATACACCAACTCATCAACTACACCAACTAATAAAAAAATAAAATATAAAAGAAAGACTTTCAGTCTTCTGGATATTCCAGAAAATCGTTATTGCATTACATCTACGAATATACAAAGACTTAGAACTTTAGAAGGAATCAATGGAATCGATTCTACGAACATGCACCAACTACACATACTAATTAAATCGTTATTGAATTACGTCTAATAACACGTTATTGATATTTTAAAACCAAAAATTGTATAAAACTGATGTATCATGTGGAATTCATAATGTTATTAGCTTTAATGCACGTAAAAGGAATCTTTTCTACGAATATACACCAACTACACTTACTAATCGATACATTTTAAAATATATTTTTCTTGGCAAACAATTTAGAATAGGTTTGTTGTTTTCTTGGCTTCTTGGCTTATATCTATGATGATTTCGCTTGAAGCTTGAACACATCTTTCTGTAACAAGAACCAGCAAAAAAAAAAATGGATCTGAAGGAGCTTTCGTCCGGCGTAAAAGACGACAAGATCAGCGAAGAAACCAAGAGTTTGATCTCTTCGCTTCCCTCACACACAGATTCCCATGGGCTGAAGATGTGTAAGTATCAAGGATGTTGGTATTACCACAACACTGTCCAAGGCGTTGTTAATTTCCAGAGAGGTTTTCAACCGCAAGACACCGATATAATCCTGGCTTCTAACCCCAAATCAGGTACCACTTGGCTCAAGGCCCTCACAGTGGCCATCCTCGAGAGATCAAGAAACCATTCTTCTTCTAATCATCCTCTACTGTCTGATAATCCTCATGGCATTGTACCATTCTTGGAGTTCGATCTCTATATCGAAAGCTCAAGTCCTGACCTGTCCAAGTACTCATCAGTTCCGAGGGTGTTCTCGACTCACATGCCACTGCACGCGATACACGAGACCCTCAAGGACTCTCCTTGCAAGATTGTGTACGTGGCCAGGAACGTGAAGGACACACTGATCTCGTGGTGGTATTTCAGGTGCGCTGTTCGTAAAATAGAACTAAATAGAAGCATTCTCGAGTCTATGTTCAAATCGTTCTGCGAAGGAACTTTCTTTTATGGACCTTATTGGGAACATCTCTTGAGCTACTGGAGAGGAAGCCTGGAAGACCCCAAGAAGATTCTTTTTATGAAGTATGAGGAGATGAAAGCGGAGCCACGTGCTCAGATCAAGAGACTCGCGGATTTCTTGGGTTATCCTTTTACTAAGGAAGAAGAGGAGAATGGATGTGTGGACGAGGTCTTGAACCTTTGCTCTCTGCGTAATCTGAGCGGTTTGGAGGTCAACAAAACCGGGAAAGTAAACAACATGGAGCACAAGGACTTTTACCGGAAAGGAGAAGTCGGTGACTGGAAGAATTATCTAACTCCTGAAATGGAGAACCAGATTGACATGATCATCCAAGAGAAGCTCCAAGGCTCTGGTTTGAAATTCTAGAGTTACGTCCGTATATGATGGTTTCTGTTTTCTTTTATGTTGCAAAAAATAAGAGTACCTTCCTTTGTTATATCCTTTTAAAAATGTCCTTTCCAAAATGTATTTCAGTTGTTGCTTTCATGTGTTTTAATTAATTGTCAATTAATAACCAATAATTGTCCCTCTAAGGCTCTAACCCTAATACATTTAATTAATCCTCTAAAAGTTGGTCTCGCGTAGTCAAATATAACAATCTCGTTCATTTCGTTCATACAGCGCCTAAGGAAAAAAAATGGCGATGCCTCAGAGATATGTCACTGATCCGAGAAGCGGTTTCTGCAGAGCAAACTCCACATTCTTCACTAAACGCAACCCCTTGAATCTCCCGGCGAATCCTTCGCTCGACGTCACAACTTTCATCTCCTCTCAACCCCACCGTGGCACCACCGCCTTCATCGACGCCGCCACTGGCCACCGTTTAAGCTTCTCCGATCTCTGGAGAGCCGTCGATCGTGTCGCCGACTGTCTCCACCATGAAATCGGAATTCGTAGAGGAGACGTCGTACTCATCCTCTCTCCGAACTCCGTGTACATTCCCGTCGTCTACCTCTCCGTCTTGTCTCTCGGCGCCGTCGTCACCACCGCGAACACTCTCAACACCGCCGGTGAGATATCCAGACAGATCTCCGACAGCAACCCGACGCTCGCGTTCACGACGCGCCAGCTCGCACCCAAACTCCCCGCCGGTATCTCCGTCGTCCTCACCGACGACGTGGAGGAGCGCACTCGTGGAGTCGATGTCGTGGGGATTTTGAGCGAGATGATGAAGAAGGAACCGAGTGGGAAACGAGTCAGAGACCGAGTCAACCAGGAAGACACGGCGGCGATGCTTTACTCGTCGGGGACCACAGGACAAAGCAAAGGCGTGATCTCGTCTCACGGGAATTTGATTGCTTACGTGGCGAGAAAGATATCGGAGGTTTCGTTGCCGGACGAGATTTTGATCTGCACCGTCCCGATGTTTCACACCTTCGGGCTGTTGAATTTCGCTCTGGCCACCGTTGCAACTGGTTCGACGGCGGTGATCCTCCGGAGATTCGAGCTAGACGACATGATGGCCGCCGTCGAGAAGTACAAGGCGACGGCTCTGACTTTGGCGCCGCCGGTTTTGGTGGCTATGATCAACGGAGCAGAGAAGATCAAGAGGAAGTACGATCTGAGCTCGCTGAGAACGGTGAGGAGTGGTGGAGCGCCGTTGAGCAAGGAGGCAACGGAGGGGTTTCTGGAGAAATATCCGACGGTCGTTATACTTCAGGCGTATGCGTTGACGGAATCAAATGGTGGAGGAGCTTTCACGGAGACGGTGGAGGAGAGCCGGAGATACGGTGCGGCGGGGAAGTTGACGTGTGATGTGGAGGCCAGGATCATGGATCCGAATTCGGGTCGGGCTTTGGGAATTAACCAAACGGGCGAGCTCTGGCTCAAGGGCCCGACTATTGCTAAAGGTACACAACAATACACTTTAAAAATGCAGTTTTAGATAGTTTCAGATATGTTATATGTATATAAGTCGAATAGACATATTATTGATGTTGGGAAATTTAAAAGATTTAATTATGATCAAATTTCAACTCGTATTTGATTTCGAGCTTTTAAGTAGTAATGGGTGCTGCACATGGTTTGGATTAGTGTGAGTAATGGAATATTTGTATGGTCGTATATGATTTCTAAATGTTAGGTAGCAAACTAGCAATTGATCATTTAGTGTATGATTTTAAAATGTAATATGGATGTTTTATAGAGAAATTGGTAGCAATCAGTCTTAGTTGGAGAACGACAAAATTTGTATTAAAAAAGTTAACGGGGGTCTTAATTAATTGATTAATTTTGTATGTATCCCACTTAACGTATAAGTAGATGCTAAATTTGTTTTTTTTTTGTCGTCAAGTAGAGCTTAACTATTCATATATTAGAAAACAAATGAATGACAGGCTTATATAAACCTTTAAAAATCAAAATATATATATATATATATAATTCTATTTGAAAAAATAGTCAACAAAAAAATCGTAAAATCTTTCTTGGAACAACACAAAACAACTTTTGTTTTACAAGGTTATTTTAAAAACCAAGAAGCTACGAATGAAACCATCAATTCAGAAGGATGGCTAAAAACAGGAGATCTCTGCTATATTGATGAGGATGGGTTTGTTTTCGTCGTGGATCGATTGAAAGAACTAATCAAATACAAAGGCTATCAGGTTAAAGATCTATCTTTGTTATGGATCCAAATGGGTGTAAAAGTATCAAAAGCAACAAAAAAAATAAAAATTAACGGTTTGGACTTGATAAACAGGTGCCTCCAGCTGAGCTAGAAGCTCTCCTAATCATTCATCCAGACATTGTCGATGCCGCAGTTATTCCGTATGTAATAAATCTTTTACAATCACTGAAACGTCATGATTTTTTTTTTTGCCTTTAAAACATCCAAAACAACATGAAGTTCTCTTCTATAAGGTTTCCGGATAAAGAAGCAGGACAATATCCGATGGCTTACGTGGCACGGAAGCTTGAGAGCAATCTCTCTGAGAAACAAGTTATCGACTTCATCTCAAAACAGGTACTTATCTGATCACAAAACTACACCATCTACTTTATCTTATTTGATTTTTGAGAGGTTAATATTAGCTTCAGAGAGTTTTGTTGTTGTGTGGAAGCATCAGAGAGTTTGTAAAAAAATATAAATAACACTGACTTTATGAGCAGGTGGCACCGTATAAAAAGATAAGAAAAGTCGCTTTTATAAACTCCATACCAAAATCTGTATCCGGCAAGACACTTCGTAAGGATCTAATCAAACTAGCCACTTCTAAACTTTGAGTTGTTCTATTTGCTAGATTCTCACTTCCGCATATGCTACTGTTTTTTTCTTTTCAATAAGAGAGAGTTTATAATAATGTTGATTAATGTAAAAGGAGACACATAAAAATATTGAGGCAATTTGCTAATGGGTGTTTTTCTTCTGACTACCTTTTCATGATATATATAGTATATTTGAAATATTCACAGATATAAAGATGATTCAACAAACCCTCTGCACGTTTAGCCATTTTGGCACATTTTGCAACTTGTAACGATTAAGGATACGTTGTGACACATAAAATCAAATGTCTACAGACTACAGTATTATCCAGCCTACTTTTGTTGATTGTTAACCGGGTTTGTTAGGTTCTGAACCAAAAAAAAAGAGAGTAGATTTAGATACGTACTTTTGCTCTTTATAAGATCAAATGATCAATCTTGTCAGTTGTCATTGTTGTCAAGGTCGAGTCACCAGTCGAATACTCAAATGTCTTCATTTGATTTGGTAAATAGAGGCCAACTTTGGAATATTGGAATAGTTCGAAAGACTACTTGAGTCGGATATATACCAAACCACGATTGGACCATCCCATCACAACATCTTTAATCACAATACACTTGCCTAGATCTGATTAAACAAAAATAAAAATTAAGCAAGAAAAATAAACACAAAGCAATTCGTTCTTAAGAGAATAAACACATACCAACTCAATTATTCTCAAGCAATTATTTTGTGTTTATTCAAAATGAAGTACAAAATTAGCTTTTTGTATCCATAACACACAAAATTGACCTTACGAAATGAACAACGGGTGTTTTAGACAAAAACAAAAAAAAACAAGACCCTAATTTTAATCTAAAATCAGAAGACGACAAAATTGCCATTCTCATTTCTCCAACGAGGCAACGACCGACCAATCACTGAAGTGACTTTCGATACAACCAAGACCCCTTGACATGGCGGTTAAGCACGGCGGCGAAATCGGATCCAGAACAGCGACGATAGATCGGAAAAGCGGTTTCTGCGAATCAACATCAGTTTTCTACAGCAAGCGTGAGCCCACGGCTCTCCCGCCAAATCGTTTTCTCGACGTCACGACTTTCATTTCGTCGCAGCCTCATCGAAGCAAGACCGCTTTCGTCGACGCCGTCACCGGTCGTCGTCTCTGCTTCTCTGAGCTGTGGCTCGGCGTCGACAGAGTCACGGCTTGTCTTTCCGCATTAGGTGTGCGCAAGGGCAATGTCGTCATTATAGTTTCTCCAAACTCCATTCTCTTCCCGGTCGTCTCCCTCTCCGTTATGTCACTCGGCGCCATCATCACCACGGCCAATCCGATCAACACTTCCGGCGAAATCGCCAGGCAGATCGGCGATTCGCGCCCTGTTCTCGCCTTCACCACCTGCCAACTCGTCTCCAAACTCGCCACCGCGTCGAATTCGAATCTCCCGGTGGTTCTCATGGACGGAAACCGCGTGACGCCTAACGGAGAACAAACTCACGAGAATCCGGTGAAGATCGTCGGGAGTCTGGAGGTTATGATGGAGACGGAGCCGAGCGAGTCACGAGTGAATCAACGAATCGACCAGGACGACACGGCGGCTCTGCTTTACTCGTCAGGCACGACGGGGACGAGCAAGGGGGTAATGCTGACTCACCGAAACCTAATCGCTTTGGTACAAGCGTACCGAGCCCGGTACGGTTTAGAGCAGCGAACCGTCTGCACAATCCCAATGTGTCACATATTCGGCTTCGGGGGTTTCGCCACTGCCTTCATCGCTTTGGGATGGACGATAGTGGTTCTTCCCAAATTCGAGATGGCTCAGCTTCTCTCGGCGGTGGAGATACACCGATCTTGGTACCTTTCCGTTGTGCCGCCGATGTTGGTAGCCATGGTTAACGGTTCAAACGAGATCAAATCCAAGTACGACCTTAGCTCGTTGCGCACCATCGTAGTTGGAGGAGCTCCTCTGAGCAGAGAGTTAACGGAGAAGTTCGTCGAGATATTTCCGACGGTAGAAATCCGACAAGGCTATGGTTTGACTGAGATGGCTGTTGTTGCTTCTATGTTTACTAAAGAGGAGACGGAGAGGTACGGATCCTCTGGATTGCTGGCTCCAGATGTGGAGGCTAAGATTGTGGATCCGGATACGGATCGGGTCTTAGGGGTGAATCAAACCGGTGAATTCTGGCTCCGGAGTCCCATTGTGATGAAAGGTGTTTGATTCTCTTCTTTAGCTCATCTGCAAAGAAGGTGTTTTTATCCCCTGTTTGTCTGAATCTGCTTACTGTATGTTGTTTTTTCTAAACGTTATTTCAAGAACGAAGAAGCTACTGCGTCTACTATTGACTCAGAAGGATGGTTGAAAACTGGAGATTTGGGTTACATTGACAGTGAAGGTTTTGTCTTTGTTGTTGATAGATTAAAGGAGCTGATCAAATGCAATGGTTATCAGGTAAAAATAAACTACAGATTAACTAACGTCAGTTTAATCTTTCGTAATGCATTGATCATCTGAGATTGTAAATGGTTGTTGGTTTTGGTAATGGTTAAAATGATTGTAAGGTTGCCCCAGCCGAGCTAGAAGCATTGCTGCTTGCTCATCCAGAGATTGCTGATGCAGCAGTTATACCGTAAGAACTGCTTTTATCATGACCCATCACCAAATTCTTCTCCTTTCTTTTTTGATTCGTCTCTTTAAATGATCCTTTTTAAAGAGAAGCTTTTACGTTTCTTTCTTATGGTTTTTGAAGCATTCCTGACATGAAAGCTGGGCAGTATCCAATGGCTTATATCGTAAGAAAAGCTGGAAGTAACATATCCGAAAGTGAAATCATGGGCTTCATCGCAAAACAGGTTTTTCTCAACAGTGCAGATCATGTTTTGTCACTGATCTAACCATCGTTCCTTATAATTAATCTGAGTTTTGTTTGGATTACATAGGTATCACCGTACAAGAAGATTCGAAAAGTCGCATTTTTGGCTTCAATCCCTAAAAGTCCCTCTGGCAAGATTCTAAGAAGAGAACTTGTAAAGCTCACAACCTCAAAGCTCTAGTAGGAAGCTGTTTTCCTCCATCCTTTAGCTCAAAACACCTCATTGTTTGTTAAACTATAATTGATTCTTCTACAGAAATCGCTGTCAAAAACTGAATAATGATATACAAAGTGAAGGATTATATAGAATCTCTGTTTCTCTATTTATATACAAACAGAAAAGACTCTTGTATGTAAAAGCGCTCTCCACAACGCATAAACTGTTAAAAAACTAAAGACTGAAGCTTGTCCTGATCATGAGCTGCGTTGCAACGAAAGAGAGGGAAGAAATATGAAACCGATGAAGCTCCTTTGCACGACATGCTCATGAAGGACACATCATGGTTCTTCTTCTTTATATCAACATCATCATCATCATCATCACCATGGCCAGACAAACTCGGCCTTCTCAACAACATGAGGATGTGATCCATCAAACCTCCATCGCAAGGAACCTGTAAAGGGCCACAAATGGTGGAGCCAAACTCTTCCTCTGCCATCTCCAGTAAGACCTGAAAGATTGGATGTTTCAGATAATCCAACGGCAAAACAAACCTCCTGCCTTCTCTGGTGTACACAGCGAAGTGTCCCTTCTTCCACTTCCTCCACTTCTCCATCAAATCGGTGAGTCTGAGACTCTTACAAGATCCTCTCATCATATCTTTTGACTCTGAACTCTCTGCTCTTTGATCTGTTACCAATATAGTACCGTTGGGTATACTGTTAGTCTGTTGCTGTCTGAAACTATACCTTCCTCTCTCTCCATCTATATATACTAGAAAATGTGATTAGTGTTTGTGGTAGTTGTGATGCGGCCCAAAGAAGGATTAAGAATGTGTGGAAGGAGTAAGGTAGCCGTATGATTTTGTTATCATTTGGGTTAAAAATATTTTGATGAGAATTACAGAAGATCGAAATGTATTATGCGATGAAAATATTTTTTCTTTGTGTATGTATTATTATGGTCATGCATCTCTAGGCATAACCAACAAATTTATTGAATAAAAAATATATAAACGATAAATTTCTGTTTAAAACAAAGTAGTATACAAGTTCGTATTAAAAAAACCAAAGTTTAAGACGTCAAAAAAAAACCAAATTTTAAAATCTAAAAAAAAAAGTGTTACTTGAAAAGCTGTATCAGATACGTAGATAAAGTTATATACTGTATGAATATAAGAAAAAATACTTTTAAGAAATAAGTTTATTAATTGATAGTTGCAATAATACATATAATATGGATTTGGGATTATGTTTTAGAAGTAATAATAATTTAATTGCGAGTATTTAACAAAATAATAATAATTTAATTGCGAGTGGTAAACTACGCTTGCATATAATTTAGACCACATAGTATAGTTTGTGAGACGGTAAATGGAGATGTGGTGGTGACAATAGAGCATGTGAGATGTGACCGTTTAGAGCAAATTGGTGCTACTTTTTCTCTTGGTATTACATTCACGTCCTCAACTTCTCTATTTTGCACTTTCTTGTGTATCTATCTCCCTTGTTTTAATTTCTTCTTGTCTTTTTTCTCTCGTCACATGAAATCCTACAAGAGCTCTCACTTTTCAACTATGTAGTCCCGGGTAGTACACCGTTATAATTTCTATCATTTTTGAACCGTTCTAATTTCTATCAATTTTTCTCAAGTCACATGAAGTCGGTACACCGTTAACAAATTTGAACCGCAAATTGAACCAATAATTTAACCCAAATTTTATACAAAAATTTAGCTGTCTTGTTTCATGATCACTAAACCGAGTGAGTAAGAGCCGGAACCAGACAAACTACAAACTTTCAAACTAATACAAGAACAACTTTCTTTCTTCTTCTTCACTCAACTTCAAAATATCATTGCCTACGTGTTTTTGTGTGTTGTTTATTTCACAGATATATTCAACTTTGGAGTGTTTTCTTTTGGAGATGGTTATCTAAGGCCTGAAGATTCAGAAAGGATCTTGAGTATATAAAAGATTATTATTAGCGCCGGAATCTTGGGAGAGTGATTGACGAGAGGAAGAAGATGGAGGAAAAGAAAGTTCTAAGCAAGCGAGTACTCTTGGAATTATGTATACTAAATAAACCACCACCATTGAAGCAAATCAAGCTGGATCAGAATTATCTAGTTCATTGAGATAGTGTTTACGTTATAGGGTCACTGAAGAAAAAAGCCTTTCTGGTTTATTTTTGGTTTCAACAACAATAGTTAGATGGTATTGTAAGGAGTTTCAAGGACATATTTTCAATAAGTCCAAATTCAAGAATTTGAACAAATATTTTCTTTAATGAAAAAATAAAATTAGACAATGGATAAAATTAAATAATTCTCTATTAAGTCCAGACTCAAAATCTGAACAAATTGCCAGAATAACTGTCGTGTCCAAATCTAAAGCATCAAAATGCTTTCCAAATCCAATACATTTTACTTAATACTCTAATGCACCAAAATACCTGGTTAAAACAATATAATGCAACTAATTACTAGATCATTCAAGTTACTAAATGAATCATTACATGACACATCAAACTTGTGAGATAAACATATCACCGATTTTATGCAAATGCTTCAAGTATAGTTTATATATGTTTTGAAAATATAAGTGTAAAAAAATATTATGAAGTTTCTTACCAAATAGAAAAAAGCATGTCCATTAATTTTCTCAAATAGTGGACTGATATCAGTGAAAGTACTTTTCATTAATTTAACACAGTGTTTTCTTCATCGTATTTGATTTAGCATATAGAAAACTGTAGATTTCATTTACACAGATATTACTAATCCTTTTATATAAAGATAGCCTTACAAAGAAAATAAAAACGAGTACCGTGAGAGAAAAGCTTGTGCTAAGTGTATGATCACTTCAATTTACAACAATTAAAAGAAAAAAGAAATGCGATTCAAATCCGATATTCCGTATTATAAATACACTGGCGAATACAGTTCAAAAAAGTCGCAGTGAGTTTGTTTTAGAGAATCTTGAAGACCGTTACGTTACTCTGCGAAGAGGAAGAAGCTTCTTGCTCGCTCGGTAACTATTCGGGCATCTTCTTCTTCCTTCCGTTTTATCCTATCTCGTTCGTGTCTGACGATTAGGTTATGATTGATTCTTCTGATTCGTTGATCTCAATTCCTTTCTCGATTTCTCGTTTTGATTCTTTTCTTGTTTTCTTTCTATCGAGTTATACGTTCGTTCTCCAGAAAAAACGCGTTTTATGTTTTTTCTCATTGAGTATCGAATTCAGTTGTTTGTTCTTATTTGTTCTTTTGATTAGTTTTCGAATATGATCTTGATTTGTCATGTTCTTGTGGTCTATCGTTCAATGCAAATGTAGTTTCTAGTCTTTTTGTGGAGGAATAATGAGATTCTGTTTCTTCAAGGACTCAAAAAAGTCGAATGATGATGATTGATCTGTTTTAACGATAAACAACCTTCTTCTTTGGGTGAACGAAAGGGCTAGGGCAATTTCAAACCCATTAGTTGGAGGAAGAGTATCACCCAAGCTAACTATGGATAATCCACTTTCATACGTCGCTTCTGTCTACGAAGCATTTCACGATGAACCTGAAAAATTAGATGAGTTTTTCAAGCTCGCGGAGGATGCTACCGCTAATAGGTGTGAATCATCCTCCTCTCTCTGATTTGCTATCAGTTTACACAACAGAACTCAATATGTGAATTGATGATTCTCTTTTTTTGGTAGATTCGATGAAGCTAGTGCCATTGCAATGACTGAACTCATGAAAGGACATCAGAATTTGGTTCAGGGCTTAAGCGTCTTCTTTCCTAATGCCAATATGACCAGCCCTCGTGAGGCTGCGCAAGTTAGAATGCATGATGCAATTAATTTCTTAAAGAACCTTAAGGTATAGAATTGCTAACGGTAAAACTAGTCCTATATATGGAGACGCTATTTTTGATATTTCCTTCTTTGCTAACTTTGTGACTTATATAAACGAATTTGTGGATAAGCAGGAAAGATTCGAGAGCGTTAATAGTCATGTATATAACTCGGTTGTCAGGATACTGAAAAAGTATGAAAATGGGAAGATGTTGGAAAAGGAGATGCGCAAGGAGGTAGGTTCATAATGGGCTATTTTTTCATTTTTGTGTGGCACTGCTCTTATGTTTTTTTATTTTTTTTTTCCCTTGATTTAATTTGGTTACTATATATCTTGCAGGTCCTTGACCTTGTCTATTATCATGAAGATTTGACCGGGGAGTTTTGCAGGATGTTTCCGCCTAAACCTTGATATTGTCGCATCAACATCTCTACTAGCATAAATATACTGTGGCTTCTGTAGGATGTGTGAAACAGAGAATTCATTTTAGAAAGACCATTCTCAAAGGTTTCTTATGTAGAGGTTTAAGTTTAGTTTGATTCTTCTAACATGTACAAATGCTTTTGTTATATGTTTTCTGGTAACCAAAATTTTGTAAAAACGATTTAGATGTATTGATTTCATGAACACAAAACCGAGTGACTAAAAACCGGAACAAGACAAACTTTCAAATTAAAACAAGAACAAAACTGATCTTCTGAGGCCCACTGGAAATAATGCAAGCTTCGATAGTATTCGTCTGCATTTCACAACGACAACTACACACGAAACATAATAACTCTTTCGAACACATTCTTTTCTCTGAACAAAACCATATTGTCAGACTCTAAAAACCCTAAACCCTAAGATTGCCTGGCTTAGCTACCCTGACCCGACTCAATCCTCGAAAAAGCCTTTTTCGTGTGCATACCTGTCATCTTCATTCATTAAACGCGCAACTGGATCAGCGGGGTGGACCAGGAGGCGAGTTTTTGTGGCCTAAGTAAGAGAAAAAAAGCTCCAACTTCTCATATGGTTTGGGTCTTTACATAGATAGTGGAAGAAGCATCCTTCGCTTCTTCTTCCTGGCTAATCTCACTTGCTTTGTGACCTTCATGCACACAAGTAGTAGCAAAGTGACACACACCAAGATGAACGCGAGTTGCAATCGCTTGAAGTACAAGGAAACCGCTGAAAACACTAAAAACGCTAAGATGACTAGCTCCCAGATGACAAAGACTACAACATCCACCCTGTATCAAACCAAATAGCAGGTTATTAATAAAAAATATGTAACTCACTGCGCATGTTAGTGAACTTTAGTAAGTAGAGCTGACACAGCATATGACTCAATCATGATTGTAAGAGATAAGAACGAAAGTATCATCATTACAAAAATGGGATTGAATCCTGAAATAGATATGCATATCGATTTAACTAAAAATGGGATTGAATCCTGAAATAGATATGCAAATCGATTTAACTCTAGTGTGAGCTTGGTGCAGGTAATCTTATGACAGAAAACCGTGTGTTCGTTGATAGGCAAGAACCCCTACATGTCATGTAGATGCTATATTTTGCATCTCTATCTATCTATATATATCACAAACCCCTACAAGCACAGAGTGATCAGCATGAATTGCTGTTGAAATCCTACAACGAAAATAAAACAATAATAGCATAGTATCAAACATAATTATGTCAAGCATCATGACAAGAGCATGTCGATGGAGGCAGAGATTGTATTTTGAATCCAGTTACCCACAAACATAAATAGTAGTGAGGCAGAATACTCTAATAAACATCCTATACTCGAAGACCTATTGCAAGCAAAATCAACTTCATCTTGCCTGAATGACAATGTCAAAGGTCTCGTTAAGGTCACAGTGCAGCTAGCTTGACTTAAACACAAGAAGAAAAAAAATACTGATAGAGCCAGAAAACTCAAATCACAATCCTCTTTACTGTGAATAAGGAAATCCACATGAAATTTCTCGTAAATTTCGAGAATTCCCAACTCCGACTTAACGAATTGCAGGAGTTTATATTTCCCTGGTTAGAACATCACATTCAGATCTTCGAAACCCTAACTTCCAAAATGTAAAATTCACGTAACCGAATCCAATTCTCTAAACATTACGCAACTAGAGCTAATATCAAGCGAAGAACACGGGAAAATGGGAACTTGGGGCTACAGATACGGAAACAGGAAAACCAAAAATGCACAGATCTCGAATCACATTAAAGACGATAATGCTCACCTAGAAGAAGAAAAACTCGAGGTCGACGAGAAGAAAGAGACAGATGCCCAATCATGCTTTGATCGAATCTGGTATTCCCTCAGCTGCTCTGCTAGATTCGACCTTGTTATCATCGCTTCTTATGCAACGTCTCCGGATTTCTCCACCTACAATTTTCTCTCTTCTCAGTCCACTGATAGCAAGAGAATCGTCGAAGAAACACGAGATTTGCGGATCAATTCATGTGGGTAAGATTCGAAATTGATGAATCCAACAACGGAAATATAACTCTGGAGATTCAAATATCGGAGTCAAATCAATTTTCAGAGACGGAAACGATGTTCGATTCGTCTAAGTTCGTTAGCGTAGACAATCCTCCTTCTTTCCCCTCTCTCGGTGTCAAAACCCCGGGTCGGGTTATACCTTTCTGGATCCAAACAAGATGTGACCCGACCCGAATTTAGAAGCCCATGTTAGTGAAATGATGTTTTACGCAAACATACATACATTGGGCCGTTCGAGATCGTAAAACTAAAACAAAACATAGGAACTTGAGTTTTGTTGATGGCGCTAAGTTGCCGTTACGTGTACGGAAATCAGTGGAGTTAGCTCATCTGTGTTTTAGATCTATAAAATTGTTTTATCTTTGGGGTACAATTGTCTCTGTATACTCAAATGAGGATTTTGAAGGGATAATTGTGTGCGACGTTGTATAGTAGATTATGATTACTTTAATCTTTAGATAAAAAAATATGTATGGTGATTCAAGAATTTCACAAATAACTGAGGTTGTTTAATGCTCAGCCACAAAGTTTGGGGGTTCTACAATGTGTTCTACAGTGTGTGCACACATTTGTTTGTGGATTTTGTCGACCGAATTACATGCTAATTCAAATAAAATCTAATTATAAATTTGTATGGAGAATATTTAAAATATCTAAATTTCGTAGCAATAAATTGGTTCTTTATCAAATAATTATGTATTCATGAATAGACTTTCATCTGTTTAGCTTAGCTTTATAGGTGAATCATTGAAGGTGGTTTTTGAAGTGGTTTCAGTTTATTTGATTCGGTTATTTTGTTAGGATATGAAAAGTAAAGAAACTTTGGTGACAAATTATACGATTCAATTTTTGTCTTAATCAAATATATCTCTGATCTAGTTCGATTATGATCTGTTCTATTTGGTTCAGCTTTGTGTTTTCATTTTGGACTAAGGTTTCTGCTAACTAAACATTTCGACTTGAATTATTTGTTTGCGATCAAGAAGCTAGATAACATTTCTTTCCCATATAGCAACGAAAACGATTGCTTAGTTTGGTTTGTGTCGGTACAGTGACCGCCCCAATGCCTAAAATACAAAAAAAATCGGTATGTTACGGGTCGCGTGTTCAAGAACACGTCTCAATTTATTATGTCGCTCGTCGACTTGAATCTTTCAACCGAACACGATTCATCATAATTTAATTAATTTAAGGTAAATCCGAAAATGGTGCGTTATCAATGCCCCCATCTGTTCGATTTTATTTAAATAAAATGATAAAGTTTTTCGTCCGTAATGGATATAACCAGAGAAGCTGAAAATGACACCACAAACTTACAATTTCTTACACTTGGTTAGACGTTTGAAAAGAAAAAATAATTCACACCATCGCCAAAATCATTTTTATTACTCTTTGCTGCATCTGCATGTATTTGTAAGTTTGTAACGTCTTTAAATGGTAATTTATTACAGGAGTAATGTCATGTTAGTAATAATTCAACCAAAAAATATCTGCTTCTGCCGACGTGGCTTAGTAAGTCCAATGGCCCCCACATGACCGACATCCATGCAATAAGCCAATCAAAATCGACCAAAGGTTCCAGGCGTGGGGCCTTTTAACGTTCTTTAGTCACGTGTTTGCCTTGTATTGGCTTAATTCATACTTTCCGCATTATTATTTTTTCTACGTCCTTCTAATGTTCCCATTAGTCTTCCCACTTACTGACCGTCAGTTTTTGATCTCGTCAATACTGATCGACACGAGCCATGATGGTAATGGCTAATAAGAATCTGTTTACAGTTCGGTTATATTTACTCAATTATTTTAGAGGGTATTGTAATTTGAGCCTGTTAGCTAACCTGAAAAGGCCATAATGTACTTGGAAAACTAAGTAAACAACCTTTGAAGTTGATAAGATTCTGCTTAACGTTGGAAACCTGCATTTAATCTTGGTTGAATACATATATCGAATCTAGTATGGAAAATATTAAAAAGACAATAATTTTCAAATACGAACATAAAAAATAAAAGATTAACGATGAAATGTTCCAGTCAATTACTCTTTAGTTATATGTACCTAATTAATTTTAATAATTATGCAACAAAAGGATGTACTTCGACCACGTAACCAAATTGGATACAGCTCCTTGTAGATGATAAAAGTATAACATGACTATGCGATAATGCGATTTTTAAATACTTGTTTAACTCTTCATATAACTTATATTAAATTCATATAATCCAGAAAAATAGTGGTGATTTCACGATTCTCAGCTACCGACTTTTTGGGGTCATTCTACAATTTATTAAGAATAATCTCCATCCTCTGCTATATTATTTTTAATAATAAAAATCTATACAGCGTGGCCTCCGCGTTGGCCTGGACACTTCCCCTCACAGGGCTCACACTATAAAACCCCACTCTCGTCTCTCATCACAATACTCATCTCAGCTTTTTAAAATCACCTCAAAAAAGCAATTAAAATCTCAATTCGAATTTGAAATTTTCTCAGCTTTATTTAATATTCTCGCTAGTCGATCAAGAGTAACAATGGCGGAAGAGTACAAGAACGCTTCGGAGGAGTTCAAGAACGTTCCGGAACACGAGACCACCCCAAAGATCTCCACCACGGAGGAACCATCGGCAGAGGTTAAGGATCGAGGATTTTTCGATTTCTTGGGGAAGAAGAAAGAGGAAGTGAAACCTCAAGAGACGACGACGCCACTCGAGTCTGAGTTCGAGCACAAGGCTCAGATCTCGGAACCGCCGGCGTTTGTGGCGAAGCACGAAGAAGAGCAAGAGACGAAGGAGAATAAGCCTACTCTCGTCGAGCAGCTTCACCAGAAACACGTGGAGGAAGAAGAGAACAAACCCAGTCTCTTTGACAAGCTTCACCGATCCAGCAGCTCTTCTTCCTCTGTAAGTTATTAAAATTCGTCCGTACAGAAGTTTATGAAAAATTTCGATTAGTTCATATTTTTTTGGGTTAAATTTGGAAACCAAACCTATTGTGTATTGATCATGTGAAATTTGAATTTCTAACAGTCAAGCGATGAAGAAGGTGAGGACGGTGAGAAGAGGAAGAAGAAGAAGGAGAAGAAGAAGACTGTCGAAGGAGAGGATAAAACAGAGGAAGAGAATAAAGGAGTAATGGACAAGATCAAGGAGAAGTTTCCACACGCAAAGAAAACAGAGGATGATCATGCACCAGTCGTCACCGGCGTCCCAGAGACGGAGAAGATAGGAATGACCGAGAAGATAAAGGAGAAGCTTCCAGGCCACGGCAAGAAACCTGAGGATTCACCAGTCGTCGACACCGCGCCGGTGGTTGAGACAGCGACGCCAATTACGGCGGAGCATTCGGCAGAGCATCCTGCGGAAAAGAAGGGATTTTTGGAAAAGATCAAAGAAAAGCTTCCAGGTCATCACGCCAAGGGCACTGAAGAGATGGAGAAGAAAGAAAAAGAGTCTGATGCTTAAAGAATGATGAAAGAATATAATGATGATGTTGAAGTGGGACATCAATTTGCTGTGTTTCTGTGATGATATTATTACTTTTCTTTGTTTATCTTTGAAGCTGTTCTGTATGAATTGTGTCTTTCGTTGATTTGCATTTGCACCTTTATATTGTAATCTCATTTTCTCATTTATAAATTTGCCTTTGGTTTCTAAGTAATGTTTCGAGTTATGTTATTATGTGTGTAGATTTTCATTTTGTATTTCCATAAAACTCGTCGTTTACATTTGGTTATTACGGTGTTATGTCCACATGATCACCTCGTATTGACAAAAGTCTCAAATGATGACAAATACAAAAGGAAAAGAACGTGAAAAAGTACTAAATTCTTCCACTTTAGTAGTATTGTACACACGATTATTAAACTATGTCCCCATCGCTTCTAACATTTTGGAATTTGGATATACAAAGCCCACCCACAAAAAAAAAGAAAAGAAAAGAAAAGTAAACAGCTATTTTCTAATTGAATAATTGTCAAAACTCAAAACTGATTAACAAAGATAAACAGTGTAGCGATCGAACTTTAGTTTTTTTTTTCTGATTAATAATTCATGAAAATACTTTAAATTTTTGGTTGAAACATAATTTAGAATAACTGTTGCTTTCAGAAGTTAATATATTAGTTCTAACTATGATCACCCGCATATTTGTGAGAAAAATTGTCTAATATAATTATCAATAAAGGGCCAATTACATACAAGATCAATTTTGTGCATCAAGCGATGATTAAATCTATCGGCGTCTTTGCTTATGGACTCCCTAAGTTTTTGGCGACTGTAATAAAAAGTGATCGGAGTATTATTTTGATTTAAGTCAATGGGATTACTATTCTAGTTCACTCGTACGACGTTGTTGTAGTGCTTAAACACATGTATCCCCCTTATAATGGCTCTGTATTTGGCAGGGATTTTTCTCCTTATTCTCTATATTGGAAGGGTTTAGCTAATGAATGAGTTTAGGGTTTTGCAAGGTGCATGGGATGGGATTCAGACAAATTGGTTAATTACGGGTCGCGTGTTCATTGAAACGTCTCAATTAATTACGTGGCCCGACGTCGTCAGTCTTTCAACCGAACACGATTTGTATAATTTAAAAATAAAAGCAACATCCGAAGTGGTGCGTTCTCAATGCGCCCATCTGTTAAATCTGGTTTAAATATACGACCAAACTTTCGTCCCTAATTATCATGTACAAGCCGAATGACGACATCGGCTACCTATAATTTCAAAAAAAAAAATTTATTTCAATTCCGTTGTTTATCTTAAATAAAATTTTAGTTTGCTGCATGTTTTACCTTTTGTACCGTAATCTGTTGAAGGAGTAATATTTTGTTTTTGTAAACATATAATTTTTTGTTACGTATGAGCAATATCCTTTTTTGTTACGTAATGTCCTGATAATGAGAGTAATTCACTCCAAAAATATCTGCAATTTAGAAAGAAACGTAAAGAAAGAACTAAAAATATCTGTAATCTAGCTTCTGCCCACGTGGCTATACAAGTCTAATGGACCCACATGACCGACATCTCACTCTTGTATACGTGTCAATTATATATAGGCTTAATTCATGCCTTTCCATATTATTTTATTTTATTTTCTTCTACTTCGGTCTTTGTTCTGTCGTTTTTACATATCCATTAATTATTGCCACATGGCGTGATAACTATGGCTAGTTAAACCTGTTAATAGTTTGGGCATATGAGTGTCAGTAACTCCCTATTCATTTTAAATGATCATCTTTTTAAGAAGATATTGCAGTCATACCCCGTTAAGTTTATTTTCTTACAGATATAACCTGAAATCCTATGAGAGTTTGAAACATATGTTTGAAGTTAGAAGTTTCTCTGTAGTTTACAAACTACCATGTGCCTAAGAAACTAATTGATACATATAGAAAAGGTTAAAATTGATTTCACATACTAAATTACGTAATATTATTGACGTTTAAATATATGCAAGAGTTTTACTTCCAGTACAATTAATTTTTTTTCTTTTTCCTTATTCAACATCTAGTTCAAATCCTAAACCACTACATTATATATATTCCTAGTCACTTCACAGTCTTTTATTTAATTATTTTTATTAGATATTATAAGGTATTAGCAAAAAAAAAAAAAAAAATTAGAAGGATGTACTTGGACCACGTACCCAAAAGTTCGATACAGCTCCCGTAGATAACAGTACATGACTGATGACTATGCGATATCTAATATTAGTTAACTCTTCATCTATATAAATATCCTTAAAATTAAGAACAAAAAGGGTGATTTCATCATGATATTCATCTACCGACGTGAAGAAAAAGGGAGAACATTCTGCAATTTACGAAATAATATCTATCCTTTGTATTAATAAAAAATTAATTAAATATTTTACAGCGTGACCTACGCGTTGGCCTGGACCCTCCTCACACTATAAAACCACTCCATTTCTCTCATCACAAACAACACACAACACACAGCTCTTCAAAACAATCTCCAACCAAAGTCAAATTCTGATAATTTTTTCTCTTTACTAAACGTTCAATCTGTTCAGATTAATTATGGCTGAAGAGTACAAGAACAGCGTTCCCGAGCACGAGACCCCAGAGGTCAAGGATCGGGGAGTGTTCGATTTCTTGGGGCAGAAGAAAGAGGAAGTGAAACCTCAAGAAACGACGACAAAGGTCGATGATGAAGCGATGGAGAACAAGCATACTCTCCTCGAGGAGCTTCAAGAGAAAACCGAGGAGGATAAGCAAAACAAGCCCAGTGTAATCGAAAAACTTCACGGATCCAACAGCTCTTCTTCCTCTGTAAGTTTATTCATTTGAGTTTGATCGAAGATATCATGATACGGCTAAAACTAGTTTCCTCTGTTTAGGCTGTTAAATTTTTGTTGGATCTTGGAAACAAAAAAATCAGACAAAGAGTATTATTGTATTTAATATACTCATGGTTTTGAAACTTTGAATTTTGAACAGAGCGATGAAGAAGGTGAGAAGAAGAAGAAGACCTATGAAGGAGAGGAAGAGAAGAAAGGAGTAATGGAGAATATCAAGGAGAAGCTTCCAGGCCACGGCAACAAAGCAGAGGATCATGATGTACCGGTCGTCACCACCATGCCAGCAACTCATTCGTCGGACCATGTTGTGGAGCATCACCAAACCGAGGAAGAGAAGAAAGGAATGACCGAGAAGATCAAGGAGAAGCTTCCAGGCCACAGCAAGAAACCAGAGGATTCACAAGTCGTCAACACCACGCCGATGGTTGAAACAGCGACGCCAATTACGGCGGAGCATACGGCGGAAAAGAAGGGTATTTTGGAAAAGATCAAAGAAAAGCTTCCAGGTCAACAGGCCAAGACCAATGGAGAGGAAGAGATGAAAGAGAAAGAGGCTGTTTAAGCAAAAAAAGTTGAAAGAGTGAATAAAATGATGTGGGAGTGGGACATATTTGCTATGTTTTTGTCATCATTATCTATTTTTTTCTGTTCTGTTCTTTTCTTTAATGTGTTCTCAAGTTTGTGTCGTTGTTATGTAATTTCTGTTTTGTCTTTTGTATAAAATTTGGGTATGGTTTCTACTTTCTACGTAATGTTTTCGAGTTTTTATGTGATTTGTGTGTTGGTTTGCAGATGGTATTACGTAAAACTCCCCGTATATTTCTTTACATTTGTTTATAACTTTACATTTGTTTATTACGTTATTCACATAATCACTTCGAATTGACAAAAGTTTCAAATGTTGACATGTATAAAAGAGGAAAATGATGTGGACAGCTAAAATACTATAATTCTTACACCATTCACCAGATAATCTAACTCTAATAATACGAACATTGATCTAGCTCCAATATTTCGCCATCTGGCTTCTAAATATTTTGGATTTATATAGATCATCTCCAAAAATATGGTCTTCCAAGATGAACCATCATCAATTCATTATCAACATTGAACACTGATAAGGAACAAAGTAGAAATCATTTTAAATAATATAATAAAATAGAAAAGACAAAACAACACACACAGGAAAAAAAATCAATAGGGATGAAACTTAGAGAATTTTTTTTTTTAATTTTAAGTTTCATAACTATATTAGTATTGCTTTGTGAACTTGCAATATATTTCTGTGTCAATATGGTAATTCTATATAATTAATTATATGATTAGTATTGATGCTATATATAAAGACTCCATTTATGAGTTTCATTCATCTCATTATGGTTTGTTTTAATGGTCAACAATCAAAATCAAAGAAGTGATTGAAAATGAATTGTATTGATAGACAACTATTGAGATAAGAATTGTTGTTAATTAAAGCATATCAATTTCCTCCATTGTTACTGAAATGAGCTGCGTTCAACACATTTATCCAATCCATCTTTATTGAGTTTTACAATGTCACGGTTTGCACGTCAGTTTTAGCCTTTTCTACAACAAAAGCATAAAAAAATGATTGGGCTTCATCTAATGGCATAAAAAGCCCAAATCTTTCATAAACCCTTTCTCTCTTAGACGATAGTCTCCTTCCTCTTTTGTTCTCATTTGACACACACAATGGCTTCGTCTGCGCCACAGGGATCTGTTGATCCTCTCACCGGGAAAGATCCGGCGAGGGCGTTAACTGCCGTAGCGTCTGGTTTCATCGAGAATGTGAAGAAAAACAAGCAGAGCTTCTTCCAGTTCTTCGCGATGACTGGAATCTTGCTTCTGAGCTTCCGATCGGTGAGTCAGAAGTACAGAATTCACGATCTGGAAGAAGACACGGATGTTCTCAAGAAGGAGAGAGATAGTTTAACGGATCGTATGAGTAAAATCAAGAGCGATCTTCTGCATCAAGCGTCGATTGACTCTACCGGCGTCTTCGCTTCTCGACTCCGTCTACTTTTTGGCGACGATAAAAAGTGACCAGAGGTTACGAATTTTCTCACTCGTAAGATGTTATTGTTGTTCTAAACAGATGTCTCTTGCCTATATGGTGAATAAATGATTAGGATTTTATGGTTATGTGTGATTCAGAAAATGGTGTATCAGTTTGATTTATCCGAAACTCTACTTCGTGAAGTCAGCTTTTTTAATAAGTTCGGGTTGTTGAACGATTAGGAGCTGTAGGTTTCTTCTGCGGCATTTCGTCGAACACTTAAACTGCGTTTTGAAATTTTCACAATTTTGGCTTTTAAAGGAAGACATTTTACACTATTTGGAACTAGAAACTGGATGTCACGTGATTGCTTGGTGGTTCACCTCATGAACCAATCGATTAAAATTCAATGTGGTGAAAATTGGCGTTGGTGAGTAGTAAAACAGATCATCATTCGTTTTGTCGTTGAGTAGTAAAACAGATTTTTGAATCATCTAACTGGAGTGATGATGTTCTTATCTAGTTTAGTGACTATTATATATGCGATAGTTTGATATTTTTGTTTTCCTTGTGAACGAATTGAAGGGTCTTTAGGAATTTTGTTTTGTAGTATCAATAAACTAATTAAGGTTTGATGGTTACGTACTATTGGCAAACTTTTTTTGGGGGTCTGTAATTTCGGCATTCTACTCGTAAGCAAACAATTCAATGAAATCGATCTTGGATCAGCCGCCTGATGATTCATAATTCATCCAAAGGTGGATTTGGTGGTACTTTCTTAGTAATCGAATGTCCATATTAATCAGATAATCCATTTGATTCAATAAAGTTTTTTTTTTTTTTGGCTATCTATAAAGTAATTGATTACCATAACTGTACAATATATATCTTGACTAAACATACATCTACTTGGTAATAAACTAGGGAGTGGAGGCAAAAAAAAATCGTTTGGATTGGTAAATATAGGTATTTGAAAAGTACATAGGACATTAATCTTGTTGGGCTTGATGAGTAATTACAAGCTGATGGAGAAGACCAATCCTCAAGTCAGAGTTCAACCTATTGCCAAAAACAATCTTTGACCCTTTATTAAACGATTTCCACAAATATATATCCTTATTCCACACAAATATATATATACGTCTCATTTCTGACAAAAAAGGGATACATATATACGTCTCATTTTCTATATCACTTCACACTAAGGTTCGAATTGAAGAAACAGTTCTTCGAACATGAATATGGCGGCCAAAGGCGAATACGGCGGTGTTTTGGTTATTATGGGTTTACTATCGCATATAATTGCCATTGCGGCAGAAGATCCGTACAAATTCTTTGAATGGCACGTAACATATGGTACAATCTCTCCTATGGGCGTTCAACAACAGGTGCTTGCCTAATCTTTATATGGTTACACCAGTAAAATGTCGGACAAATTATTTCTCGTTCGTTTTATTTATGGATTATACATATGGTTTTGTTGACCGGATTATGATGATTCCTTGTTCCGTGTAGGGTATATTGATCAACAAGATGTTTCCGGGACCGGAAATTCGATCTGTTACCAATGATAATCTCATCATTAACGTATTCAACAAACTAGACGAGCCTTTTCTTATCTCATGGTATGTACGTTAACAAATGGTAACTGGTAAAATGTAAACATTAATTTTTGATAAAACCAAAACCATCCGGTCCAAGTCCAACTAATTAAGCATTACATCGATTTTTTTTTTTAACAAATATTTTGACTAACGAGAGCGAGTACGTCGATTCATTTTTTTTTTTTTAACAAAAGGGGCGGGATTCAAAATAGGAAAAACTCATATCAAGATGGAATGTACGCGACTACATGTCCGATCCCGCCGGGGAAGAACTACACTTACGCTCTCCAGGTTAAGGATCAGATCGGAAGCTTCTACTACTTCCCGTCGCTCGGATTTCACAAAGCCGCCGGCGGATTCGGTGGAATTCGTATCTCCACCCGTCCATTGACACCTGTCCCTTTCCCTCCTCCCGCCGATGATTACACTCTTCTTATCGGCGACTGGTTCAAGTCCAATCACAAGGTAACCCTAATTCTCCCCCTACGCTTCGAAATCGCGATCCTAAAACGCAATATATTCTGGTCGCGCTTTCGGCTGCGGTTTCGAATCGTCATCAGAATACTGTTGTAGATTTCTCTGTTATAATAATCGGACATACATGTGCAAATGTGCAATTGTTCATAAATGCTCATGTGTTTACACATTGGGAAAATGAATTGGGGGTAGCTGAAACATTTATTTTGATTCTTCACACAGAATGTTTGTCTTGGCAATGCAGCTTGATGTAGCCAAATGTTGTCACTTGCTTGGATTATTTGAATGATGTTTATTGAATTCTTTTGCGTAGGCCTTGAGAACACAGCTCGATAATGGCGGAAAGCTTCCTTTTCCAGATGGAATTCTCATTAACGGCCGCGGTAGCGGTGCTACACTCAATATTCAACCAGGTTTTTTGCCTTTCTTTGTCTCTGGTCTCGCTCTTATGTTACTTATAACGCCGTTTTCTCGACATTACTGATAAGGTTATGATGTGGATTTTTGACCTTTTACACAGGAAAGACATACAGGCTTAGAATATCAAACGTGGGATTACAAAACTCCCTCAACTTCCGCATCCAGAACCACGTGATGAAGTTGGTTGAAGTCGAAGGGACACACACTGTTCAGAACGTCTTCTCTTCGCTTGATGTTCACGTTGGTCAATCTTACTCGGTCCTCATAACGGCTAATCAGCCTGCAAAAGATTATTACATTGTGGTCTCTTGTAGGTTTACACCGAAGGTCCTCACCACCACCGGTGTTCTCCATTATAGTAACTCTGCTGGACCTGTTTCTGGACCTATTCCAGGTGCACCAACTATGTTGAGCTGGTCTTTTAACCAGGCTCGAGCTATAAGGTACTCTCTGCAGTTATTTGTTTGCCACAAGTTTGAAAGGCAACTTCTTCAGTATCATCTAGATTATAGGCTCCAAAGCGGCTGATTAGCGTAGAGGATATTCATGAAATATCCGCCTTATTTAGTGGTGCGCTCAAAGTCACCTTAAAGGCAAAAAGCTTTGGAGTTACTTGAATTTTACTTGTAGATTTTAGCTGGACTGTGTTGGTGGTGGAAGTAAGACTGATTCTTGGCTTGGTTTTTGAGCGGTTTTCTTTGTGTGTTGTAGGACCAACCTTACAGCGAGCGGACCAAGACCAAACCCCCAAGGTTCATACCACTATGGTATGGTAAAAGTCACGAGAACCATCAAGCTTGTTAACTCTGCTGGACAGATCAAAGGCAAGCAACGATACGGCGTAAACAGCGCATCATTTTACCCAGCAGACACCCCTTTGAAACTCGCAGACTACTTCAAGATTAACGGTGTATACAAGCTTGGAAGCATATCTGAGCAGCCCACAAATAAACCAATATTTCCTGCCACATCTGTCTTGCAGGCTGATTACAGAGACTTTGTGGAGATTGTTTTCGAGAACAGGGAAAGTATAGTCCAAAGCTGGCACTTTAATGGTTACTCGTTCTTCGTTGTTGGGTAAGTATCACTTCTTCTCTAAACTGTTTTCTCATCCCTTCTCTAATATCTCTTAACTATTCGTGTTTGCATTCACAATGACCACACGGTATGCTTAGTGGTAGCATTCTCTAAGACATGAGGAGTCCTTAAAAACGAAATGTCTGAGCATTTTGATCTCGCTATAAGTTATAAGTAATGATTTGTGGACTTGGCCGTCTAACTATCAGAATGGAGCTTGGGAAGTGGAGTCCTGCCAGTAGGAAAGTATATAATCTAAACGATGCAGTCTCACGTTGTACTGTTCAGGTGAGATTTCTCTAAATTTTTTAGATTTTGATCTCAAACAATTGGCTATAAATCGTGAGCCTGAGTTTGTGTCTAATGAGAACTGTTGGATGAATCCGTATAGGTATATCCAAGATCATGGACTGCAATATACGTAGCACTAGATAACGTAGGAATGTGGAACCTGAGATCAGAGTCGTGGGAGAGACAATACTTGGGACAACAGTTGTACATGCGTGTCTACACAACGTCGACGTCTCTTAGAGATGAATATCAAATCCCGACGAACGCTCTTCTCTGTGGTAGGGCCATAAAAGACTGACGTTTGAGACTTGAGAGTTAGATAGAGAGAACCTGAACTCGTTCTCTTCTTCGTTTGTTGCTTCCTTTTCTTCCTAAGGGAGAGTTTTCCATATAATAGTGTGGTTCATCATACATTTTTGAAACAAATCTAATTACAGAGATTTTCTCTTTATGAGTATATATATTTTCATCAGTTCTTTGGTACATGTTGAGCTTCTGGAACACATATACTTTTAACCTCGATAAATCTTTGGACGATAACTTTTGTAGTAAAAAAAATTACTAGAATCATTCAAGCTCCCACTACATTATAGTATAAAAGATTTGTAATCAAATTTGAGAAATTACAAGTTACATTGATGGCGGGTGACATAAGTGAATCTGAAAACTAAAGGAAGAAACAAAAAAAGAAGAAAGAGGGGCGTTCCGAGAATCGAACTCGGGACCTCTCGCACCCAAAGCGAGAATCATACCACTAGACCAAACGCCCTAGTTGCTATGCACCTCAAATAATTATTTATATATATAAATTTAAAACACACGTAAGCTTCCTTCGACACTGCGAGCTCGCAGCTTCGTTTCTAATTGACTCCGCCTTCTCCGATTTTTCGAAAAACAATGGCCGACGAAATGAAACCCGCGTCCGGCGACTCAGCCGGTTTATCCAACGGCCTCGTAAGCCATGGAGACTACAAAACAATGCGAGTGTACGAAACAGCTCGATCTCTGCATCCCGGTGCTGTAAAAGATCTGCTATCTCTTGGGGTCCGTACTCTTTTCTCTTGCTCTCAATGGCTCTTAGGGTTTCTCTTTCTTACCTCTTCTCCGTTCCGCGTCTAATCTGTTATTGAATTAGTTTTTTCTCCCGATTTTTGCTCAAGTCGTTTTATCTGTGCTCTTTTAGGTGTGCGAGAGATGTATTTTCCGATTGGTCGCCGTCGAGTCTTTTGATTCCGATTTTTCGTCAGTCTCGACGTCAACTCTCCGTATTTGGCTAGAATCAGGCGATGATGAAACTGGTTTGCCAGAGTCTAGCTGCTCCAGAATCTGCATTGTTTGTTTGGGTATATTGCAGTTCGTTTTTTCCGATGCCAAACAAACGCTGGTGAAATCTGATTGTAGTAGTGATTACGTCGCGAGGATAACGGACTTGGTGAAGCAGGACGGTCATGAGTTCGATAGCTTTGGTCTCGAAGTCTCTGTGCCGTCAACTATCACGGAGAATGAACGTGCAGTCCTGTAAGCTTCACTTGCATTTATGTTTGGCTTTTGGTACATGAAAACTTTGAATCTCCATATATGACTATTTTGTTTCTGCTCTAATGTTAGATGTTTCTACCTCTATAGGTCATACCTTAAAGGAAAGTATAGCAACGAAGCTTGGCTGCAGAGCGAAAAAAATTCTGTAAAGGATGCCTTAAAAGTTCTAGTCTTGGATCCACTTAAAACGTTGTTGGTGAGTCGGTTATCTGCTTAAATGTGGTTTCTGTTTTGAAAATTGTTGAGTTGCTTATGTTTTCACCTCTGCTTCTATTGTTTAGTATCTTATACAACATGATGTTTTAGCCTGCAAAATCTGCGGCAAGAGGACAGAACCTTAAAGATTGAACTTTTGCATGTCTCTTCCCTGATTTGTGTTTTGCAGGGCGCTAAATCAGATTCAAGCTCTTTTCACATCCGTTTGACATACTCTAAGACATTAGATGAGGCTCAAGGTGTGTCTGAAACAACTCATGAAAGAAAGAAGAGAAAAACAGGTAAGTCGATACTCTACAATTAGTTATTAGTTAGTTGAATTTTTGTTTGAATTCCTGATAAATCATCTATGAGAATTGACTGATCGTGCATACATTAGCACTTGAAATATCACACAGACTTGTGATGTTTAAGGAGTTTGTTGATGAAATAATAGTTGACCTTCATGAATGAAACTAGTCTATGGTGATGTCAGAAGACTCTTTGAGTTTTATGTTGACGTCTTTATCTGCGCTACTTTATTGTCTTCCCTAGATCATAGATGTCATATTTTATCTATATATGCATATATACTTTTTCTTTGATCTTGTCTAGCTTTAATGTTCCATGTCTTCTTATGACCGTGTATACACTTTTCAGACCTTGTAGATGTTCTTTATACACTTCTTATGACGGATTTTCCAAGTGCTATATTTTATGTGTAGATGTTGTTTATGCAGACGAAGAGAATGGATCAAACTCTACGCCCGAGAATTCATTCGAAAAGGTAATTGTTTGCATGTTTGACATTAAATTTATATTTGATTAGAACCCTTTTTCTGTCCACGCTGTCATTATTCGGCTTACATGAACTCATCGTCTCTACTTTTTTTTCTATTTTTTTCTTTTTTATATATTACCAGGTCTATGAACCCTGTATTTTGTCAGTTCATTGCAACAAGATGCCTATCTTTTTTAGTGGAAGATACTTTAAGGTAAGTCAATGTTTTCATGTTCTTAAGACATAGTATATTGTAACCTAGCCATTCATTTGTGTGCAAACAAATGGACTGAGAGATGACCAAGCAGACGCTAACCTCTTGTTGACGATTTATTTCAATTAATGGCTTGATCTTATCAATGCAGTACTCCAGAAATGTAAGTCAAACACGATGGATTATTGATGATGAAAGAATGGGCGAGGCATCTGTTGAGGTAGTCTCTTAGTGGTTATCTGGATTCTGGACATGTTCATATGATTCCAAAATATTATCGTGAATTGAAGAGAATTTTTTTTTTTTTTTCAGGAGATAATAGGTGGAAACATTCTTCCAGCATGCCTTGGGGATTCCTACAAGTTTCATGCTGCTGGCAGAGAAGATATTGATGTGATAAAATTTCCCTTTCTCCGATTTCATGTTTATATTCAACAAGTTTATATTGATGATAATATGAAAGAGCTCTATTCAGGTACGGATGTTGGGTTCAGGTAGACCTTTTTTGATCGAGGTTCAGAATTCTCGTCAATGCCCATCTCAGAAATCATTGACAGAAATTGAAGAAAAAATAAACAACTCAGAGAAAAAACTAGTAAGGCCTAATCAATTGAACGCATATGTTGTATCAGTTGATATGTACTAGTAATTGCAAGCTTACAAGCAGTATTTTGGCTGCAGGTCGGAGTTAAAGACCTTAGATTTATCGGAAGTCAGTGTTGGGCAATGATGCGTGAAGGAGAATCAGAGAAACAGGTCATTTTTTGTTACATCCTATCGAAATATTGTTACAACTTCAACTCAATTTATACTTTAGTTAGAAATGTAATGAAAACTAATCGAATTAACTACTCCAATGTTTTCTATATATTGCAGAAGCAATATGCTGCACTTGTATGGATTTCTCGTTCACTTGAAGAGAAAGACTTCAACTCAATTTCTTCTCTGAAAGAATTGGTAAGTCTCTCATTGCCCTTTATTTATCCTTTTATCGTTGTTTATCAAAGTATAAATCTTGGATCTAGAAGTCAACATAGGAAGAATCCGTTTTCTGTCCTCAGACACCGTTCTTTGTTCCTAATGCAAAGTGACTGTCTTCTTCTTTGTTATTATCGCTGCAGAAAATCTTGCAGAAGACACCAATAAGAGTGCTTCACCGACGAAGTCCATTGGAACGTGAAAGGACTATACATTGGTTAGTGATAATATATTAGTGAATTTAGGATTTTTCCTTACCTTGAAGTTTTCTTCTGTTTAGTAAGAGTTGGTCTTTGTGGTTCCATTACGCAGGATGAAAGTCGAAAAGATAAAAGGAAACTCTCACTACTTTCTATTGCATCTATGCACCCAGGTTGCAACATCTTCTAACTCAGCTTATTATAATGATCTTCATTTAAAAAGGTGGAAAAATTTAAGTTTTTCATTAATGCAGGCTGGAACATACATCAAAGAATTTGTTCATGGAGATCTTGGTCGTACCACTCCCAAGTATAAATAATTTAATTATCGATAATTAAATTATTTAAAGGCAACAACATATTATGAAGAATGCTAAGAAGAAAAAGCATTGAAGCATATTAATTAGAGAGTTTTTAATTTTATTTTTCGACACAATTAATTAAAGAGTTTGTTTCACTTTGATTGCAGCATGGGCTCAATTTTAGGATGCAGGGCAGAGATAATACAACTAGATGTGACTGATGTGAAAATGGGCGATTCTTGAAGTGCCAAGTTACACAATCCACAGGCTCTCTCACTAGGTCATTTTTGTTGTCTTGATTTTTATAAGAAACAAATCATTTTTTCCCCATAATTTATTAGTTTTATATTGTATTTTAATTTTTTACGATAGAAGATTACTTTGAAATAAAATTACAACGTGGATTCAGTCAGTGGTTGGGTAAAATTAGAATACTTGTACGTACTCAAAATCTTTTTCTTAGTGTATCTATATTGGATTGATGTATAAACAACACCAGATTTACCACCAAAAAAACCAGTTAAGATGCATAAACAGTTTTTAAATGTGCGAAAGAATTTTGAGACTTCAAAATTAGAATACTTGTACGTACTCAAAATCTTTTTCTTAGTGTATCTATATTGGATTGATGTATACTTCAGCTAATGGATGTTGTTTATACATCCATTAACGTGGTAGCATATCGTCCCAGCATTAGCTGAACACGGCATATGAAGTATATATATGATCTCTGTCGGTTAACAAAGTTAGACAGTAGCTCCCTCTTAAGACATAACAAGAAACTGATCTCTTCATGTCAACTTTAGTCGATCCATGAAGCATCCACCATCTTCGCCATGAACGCATATCTATCAGCCGCTTCGTCAATCTGTTACAACTCACAAACATTACACGCCACTTTCATCTTTTTATTCAATATATAAATGCTTGACAAAGTGTGACTAAACTTCGTCTAGTATATAATTTTGTATAAGAGCTCAAAGCAATCAAAATTTTATGTTATTTATATTACCATTTTTTGCGTTGGACGTCCTGCTCCATGCCCGGCTTTAACTTCAATTCGAGCAACTATAGGGTTCGTCTGTGGACTATTCTCTAAACTTAAACCTAATTCATATTGCATTGTCTGCAGAAAGCAAAACGGGTTTCAATGGAAGAGGAAGAAGAAAGAAGATGCACAAAGCAAACAAGAGAGAGACAGAGACAAACCGCAAGCAACTTGAATGTATGAAGTGGGACGACTCTATCGTCATGATCAGCAGTTAACAACATTGTTGATGGGTACTGAACAAACCGATCCGTCTTCTGTTCCCATGGCCTCTTCACATTATGCAGAGGCGAATACCTTTTTTATTTATCAAAGACTAAAACAATCAGATATCTCACCAAAAAAGGGAAGCTTTATGTTCGACCTGAACAAAGAAAATAACTTACTTAATCAGCCAATGAAACTCCTCTTCCTTGTCAGAACAACCAAATTCAGAGGTCCAAGCATGTCCTATGGTAAATTTGTGAAACCGGAGCATGTCCATGACCCCAACATGAGCCAAAGCACACCCAAAGAGATCCGGTCTCTGCATTACGGTTTAAGAAAATTTCATTATTTCACTATGTGTTTCTTATTTTCATGAGCTAAAATTTATATTCTGTACCTGATTAATGCAAGCCCCTATTAGAATCCCACCGTTACTACTACCTTCGATACAAAGTTTCCTCGGTTGCGTATAGCCAGCAGAAACCAGATACTCTGCCCCGGAAATGAAATCATCGAAGCATTTCTGCTTATTGGCAAGCGCGCCTGATTTATGCCATTCCTCACCATACTCTCCACCACCACGGATATTTGCAAAACAGAACACAGCACCAAGATGCCTACTAAGCACAATACGAGTTGCACTGAAAAACGGCGTCATGCTTGCACTAAACCCGCCATATGCATAGAGCAAACAAGGGTGTGATCCATCTAGCTCTATATCTTTTCTAGCCACTATAAACATTGGTATCTTTGTTCCGTCCTTACTCGGATAAAAGACCTGTAAAACATATTTATGGAGATATGGATTCAAAACAAAGTAAAGTCGGTTTTGCAGATTCAAAGCTTGTAATGGATAAATCATTTACATTTACCTGAGTGACTTGAAATGCTGTTCTATCGAATCCAGGTACAGCGATTTCACGGAATACCGTAACTTCTGGAGCTTCATTGGATAAGTCACATTTGTAGATCACGCCAGGAGTAAGGAAGCTTGTAAACCTAAAGAAAAAAGTGGTGTCTTTACGCCGAGCAAAAACTCCACCTACCGAACCAATATCTACAGGTAATCTGTGAAGCAATGAACCGGATTTCAAGTCTCTAATCTGCAGGATGTGTTTTACATCGCTCATGTAGCTCACAACAAGCTGATTTCCATTAACTACACAAGCTGTTGAGAGGACATCTTTCTCGTGTTCTGCAATAACATCAGTCCAATTGCTCGGTTCCTTGAGATCAACCCGAACTAACTTGTACTTTGGAGCATCTTTGTTGGTAAAGAAAGTAAACAATGTCTCGTCGTTTGCGATAGCAATGTACTGTGCGTCAAATGTGTCGATAAGCTTAACAAACGGAAGCAGGGCGTTGCTTCCTCGAAAACCTTCTAGACCATGAGGAAGTGATGAGAGATCACAGTGATAAACTTTGTTTACAGGGTCACAGCCTTCTTCAATTGTCATGATTAAGTACTGCATTAAGAAAAACATAACAGTGGGATTCAGAAAAAAACCCAAAAGTTAGACTACTAACTCAGAAATGGTTGGCTTTACCTTCCCATCATCAGTGACTTTAGATCCAAACATATGCTTGGGATTCTCTTGGTCTCTCCAGCATAACACATCTTCGGATTGATCCGTCCCAAGGAAATGGTAGTATAATTCATGGTAAAGGTTAGAATTAGTCTCTGTGCCAGCATCTATCTTCTCTCCCTCTCTGCAGCAACAAAACACAATCAGAAACAGTAATAAAGAACAAAAAAAACTCATCTTTTCAAACCATTTCCTCAAAAGTTTCCTAGTCAAAACACAAGACTCACTGTGGAGCTGGATAACGACTGTAGAAAAACCCTTTCCCATCATGTGTCCACGTAATTCCACTAAACTTAACCTGAATTCCACAAAAACAAAAACAGATTCATAGTCAAAGCTGAAAACTAATTAAAGAGTAATTCAATTTGAAGAAAGCTTACCCAAAATAAAGTATCAAGCTCCACTTTCTTATCTTCAACCTCCATCACTTTAATCGTTACCCAATCACTACCACTCGAGCTAAGCCCATAGGCCAAATACTTGGCATCCTCACTGATACTTAAAGAGCTTAAAGAAACTGTTCCATCATCACTAAGAGTATTGGGATCAAGCAAAATCTCTGCTTCAGAATCCAAATCATCCTGAAAACCCAATTTTAAAATCATGAAGTCGATCAACAAAATTGGAGATTCAAATAGAGTTTAATAAAAAAATATGATTGTATGCTTCAGATTACCTGAATATAAAGCACACTCTGAGCTTGAAGACCTGTATTATGGAAGTAAAAGTAACTGTTCCCTCGCTTAAAGGGCGTATCGTAGCGAGGATGATCAATAAGCTTTGTGATTTTCTCATGAAGCTTCTCCTTGGTTTCGCAAGTTTTCAACACTGAATCCGACAGTTTCACTTGCTTCTCTACAAATTCCTTCACTTCTTCAGCGTCAGGATCTTCCAGCCTAACAGAGAACCAACAAATTAATTTGTTAACCGAAAGTTAACCGAAGCAAATTACGATTGTCCCAAACCAGTACACGGTTGATGTAAAACAAACAACAATTATGAGCAAACAGACAAAAATTGGTCCATAAATGGGCCAACTTTTTAAAATAATTGGTCCAGTGGCCCAAAATATATATAAAGCTGGTCCAAAACAAAGCTCGGTAATCTTAAAAGTTAAAAATCCCATTTCATACAGAAAAAGAAAACAAAAAATAGCTTCGGGCAAAACAGCACAACATTCAAAACTCTCCGGTAAGACGAATATCCGTGAATTTTTTTTTTATTTTTCTTTCTCTGTGATATCAATAGGAGTAAACTCAATAACGTCATGAAGTAATGGAAATGCAAATGCAAACGCTTAATTTATACCAACGGTAAGGATCGGCGACTTTAACGCCGTGATAATCATCAACGATGGACTCATCCCGCCTCGCCGTCGGATACTGTAACCGCTCCACGAACGCCGAGAGAGATCCCATTATACAATTAACTTAAAACAAATCTCCGACGCAGAAATGGAAGAAGAAAAACAGAGTCACTTAATCAAGCCAAGTAGTAATTGGCTTTTAAGTTTCGTGGAGTTGAAGGAAGAAAATAAGAAATAGCGTCGATTAGGTATTTATAAGGAAAGCAGCGCGTGCGATTGAGATGAGATGTTTGGTTGAAGATGAAAGATGAGAATAAGGAAACGTGAGAAAATGGAAATAGCGCGCGCGTGAGAGATGATGCATCGAGTATCCCGTTATGTCGAAATTGTTTCGTGAATCTGTCGACATTTTTGGATGATGTCGCCATTTTTTTTCTAAAAAAAAGAAAATTGTAATTTACACAAACTTTTTGCTCCCTTTAATGCATAATCATGTGTAGAGATGGGTATTGCCAAAAGAAGAAAAATCCATTTGTACAGATTGTATTTACTGTTTTTTTGGGTTTTATTGTTTAGTTTGTTGTATTTTAATATATTATGTAGAAAAACATAAAATGGAAAACTATGTATAAATAAAATTCGATTCGTATAAAATTGATATTTTGAGTCTTACCACCTACAACATCTGTCAACACAGCGGAGTAGTCAATGCATGTGAGTAGAGTAACCAAACTAAATCCATATGATCGTACGTACATTATAATTTATATGTATAGTACACTATTCAATAATATTTTGGCATTTTACTATGTTCAGCCACCCAAATTCAATTATTATAAGAACATCTCCATTAGTGTTATTCTGAGTCTTTTAGAAATAGTTTAATATTTTTTTTGAGAGAGAAAAAAAATTAAAACATTAAAAGCAAAAAAAATATCCAACCAATCACAACCTTCCACCTGGCGTAAAAAACAGTCTCTTTATCTCTTATATAAAGAGTGATCCATCAAAATTTTGGAAAAACACCTAAGTTTTTGTGTCAAAATCTGGGTAAAAGACCTTAATGGAGATGCTCTAAACTTAGGTGTTAAATCTGGGTAAAAGACCCTAATGGAGATGCTCTAAACTTTTCCATTGTTATTCTATCTTAGACATATTCATGACTTATCAACGTCGCAGCCACAGATAAAGTATGACTGTATGAGAATTCAACTTAAAACAAATTGTGTTTTATTTATTTTATATTTTGTTTCCATTTATTTAATCGGTTGTTTTATTAAGATACATTTTATACTCCTATGTGATACATCTTTTTAATCGTTTCAATTTGAAATAATGTTAGATGAGTGCGTGATCGGTTAGCTTAAGTCATGTAAGCTACTTTGTTTGTTTTTTCCAACTTTTTCTTAAGAGTTTTACCAAATTCATCAGAAAAGACAAATATAGTGGCACGGGTAGTAGATTCGCATATCCTTTGAAATCTGCTTTATGTTAACATTTTACTTATTCTATACAAAAATCGAAGCCAAGTGTAGATGCATATCGAATCATGCTGTTATATACATGGCTTCCATTTACACATTAAGGTTGGGACCATTTTTTTAATTCAAAAGTAAGCCCAGCTAATTTTCTAAAAAAAGAAATTGTTATATCTAACCATTCTTTGTGTAAGTCATTTGGTCAAGATATTAAAGGTTTTAAAGGTTTCTATACCACTTCAAATTTGAGGTTCGATTCATGGAAAATACACTCTCTACGGATTCATGGAAAATACACTTTCTAATGATACAATATACAATAAAAAAAAATTAACTATTTTTACTGATAATTAAAAGCCTTTGATATTGATGTAAGTATGTAACACATACAATACAATAAAATCTAACAGTCATTAAAGTAAAGTTGTATTACAATAAGTCGTAACCGGAATGTGTAAGTCGGGTTTAAGGCCCATTTTATTAAAACCCAGTAAATTTTATTCCTGTAACGACGATGTTTGATTGATGGTACAAGTCGATCACCTTCTTCACCATACTTTCATTACTATATATCAACAATCAACTCATAATTATAATGAAAGATTCATTGGATTGTTTTTATTTATTCGATATACGCTGGTTGAGTTTATCGTTTATGCTCTTAAAAGACCTTATGTACGTGTTTGAATGTTTAAGACCCATTTTAAGTTCATATGTTTACAATGCGTTGTAAAAGTCTTTCAAAGCCCATTCTGAGTCGAAGTCACTAAATTTAATGTTCGTTCCAGCTGAAGTAATAATGTTCATATGATTAATTAATTAATTGATGATAACTAGTCCTTTTTTAAGGTAGAAATTCAGATTTCCTTTCGAGATAGATCATCTAGAGTACAAGGAAGTGCTAAAAGTAGGAGTTTTGACTTCGTTTTCATAACTTCACAAAACTTAAAAAAATCTCGAAAAAAGTCGGTTACTAAAATCTTTTACGTGAATCTTATGTATAAGTATAACCCCCCCGATACATATTAAATCCGCAAACTGGTTCTCCCTCACAGATCGAGCGATTGTTGATTACAATAATACCGAAACATTCTTAGAAAACTTTTAACAAAGAGAAAAATATTTATATGTAGGAGAGTGTCATGAATAACCAATGATTTGGAATTTTAAGCTTGATAAGTCGAATCTCTTTTATGATATCATCACCTCATTCTTCACCTCTTCCTTGATCAAGTATTAGAGCAATATCATTGTACAAATTTTTACAGATTTAAAAGATTCACCAACGACCACCGTGTCGTAATTAATGAAAAATTTGTAACCAATAGCCTCTCTCTTATTGGAGCTCCATGCAAACTTACAAAACTCATCGTCGCAAATTTTGTAGTGCTGCATTCACCTTCATTCACCTTGATTAAAAAATAAAACTTAGATATGAGTTTTGAAGCACTTTTTTTTTTCTTGAGAAACCAATATTTATTACTTAGAACATTATATTTCTGTGTTGCAGCTCATCGCTTATAACACTGAGACTCAAAGTGTGGAGGATTTTATGATCTGATAATAACAACCAAAAATACCAAACTAACTAGATCTCTACAAACTTGGTTTCTTTGACCAAATAACTATTTATCATGAGTTAATCAAGAGAAATTATCAAATATAATTTGGCTAACACCCCAAAGCTCGAACCCAAGTAAAAATACACAACCCTAGGAAAATTAAGGCACATAATCAAAATATATCCGTCTACTAACCAGCATTGCAAATATCATCAAAATATGATAGACACGAAACCCCTCATATATACACAAACACGCAAGTCATTTTAATTCGATGTACATTGGATCCCCTCATATGTCATATATACACCTAAAGATTTTAATAAACGTATGAGCTGCGTGTTTTGGCTATATAAGATCTTAAAGAACCATGATCAAGCAACAAATCTTAGCGGAAACGCAAGAAAATCAAGCAAGTTATGTATGATAAAAATAAAGCAAGCAAGTTATAAACTTGAACATATAGGTCAGGTCAAAAATGATACCAAATGAAGGAGTACACGTAATCTCTACTACTGTTTCTTCAACTTCAAATAAAATAAGGGAACATCATAATAACATCGTGGACTTCAAAACAAGATGCTTCTCTTTTCCCCCATTACTATGTTCTCAAAGTAAATCAAAACCTCTGTTACCTTTTTGGAGTTCTGGGTCCTTCTCTTTATCCCAGTGTTTAAACTTTTTTCTAGAAGACATTAAATTTCACTCATTAGTCAACCTTCCCACGATATTGTCCAAAGGTTTTATATCAGGAAAGAGGAAAAAAAACGAAGGTTACATATGGTTTTTGTAAAAGAAAAAAATCATATATACCATAATCAAGAAAGGTATACTATTGATCTAGATCAAAATAAAAGAACTCAGACAAGGATCAATATTAAAACCGACTTTACATATGAACTCAGATAAAAAAGGGAGCAAGAGAATCATAGATGAGAGAATCAATAGAATAGTTATATCTGAAAATTACCCCAGATCGAGCCCTGTCGTTGCCAAGTAACAGACTCACCCTATTCAGGACATTGATAAAGTTATGTATATATATCAAGAAGGTTTTACGAAGAAACCCTAACAGATGTCTATTGGCAGTATGCACACCTCCCTCTTTAAAACACAATACATACATATATACAGGTATACAGGATACACTTATTTACATAGAAGGAGGTGGACAGAATGCCAAAGAAATCTGTAAGAAACTCTTTGTCAAACCCTCATGACAGGAAAAGAATAAAAATTTAAAGATCCAAATGTTTTTTTCCCAGTGTTTCATTCAGGAACCCATATGATGAAATCGTATTCACCACATGGAGAGAGATACACAGATCTCTTTCTCTTGTAGTAGATGGTATAGTTATGTGAGAGAAGAAAGGTGTAGGCATATTTATTGAAGAGAAAATGAGGAAGAGAGAGAAAGGTAGAGGAAGAGGAGGACAGTCTCCGAGAGGCAGATGGGTTGTCTTTATGGTGCTTAGCTTGGCTTGAACTAAAAACCCTAGGTGGGTTGTAATGGAATAAGAAGATCGGTAGGAATTGAAATGACTACAGATCCACCAACATTAACAGAAAATCGTGGAAGAGAGATTAGAAAGAGAAAAAAACAAAATGAGGAAAATAAAATATATGTGGCTATTAACCATATATGTATTATTGGTTTATCTTGGTTAAGCTTCCATTTACTTAACCATATAACCATCTTGTATATATATGTATCAAACACATTTACAGAGAATTAATGAGAATGAGTTTCCCCTTCTCTCTCTAGTTAATAGTGGCTTTCTCGGAAAAATAAACTCATTTCTTTGTTGTAAAAGCGACTTTGAATAGTTTTCATCGTTGTTTCTTCACCAAACAAAAATAGTTAGCAACTTTTCAAACGGGGTTTACCTTTGCGCCTACCGTTTCCGTTTTCTTTTCTTTCTCTAATTTCTTTTTTCACCCTTTAATTTCTTGGATAAAAGAAATGTTGACGTCAGCAAAAGGGTGACCCAAAATTTTAAAATAACAACAGTCAACAGGTATAAAAATATGAGAATTTAAATTATTTATCATTACCGCTTCAACTTTTTACGAATTTTAATAACTTATTCGAGTATGTTTTTTTAAAAAAAAAAAAAAATAGTAATGGACTAATTAATGATGACTTTAAAGCTATCTCATTTTTGGCTGAAATATCAAAACAACTGGTTCAGCAATTTTGTTGTCTCGTTTTTCACCCAACTCATTGTCAAGACCGGAAGAGCATACAAATGAACAAATAGAATGTTGGAATCTAAATTGTATCGAATTTTATCGAATTTTAAAGTCTGATCGTAGTATTCACTACTTCGAGACTGAAAATGGATATTTTCAAATCATAACTAATTTTTTTGAACGTCACTGAAAAATATATACTACCTATACAAACGTTGCAAGACTAACAAAAAAATAATTAATTAGTATACAAACTAAACATGAATATATTGTGTGACTAATATAAATTATCATTCATTATTATATTATCAGATTTTGCGTGAGTACCATGCATGTGATGTCGTCACGTTGTCACGTTGATCAGTGATCACTACAACCGTTACTAACAAATTAATTACTATTAAAATGATCAATAGTAACGTAAATAAATCCGAAGTTACGGAATCGATATGTACCTGACCATGTACACGTTGCAGTTTATTTCAATGCAGAAGAAACGGAGAATAATGTTTTAATATTGTTTAGGGGTTAGCATAATATGGCGAATTATATTAATGTGAATTTCACAAAGTTCTGATCACTTCTGGTTTTTGCGACGGTACGAGACAACTTCCGATTGAGGGGGTCCATTTACAAGTCCACTAGAGGGGAGTGGATTACAGAATCCAAAGCTAAGGGTTAATTGACATAAATTAACTATGTCTAGGGCTCATTAAAGAAGGGTAAATCTTCTAGGATTAAAAAGGATCAATCTCTTCACTCTTTTTATCGAGATGGTCAGTCTCTATTATTATACTATTATAAGAAGAAACAATTGGAACGTCACAGATTAGTAATGGGAATTAAAACATCTTCCCTACCGTCGATTGATATGTCGCACTCATCACTACCACCACGACCTTCTTAATTATCCTTTATTCTTCTAGGGGTCTAGACAATTTTGCTTCGACGAATCCCTACATTTTTTGTTTATAAGTATTTTAACTATTTTCACACAAAACATTTATATGAATACACTCCCATAAAAAATTAATTATCCTTTATTCTTCTAGGGGTCTAGACAATTTTGCTTCGACGAATCCCTACATTTTTTGTTTATAAGTATTTTAACTATTTTCACACAAAACATTTATATGAACACACTCCCATAAAAATGGAGTTATAAATTCGTATGAACAATAATAGATCCATCTTTTAAAGTAATTAATAACAGCACCGACTAATAATACTACTCCCTCACTATTTAATGCCTCAAATCTATCCCCGCTACTATTTTATGCCATCAACCCTCCGATGCAATTTAAATTCACAGTTTTTTTCTTTGTTTTTTGAAAAATTTACTCAAAACATTTACTGTATACTTTTGTTTTCTTCCTGTACTATCAAATTACACCACAGAACCATTGCATTTTTATTTGTGACAGGTAGAAGTAGAACTATATATACGAATCTCCTTAACATAATAACATGTAATCACAGTATTGTAAGATCTAAAACCAACAAGTATGAGAGATATATGTGTAGTGGTTAAGTAGAAATGTATAGCAATGTTTTCTTTTAATAGACTCCTCTCACTGTTGCGTCTGTCTTTGATTTGATTTTTCTTATTATTGAAATAGGGTTTAAACGTTGAATCTGAGAACAACCTATCCCTATGGTGGAATGGGTTTGATATTTATTTGCATTCAATGATAATCAATGTAAATAACTGAAACCTCGGGTTTGTCGGGTTGTGAAGGTGTCAGTGTATGATTGAATCATTTAATAAATGTTTCAAATTTCTGCTTTCCAGACAATTACAGGCTATTGGGTTCGACATATGTATTGTAAGCTTTTAATTTTTACATTCAAGCTTATAAACAAATAGGTTTTTACATTTAAAAAAAAAAAGTAAAACCTATTTGTATCATCCTTTTTTCCCGAATATTTGTATCCCTTTTTAAAAGACTCTTTTCTGTGTGATATATATTCTATACAATAATCCCAATATGCATGGTTCTATCCTTAATTTCCAAGTAGTTTGCAAGGAAAAGTGAACATTGTAAACTCTTTTTCGTCATAGAAATGTGTAACGTTGTAATAAAATGTCAGTTGAGTTCTACAAAATAGTACATAACAAAGAAATATAGTACATCCTGAATGCTCAATCGGTTTGATTCCATGCCACAAACCGGGGAATGGTCGATACATATGCACCTAAAGGTTCAGTTCGTTCGATTCAATAAATATTTGGGTAAAAAGGTTGGTGAAAGTTGATTTAGTGGATCAAGATACTAATAATAAAAAAAACAACATTATAAGTCGCCCGGGCAAATCATAATTATGTTTTGGCGAATTTATTCTCTTCTTTTCACTTTTTCCATTATGCATGCGTAGACACTCTCTCATGCATACCATCATCATTATCGTAATTTACAAGAATTATCAGGTGTATTAATTCCAATCCATGAACCAAAGATTGATGATTACAATTTTATATACTATTTAATTATGTACACTGTATAAGACTTCGCTTATATGTCATACATTGCCTTGCTTAAAGTCCAGTTGGAAAAAAAAAAGTCCAGTTGGAAATTTTCGTACAAAAAGTGAAATCAGAAAATATTATACTCGATTCACATCCTTAAAAAAAGGAATATTTACCCACAAACTATCTGTTTTTGTATGGTTAGATGGATGTGGTTAATCTTATTTTAAAAAGATGAATAAGATGATTTTTTTTTTCAGTTGGAAAGATATTGTGAGATTCCATGATTAAAACTTGGCTTTGATTGGTAACTTTGCGGAATGGCGGAATTGCGGAAAAAATCTTGCGGAATAGATTAAGCGATTTATAAGTCGCTTTTATGCGGAATGACTTTTCCTTTGTATTTTTGTTAAGCAAAAACGTAGTCTGCGTTTTTGTGTGTATTTTTTCATTACGCGAATTTTTGTTGCACAATTCCACCATTCTGCAGGTTACCAATCAGAGCCCTTGTGAGGTTCAATTTCACCTGGTGGAGCCGTGGAGGGGGAGTTTACTGAATAATTTGATTTTGTTCTTACTGACCATTTTAAATCCAAATTAATATTTTTAAAAACAATTCAGAGAAAAACGAAGAAGATAAAGAATGGAAAAGACAGTGTTGGGTTGGGTCGAATGTCAAGTGATAAGATGTCACAAAAGATCGGCTTTTTTTGTTATAAAATTT
Source organism: Eutrema salsugineum (assembly GCF_000478725.1). Taxonomy (NCBI): domain Eukaryota; kingdom Viridiplantae; phylum Streptophyta; class Magnoliopsida; order Brassicales; family Brassicaceae; genus Eutrema; species Eutrema salsugineum. Next base: position 8,495,728 of record NW_006256612.1, read on the forward strand.
CAAAATAGGAATCATGAAGTCCCATGACTCTATAGTATTCACATCACTCACTTTTGGGTATGCTTGACTAGTATATTATGTTTTCATTTTCTAAGATTTCAATTGCCCATGGTTTAACAAGAATATCCACCTAGGCCTAATTAGAATTGCTTTTATCTCCGTAACTATACGAAACAAAACAATTAGTAAGACTGAAATATTTACGGCTATTGTTTCAAAAGCATCAAGGATTTGAGGCCCAAATGGGTGGCAAATTAGTTGAAGGCCCAACAACATCAATCAGAATATGTCTGATTGCGAAACGTCGTCGTAAGGAAGGGACTCGTTCGTCTTCTAGTTATAGGGTTCTATGAGGGGACATGACTCAACTTCACTGTAACAAAGAATAGCTAATAGTGGTGAAAATGGAGAATCAGGAGCCCGAAATCGAGAAATTGCCCCAAGATGAGGTTCCTGATCAAGAACCAGAGCAGAAGAAGCTCAAGATTTCCACCTCTGGCGAGGAAACAGATTTGCCGGCTGCTGCAGCTTGCGGCGGAAGTGGCGGAGCTGAGCGTAGACCTCCGAAATACAGGCGCCGGAAAGTCGCAATCGTGTTTGCGTTTTGCGGGGTAGGGTATCAAGGAATGCAGAAGAATCCCGGCGCGAAAACCATTGAAGGAGAGCTCGAAGAGGCGCTGTTCCACGCCGGCGCTGTACCAGAGGCCGATCGGAACAAACCAAGACAATACGAATGGGCACGATCCGCTCGCACCGATAAGGGCGTGAGTGCGGTGGGACAGGTGGTTTCTGGTCGCTTCTACGTCGATCCGCCTGGATTTGTGGAGCGTCTCAACACGAATCTCCCTGATCAGATTCGAGTGTTTGGGTACAAGCGTGTGGCGCCGTCGTTTAGCTCCAAGAAATTCTGCGATCGGAGGAGGTATGTGTATCTAATCCCTGTTTTTGCTCTTGATCCATGCTCACATAGCGAAGCTGAGATGGCTAGATCAGATTCAGGGTACGAATATGTGAAATGTGTAGAGTGTTGTGAGAAAGGCTATAAGATTCCACTTGGTGTGATGGGGAAAGACACTAGTGATGATACAAAATCATTGGAGCTTCAGTCTGAGATTGCGTCGAGCAACTGTGATGCAGTAAAGTGTGAAACTTTGAGCTCTAATGTACCTAACGGAGAAGATATCCGAAACTCAAGATCGAATTTGGATTCTTCGAAAGAATCGGATACTTTGGCTAAGGGAAAGTCGAACGATGAGGAAGGAAAAGACATGGTTAAGACCGAGAGCAAGTTCTGCTATGGTGAGAAGGAGAAGGAGAGGTTTAACAGAATTCTAAGCTATTATGTTGGTTCGCATAACTTCCACAACTTCACCACAAGAACGAAAGCAGCAGACCCAGCTGCAAATCGCTACATTCTCTCCTTCAATGCAAACACAGTGATTAACCTCGACGGAAAGGAGTTTGTCAAGTGTGAAGTTGTTGGACAGAGCTTCATGCTTCATCAGATCCGGAAAATGATCGGACTTGCTGTTGCAGTCATGAGGAACTATGCACCTGAATCAGTGATCCAAGCCGCTTTCAAGAAGTAAGCTTTTTTTATTTATTTCCCGCTATATCCCTGAATATAGAATTGTTAAGAGGCAAGCTGATTTTGGAATTGGCAAACTCTTTACCAGGGATGTGAGAATAGTTGTACCGATGGCGCCAGAAGTTGGACTATACCTTGATGAATGCTTCTTCACGTCTTATAACAAAAGATTTAAAGGCAGTCACGAGGAGGTGTCAATGGAAGAATACATGGAAGTTGCTGAAGAATTCAAATGGAAGCATGTTTACTCTCATATTGGCTCAGCAGAAGAAAAAGATGGAATTGTGGCGATTTGGTTGCATTCATTGAACGAAAGAAACTATCCAGACCTACGTGTTGCTGAACACAAACCGGATGAAGTCATTGTCTATAAGAAGATTGGAGAAGCCTCTGAGGAAAAGATCCATGAGGAGAAAATTTCAGTGAAAGAGAAGACTAATGGCACTGCGGAACTATTTGTTGCTGATAAGGTAAATGATGAAACATCTGAAGAAAAGAGTATGGAAGAGAGTATTACAGTGGAAGAAAATGCAACTGGGTGAAGCTGCTTTTGCATACTGAGGATCACTGGATTCAGGTGGAAGCATCGAGCTTAAACCGCAGCGTTTATCTAATCTAAGAACAATATGCGGTATAAGAAATAAATAGTTTGGTTTTCTCCAACTTTCTCAAACTTTATATTTTCCAACTAATCAATTCAATTGATGGGGGTTTGAGGTCTTTTTTTCATAGTATCTCTCGACTTTACTTTTGCATTAATTCAAAGTATTTCTGTAACGAGAGACAAAAGGAGAAAAATAATAAAACAGAGCACAACTGAGTTTTACCAGTTTGGTAATGATCGGAGTGATCACTACCTACGTCTCGACTCTGTCATAGCCACAAGAATCGGATTACCAAAGCTAGACCAAAGAATAGCCGGGTTCGAGGATTAAACTTGTGTGCCACTTCTATAACTGAAACCACTTTTGTATATTTTTAGAAAAGTACATACATTTTCTAAAGCGTTCTCACATGAACATGACTCCTCGTTACTCAATCGAGGAGGATAATATTAGAGTATGACAATTACACGAAACACAAAAAAGCTGTTACCAAAATTGGATAAATCATCTCTTAAGCGCGTTGGGCAGTTGAAGACAGTAATGGAAAAAGCAGAGCACAAACTTCGACTATAAAACAGAGAGGCTCACAGAGATGAAGAATCACACTACAAAGAACATCAGAACAGAGACCAATAGCAGAAAGAGTATTCTTCATTCAGAAAATGGGGCTAGTCGTATTCAAATGGGGATACAACAAACTGACGCTGCTGCAGAACAGAGAGCAACGTGATACATGGCAAGTTTCAATTATTCAACCTCTTTTTTTAGGATTTAGTTATGTGCATCAATAAATCTATATATATGCATTGGTGAGTGTTTTGATATATGTTTTATGTTCCGAGTGATTAAAAAGGGAAATAGAACCGGCTGCTTGGGATGACGATAACCAGATATTGAGAGGTGTGCCTGAAGACAACTTTGGGACATGGTGTGGAATTTCGAAACGAGGCCGAGTTGCATTTGTTGTGAATTCATCTTGCAGTCTTAGCCCTTCCATGCATCGTCCTATTGATTTCTTGCGGGTTTGATATTATTATTATTATTTTTTGAAAAACTATTTGGATATGGATCACATTCTCACGGGGATTGATTTGATTACAGGGAGAGATGAGTCCAATGGAATTTGCAAGGGCTTGGTCTTCAGATAACGATCACCGTCTCGACAGGATAAGCAGTGGTCTGAACTGTTTCATGATTGTTGCAGATATAAATGCAAACTCAATGGTTTATGCCTCCAAAACATCTCCAAGGGTGTTAGAGGTTGCTTTTGGTGTCCATACCCTTGCTTCTGTCACCGGACTCGATTCCGATGGTGATTATTACCTGGTAATTTAACTTTGTACAACACTCTTGTAAAAGATCGTGTTGTTATGATAATCTTTTTAGAGAGAAATGTTTATGAAAAAGATTAAACACTCTTTCTGGTGGTACTTATGTAGGTGAAGCGTCAGAAAGAACTTTTCTCTGAGATGATTAGTAAATATAAGAAGAGAAAAGTTCCACCATTGAAGGATATGGCTGAGAATTTTATGTATAAAGGAGACAGAAGCGCGCCTCACAACTCATCTGTAAGAGAATTAAAACAATTTGGAGCCTACCCTCTTTTTTTTAATCCTGAGCAATACATATTAATATTCTTTATGTTTCTCTTTGTTTTCTTTCTTTTGTTGGATTTAGAATGAAACATTGAGTACAATAGCATTGGCCGTGAAACCCAACGAGGATGTGAACTTTTATCAGAGGTACTTGAAGAATGGCACATGGAAAGACCACAGCTTCACTTTCAAAATCACTGCCTAGTTACAAATCAACATCGTGCAGCATCCATCCATATCCGAATATCTTATAGTTAACTAAAATAATACTGTTGATGCTGTACTTAATTAAACCTTGTCGTCGATTCAGGGAAACCTATTTCCTTGGCCGCACTTTATCTACTCTAAGAACAATATTATATGCATGCTTAAAATAAATAAACAAATTATAGTTGTTGATGGATTTCCTATGGCGACTTCACTCTATATTTTCCATCTATTCAATTGAATTGATGGGATTAAAGTTATTTTTTCATAATTTCTCTTCTTAGTTTTACTTACGCCTTAATTCATGTATTTCCTGCCCTAAATTTAAATAATGAACAAGTTTAGTTCTCTGCACTAAAATTAAATAATGAACAAGTTTAAGTGTATTGAGAATATTAGCTACAACAAATGGTTAGATAAAAAAATTTTAACAACTACAAAAAAATGGTGTATAAGTGCACGAGTATACCAATTGTGCAGCTAAAGAAAATATACTAATGAATTGAAAAATTTAATCAGCTCTAAATTGGACTGAATATATTTCTGTCTTGTGTTTTGGTCAAAGGACTGAATTTCAAACCATAGCATACTATAAATGGATAAATAGAGATAAGAAACATTACAACACTAAATTAGCAACAAGAAAAGAAAAAAAGGATTTCAAATAATCGGAAGAGAGGAAAATTGGGACTGATGTAGAATCAAAGAAGCGATGGAGCTTAATCTAATCGAAAAATATTACAGAAATTAATAATCAAAGATAAGAGAGATAGAACGAAATGAGGGACAAACAAGAAGAACAAAAAAAAACAGAGTACTCCGGAGTTTTACGAGTTCGGTAATGATCGGAGTGATGCCTACTTGCGTCTCACCTAGCCGCCAGAATTGGATTGGCAAAGCTTAGACCAAAGAATCATCGGATTCGAGTAATAAACTTGTGTGCCACTAGAAACCACTTTTGTATATGTTTAGAATATTACAAATATTTCTAAAGTGTTTCCACATGCACATGACGCATCATTACTGAATCAAGGAGGGTACTCGTAAGAGTATGATAATGACACGAGAAACCAAAAGCTAGTCCAAAACTGGTAAAATCGTCTCTTAAGCGCGTGGGGTAGTTGGAGAAGCAAAGGGAAACAGAGCAGAAAATGCGACTATAAAACAGAGAGGCTCACAACTCCCAGAGAGATGAAGAATCACACTAAAAAAAGATCAGAACAGAGAATTAAACCATCTAAATACAAATATTCGTTCTTTCAGAAAATGGGGATTGTAGCATTCCAATGGGGAGACAAACAACTGACGCTGCTGCAGAACAGAGAGGATTGTGATTCATGGCAAGTTTTATTTATTCAACCTTTTAGGGTTTAATTATGTGTAGTATATGCATTGTTGGTTGATGAGTGTTTTGATTATGGTTTTTTTATATGCGAGTGATTAAAAGGAAAACAGAACCGGTGGCTTGGGACGAAGATAACAAGATATTGAGAGGTCTGCCTGAAAACAGCTTTGGGACGTGGTGTGGTGTTTCTAGACGAGGCCGAGTTGCATTTCTTGTGGATGCATTGCTCCATGACAATCTTAGCCCTTCCATGTTTCGTCCTGTTGATTTCTTGCGGGTTTGATTAATGTTCTTTCTTTCTTTCTTTTGTGTTTGTTTAAACTGTATTTGGATATGGATCTCCTCATGGGATTTGTTTGATTTGATTACAAGGGGGAAATGAGTCCAATGGACTTTGCAAAGGAATGGTCTGCAGATTCCAAATGTGCCTACATCATGAACAGGGGTCTGGCCTATCACATGATTGTGGCAGATGTGAATTCAAACTCAATGGTTTATATCTCCAAAACTTCTCCAGGCGACTCAATTGTCCGTACGGCAAAGGTTGATTTTGGTGTGCATTCCTTTTCTACTTCCGGACTCGATTCCCAATTTGACAAGGTAATATTTTCTTAACAATCTTGTTAACAAATCGATTTGGTAGGATTATTCATTTCACAGAGAAATATATATTCTACTATTGTTTAAAAAAATAATCAAACACTCTGTTTGGGTATTTATGCAGGATTTACACATGAAAACCGCTTTCTGTGAGATAATTGGTAATAAAAGAAACAAAGAAATGCCGCCGCTAAAGGAGATGGCTGAGAAGTTTGTATATGAACCAGTCGAAGCTGGCCAAACGAGCGCATCATCTTCTCTCGACTCTAACAAGAAAAAATCTGCTCTCCACATGTCTTTTGTAAGAGAATTAAAACAATACTGAAGCTACCCTTATTTAATGAGAAAAGGATATTGATAATTTCTTTATATTTTTGTTGGATTCAGCCGGACATAAAAGGGAAGCGCAGTGATGAAACAACGAGTACAACATCATTGGCCGTGAAACCCACCAAGGAAGTGAAACAAAAGGACTCTGAAACAATGAGTACAATAGCATTGGTCGTGAAACCGACCAAGCAGGTAAAGCTCTACGAGAGGTATTTGAAGAATGGCAAATGGAACGACCACGACTTCACGTTCAAGATCGCCCACTAGTTACATTCAACATTCCGCTAGCATCCATCCGAATATTATTATCTATATCCCTAATAAATAAGTAATCTTATCGGTGATGCTGTAATACATCTTATCAATCTTGTCGATTCAGGGAAACCTATTTCCTTGGTCGGTGATACAGTATATCCTAGTCGTCTAAGAACAATATGCTTAATATTAAAACCATATATTAAAATAAAGAAGTAGTTGCTTTTCTCAAACTTTCCTGTGTCGAGTCGACTTAAACCTTGTATGGACACAATAATGCGTCATTTTAATAACTTGTATGGATTAAAGATTGGTAGCAAGTAAAACTGAAAATCGGGAGTATTTAACTATTGATTTTCATGAACTCATCAAACACATTTCATATATTTTTCAATTTCATCCCTACAAATAACATGTTGATTTACAAGACTTATATGTGTTTTGCATATTTTAACCGATCAACATTCTCACAAGAATTTGGTCAAAATAAAAAAAGAGCATTATCACAAGAAGTTAAACCTCGCTAATTATGTTGTAACATTTGCTAATTTTACATATAACCAGACGGAAATTAGGCTCTAAACTTCGAAAGCTTAAAAAAAATGGTTATCAAGCGTTTGCAGAATATAATAATTCTAGAAATTAAGCTCTAGCTTGAAAATTAATAATAATAAATGGATCTAGACCTCGATTAAAAGTATCACTTAAAACTCGTAAGTGGGCACAGGAGGCGCATCAAAGCTCTCCAGAATCTGAGTCTTGCTCCCTGATTTATCCTCAGATTCCTTCTTCTTCCCATTACCAAATAAACCCCCAAACCAAGATCCCGAACCAGCCTCCGAAGTCTCCGGTACAACCTGACCAAAAACCTGACCCATGGGCACACCATACGGCGCCGAAGCTGAAGCAGCATCCTCCATGAAAAGCTGCTCTTTCTGCTGCTGCAAAGCACTAAATTTGTTAATCATGATCCCTGCTCCTTCTATGAGAGCCAAAAGAACGCCTCCGACTATAGCCGAGCGAGCCGTCGCGTTAATTCCTTGACGCATCGAGAGAAGGCCTCCAGTGGCGGCGCCAGATAAGATCGAGTTCCATGGATCTTCCTTCTGTCTTGCGTACACCAAAGCGCAATCGAATGTCGAGAATAGACCACCCCATACCGCGAAGCCTCCTCCGATTCTCGGCGCGTTCATTCGCACGGCCTGAGTGCCGCCGGAGAGATGAGCGCTGTTGGGAGAATTGTAGATTCCCTTTAGGAAGTGAAAGGCTGATCCTCCAACAGCACCCATGCCAAACGCACTTCCCACGTCATCGAGGATCCGATCCGGACATGGCTCTCTCGCACTTTCTGGAGTTCCCATCAATTTCACCTTTTTCGTCTCAGGAAGAAGAAGAAGAGGAAAAAATTAAAAGAGCCCTAAATCCTTAATGGAAATTATTTTTACTCACCTAACTTTTCGAGTTCTTCACGTTTTTTTTAAAATATTAAGGCCCAACTAGGCCCATTCGTAAATAAGCCCATCTTTTGGAGGGAAATAAAAAAAAACATTCCAAGTCGTGTACTCTAATAAGCTTATCTCATTTCTCCACCTCACAATGCCACGTCACGACAGACAAAATCTAAAATCAACCAATCACAACGCGTCTCTACAGATAAAACTTCATTTTAATGGAGTTTGCTTTCAGAGCCATCCATTGCTCTATCTCATTCTCTCTCTCTCTCTCACCACATAAAACGCATAAACCTCACAATATCTCAATCGACCAAAGATAGCAAAAAAAAAAAACCAAACTTTTTTGTTCCAATTCTAAAAGTTATCTTGATCATGGCTTCAGTAACCTCAGCCACCGTCGCAATCCCATCTTTCACCGGTCTCAAATCAACAATCTCCAAACCCTCCGCCGTCGTCAGAATCCCCACCGCGGCGGCAGCATCACCGAAGCTCACAGTGAAGTCATCTCTAAAAGACTTCGGAGTCGCGGCCGTAGCGGCTGCAGCTTCGATTGCTTTGGCCGGAAACGCCATGGCAATAGATATTCTCTTGGGATCAGGAGATGGGGCTTTAGCTTTTGTCCCCAACGATTTCAGTGTAGCGAAAGGAGAGAAGATTGTTTTCAAGAACAATGCTGGATTCCCACACAATGTTGTCTTCGATGAGGACGAGATCCCAAGTGGTGTTGACGCGAGCAAGATCTCCATGGACGAGCAAGATCTACTCAACGGTCCGGGAGAGACGTACGAGGTTGCTTTGACTGAGCCTGGCACCTACAGCTTCTACTGTGCGCCTCATCAGGGTGCTGGTATGGTCGGTAAAGTCACTGTTAACTAAGTAATAAATTGTGAGCGCAAGTGAGAGGCAGAGTCTCTTATTCAAGTAGAGGCTTTTCTTTCTGTGTCTTGCATAAGGTGTTTTGTATTTCTAAAGAGTGTTGAATCGAATGGACCGTGATTTGTTGTAATGTGACTGGTTCCATAAATTATTTTTCTTCGTTTATAATTATAATTATATAGTCATGTAGATATATGTCTCGCCTAAAGTTCTTTTAAGAATATGGTAATTTAACTAGGAACCAAATATGTTAGAATAAGCGTAGACAGATGACCAATCTATAATTAATCATTATGTCTCAAAGACTTAAACAAGATTTGAGTTCAGAACTTCAGATAGATAGTGTAGAAATCCATCTGTGCCCTGCATAAATCAGGAAAAAACAAATATGAAATCGTGAATATACTGTAGAAAGTTTACTGATATTCAGTGTATAAATTCAGTTATAAGTTTATAGCATGTAACATGTAAACCCATCTGCGACATGTATAAATCTAACAAAACATGTGTAAACTAAAACTAGCTACAATAAGTATAAATTCATCTACATTTATAGGTATAAATTCTTTTAGAACATTTTATAAACCAAATCACAATATTTACTATTTAGTATTTACAACTCCAATGACATATTACATAACATGTTATATAATGTAAAAATATCTTAAAATCCAGGATCTCAAGTCTCGTCTTTCGTTCGAATGTTTTTAGCTATTTGCATTTCAGCTCAGATAACTTCAAATTTCGGACTGCCCCAATTTAACCTGTTTGAGTGATTGGGCTGATAAGCCCATCACAACGTGCAAGAAGACATATCAATCCAGAATCGTATTCGGTAAACGTTATTCGATCCATAAAATGTAAACTTTATTAATCGGGCTTATCATTTCTTTTGATCGAAAGATACAAACGATTAACCTAAAGCACAATGATAATATAAACAGACTGATTACTATCCTTTCCACTTTTAGAAGCTCAAAATTAGCAACGCTGCTTTAAAAAAACACTCTTCAGTTTTTCTTTTGGATTTCCAGCTCTTGAGCCAATCCCACTAATACTTTCTACTGATATGAGAGTCATAGTGTTCGGAATAACAAAACATCAGGGTTCCAAAATTTTGTTGATTGTTTGTTCGTCTTGTGCAGGCTATTACTTCCCATTGGTCAGATTGGCTCGTAACAGGTTTATTTCTCGTAACTTTAGATACTGTATATCAGAACTTTCTATTTAAGTGAAAGAAAGAAAATTATTTGAGTGGGAAAATACAAAAAAGGAGACAGTGCAGACTTGAGAGAGATCCAAAGGTTATAGAAAGGGAAAAAGAGCATCTTTGAGGTAATGTGGTCTGATAAGAAGCCAAACAAGAAAGCGACAATAGAAAATAAGGCAGATCAATGAGTCGACTTTTGTAAACAACTCGAAAAAAGCCTCTTTATAAGATAAAAAAAGAAGCTTCCACGTGATTTCTCCTTCTCTGGTCGGTACTCCTCTCCCATGTCCATGTCCATCCATCACTTGTTCCCTTTTCTTTTTGTCAAAAGAAATAGATCTTAGATCGGCTTTACTTTTTTTTTTTTTTCAAAAATGTACTTCAATATTAATTTCCGAAAACTCATGATTTAGTTGGTTGAGCAGGTTTTTCAGAGTTTAGAATTCGAGTGTATTAGGAACCACCTTAAAAATACTACCGATCAAAGCCAAAAACTTCAACACAGCCATTGGATATATTTCCAAAACAAATAAACTATATCAACAAAATTTGATTTATTCAGCTGCATAATCCTTATTATTTGTAATTCTGGAGAAAGGCTACCACACGTGAATCCCTCAAAGACGGCCATTGTTCAAATTTGGCGTTACGCACCTCACGCTGGGGACCTTTCTTTTATTTTGATTATTATTTAATGAATGAAAGATGTATTTCACGGAATAATGTTTTTATTTACTTCGTAGATAAACATAGAAAATATTGCTCGGAGACTTTTCAATAAATTTCTTTTAATGAAATATCATAGTAAAGCGTTTTTTTTTTTCGTGATGTTGCTTGACACAAGAACGTGGATATACTTGTTCACAAGTCACAACACTAGGGAAAATAAAATATCTTAGATTTTTCAAGTCAAAGACCAAATCAGGTCTCTGGTCATTAATTATTTTGAATGTAAAATAAATAGAGACCATAAACTCATGCGCAGAAGAATATATTTTCTTACTGTATTTACTACTCCACCTTTTGGCTCATTACTAAACCAATAATGAAAAACGTAGTTTAGTTCAAAAATTTACATGGAATTTTAAACAAACACCAGCCAAAATTACCATTAGGAGTATATATTTTGTTGTTCCAGTTATCTCAATCGTCAAAACTATCAACGGAAGAAACAAGAACCAAAAAAATTTGGCAGACCCATCGCATTCTCTTTTTCTAATTTAGATTTTAATTAAATTTGTAGTAGTATTAGTTGTATATAATAAGATGATATCAATCTGGACATTTTTTTCCATATTTGTTTTGGCAAACACAGTTTAGATTTATTTTTGAAGACTCTAATATAGATATCAGTATATTTACAGATTAAATACTCTATTTTTAGTCATAAATCAGAGGCAACAAGTAAAACTCAACGCGTCTCTCTCTCTCTCTCCATCTCCTCTCTCTCTCAACCAAATGGACACTGTAGCACTCTTCTTCACCGGCGCTCTCGTCGCCGGCGGTATCTACTGGTTCCTCTGCGTCCTCGGTCCAGCGGAGCGAAAGGGAAAACGAGCCGTGGATCTATCCGGCGGCTCAATCTCCGCCGAGAAAGTCCAGGACAACTACAAACAGTACTGGTCTTTCTTCCGCCGTCCCAAAGAGATCGAAACCGCCGAGAAAGTCCCCGATTTCGTCGACACGTTCTACAACCTCGTCACCGACATCTACGAGTGGGGATGGGGACAATCCTTCCACTTCTCTCCATCGGTCCGAGGCAAATCACACCGCGACGCCACGCGCCTCCACGAGGAGTTAGCCGTAGATCTGATCCAAGTCAAACCGGGTCAAAAGATCCTGGACGTCGGATGCGGCGTGGGCGGTCCGATGCGCGCGATTGCATCTCACTCGCGAGCAAACGTGGTTGGGATCACGATCAACGAGTATCAGGTGAAGAGAGCGCGTGACCACAACAGAAAAGCCGGTCTCGACGCGCTTTGCGAGGTCGTGTGCGGCAACTTCCTCGAGATGCCGTTCGATGATAACAGCTTCGACGGCGCGTACGCGATCGAAGCGACGTGCCACGCGCCGAAGCTCGGAGAAGTGTACGCGGAGATCTACAGGGTGTTGAAACCAGGAGCCTTGTTCGTATCGTACGAGTGGGTCACGACGGATAAATTTAAGCCGGAGGATGATGAACACGTGGCGGTGATCCAAGGGATCGAGAGAGGAAACGCGCTTCCTGGGCTTAGGGCTTACTCGGACATAGCCGTGACGGCGAAGAAAACCGGGTTTGAGGTTGTGAAGGAGAAGGATCTGGCGGCTCCACCGGCTGAGCCGTGGTGGACCCGGCTTAAGATGGGTCGGATCGCGTATTGGAGGAACCACATTGTGGTTCAGATTTTGTCTGCGGTTGGAGTTGCGCCTAAAGGAACCGTTGATGTTCACGAGATGTTGTTTAAAACCGCTGATTTCTTGTCCAGAGGAGGCGAAACCGAGATTTTCTCTCCGATGCATATGATTCTCTGCCGGAAACCGGTTTCTTGAAAAAGAAGACGTAAAGGTCCGTTTGGATAGAATCGTCTTCTTCTGATCTCAATTTGTTTTTTTTTTTTTTTTGGATTTTTCATTCTGAGTTAATCAGCAGCGTGTACTCTTTTGGATTTTAAAACCATGTTTTAATTTTAATTTGGTTATCTGGTTTTAAGGATTTTACTGTTTGCCTAAATAAGAATCTTGGTCTCGAATTATCCGCCGGAAGCGTAGCGCCGACGAGTCACCGGGGGTTATTATCATATCACAATTTTAAGTGTTTTTAGTAAACTAATGTACTTAGGTGTCGACAGCCTGTGAGAGTAGTTGACTAGTGTGTGAGTGTCTGAAATTTGTTTGTGTAAATTCTCAAGTAATTTTGAGTTGATTATAATAAATTAAAGAAAAGCAGTGTGTGAGTGTGGCGACAAGAAATCAAAATGAGCTTTTTAGGTTTTACAGTTTGTCGCAAGGCGTTAGTGGTGGGAACTTGAGACGCGCGTGGTGGTCTCGCACGCTATGATATGTTGAATTATTGGTACGTACTAGAGTTGAAAGTTTATGTTTTATTATATGTTATTTTTTTTAAAATAATTCGTTGATAATTTTTTCTTTATTTTAATAATTTTATTTTTAAGTTTGCATTGTGTTAATAATACTTGTGTTCTATTAGTTATCCTTACGGGTGTGTCTATATAACAATTTATTTTTCTTAATTATGTTATTAACTTCGATAAATTTTATTTCATGTATTTTTAAATTTTATCTGTTACTATTGTGTGATTATAATTATTTAAATTATTTTTATTTTTTTTAATTTATACTCTCTGCAACTCTTTTATTTTTAATTAGTTATTATTATAAATTATTAAACAACTAATTCATCATATTTGTTTTTTCCTTTTTTTTTTCAATTTTTACTCTTTTTTCATCTTCATATTCTCATAATTTTTTAGTTTTATATTTTTTTTCTTTCCTTATCTTTAACATCTTTGTTTTCGTATTTTTTTTCATTAGCTTCGTGATCTTCAATTTTTTTTTTTATTTTTCTCAGATTTTTGACTTTTATTTTCTTTTCTTCTTTTATTTTCAGTTTTTCTTCATTTTCTTATTCTGATATTGTTCATCTGCATCTTTTTATATATTTTGATATTTCTTCTTCCTCCTATTTTTTTCATCATTTTTTTTTAATTATTGTCATTTTTTCTAACTTTTTCAGTTTAAATAATATATTATTTTTAATCTAGTTAGTATTATATTTTTTTCTTAAGTATTAATATCTAACTACCACTTATCTTTTTATTTACACTAAAATTTGTTTTAGTTTTTTTAATGTGTACCAAATATACTAATAATAAATAGAAATATATATGTATTAAATATTTAATTTAAATATGCTTTAATGTTAAAATTTGAGAGTTTGGTGATATGGATAACCTAGATGAAGAGAAAACTCTACTATTATATAATAGATTATATGAATTATCGATATATTATAAAATGTTAGACGTTTTGTTTTTTTTTTTTTTGGTCGAAGGTAGACGTTTTGTTTATTCCTAAAGATTCACGTGATTCTTTCTGAGTTCCGGTTAGATCTATGAAAACATAACAAGACATTACCCTTTTTGTTTTTGCCGAATTTTGGCCAACTCACTGCACTGATCTCGTGTGTCTGACTAAAATTTATACATATAAATATATAAACAGCTTTGTCACGATCGTATTCCAGATCGTGATGATTCACGTTGAAAATGACAGGAAGGATAATATACCATCCTGATATCACTGTCTTATCTACCGGGTCTTTGTGGCAATATGATTTTTTCTAAACAAATTATAAGTCCATAAATTTTTTGATGGAGAAAATAAATAAAAATTAAAAAGGAACAAATATGTCTTCCAAATTCCCAACTAAATACAAATATTTGAGTACCACATGTATAAGGCCGTAAAAAATAAATAAACATGTTATATTTTCTTACCTAGTTCTTTGGTTTTAAGTTTTAACTTAACTTCACCACTTGATTATTGTAACTGCCATTAAATTTGAGCCCATGTTTGGGTGACATTACCTTAATTATCCTTGTACATCTAGTAATATTGCAAGATTTTCTGGGTTAACTTTTTGTAAAATTTCATGGACTTTTTGTTAAAGAGAACGATCTCCCCCCTTAGCTTAACTTGAGGACCCACAGAATCAATTCAGGTCACTTCTCTGCTGTTGCAGATTGATTCCAAATCCAGATTAATAATCTGGTCAAGCTGTTTTCCATAGGTTATTTATGTTGGTGTAGGTACTGGGAACAAACATTCGTGTATTGGGCTAATGGGCCACTTGTAACTTTTTGGTTTTCTTTTTGCTTAGTTTTGTGTTGGAATTTAATACAAAGTCTAAGCCTTTAACAACCAAAATATAATCTTCATTATTACTAATGTAACATACGAAACCAATGATCTGATTATGACCTTGAAGCATAAAACCAAATCGATTGCTAAATTCATTTCTAAAGTCCGATTCAAACCTTAATTTTCACACTTTTCTATAATTTCAATATTTAGACACTATTCTATTATTTCAGTATTTTGACACTATAAGTTGGAAGGTTGATTACCTGTGGGATTGGATAGGCCCTAAGAATGAAAGAGGGACGTTAAAAGGTTTAGGACAAAAACCTACCCAATGTTACAATCTATAGTAGAGACGGAAGTAATATCCCTACTTTGGGCTCTGACTTTCTTAGCTTTGAAGATGTAATGTTTGTTAGTGATTCACATATTTATTGTCAAGGCAGTAATCAAACCGTTTGAGTGTGCAAGGCTTCAAGTGTATACGGCAGAAGTCAGCTAACTTGTTGGTAAACCTGATATCATACAATACTTCTGGATTTCAAATCCGACAAAAACTGCAATTTATCATTTTTCTATAGTCCAGACCGAAAATAAGAAAAACGTTTCGATCCATTCACAAGTCAATTTTTTTGTTGTCTTTTGGTGTATTCACAAAATTCAGACATAGTACGTAGAAACGAAATTCCGATATAAAAAACAAATATACATAGAAATAATTACGGAGAAAATTTCAATAAGTAGTTTTAACTTTAAGTGGTTTTGGTCGATCCATGGTTCTTCTCTTCCACAAATTAACTTCACTCTTCGGTTTAGGACTCAGACGCAGACCCTCTTGGTGAGTCAGAGGAATGCTTACAGAGCTTGGAATCATTATATTCTCTTCTTCTTCATCGGAGAAGTAACCTCGGCGATGATCCGACTGCGATTCGTCACGTTTCATCTCGACCGTCCAATCGAATCCACCAAGAGATTCTCTGCTTGTCGCGAATTTCTTCATTTTACCCAACGAGGGCGCCGCAACCGCTTCCACCGCCGCGACCGGATGTTCGCTCTCGACGGCGAAGTCGATGGAGTTGGATTTTCTCGACGGATTCCTTCCCGTTGAGAAGAAACGCTTTAGTTTCGAAAAGCTTCCTTTGCCTTCTTCTTTAATAAGAGAAGACGACGCCGTTTCGAGATTCTTGAGTGCTGCTCTGTTTTTCTTGTCCGGACATTTGGGCTTTGAGAGTTTGATCTGACCGATGCAAGAGACTTTAGGCGAAGTGGGTTCGGCGTAAACGACCTCGTTTTTGATTCTCCTCTTAACTCTAGCCGCCGTTGGAAGTAACGGTCTTATCGGACTGGAGAAGAATAATCCTCTGTTCGCCGTCGAAGTCGTACGGTAGTGACGGAGATCTCTTGACGGACTAAACGGCGCCGCACTGTGACCAATTGATAACGCTTTTTGAAGCATATTCGAGAGTTTCGTAGAGTTGTTTTTGGAAGCTTTTTCCATTTCGAAAGTATACAAATGCGAAAGATAGATTCTTGGTTTTATATGTTCTGTTGTGTCTGAAATTTCTCAGAAAGGGAGAATCAGAGGATACTAAGAGGACCACAATTGAAATTGTCAACGGTGATGATGTCACGGAGGGGTTTTGCCGCTTTGGTCAAAGCTGAGCTTAACCGGG
The DNA here is from genome assembly GCF_000478725.1 of Eutrema salsugineum. Classification (NCBI taxonomy): domain Eukaryota; kingdom Viridiplantae; phylum Streptophyta; class Magnoliopsida; order Brassicales; family Brassicaceae; genus Eutrema; species Eutrema salsugineum. The sequence continues at coordinate 8,512,326 of NW_006256612.1, forward strand.
GAAGACCTTCATGTAAGACAGACATTTATGGCCTAATAGACTTATACGGCCGACTTTGTTCCGGTTTAGAAAAATTAAATGCCCAAGACTATGTTTGGTTTACAGTTTTCCTTGTTGTTTAGGTTGTCTTTTTCTTTCTTCGCGGACTAGTTTAATGGGTTATTTGACTTTTATGGGGTTAATCCCACATGTGTCATTATATTTAGAGGATAACAAGCCACATGATTAATATGCTTGATAGTTAATATGAGTAGTTAATTGTTTGGGATTATTTAAAGCAAGTAATTAGGACACGAACAGCATGTTAACCGATAATTTAATAGATTGAAAGCGACGTACAAAGTGAACACTTGTCCTTTTGGCTTTTGGTCAATAAACGACTGGCAAATGATGTCAATACAATTCTATCTACCAATTTATTACATTTTGTAATTGAACGATGAGAACTACTTCCTAGAACTACTTCCTAGGACTACTTCCTCTCTTTAGTCTTCTCTTGTTAAATGCTGTTTTGCAAAAATTTCCATGAAAGTACTCCCTCTCGAGACTTCTCTTGTTATATGTTTACAATTGAATTAAATGCTGTTCTACATTTTTTTTTCTTATTTTATGAAAAAACTTCACGCATTAAAGCGAAGTATCCAAAATCCTTTTTGTCCTATATTCAAACTAACTTTTGCTGGCATAGCTTTTTATAAATCTAATTGATTTTTAGGGTTGGTGTTTTTTTGGCACGGAAAATAGTATGGGGGTTAAAAACGTTACTCAGGGGAATAGAATATGAAGCACATGAGAAAGTGAGAAAGGCAGAGGCAAATGCAGAGGAATATGATGAAAGGAAAGAGGTTACGAATCAAAAGATTAAAACAGCACCTGCAGGTCGTGACTAAAATGTAATGTTGATGGAGATTGGCCTAAAGAAATGATCCAATGTGGAAACTAATGTTATATCTCTTCTTTGTCCAGAACTGATTTTTAGGTTTGGAGTTGCTCGATTACCTTTCGTCCCTTAGAGCTTAATTTCCTTGGATTGAGTGTCAGTCAAAACTATAAACATAGGCAAATGATTTGGGATTTTATTATCATTGGTGCAAGAAAAAGTTGCATTTCAAGAGAAAACGAAGAGTACATGACTACATGGTACATTAATTATTCTTGATGCAAGTTAAACCAGTGTTGTGCCCAAAACGAAGTTACAAAATCTGATTAGCAATAAAACTGCTTTTAAAATATTCTTATAGTTTCTCGACAAAAAGAAAAAGAAAAAAAGAGTTCTCATTTAATGCTTAGGAAGGTTCCTACAATGGCCGAGCAACGAGTCCCTTGTGAATCATCTTCTCCACCAACTCTTCATGCTTCTTCAATTGCCCAGCTTTTCTCAACTGAGCAAGAACCATCTCATATAAAGACAAGCTCGGTATCAAACACTTCTCTTCAACCATCTCTCTAAAGAACTTATAAGCATTACTCCAATGCCCCATCCCACAATACATCGTAACCAAAAGCCTATAAGTATTCACATTCGGCTCAACTTCTTTCTCATCCATCTCTTTCTTCATCTTCAAAACCATATCAGTAGATTTCGACTCCACAAACATCCTCATCAGTATATTATAAGTCACAGTGTTAGCCTCACACTTTGCTTCCATCATCTTCGAATACATCCTATGCGCGCCATTCACGTCTCTCTTCTTCTCGATGTACCTAAATATCGTGTTGAAAGTCGAAGCATTCACCTCGCATCTCTTCTTGATCATCGAGTTCAAGACCTTAACGGCATTCTCCAAGTTCCCGTCTCTGCAATGAGTCTCAATCAGGAAGTTATAAGTTATCGTGTCGGCTTCGCATCCTAGCTTCTTCATCTGATTATAAACCTGCAAAACCTTCTCTGTTCTTCCTGCTTTCACATGAGCTCTCATCAGGTTATTGAAAGTAATGGCGTTTGGAGCACAACCACAATCTATCATATCCGCAAACACATCGTGCGCGCGGCTGATTTGCCCGCATCTACACAACGCATCGATCACAATGCTGTAAGTATACACGTTTGGTTCAATCCCAGCCACTTTCATCTCCTTGAACACTCTCTCTGCCTCGGAGATTTCACCAGCTCGGCACCAACCACGAACCAAGTTAGTGTAAACTATAACATCCGGTTCGAATTTATCCTTCAAGCTATCGAAAAAAGACTGAGCTTCGCTGGCTCTTCTCTTCCTAGAGAGGATGCTAATGACTATCGAAAACGCGATTTTGTCAGGAACGCATCCGTAATCTTCCATTCGATTAAAGCAATGTACAGCCTCTGAAGCTAACCCAGCTCTAACGTAACGCCTAATCAGAATCGTGAAGGTCTCGATCGAAATCTCTACGTTTCTCGATTTCATTAGGTCAATCAAGTGCCAAGCTAGGTCGAAATGTCTTACCTTTCCGGCGAGATCGATCATTTCGTTGTAAGGGTGAGGCGATTTCTGGTCGTACTCGTCTCGTGAGGTGGCCCAGTTGAAGAAAGCTAGAGACTGTAGGAGAGGGATTCCATGGCGGACGCCGCCGCACTTCTCTATCACGCATCGCACGACGGAGGGGGAGATTCGAGAGGCGTCGATTTGGGAGAAATCGAGGGAGAGAGAAGGGAGGGTGAAGCTAGGGTTTAAGACGGCGTCGTTGGGGTTAGTAGGGTTTTTGCGGTAGTGATCTTTGATGATGGAATGGAACTTTTCTATGGTCTGTGTATCTTCAGGAGTTAACACAGGTGAGACAGAGACGACGGCGGTGGCGGCGGCGGATTCGTCGTTTTCATGGTCATGGTCTAGAGAAGTTGCGGAGGTGGTGAAGGGTTTTGGTAAAAGGGGAGAGATGATGGAAATGGATGGAGAAAGACGGAGTTTTGATCGCATTAACGCCATTAACCGGGAGATTTGGCGACTCTCTATCTATTCTGGTCAGGCAGGACGCAGAGTGGAAATGATGAAGGAGGAAGTTCACTTGTGTAAACGAGTTATTCATAAGGTCAAATTTGCTTTGGGGTTTGCTAAAAAGTCAAAACGCTGATTACCGCGGCGTTTTAGTACAACCCTCTATTGTATATGTAACCTATGGTATATATACCTTACTTGTTAAATATAGCAAATCATAGGAGCCAAACAAAAATTCTTCAATACCATGAAATTTTAACTTTTTCATAAAGACCCTTGTTTTACTAATGTCATCATCGTCTCACTACTCGGATATAATCTATGATTTAAATCATATTTTCTCGAATGATATTCAACTGATTATGTAACCTATTGCCTGCAAACTATAAATATTCAAAGGATCTTAACATATATTCAACGACAAAATCTACTAATTTATTTGCATATAACGGAATCCGACTAATGGTTTGGATATACTCAAACATTAGAACTCATAGTTGTTACACACGTTATATGATGTCTGGCCAATTTTTGGAGTTAAGATCACAAGTGACTCATTTGGATGATGCTAGTTCTTAGCGTTTAGTCATCTGAGGTATGTAATATGCAGCTTGACCATGCCAAGTTTCTGACTCGCGCGCATTGTAAGGAGAGAAAAATATTCTCTTATTATAAAAAAATACGCATAAGAGAATTTCAATCCTAGCTTATTGGATATGACCTAGTATAAATCCTAGTGACATATGGTTTAGATTTTTAATTAGTACTAATTAAATATATAAGAACGACTCTTTCTAAAGCTGTAACTCGTCTCTAATCTCCAGTTCTAATCCGATCTAGCGAAAAATCCTAACAAGACACGCTTATGTTGTCTTCTCCATCTAATTCCTACTCGGACTAGAATTTAAGTCCTAATCCGACCTAGATTCTATATTTTGTCTGATTATAACGACATAACCTTTTTTTTTGTTTATCCTTCCCTAATTATTACTCCAAAACCTCAGAAAAAAGCAGAAAACAATCACTGGGTTCTTATCAAATATTACCATCGGCGCCGGTGCCGGAGAATGAGAGGAAAACGGAGGAGCTCGTGTCGTTAAAGAATCTGATTCCGTTTTATTGTCCAGCTCGGACACAGACGCCTCCGTTCGAGCATATGCCTAAGTCGTTACAACAGCGTTACATCAAGGTTAAAGAGCCTCTCTTTGATCCAGAGACTTCCAAACGTATTTATTGGCGGGAAGTGCCCATTAATGACGACGACGAAGAGCACGATCATGGCTGTTTATTCTTTTTGAAGAGAATCATTCAAAGAACGATCGATAAGTGGTTTGGTCCTCTTTTTGGATTACCCAAGTTTGACGAGTTTCATTATTGAAGTAATTTATAGACTGAAACACAAATGTGAGTTTCTTGTTTGGGATGAAATCGAATTGCGTGAGTACTATCCAATGTTTTTTTTCCTTATAAGAGTCTTTTGATTTTCTTATTTTAAGAGTCATGTATCTGTTACTTCGAAGCACGCACGTCTAATTGTCTAAAGATGATCTAGTGTTCTTGAATCTTGATGATCAACGTTTATCAGGTTTGTGATTCTGGCTTAGATAGGCCCATATATCAATACAAGTAAGCCCATATAATTAGGCTCAGTATGCCTAACCTGTGTTCAGCATTGATGAAAGTTTCCTTTTTGTTGACAAGATTGTGAAACTTAAAATAGTTTTGCTAAAACGCAGTAATGACGTTACATGCAAACGTTGCGTAGACGTATTACGTTTCACGTTCTGTAATCCGCAAAAAGATTTTGGATTAAGCACATTTTTACCATTTTTAAAAGTAAAATTACGAGGTATATTCTTGTTACATTAACATTACATAAGTTTAGTTGAACATTTATCAAACACGTATAATGTACGTTGATGATATTTGAAAAAACCTTGATGATATTTGATCCATCAAATTTTGTAATTAAAAAATATTCTATAATTTTCGAGAATTAAGTTTACAAATTATAGCTAAAATTTTAGAACATTAAGCTACAAATGGAACATATTTTATATTTTTTTTTGAAAATTAACAATTTTGTAAGGAAAATTTTATTTTGATTTATTTTTTTAAAACGAGGATTCCTCGTCGAGAAATGTCTTATGTTAGTCAAAGATGATACTTTATTTTGTAAGGAAATCTATCAATCAACAATAGCCCATTGGTTGATTTGAGGTGTAATAATAATCAGTAAAACATTGTGCTGCAAAACAAAACCAATTTCCCGATGAAATGACAACATCATCCATAATTATCAGCTATCAAAGAATGCGTTACGAAGGGTACAAATGTCATTTACGAAATTTGTAAACAGGTGTTAGAACAGAGAATAGAGAATTGAAGAAAGAGAGAGAAATCCTCCTCACAAAGGAAGAAAATTTATAAGTAGAAAACAAAATTTGATCTCTTTTCTTCTGCAGGGTTTTTGTGATTATCTTATTCGATCGATTTCTACCTCTCTCTTCGTTTACAAATCCTTTTTGTGTTATTATTTGTCGGTCTGGATCTTCTTCGATGGCGAAACTGAGACACTCGCGATTTCAAGGGAGGAAATGGTCGACATTGATGCTGGTTCTGTTCATGCTTTTCATGTTAACGGTGGTTCTCTTGATGCTTTTGGCATTTGGGGTTTTCTCTCTTCCAATTAATAACTACGATGAATCTTCTCCAGTAGATCTCTCTTATTTCAGACGAGCTGCAACTGAGAGGTGCATGAATTGTGTCGTAATTCTTGATCTGGCTGATTTTCTTGATCTGGATTTTTTTTTTTTTGATTCAAGCTTTTTCGTTTTTAAATCTCGAATTCAGAAGTGAGGGACTTGGGAAGAGAGGAGATCAGTGGACTGAAGTGCTTTCTTGGGAACCCAGGGCTTTCGTCTACCACAATTTCTTGGTTAGTGTTCTCATTCCAAAGATTTTATTTCTTTTGATTGATACTTCTTGCAGTGATTTTGTTTGCGGTTCTATTGGGTTCAAAGCTTTACTGTCTGTCAATTAGAAACTGATGCATGTTTGAACCAAAAAAAAATCGAATCTTGAATATTAGTTTATTGTTCATTTGACCAGTCGAAGGAAGAATGTGAATATTTAATCAGTCTTGCCAAACCACATATGGTGAAGTCAACTGTTGTAGATAGCCAAACCGGGAAAAGCAAAGATAGCAGGTTCGGTTTCCTTTCTCCATTGATGATGAGGCTTCATGTCTGTGAATATCATCTTTATTTTGAAAAGAGCTTTTTATTCGGCAAGCATTGTGTACTGTCTTGTTGATTTGTGAAATTACTCACATTCAGGGTGCGAACTAGCTCAGGAACTTTCCTTAGGAGAGGAAGGGACAAAATCATTAAGGCCATTGAGAAAAGAATTGCAGACTACACCTTTATCCCAGCAGGTATGAGAGACTTTAAAAATGATCAATAAGAGTCTGGACTTTTGTTTCTTAACATTTTGAGTCATCTGTAGATGAGAATAAGATAATCAGCTTTTCTTCTGCATGATGAATGATGTCACTTTTCGCCTTATTTCATTTAGTATTGTGCCTAAGATGATTCTTGAATGTGCAGATCATGGTGAAGGACTCCAAGTTCTTCACTACGAAGAAGGGCAAAAGTATGAACCACACTATGATTACTTTGTCGACGAGTTCAACACTAAGAATGGAGGTCAACGGATGGCGACAATGCTTATGTATCTGTAAGATTTTATAACTCTTTTAATCTAAAAGGTTGCAATGTTCTAGTATTTACCTTTGTTCTATACAGGTCGGATGTCGAAGAAGGCGGTGAAACTGTGTTTCCTGCTGCCAATATGAATTTTAGCTCTGTACCATGGTTTAATGAACTCTCCGAGTGTGCGAAGAAGGGACTTTCTGTAAAGCCGAGAATGGGCGATGCATTGCTCTTCTGGAGCATGAGACCCGATGCTACACTAGATCCTTCAAGCTTGCATGGTAAACTATACCGTCTGTTTTCAATAAGCATATAGAACAAACACTTTCGTGATTTTGTGTTTTTTTTTGGATACCATTGAGTGTGTAGTTGATGATATATGTCTGGTTGATTCTAGGTGGATGTCCTGTGATTAGAGGGAACAAGTGGTCATCTACCAAATGGATGCATGTTGGCGAGTACAAAATCTAACGTGTTTGATTGCTGGTAAACAAGAAAATTTATCCATTATGTTAATGTGTTATCTTTGCAATAGAGTGGCTAAGGGATTTGATGAATTACTTAAATCAGCACTGATAGAAATGTTCTCAACATTATCTAATCTCTCTAATTCAACACGTTTTCGTCTCTAGAGCACATGCATTAGCCACACACACACACACACACACACACACACACACAGATAAACACAAACTGTGGGTTGAATATACTTGTTATCGATGTCTACATAAAGTATGGCGTGTTTGTTCTTGGTTCTTACATTATCCGTTTTTATTGGGCAGGACAGTATACTGTTTCCTTGATGATGGATGAGTTGCAATGTCGTAACCAAAAATTGCAGAGAGAGTTGAAGATGTTTGTTCGTTTAACTGCGGCTCAGGGTATTGTTCAGAACCATTCTTTGTTTTGATGGGATTCAGAGGTTTATATATCATTAGAGAATACCAAAAGATAGAATCGTTAGACTGAATTAGGATGGCTTAGAGAGACCATTGGTATACGAGCCATAAAGTTTGTCATTGAACAGAAGAAGATGTGAATTACTTAATTTTGAATTTTGTCGTGTCCTCTATTTTGTGTGTGATTACTGATTAGAACATTATAGTCAAATAAGAAAACTGCCATCTTAATATGAAAGCTGAATTCTTCTGTTCGTATACCTAAATTATCAAAATTGACCGGACCATCGTGTAAGTTACTCATTTTTTTGTTTGTTTGTGATTTTCATCAGCAGATAGCAATATTATTATGGCCATTGTTGAAATTCTCTACTGTATACAACCAGGAAATCTAATTTATCTTATTTTATTATATCCAAAGAACTGTTATACCAAATATAAGAAATATTTAACAGATTGCTCAGACAATGGATCAAATATATCGAAATGTGATGGAAGAGATTATTACAACAACAAAAAGATATAATTCACCAGTTTGGAAGACAGAAACACAAGCTCATAAATAGCGTTTCTCTACACAAACCTTTATTATACAAAGGAAATAAATAAAATAAAAATCCCAAATTCACAAATCTCTGAGTTTTTTTTAAAGCAATCCTGTTTTTTCTTCTCTCGATACGATTCAACTTCCACATAAAATGAGAATGGAGCAATTTAGAGGTTGCTTTACAGGCTTAGCTTGTGGCGTCGCGACTGTAGAATTGATCAAGTGTTTTGGCGGGAATACGGTGAAGAAGCTCACGCGGGAAGATACGGAGCAGTGTCCATGCCAAGTCAAGAGACTGGAAGATGTTTCTTGTATCGTATGCGCCTTGCATCACAAACTTCCTCTCAAATTTATCCAGAAACTCTAGATACAGCTGCAAAACCACAACACATGAAGATATTGTTGTGAGTAATTGTTGTTGTGCGTATTGATATATAAACTTGAACATGATTGAGTAGAGAGAAAGGTACCAGATCCTCAGAAGAAAGAGCTTCTTCTCCAACTACAGCTTTCATGGCTTGAACATCCTTCCCAATTGCATAGTTTGCGTAAAGCTGAAAGTCTCAAGAGAAAATTTTTCAATTGGGTTTGATTATACTAAATGAACATGTGAGATACTTAAGTACAGTAAGATCGTATAAGTAGGGAACCTGGTTGGACACATCAGAATGGTCACGGCGAGTCATTCCCTCACCAATAGCACTCTGCAGAATTGAAGGATGGTCAAGTCAATAAGTCATTGTATGTTTCAATCCATGTGAATCTAAAAGGGAATATAATCGAATGTATTGGCTACCTTCATTAATCGAGAAAGTGATGGAAGCACATTTATGGGTGGATATATCTGTTTTAGAGAAGAATCAAGAAAAACCAGAGATTATTGTAGGTGAGAAACCTTCTCTATTTTATATTTTAGAGACAAAGTAATGTCAGATCTGCAAAGAGTCGAGCTTTACTGTACCTGTCGGTTGTGAAGTTGCCTATCAATATATATCTGACCCTCAGTAATGTAACCAGTAAGATCCGGAGTAGGATGAGTGATGTCTGAGTTTTAAAACAATAGATTTGCTCAATAAATAAAAAATAAAAAATAAAAAATAAAAGATAAAGGAGAAGAGAAGTGAAGTGATATGACTTTTTACCGTCATTGGGCATAGTCAGGATGGGGATTTGGGTAATGGAACCCTTTCTTCCTTCAATACGCCCTGCACGCTCATAAATAGTTGCAAGATCTGTATACATGTAACCTGGATATCCACGTCTTCCAGGAACTTCTTCTCGAGCAGCAGACACCTACAGTTTTTGGTTTTATTAAAACCTTAATCAAAGTTTTGAATCATGGGACAAAACATTTAGACCACTGAAAGACATTTTTACCTCACGAAGAGCATCAGCATAAGAACTCATGTCTGTCAATATAACAAGCACATGCTTCCCACATTCATAAGCTAAATATTCTGCGGTTGTGAGGGCAATTCGAGGAGTGATAATTCTCTCGATGGTAGGGTCATTTGCCTGTTGGAGTGTAATGCATAATAAGTTTCAATACATCATTGATACAATAGATTAGTACTATCAACGAGTAAAATAGAGCAAGAAGCATAAAAATCACAAGAAGTAATTACCAGGTTCAGGAAAAGTGTAACCCTTTCCATGGATCCATTTTCTTCAAAATCACGCTTGAAGAACTGAGCTGTCTCCATGTTTACACCCATAGCTGCAAAAACAATCGCAAAGTTGTCCTCCCCATGATCCTGGAATTATACAAGGGAAGAGATCAAAAGATTTTACTAGGCAAACAACATTACATAGGAATTCAGAGACTGAAATCATCACAAAGCAGGATACTCAATTGTCAAAGAAGTGAATTATCATGAAAAGTCAATAGTTTTATAAAGTATAACCCATTACATGTCCCACAGATTGTTAGAGATACTTAAATCCTTCTACATTAGTGAGAAAGTGAATGTGCGGACACACACACACACACACTTACACTACAGCATGATCTTCAGAATATAAAAAGTACTTTAATGGTTGTAATGGGGGCAAATGATTACCTCAATTAGGTTCTCAGTCTTTTCCAACCGCTTAACAAGACCAGCCTGACGACAAATTTGAGCAGCAATTTCGTTATGCGGTAAACCAGCAGCAGAGAAAAGAGGAATTTTCTGTCCACGAGCGATTGAGTTCATGACATCAATGGTAGAAATCCCTGTTTGTATCATCTCTTCAGGGTAGGTTCTTTCACTGGGGTTGATTGAGCTTCCTATAAATATTAGTTAACCGACACAATTAAAACAACACCAATTTTTTTGCTTCAGAAATCACACAATGATGCAATCAACACTCACCAGAAATATCAAGGTATGCCTCTGGCAAAATAGGAGGGCCATTATCAATTGGCTTTCCTGAGCCATTAAATATGCGCCCAAGCATGTCTTGTGATACAGGTGTTTTCAATACCTGAAACACATACCATGAACATAAAAGGTTAAACAAAAAGATTATACGCAATCCGTAGCTGCCAACCAAAAGTTTAACAAATTTGTGTAAGTAAGACTTAGGAGAAGAAGGCTTTATAGTAAATACCTCTCCTGTGAATTGCACAGTGGTAAATTTGTTGTCAATTCCCGATGTTCCTTCAAAAACCTGAAATCCGTAGATGAATAAGTTATTGTGGACAGAGAGCCTGTATAGCCTGTGCATAAATTGCATTGTACACCTAGATTCGTAAAGTTAGTGCAATGCAGAATTTAAGCTAGAATAACACAAGAAATTCACTAACCTGGACAACTGCTTTCTCCCCATCAACCTCCAGGACCTGACCACGTCTCATTGATCCATCTCCTAAGCGAATATTAACAATCTCCTGGTACTTTGGACCCTGTGGTATATATAAACAGTTGAATAAATTTTTCAAGAGAGAGTAAGTTTTCCTGAGAAAAGAAAAACCTTATATTTGGTGAAGAAGCTTCTAGTTATCAATGTTTTTACCTTCACTTTTTCAAGGATGACCAAGGGTCCCGCAACCCCAGAGACAGTTCTATACTCTACAATTCAAAAATTCTCAAATCAGTCTCTAACAAAGACAAACGTAGGAATAAAGCTAATATAATCAGCTACAGGAAAACTGATATTCATCAGAAAATAAACACATGTTTACACATAACTTCACAAAGTAAAAGGACTAAAAGCAACTCTACCTGGTTACTAAACTGAAAACAAAAACAATAAGCTGTTCGACATACCATTTCTAAACTCGAGAACCCCCCTAAATCAAACGAAATCAAACAACTATTCGATTATATTAGCCTACAGGCTAGGTCGCTCACTAAAGCTTGAACTGAAAGACAAAAAAAAAACCAGAAACGAGATTCATCTGTAACTACTTCTAAACTCCAAATTCGATCAAAAAAAAGGAAACGAGAAAGAATAAACCAAACGATCCCTTATCTATTAGTCAACCAACGTTTAAGAGATAAGAAGAAAACCAAAGATGATATGCGATCCATAATCGAGGACTTACCCATTCCGATCTCGAGAGCTCCTTCATCCATGTCGATGCTAGTCGCCCCCATTGTCACAGATCAAAATCAAATCGAATCGCTCCGACAATCCCTGGAAAAAAAAAATAGTCACAACGCGAGCAAAGCGATATCAAAATGAAACAAAATCAATTAAAATTCGATCCAATCATACGACAGGAGCCACGTGAAAGTGAAGAAGATGAGACGAGAAAGTCAAAAACGAATAATGAAGCAAGATCTGATGAACAAACCACGTACCTGGAACAAATCGATTCAAGCAGAGAGGGAGAGAGAAGAGAACGTGATTTCTGACTTTGTGTTACTATGATGCTGTGGCTCTCTGTGAAAACGTGGTTGGAGGATATCTAAAACATCTAATCATTCGAGTATTATTTTGTCCTAAAAATCTAAAATGAAATAATTTTTTTTCAACACATCTAAAATGATTATCTGTGGAGCGGTTGTTTTTTTTTTTCATTTTCCGGAAGATATTTTCGTTACTTAAAACTTTTATTTTCTTAAAGCAAAAGAAATAGCGCCCACCGTGGGGCTCGAACCCACGACCACAAGGTTAAGAGCCTTGCGCTCTACCAACTGAGCTAGACGGGCTTCCTGATGCTATAGTCTTTAATATTATTAATTACCTGATCTTAAGTTCCCAAAGATTCTTCAAAGCTTTTTTGTCATCTCTCTGAATTGACCTGCGATGTGTTTTTGCTAGGCATTTTTGCGGTTATGATGAGTTTTAACACGAGCCAATGTGCCTTATTTGTATAGACATTATGAACCAAATTTTTGCAAGTATCATGCACTATATATCTTCAGTCGATTTCCCATTCTGAAGGTCTTGATGAACTTATAATGAGTTGTATAGAAACAAATTACAGGATGTTCCAAAATCTTCGCGAAAAAAAAAATCCCCAAAAATGTCACCAGAAATCTCCACAAGAACAAATACCATCTTTAAAGTGATGAAACCTATTCGTATCTCTAACGAAAATCTCTCTACCTGCGTAACCAGATATGAATTTAATGACTGAATGGCAATCGCCGCATATCCTAAGGTTCTTTATGACCTGAAGAGGTGTACCGTCTGGTGTATTCAGAAGACCGAAAACTACTGCTAGTTTCTCGCTGTGTCCCAATAATATCTGCTCTTTCTCTTGCTCCTCCACATCTTGCAGAGCAAAATCCAAATTCGGACGATGGCCCGATTTTCTCATCTCTTTGCTAATCTCATCCATCTTCTCTGTTATTTGTTCAATCTGCGGATGCGACTTGTCACCAGCAAGAAGCGTGTACACTTTGTTCTTCACTTGAATCCAGCTGCATCCTGGGTTCTTCTTCAGTCCCAGACTCTCCATCTTGTTTCTAACACTGTCTACTTCTGCCCACATGCCTTTAGCGGCGTATATATTGGACAAGAGAACGTAAGTCCCTGGGTTCTCGGGTTCTAGATCGAAAAGCTTTTCTGCTGCGATCTCAGCTAAATCTACATTGTTTTGGAGTCTGCAAGAATTTAGCAAAGCTCCCCACACGCAGGAGTCTGGCTCAAAAGGTATCTCCTTTATCAAATCATATGCTTCTTGCAACTTGCCCGCGCGTCCAAGAAGGCTTACCATGCAAGAATAATGCTCCAACCTTGGTTTAATCCCATATTCCTCTGTCATCATGCCGAAATATTTCCATCCTTCATCTGTTAAGCCTACTTGGCTACATGCTGATAATAAACTTGTAAAGCTGATGAAATCGGGTTTTAACCTGGTTCTCACAAGAGAGTCAAATATGCTCATGACTTCCTTGGCCTTCCCATGCATCGAATATCCACTCATTAAAGAATTCCAGCAGACTAAGTTTCTCGTGGGCATCATATCAAAGACCATCTGAGACATGTTGATTCTTCCGCATTTGGCATACATGTCAATCAGAGCGCTCCCTACATGAACATCATCCAAAAGGTGGACTCGTACTGCAAAGCCATGAGCCGATCTCCCATGAACCAAAGCTGCTATATTTCCACATGCTGGGAGCATTGAAGGGATTGTTACACGGTTTGGCTTCACCCGAGCGACCTGCATTTCTCTAAACAGTTCCAAGGCTTCAATATCTTTCCCATTCTGTGCACACCCAGCTATGATTGAGGTCCATGACACGACATTTAGCTCTATATTTTGCTCCTTGAATAACTCAAACATTTCAAGTGCCTTGTCAATAAGACCGTTTCGTGATAACCCTGTAATGCATGCATTGCAAACCCCGGTCTCCATCAGCTCAACTTGTTCGAAAAGTTTTATAATTCCATAGACCTGACCGGATTTCCCGTACATATCGATCATTGCACTAGTGACACATTTATCCTTCAGCAGACCCTGTTTAATCACATATCCATGAATCTGCCTCCCCATATCCAGTTTCTCTGAGTCTCCAACAGAAGGAAGAACACTTGAAACTGCAACCTCATCAGGAAAAAACCCCAGATGATGCATCTTCTGGAACATTATCACTGCTTCCTCGTGATACCCGCTACGATTAAACCCACTTAGAATACCATTCCAAGACACGATATTCGGTTCAATACCTGATTTTTCCATCTCAGAAAGGATACGAACCACGTCTTCCAGGCAACCCTTTCTTGCATAGCCACAGAGCAAAGCACTGCAAGTCACAACATCTTTCTCAGACATTCTATCGAACACTTTTCGTGCATCCCCCATCCTACCGCACCTCATGTACATATGAAACAAAGACCCCTGAACAAAAGCATCCTCATCCAATCCCAAAGTACACGATACACAGTGAATCTGTTTACCTGCTTTAAAAGCCGATAATTCAGCACATACTTTGAACAAATTCGGAAGAACATGGGTATCTGGAATCAACCCATGAGAGAACATCCGAGAAAACACGCCAAGCGATTGCGAGAAAAGCTTAGCCTTAGTTAACGCGTATATAAGAGAAGAGAAAGAGTAAACAGAGGGATCCGGAATCGATTGCAAGATGAGATTTGCATCGTCGAAGCAACTATAGTTCGAGTAGGAAGCAATGAGTTTAGAGGAGATATAGCCATCGTTCTGTGCTCCGGATTTTAGTATACGAGCATGAGCTTGCGTTGTCTTCGTTAACGAAGAAGACCAACAAGATGGAGAAAATTCTAAGAATCCGAGTATCGATTGAGGAATTTTCTCTATCAGTGGAAGAACTTGTTTTGTCATCGCTTAACTAAAATAAAATTTCCCGCTTAACATCAATCACTTATATATCCTCCACGCCATTAGATTCTTCCACGTCATCACAATCCGAAATTAACTGGGTCTCACTTAGTTTCCGAGCAATCTTGGCCGTTGATTTCCATCTTCTCCGTGACTCCGTCTTGAGTTTTTTGTTTTGTTTTAAATCTCTCCTTTTAGGAATAATCGGTCCAGAGATAGAGAGAGAGAAAGCGAAAATGATTGGTAAGGCTTTATGGTTCCTTGTCTTCCTCGTCGGAACAAGCGTACATGCGCAGCTACTACCTCCGGCGAGGCGTGATGGATTCGTGTATCCACCGGGTCGGAAGATCGACCCGAATACGATACTTATCGAAGCGTATATTGACCCGGTTTGCTCCGATTGCAGAGACGCTTGGGAACCGCTAAAGCTAGCGATTGATCACTATGGATCTCGCGTTGCCCTTGTTCTTCATCTCATTCCTTTACCGTCAGTGTTTGATTTCTCCTCCTCCCATTTGATTTTCCTTTCAATTTCAGTTTTCAATTTCTTAGCTAGGTTTACAATTAAGTTCAGTGATTTCTTGATTCTTTTTCTCCTGACGCATGCCATGAATATTTGTCGTAACTTCAGTAGACAATTTGTTGTATGCATAATGTATCATTCTTGTTGTGTGATGAAGCTCTTCTGTTTTTTTCTTATGGATCTTGCAGCTTCCATGACAATGCCTTTGTAGTATCTCGGGCTTTACACATTGTGAATACCTTAAACGCCAATGCCACGTTCAATTTGCTGGAAGGAATCTTCAAGCATCAGGTCTAGTTAGTGTAATGATGAAAAGAAAATAACAAAACACAAAAGGATCGTTTTTTATCCCGTTAAAAACTAAACTTTTCTAAAAGCAAACAGGAAACAAAAATTTTATCAGGCGGTTCTGTTTTCTTGAAATGAAATGTTGATCTATGCATTCCATTTCGCTGTGATTCAATGAAGCTTTGTCTGACTTTTTATATTTGTTTTATGATCAATACATATGGTTTCAACAGGCATTGTTCTACAATTCGCAAACACAACTCATGACAAGACCTGCAGTTGTGGACAAACTAGTCAAGCTCGGAACAGTTACACTGGGAAGCTCATATCATTCTCCTCTGAAATCTGGCTTCAGCAACTCAAATTCTGATCTTGCCACTAGGGTTTCCTTCAAGGTGATCCCTTCAGCTTGACACAGTTTAGTATCTTTCAATCATTTATTCAAGGAATCAAAATGGCTTATTCGATGTGGTCCTATGCATCCTTGATCATATTAGATTGTCAACTAGAACATCAAATGGACAGATAAGGATCCTTCACAGCATAGCCACTAGTCATTTGTCTTGGTGTGCAGTAGTCAGTAGAAAGAATTTGGGATTCCATTGCTTGACTTTTCGTAGCGTACCTTGCCTTTTGTCATTTACTCATTAGAGCTTTGATAATAGATGTTGTCCACTCCATAATTCCTTTGCTTTTGTTCTGTTTGCAGTATAGCGTTTCCAGAGGAGTATCCGCGACACCAACCTTCTACGTGAATGGGTTCGAGCTTCCCGATGCTGGTTCTCCTATAGATTTTGAAGGATGGAGAAACACCATTGATCCTCTGGTTAAACCACAAGAAGTAAAGATACGAGACACCTTCCTCTCATTCCTCACGCAACCATCTTATTAGTATAGTTCTTAACATGCTGTGTCAAACTCGCACAATATACATATTCAATTCTCCACATTCTGTCTGTAAAATAATAAGCATTACTCTCATACATTTTCTTTTGTTACATGTTCAAATCTTCACAGATGTAAATATTTGACCAAAATTTCAGAAGTGCTAAGGAGTTTTCATAGTTTTTTGAACTATTAATTCTATTTAGAAATGTAGAACTAAGTAATATTAACAGTTTAAGTAATGACACGTGAATTGGCTTGAATGAAAACAGATTTTAATCCATGTTTTCTTTTCCTGAGCTCTTAACTTTAATCCTAACTTTGTAAAGAGTGACAGATCAACTACATAAAAGTATATAACATGTGATAATAATGTTCTAGTGAACAGAGAATTTCCATTAAAATTGACATCTGGATTTTCTTAAACACTTTATTCAAGATTTTAGGAAAAAGTCCAAGACCATTTAGACTTCTTTGCCCACGGAAAACCATTTGTGGACTTTTTCCTTCTACATTTTATGCAGTTGGATAATCTTCCAGGAGAGAGGCTGTACCACGAATATTGAGTTTGACCAGAATGGTCCACCTGTACCAAAGTTTTCGCAACTAAACCGAAAAAATTGTAGCAATACGATTTCGGTAATTTGTTTCTTAAATGGTTGTATGGTTGTTTCTTATATACCAAAAGAAAGTTCCTTTTAGTTCGAAAATTAAGATATGGACCAAGAATTTACTTGTAATCCACCCTTTATTTTGGTAACTCGATAAATTAGCGAATATATCATTGCGAACCATGAATTAGGAAAATATTATTCGGTTATGAACGGTTCGGTTAGAATTGGTTTGAAGTCAAAAGTGCTAACCGGAAATCGATTAGGGCAGTTCACTGGTGCATGTGTGTGTGGAAGAGAAGTTGTGCGGCTATTATATATGAGAGGCGCCTGCAACAAACCGCTCTAAGAAGAAACCGTATCAAAACAGTGCTCTCGTCCAAATTCTGGGCAAAAACAGCCATTCTCGCTTATCCAAATCTTCTAAGGTTTCGGAGGATCTAACCAGAACAGTCGCTCAAGGTAAGCATTCAAGCGATTTGTGAGGATTGTATAAGAAAACCTGATTCTAATTAGTAATATTTGTGGTCGTTTCGTTCATTGAACCTCGTGAATGAAAACCCCTAGTTTCGTCGCTGGTTTTTGAGAAGGGGCTCTTCTGATTTTGTGTTGTTTTCGGTGGGATTTTCCCTTTTTTTTGGCGGTCTATTCTTCAGATGGACAAGTATAAGCGAGTGGAGAAGGCGAAGGAGGGGACGCCGATTGCTGAGAACGAGATTCGTATCACCAGTATGGGTAGGCCGCGAAACTACATCACCTATGCAATGACTCTTCTTCAGGTATTGTGTTTCTTCGTTGAATCTGAAAACGTTTGTTGTTTATTTAGTTTCTTCTATGGTTTTGAACATTTCTGTGACTGTTTCCTGACAGCAGAATGATATTATTGAGCCTGTTATTAATTGGTGGAGGTAGAGATTTTGGTAATATATGGTCTAGAATTATCTAAACGTTTACTTGGAAGTTCAAATCTGCGGTTTCGAAGAATCTAGTTGCGCTTTTTCTCTTCTTAAAACTGGATGCATTTTTGGTGCTTAGATTGGTATCTTACGTTTGATAATATTTGGGTAGTGTCTTTGCTTTTGATTCTCTGCGTATAATAGAATTTTTTCTTTGATATAGGAGAAAGGGTCGAATGAAGTTATTTTCAAGGCAATGGGGAGAGCTATTAACAAGAGTGTGACCATCGTGGAGCTGATTAAGGTATGTTTTTGGTTTGTTTGTTCCAGATCATAAAGGAGTGTTCTATTGTATCTGATAATGTTCTTGTAATCTCTAATGCAGAGAAGGATTCCTGGTCTTCACCAGATCACATCTATTGGATCCACGGACATAACAGACACATGGGAACCTGAAGAAGAAGGCCTTCTTCCGTAAGTGGTCAATTGATGTTTTAATTATTTTGGGACTCATATTACCCTGTTGTCCTTACTTTTGTTACTTCGACCTGTTATTTATTACCTTGTTATTTTCTCCTGAAGAATCGAGACAACAAGGCATGTGTCAATGATAACTATAACACTCTCGAAGGAAGAGCTGAACACATCCTCAGTTGGGTGAGTTTCTAGTGCTTGTCGTTTAGTTATTTCCTGGCCCAGTTTCCAGATAAAGATATTGTTGTGTAATAACCAAGGCTGTGTGTCTCAATCAGTAGTCTGCTAGAGAGGTACATTGTCTCTAATACCTTATGAAATGATGTTGCAGGTACCAGTGTCCGATTCCTATTGAGATGGTGAAGCCATTAGCTGAGATTGATCACGAAGGACGAGGTACTTAGTGTCTCTCTTTTAATAACGTTTTCTTCAAGCTTACCTGGGTTGAAGTCTTTTAATAAATTCACAATCTATCTATCTGTTGTAGAGGGATCACCTAGAGGCAGAGGAAGAAGAGGCAGGGGAAGGGGAGGAAGGGGAAGAGGTGGCAGAGGTAAAAATTGCTTTAGCAATTTTGCTATTAAAAATCTTAGTTTCACCGGAGCTGGTTCCAAGTTTTTGATTTGATTGTGGTATTTCTTGTCGGGATATATCAGGAGATGGACATGTGAACGTTCAGTATGATGACGGAGGTATGGAGCCTGAGCGGCCATCTGGCAGAGGAAGAAGAGGGCGAGGAAGAGGAGGTGCACGTGGTGGTGATGGAAGAGGAGGTTACAATGGTCCTCCACCTTACTATGAAGCCCAACACGATGGAGGAGAATACGGATACAATGGTCCTCCTCCACATAATCATGAGTATGATGATGGAGGTATGGAGCGTGAGCGGCCATATGGTAGAGGAAGAGGGCGCGGGAGAGGAGGTGCACGTGGTGGTCGTGGAAGAGGAGGTTACAATGGTCCTCCACCTTACTATGAAGCCCAACAAGATGGAGGAGAGTATGGATACAATGGTCCTCCTCCACAAGATCATGGATATGATGCTCCTCCTCAGGGCCGTGGTACGTTGATGTTTTAAAACACTAATGTTTTCTCAATACATGATAGTTAAACCGATTTGCCATGAGTTTGAGTTTTTAAATGTTAAATTTTGTTTTTGTTGAAACAGGACGTGGCCGTGGAAGGGGAGGCCGTGGAAGAGGAGGCGGCCGTGGTGGATACAACAGATCAAATGGACCACAGATTCAGGCAGCTGGTTAAGTGACCGGGGTCGTTGAACGGACTTTGTTCTTTTCCTTAATTCTTCATTCTCTATGTTTTTCTCTCTCCATCGGAAACATGATGTTGCCGTAGCATTATTTTTTCTATCTTTCATGTTTGCCTTTAGGTTATAAATATGTTCATTTATTCTATGGATTTTTACCTTGAGATTTCTCCAGCTTTTTGTTCCTTCCAACAGTTTTCCAGTTTTGTCTCTGTTTTTGAGTTACAAGTTATGGTATTGACTTTACTCGCACGAAATATGTTGGGAGTCTGTAAATTCCCCACGTTTTATTGTTTATAACTTCACCTAGAAGTGATCCATTTCTTTCAACGCGTTATGTGATTGCATTATGACACGATTACCTTATCGTTTTTACTTTTTATTTTTAACAACGGAGGAAAAGATCGCAAGAAAAATCTAGTAAATTGAAAATCCGACACCCTGTGAGGACCAAAAATAAATAAAAAATCAGCCAAAGGTGCTTAAAAAAGTTTTCGCCGTTGCCGGGGATCGAACCCGGGTCACCCGCGTGACAGGCGGGAATACTTACCACTATACTACAACGACTTTATTGCTCGAGGTTTATATTATAATGAATTTAAAAAATATCATTTACAAAGCTGTCTTGAACAAAAAGAAAAATACTTGGGAAAGGAAAAGAGTCTTAGCAGCATCAGTTCATCTTCAAATCTGATCCATCATTGCCAGTTTCTCCTCGGCGAATTCCGTTCTGTCAACTTAGTAAGCTCTCTGTGGTCGTCTATCTCAGTCAATTAAACTGCTACAAACTTTAATCGATTCTTAGAGATCTCTACGGCTTAGTTGCGCTTCCGCAAAAAACCCTAACCTCCATTGTCTTTTTGTCTTCGTGAAGAGGAGCACCGAGATTTGGCCAGGATGACTCAGGACGTGGAAATGAAAGAGAACCAGACACCTTCTCAATCGATCATCTCTTCTACTACCTCCACGATGCAGCGTAAATCTCGATCCCTACTCTTCAACTCGCTAGAATTCCTAAATTTGCTAAGCTCAGTTTTGAAAATCTTGAAGTTTATACTCATCGATTTCAAACCTTTTTTGGTATTCTTAGATTTGAAGGAGATTGCAGCGTTGATCGATACTGGGTCGTATACAAAGGAGGTTCGCCGTATTGCTCGTGCTGTGCGTCTCACTATTGGGCTTAGGCGGAAAATCACTGGCTCCGTGCTATCTTCTTTCCTGGATTTCGCTTTGGTTCCAGGATCCGAAGCTCACTCTCGCCTTTCTTCATTTGTTCCCAAGGTACTTATGGGTTTTAGTTCTGGACTTTGATGTGGTAATATATGATTTTTTTTTCAGTTAGCTTCTCGCTTCAGGAAGTTTAGGCTCATGTTATGGTGATTATACTTTCTTTCGATGTTGTGAAACGTTTTCTGAATCGAGGTGGTGTAGATACTGAACATTGAACTTATACTGGTTTAGGGTGAAGAATACGACATGGAAGTTGATACCGCTTCATCGGCCACACAAGCAGCTCCTTCGAAGCATCTACCTGCAGAGCTTGAGATCTATTGCTACTTCATCGTTCTTCTTTTTCTGATTGATCAGAAAAAGTACAACGAGGTTACTGCTGCTGCCTCTTTGGGTTTTTTCATATGTTACTTTTCTGTTGTGGTTTTGATTTCATGAATTGCTTTTAATCATATCTTAGGCCAAAGCTTGTTCTTCAGCAAGCATTGCTCGCCTCAAGAACGTGAATAGAAGGACCATTGACGTGATAGCTTCACGACTGTTCTTCTACTATTCTTTGAGTTACGAACTAACCGGCGACCTTGCTGAAATTCGTGGGTTAGTATAGCTCACATACTGGTTGTTTTAGTTCTGTACTTGTTCTTACTTCCTACACATCATATTAATCAGTAGCTCAACAGTTAATTATCTGGTTAACTTGCAGAACTCTTCTTGCCTTGCATCATTCTGCAACACTACGCCATGATGAGTTGGGTCAGGTATGTGTCTGTTTAGAAAATGCAACCTACGTTCATTACTATGAAACTTTTGTTTGCCACTTACTGAAAAGTATCGTACTGAATGCAGGAAACACTTCTAAATCTGTTGCTTCGTAACTACCTACACTACAACCTGTATGACCAGGCAGAGAAGCTAAGATCAAAGGCACCTCGATTTGAGGCACATTCAAACCAACAGGTAGCTCTTTTTGTTGTTTATGTCTTTGTACTCTAATATATCGCGGTTCTCTAGATTATGTTTTCTAATGAGATCTCCAATGTTCTACATATGCTAACTGTTTAGAGAATAGTTCCTCCATTTGCTTAAGCATTTACACTTGGAGTCATATTACAAGTTATTGTCCAACTTAGTTGAGGTGTTCTGTTTTGCTATCTTGTTTATACCGTTGATACTGCCTCTTATCATTATATCTGATCTAGCGTATGTTCTTTTTCCTTGCTACATGCGAATCTTCTTATATTTGATTTCCTCCCATAGTAACAATTTAAAAAAATAAGAGGATTTGTTTTATGATAGATGGATTACCTCAAACTATATACTTTGCAGTTCTGTAGGTATCTCTTTTACCTTGGGAAAATCCGAACCATTCAGCTCGAGTATACAGATGCAAAAGAAAGCCTCCTTCAGGCAGCCAGGAAAGCCCCTATTGCAGCTCTTGGATTTAGAATCCAATGCAATAAATGGGCGATTTTGGTTCGCTTGCTGCTGGGTGAGATTCCAGAGAGGTCAATATTCACTCAAAAAGGAATGGAGAAGGCTCTGAGGCCTTACTTCGAGCTTACGAATGTGAGTCCACCTTCATAATTTTGCTCTTGTGGCATAATCTTAAGATATCACTAAACAACCATTAGCATAAGCTACCTCACCTTTGTGTTACACTTTGCAAATTACTCTCGTTGGCCTATACATTCACTGTTGTTTTCTGCTACCTCAAACTATTAAGAGGATGAATTTCTGGCTAAAAGATTTGTCTCACTATATACTGTTGCCTTTTGGAGACGTATGATGCAAAAAAATTACTGATTCTGATCTGAAAGGTACGGTTAATAATATGTTTCAATTTTTGCAGGCGGTGAGGATTGGGGACTTGGAGCTATTCAGGACAGTCCAAGAGAAGTTCTCAGACACATTTTCTCAAGACCGAACGCACAATCTCATCGTAAGACTCCGCCACAATGTCATCAGGACTGGACTTCGCAACATAAGCATCTCATACTCGAGAATCTCCCTTTCTGATGTCGCCCAAAAACTGAGGCTCAACTCTGAAAACCCTGTGGCTGATGCGGAAAGCATCGTGGCAAAGGCCATACGCGACGGAGCCATTGATGCTACCATCGATCACAAAAACGGGTGCATGGTCTCCAAAGAGACAGGGGACATCTACTCTACGAATGAGCCACAAACAGCGTTTAACTCAAGAATAGCTTTCTGCCTCAACATGCATAACGAGGCTGTCAGGGCTTTGAGGTTTCCTCCTAATACCCACAAGGAGAAAGAGAGCGATGAGAAGAGGAGAGAGAGGAAGCAGCAAGAGGAAGAGTTGGCCAAGCATATGGCTGAAGAAGACGACGATGATTTTTAAAGAAAGTTAATCTCCGGTAGAGTTTGTCTACACTCACTCTGTTTCTTGTTTCTGCTGAAACTCTACTTTTTATTTGACCCTTCATTTTAAGAGGATTTTTTTTATTCTCCGGATAATTTTTTACTGTACCTTTTTATTACTTTGGTTTCAACTTTAGGAAAAGAGATTCATATTATTGGTTTCCGAAGATTTGAATCTTTTCAACTTCGTTTAATGGTGTGTTTGGGAGATTTTTGCAATGAAGAATTGGATACTTTCAATCTTTTAGCTAACTGTATTAGGCGGGTCATTATTAGAACATTGGCATGTGAAATGTTATCATCTCCAGGCTATGCAAATTATAATATAATCAAGGCCGCAATAATCTTTTTACTCTTGGATTTGGATGGTAGAGACTCTAAATATCAGAAGAATGAAGACAAGACATGTGTATGACCGAGCATTAAATAGTTGATACATTAATCTACTCCTGCCAAACTAGGTTTCATTTTCTTAATAAAACAATCTCATGGTATGGTTTAAATTATAGGTGTGATTCATCAATTTCTCAATAATGATGAAAACCAGTAATAAATTCCCGGGCTCCTTGATGGCTACAACTGCCAACAATTTAACCACATATCAATGTCATATTAGGCTTAAAGTTTCTTACACTCTAATCAAGACTAAACAAGGTCCGCTTAACACTGCGAAATTTATGTAGTAGTTTAGTATTGTTGTGAAAACTTCTTAGAAACTTTATTAATCACTGGAATGTATATATAGAGTACATAGGGAATCTAGGTTAAGTACAATGCCCTGATGGGCCTAATGGGCCGGTATAAGAGTCCATATATGATATGTGTTATAACACTCCCCCTTGGACGAGTGAACCGGGTCATCTACTCAATCGGGATCTCGATAATGCGCTGGGGAATGTTGCCTCATTAAAACCTTACCAGGAAAAACCCAGTGGGACAAAACCATGGTGAAGGAAAAAGAGTACAACACGCATTACTCCCCCTGATTGTAGCATCACTGCAGATCTCTAAGTCTATACATTCCTATCTGTTTGACGAGCTTCCGGTGTGTTGAAGTAGGCAATGATTTGGTGAAGAGGTCAGCTGAATTCTCACTGGATCGGACCTGCTGAACGCTGAGAGTGCCGTCCTTCTGCCAGTCTGAGGTTGAGAAGAACTTCGGTAGAATGTGCTTCGTCCGATCTCCTTTGATATATCCTTCCTTGAGCTGAGCTATGCATGCCGCGTTGTCTTCATACATCACCGTGGGCTGTGTGTCTTCGTCCATACCACAATCTCTGCGGATGTGCTGAGTCATGGAGCGCAGCCAGACGCATTCCCTACTAGCCTCATGAATGGCTAGGATTTCAGCATGGTTTGATGAAGTGGCAGTGAGTGTCTGCTTCATTGATCTCCAAGAGATGGCTGTTCCTCCATGCGTAAAAACGTAGTCAGTTTGAGACTTGGCAGTGTGCGGATCTGATAGATATCCTGCATCGGCGAAGCCGACTAACCCATCTTTATTTTGGTTAGTATAGAAGAGTCCTAAGTCTTGAGTACCTCGAAGGTATCTTAGGAGATGTTTTATACCGTTCCAGTGCCTCTGAGTTGGAGATGAACTATATCGAGCGAGGAGGTTCACGGCGAAACATATGTCTGGTCTAGTGTGACTAGCCAGGTACATTAACGCTCCTACAGCACTGAGGTATGGCTTTTCAGGACCAATGATTTCTTCATCATCCTTTTTGGGACCAAGAGGGTCATCACTTAAGCTTCTAACTACCATTGGGCTGGTCAATGGATGAGCTTGGTCCATATTAAATCGCTTGAGTACCTTTTCGATATAAGCCGATTGATGCACAAGGATTCCTCCTTTGATGTACTCAAGTTGTAATCCCAAACAGTATTTTGTTTTGCCTAGGTCTTTCATTTCGAATTCTGCTTTTAAGCAGTCGACTGTTTGGGAGATCTCACCAGATGTTCCGAGGATGTTTAGATCATCCACGTATACTGCTATGATTACAAATCCTTTGTTTGAGTACTTCTTGATGAAGATGCATGGACTGATGGGGTCATTTTTGTAGCCTTCTTTGATGAGGTAATCGCTGAGGCGGTTGTACCACATACGCCCACTTTGTTTCAGTCCATACAAGGATTTGTTCAGCCTGATGCAGTATTGATCTCGAGATGCATTTTTGTCTTTTAGTTCAATGCCATCTGGGAGTCTCATATATATTTCGTTGTCCAGTGGCCCATAGAGATATGCGGTTACAACATCCATTAACCGCAGATCAAGATTTTCTCTTATGGCCAGACTTATGAGGAATCGGAATGTTGTTGCATCCACCACTGGAGAATAAGTCTCCTCATAATCGATTCCGGGTCTCTGTGAGAATCCTTGTGCTACAAGCCGTGCTTTGTATCGAACGACTTCACCGAGTTCGTTCCTTTTGCGCACAAAGACCCATTTGTGGCCCACTGGCTTGATGTGTGATGGGGTCCGGATGATCGGACCGAACACGTTTCTGAGTTTGAGACTCTTTAACTCCACGTTTATGGCTTCTTTCCATTTTAGCCAATCTGTTCGATGTGTACACTGTGTTATTGACGTGGGTTCTAGATCCTCTTGCGTGAGCGCAACATCAAGTGCTACTTTGTATGCAAAGAGTGCATTTAAGCCGACTTCTTTTCGATTCCATTGTATTCCGGACATATTGTAATTGATGGAGATCTCATTGTTATCTTCTGAACCTGGAGATTCGGCGTCCCGAACTTCCATTGAGGGTTCATTAGATTGAGTCTCAGCCGCGGCTATGTCTGATATTGCAGGAATCCCAGTTTCGGTTATTGCACCTTCCTTTGATTTCCGGGGATTCTTATCTTTGGAACCGAGAGGTCTGCCCCGTTTGAGACGTGGTGCAGACTCTGTAGCAACTTGGGTCTGTCCCGTTGGGACAGCTATTCGTACTGGTGCATTACAAGCTGGGATGTACGATTTGGTTACTTTGGTCGGGTCAGCAAAGGAATCTGGCAATTGATTAGCTAGCTTTTGATAATGAATAATCTTTTGGATCTCTGAATCACATTCTAGAGTCCGAGGATCTTGCCAATTTAATGATGTTTGATTCCATGAAAGTTCTTTGACCAGCTTGTTTGTCTCACCACCTAAAGAGGGATATACCGATTCATCGAATTGGCAATCCGCATATCTGGCCTTGAAGAGATCTCCAGTGGTTGGCTCGAGATATCTTATGATGGTGGAAGAGTCAAAACCAACATATATTCCCATCCTTCTTTGAGGTCCCATTTTGGTTCGATGTGGTGGAGCAATGGGTACATATACTGAACACCCAAATGTTTTGAGATGTGAGATGTCTGGCTCATGACCCGAGAGTAGTTGGGATGGGGAATATTTGTGTTCACTAGATGGCCGGATGCGTATGAGTTCAGCAGCATGTAATACTGCATGTCCCCATGCTGAGGCCGGGAGCTTTGATCTCATGAGTAATGGTCGGGCTATCCATTGAATGCGTTTAATGAATGATTCAGCCAATCCATTTTGAGTATGGACATGTGCTACAGGATGTTCCACGGTTATCCCCATGGCCATACAGTAGTCATTAAACGCTTGTGAGGTAAATTCACCAGCATTGTCAAGGCGGATAGTCTTTAGTGGGAAGTCAGGGAAATGGGCCCGCAATTTTATGATTTGGGCCAAGAACCTAGCGAAGGCTTGGTTCCGAGAGGACAAGAGACAAACATATGACCAACGGGTCGATGCGTCTATAAGGACCATGAAGTACCGGAATGGTCCGGAAGATGGATGTATAGGTCCACAGATATCGCCCTGGATTCTTTCTAGGAAATGAAGTGTTTGTTTAGAGATTTTAACTGGTGAAGGCCGAGTGATCAATTTGCCTTGAGAACAAGCTGTGCACATGAGGTGTTGAGGATAAGCTCGGTTTTCTTTGAGGGTATGCCCTTGAGAGTTTTGAATTAGTTTACGCATCATATTTGCACCGGGATGACCGAGCCGGTCGTGCCAAATAGTATAATCAGTAAACCGGGCTTTGAGAGTGGTATTAGCTTCAATCATACTGACTTTAGCATGGTAAAGTCCAGTAGAGAGCGCGGGTATGGTTTCGAGGATTTGTTTATGGCCGTCTACGGTTTTAGTGACTAGGAGGGATTCTTTGTTCCCTTGACCTTGGGTTTCTATGTGGAAACCATTCTGTCTTATATCCTTGAAGCTCAGAAGATTTCTCTTCGAACTAGGAGAATATAGAGCATCTGGTATTTCAAGTTGTGTGCCATTTGATAGCAACACATAGGCATGGCCATACCTTCGATAAGGTTTGAGGGACCCACGATGGTGCTAATATTTGCGGTTTGATAGGTTAGGTTTATGAAGTAACTTTTGTTTCTTAAGATAGTGTGGCTGGATCCACTATCTACGACTATGGTTTCCATTTGCTGGTGTGCTTTATTATGAATAGAAGATAGAATTCAGTATTGAGGAATTCAGAAAATGTGATAAATCATAAAGTAAAGTAGTGTCTGAGAATAAAGGCAAATGGAAAAAAAAAAAAATGAAACAAATCCCAAAATGAAAAAAAAATAAAGAACAAAATCAAATTGTATCAGAGTTTCAGATGATTGAATTAATCGAGGAGATCAGCTGTTTCATAGTCCATGGGGTCGGTCTGCTCGTTTGTGGTGTTCTCATCATCAAGGAGGTCGTCACCTTCCAGGTTAGCAGCATCGACTGGCTGAGTCATGTTGGCTTCAGCAGGAGCTTTTCCGTACTTCTGGTATAGATCGCAGTGGATCTTGGGGGTGCGACATTGCTTTGTTGGGTGGTTGAACATCCCACATCTGGTACAAGCAGAGTGATCGGGGTTGGTGTGGCGGGTCGGCTTGGTGATGCCTCGACCACGACCAGGACCATAACTGAGGTTAGGTCGGTTGCCACGACCATGTCCGCGTCCACGACTTCCACGTCCATGTCCTCGGCCATTACCACGTCCATTACCACGTCCACGGCGGTGATCTGAGGATCTATCGGGTTGAACATGGTAGGACTCTTGACGAGAAGCTGGGACAGGAGCCGATCCCGGGGGCCTCATAGCGCTGTTCCTCATAAGCAGCTGGTTATTCTTCTCAGCGAGGAGAAGACAGGACAACAAGTCTTCGTACAATGTGTGTTTCATTGCACGGTATTGTTGTTGGAGCACAACATTCTCTGTGCTGAATGTGGATAATGTTTTCTCGAGGAGATCATTATCTGTCACATCCTCGCCACAGAGTTTCCGGATGGCAACAATACGAAAGAGTTCGTTGTTGTAATCATCTACGGATTTGTAGTCCTGGAACCGAAGGTTCTTCCAGTCGAAATCTGCCTGAGGCAACTGGACCATTTTCTGATGGTCATATCGCTTTTTCAGCGCTTGCCACAATTCAAGTGGATTCTCAAGAGTGAGATATTGCTGCTTAAGGCTCGGGGCCAGATGATGGCGTATGTGACATATCGCCTGAGACTGTCCCTTACGGGATGCGGTGTTACCGTCGGTAATACACGCATCGAGTTCTTTCGATGCAAGGAACAAGCGCATGTCTAGGGCCCACTCGAGGTAGTTATCCCCGGAGACGTGAAGGGCCTCGAATTCACATTTCTGAATGTTTGACATCTGAAACATGAGATTGATTTTGTTAGGGATTGTTTTGAGAAAATTTTGAATGCTGATGATGAAACTTTCTATTTTGAGAATATTTCTATTTTAGGAAAGTTTCTAAATTTGGAAAGTTTCTAATTTGGGTAATTTTCTAAATGAGGAAAGTTTCTATGTCGGGAAAATTTCTATATGAGGAAAGTTTTTATATGAGGAAACTTTCGATTAGAGGGAACTTTCTCGGAAATAGTAAATTTTAAAGGGTATGGTTTTAGTTACCCCGAACATGATGTCGGTTTAATAGCTGTGATTTAATCGGTTAAAGCCGAATATAATTTCGGTTAATGAGAACCAGGTTTAGCCGGTTTTAGGCGGTTTAGGAGGAACCCTAGGGGAGCCGAATATGATTAGGGTTTTATCTAGGGTTTTAACGGTTTGGAAAACATATTTTGGATGTGATTTCGAGATCTATAGGATCTGTGGTCGATGGTTTTAATAATTTCACAAGGACATTAAAGAAATCACGTGAAAAGGACTAGGGTTTAAGCATTATGACTTACGATTTTACGATTTTGAAGATTACAAAATCGTGAATCAAGCTTAGGATTTAGGGTTGATTTTCTTAGTTTATTCAATCAAGTGTTTCAAGCAAGAGAATCAACAATCAAATAAGCTGCAACAAGCTTATTAAACATGAAGAAAATCGAATAGGTTTATGCCATAAACATGGCCAAAAACGGTTGTTAGGTTTTTGTAGATTAGGGTTTTATAAAACGAGTTTAAAACCTTTGAACATGCATAAACTTGTAATTTAAACAATCAATCAACAAGTTATCAATCAATCATCAGAGTATCAAACACTTTCAATCAATTAGAGATCGATTTTTTTTTTTTGTTTTTATAGGGTTTTGAAGTGTTTAAACAACAGGTTTTATGGCTCTCAGTTTTAGAAGATACCTTTTCCACCTTTGGATTTCTGACAGGCTAATGAAACTGGGAGCTAATAGACCTCAGTTAGCCGTTACAAATTCCAAGGATTGATCACCAAAACTGGAGAAGCTGCTGGTTGAAGAAGGAAAAACTCGGATCTGGTTTTTTTTTTTGGGTTGATCGTCGTGTACTGTAAGTGTGCGTGAGGGCGCGTCCGACGTTGGATCGACAAACGGTTTTCACCAGTAGATTCGTCTCGTCGAGGGCTTCGATTTGATATGTAGATCGTCTTCTGGTTCCTCACGGTTTGGAAGATATGCGTCTTTTAAGTTTCGACTTGCTTTTAGGGTTTTGGTGGTGGCCGGATTTATTAGGGTTTTTCGCTCAGAGAGTCTTATCGTGCTGATAACGTGTTGTGAAAACTTCTTAGAAACTTTATTAATCACTGGAATGTATATATAGAGTACATAGGGAATCTAGGTTAAATACAATGCCCTGATGGGCCTAATGGACCGGTATAAGAGTCCATATATGATATGTGTTATAACAAGTATGTATATTTGGATTGAAGTTTTTTTTTGGTAAGAAGTGGGAGGTTGTGTAAAGCGACAAACGACGTCGTGACGGTGATCTTCCTCAATGGAAATCAAGTTTTTGCGGGACGATTAACCCAAAATAATAACAATTTAAAAAATAATAGATCGATTTGGCATGTTGCTAATAATGTCGGAGAAGAGAGCATGTGAACTAGTGACGGATGAACCTGCACAGACCAACCTGCACATGATTGTATTTTGCATATCACAAACAAAAAAACTCCCTTTTGTTTTTCTCTCTTCTTTTTTTCGTTATTCATTTACGTTAAATATCCACCGCACTGCACATTATAGACAACAAACCATTTACGCCTGATTATTCTCTTTGCTATGATCATGTTATTAAGATATATTTATGATCGTTTGAAATAGGAGTTGGAGCTCTTAATCTGGTTTGAGTCTTCTGTTAGAACTAGTAACTTTTGTTTTGGTGACCAGAGTGACTAATAATTTGCAATCTTACAATAAAGCAAACATGTGTATCAAAAGTCCTGCTTCCACCAATAAAACAAAGCTAATAGATTATAAACATTTGGCTATGACTGAAAACTTCAAATTATCATGTGGTTCAAGCCTATTTTCTGAACTCCAAAAATTTGTACTAATATATGTATTAAAGGACGATATAGAGTTCAGCCAATATTACTGAAACTTACATCTGAATTTTGTTTGAACTTTTTAGGGCGAATATAAACCTATCTGCACATTACAAACAGAGTTTGCAGATCTACTGTCTTTTTGGAGTTATACTGTTAAAAAGAAATATAAAGAAATAAAGATACACACAGGCTAGATAAAGATAAGACCACATGTAAGGTTTTGTTGCTACTACATAGTTTACACACACTTCCCACCTTTATTTAAACAACTCTCTCTCCTTCACTCGATCATCATCAGCATCATCATCATCATAATCTCTTTCTTCTTGTACGACTTATAAGCATGGCAAAGTCTCTAGCTGGATTGGCGGTTTTGGCCGCTCTTTTTATGGCGGTTGATGCGTTTAGGCCTTCTGGTTTAACCAATGGTCACGCCACATTCTATGGAGGAAGTGACGCTTCTGGAACAATGGGTAAATTAAACATTTTTAGTTTCATATGAAATAATATGTACAGTATAACCATTTGGTTTTCTTCACTTTCAAATCTTATCCATTGAAGTAGAGTCAAACTATTGTTCCGGTCATCGTATTTTCAGACTTTTTAAACAAAAAGATATTCTAAAATCCCAAAACAGAGACAAGACTTTGACTCTAAACAGATTTTCTTTTCTTTTTGCTGAAATAAAAAAATGAAACTACGAAACTGATTGTTTTTTGTTTTTGCAGGGGGAGCTTGTGGGTACGGAGATCTCTACTCGGCCGGGTACGGGACAATGACGGCGGCGTTAAGCACGGCCTTGTTCAACGACGGAGCTTCTTGCGGCGAGTGCTACAGGATAACGTGCGATTACGCGGCGGACTCACGGTGGTGCAAGAGAGGAGCTTCGGTGGTTATCACTGCCACCAATTTCTGCCCACCAAACTTCGCTCTACCCAACAACGACGGTGGTTGGTGCAATCCGCCGCTCAAACATTTCGATATGGCTCAACCCGCTTGGGAAAAGATCGGAATTTACAGAGGCGGTATCGTTCCCGTCGTTTTCCAAAGGTTAGATTTTTCAAAACACTAAGGGTGTTATTCAATCATGGTTTTAAATAGAATTTAAATCCAACCATAATCCATTATTATTTGATTCTAAATAATATTTTAAAATCAAGTGTTATTGGTTTTTTGATTGTAAATCTGTTTTAAAGTTTGGTGTTATTCAATAAAGATTTTAGTGTTATTCAAAACTAAATAATTTTAAAAATTTTTATACATTAAGTCATTTCAAATCAATTATAATAGAGTTTTTATGAGTAAATTATTAGAATCAAAATCTAGTGTATATTGCATAGATTTTAGAATCTAAACAAATGAATTCATCAAATTGATATCAATTTTTAAATTTAGATGATTATAAAACATAGAAAATTTATTTTAAACTCATGATTGAATAACATCCCCTAAGGTAAAACAAGTCTGATAAAAAAATGACAAATGAACCCATTAACTTTTCATCTGATCTTTCTAGCCCTTAATTATTCTTCTAAAATTAAACCCTCAATTTTGTTCGGTGAATAGAATAACACTTTCAAAAATTTAATATCCTCCTAAAATGAGACAGATGATAGTTTAGGGGTATTTTTAAAAATTTTTGAAAAATTTCTAGAATGAAAAAGTCTCTGCTTTTTTTTTTTTGGCTTGGTGTGTGGGAAAAACAGAGTAAGCTGTTACAAGAAAGGAGGAGTGAGATTCAGGATAAACGGAAGGGATTACTTCGAGCTAGTAAACATATCGAACGTAGGAGGAGCAGGTTCGATCAGATCTGTGTCCATTAAAGGATCAAAGACAGGTTGGTTAGCCATGTCTCGCAACTGGGGAGCTAATTGGCAATCAAACGCTTATCTCGATGGCCAATCTCTCTCTTTCTCCATTACCACAACCGATGGTGCTACAAGAGTCTTCCTCAATGTTGTTCCTTCTTCTTGGTCCTTTGGACAGACTTATTCTTCCAAGATTCAGTTTTAAGGTTTTTCCTTCTTTTTTTTTTCCGTGTCTGAAAAATTATTGGCAGTGGTCGCGCTTTGAGTCTGTTTCTTTTCTCCCGGAGCGACCCGCCGGCTTTGTTTTTCTTTTTGTTTTTTTTTTTCTTCTTTCTGGTTTGATGGGTCTGTTAAAGGAGAAGACCCGATTTGATTTGAGGAAATGATTATACAATACATATATGTAATGTGAATTTGAGCGACTCAAACTCCAAAAGATTCTGTAGCAAAACGAGTTTACCAGGAACAATTCTAACTAAGAGTTTGAAGAAGTACTTAGTAAATTAATGGATTACCATTTGGTTATTCGGTTCGTGATAGAATTGAAATCAGTTTCTTTGTGAGCATTTTGGTTTTGGTTCAACTTCAAATTAGTAGTAAGTAATAGATGGTTTAGTAAAACCCTTAGCTATATAAATAAAAGAGAATTGCGTGTGATCATCGTTTTATAATCGTCTGAAACGCCGATTTGCATATGATCCCGATCTCACGGCTGAGAAAAAAATGGGAATCACGTCGTCTTCATCCACCGAGTCCAGTACCGGAAACAACCAAGTCCCGCCGGAGAAACTGGTGGGAGATCCGATGGCTGACTATCCAGAACCGTTGAAAGCTGCTGTATATAAGTACGAGAGGGATCTCCTCGCCTTGTTCCCGTCGAAACTGGGAGAGTCGGCAACTGAGGCAGAGAGGAAAAAGGATTCTGAAGCGCAGTTTTTCGAGTACATGAGAGGAGGTGCTTGTAAAGACGAATTTAACGCTCACGAAGATTGCGTGGTGGAATCTGGACACCGTAACAAAAAGTGTCATGAAATCTATGCGAAGATGAACAATTGTATGCGTACTCATCATCATTACTATCAACCTTTTCGCAGGAGAGGTCGTGAAGAATTTGCCAGCCTTGGTGGCTGCCAGGAATCTCAAGTGAGAGAGGCAAAAGTTATGGTTGCTCTGTCTTTTCTATCTCCAATAAAGGTCACTACTTAGTTTTTTTTCAGTGAATAAATGTGTCTTCTTCCTGGTTTGCCTTTAGCTATTTCCTCTCCTTGAATGTGATTTGTTGCTTCTGAAACATATATATGCTTTTATTGCATCTCCCTTATCTAATATTGGGTTTGGATACACATTGTTATTCAACATTCTTAGAACAATATCCCCAAATTGATGAATCTGATTTCAGGCCAACCAGAGAAGAATACATAAAAAAGAACAGAATCAAATAGTTTGCTTCCATGGCCTCAGTTTCACTTGAATCATAAACAAAAACATTGAAAGACATTTTACAGTTTTATTATTTTTATGAAAAGTAATATAAACCCTACAAAAGTATTTATTTTGATGAACCAAAAGAATCAAGAACTTGGTCCTGTGATTTGCGCTACCACTAGTCTTCTTGATCTGTTTATAGTGTGGAAACAGAGGAAGAGATGTTCTTCAAGCTCTTGCAATTGCTGTGAGAATCTTTCTTCATGTCCATTAAGCTCTCTCAATCCTTCCTTTAACACTTCTAGCTTCCCACTCTTTGCGCACATCGCAGCTACGGTTTTTCTATGCTCTATCTCATCGCATAATCTCCCGGCAAGTCTACTCAGCGTATCCAAATCATTTATCAAAATGAACATTCCTTTAGCTGCAATGTCCATTTGTGTCCCAAGCTTCTCTAGCGTCGTATGGGTCTTGCTCCTATTCTTCATGTTTCTTTTCACTTTCTTCTTCCTCCAAAGACCCAAAGAGCATAAACCGAGCAAAGCAGGAGCTGCTAAAACGCCGAGTATGCTGTGTAATGCTATGATCAGCAATGTAATAACAATCGCGCTATGAGAAATCACTAGACTATAACCTCCTAGCTTCTTGCAACATCTAATGAACCTGACTTTTCTTCTGATTTTTCTCTTTTTCGATGTCAATCTGGCGAGCAATTCCGAGTTTGCATCATGAACTTTGCGGAACTGAGATTCGTTGATGATACAACACAAAGGGTTTTTCAGCAAGGCGAATCTTGAAAGCTCTTGAAATATCAAAGCGCAGAGCTTTTCAGGGGAACATTCAGCGGTTTTAGCACCGTTACAAACCCTTTTCCCAATCTTGATAACCCTTTTGATTTTGTTGTGATTGATTTTGATTTGTTGGATGCATTGAAGAAGAGACTCACACACATCGCAAGCTTCGGAGCTAAAGTCGAAGAATTTAACGAGGAGATTGTGGAAACTCGAGTCTTGCATCAGAGCATCGAGAGTTTCTTGTGGAGGGTCGAGCAAGTAATCGGTGAAGTGTGAATGGAAGCTAAGATCTGAGGATGAAGGAGAAGTCGTCGAAGAAGAAGAAGAAGAAGGAGAAGAGAGTTTGCTACAAAATGTTATGCCTAATTGATCTTCTGCTTTAGTCCGAATCTCTAAGTAGGAGTTCGTCCTGAAAGCTTCCTTGTACTCCTCGTTAACACTTAGCTTGGACGTCAAGCTATCCTTCTCGGAATTTCCTGCGCCGTTGACAAAAAACAGGTTAGATTACTCGATAAGTTTTTTATTTCTCTAAAAATGAAGAAAAACCATCTCTGGTTGTAGAATAAATTAGCGGAAGTTAAAACATTTCAGCATTCTCTTAATAAAAATTTCAAGAACTGATTAAGAGAAGAAGAAGATAAACAAATCATTAGAATTTTCTTGAGCAAAAGTAGAGAACCAAAAAAAAAAGTTTCACCTTGTCTTGCAGAGGAAGACTTTAATCTAGAACCAAGAAAATTCTTCATTTTCATCATCGATCTTCGATGGAGCTCAAAAGCAGAGGCGATTTAAGTGAATAATAGACAAGCTTCTGGTTTCTTATATACATACGTCTAACTTATGTATGGCGGTTTGTGATTAATTATGTGATTAAATTATAAATATGTAAACGTATATATAAGAATGATTGGTTGGGCAAAGAGAGAGAGAGATGAAACAAGGGAGAAGAAAGAGAAGATTGAGAAGCGACAGCTAGAGAGATGGTGTACGTTAGCATCGCTAAATAGATTTCGCTTTTGAGCTTTGTTCGATATCTTTCGGCGCAAGTTAGAGGGCAAGACACGTCGCTTTTGGACACGTGTTGTGCTCTTGGGGTGGAAGATGACTTGTTAGTTTGGAGAAGAAGTTTCCTTTTACGGTTTTACCCGCGTTGTTTTTCCCTTTTTCTCTATGGATAAATAGTGAAATTCGCCTGGGAAATTAAATTAATTCAGAAAACATAATTCGTGTTGAGAAATTAGTATGGAGTTCCTCGTACGTTTTCCCAAAACGAGTAGCCGCCACGTACACCTCTCTCATAGTCTCATTTCGGATAGTATTATCTGTTTTAGGGCTGGACACAAATATTTGGTACTCGTCCCATACTCATTACTTAACCAGTACTTGTTCCATAAAACCAAGTACTTATTTTAATCAAGTCGAGTATCAAATATCTTAAGAAGATTACTTGCAAGTATAAGGCAAGTATCAAATATTAAAAAAAAAGTTACTACTTGGTTTTATTGACCCGTTACTCGTTTCAAATCTCTGATTTTTTTTTTAATTTTGTTCCACATCGATTACAACATAAAAAAGGAAAGAAAAGTCTGCTTATCAAAAGATAAATAAGTTGCCAGACTTCAATATCTAAAACTTTCCAAAAACCTAAAAGTCAAAATATTAAATATTATCATAGGTTTTAATTAAATATGGCCCAAAATTTTAGTTTTTTTAGTATTCTATTTGTATTTTTACAAGTAACGAGACAAGCCAAGTAACTTGCAAGTAATGAAAAATTTGGCAAGTACTTGAAATTGCAAGTACTTGATATTAACAAGTTAAGTACAAGTACAAATATCTTGATACTTGAACGAGGCAAATCAAGTATCAAGTATACCAAAAATGACAAGTACTCGTCCCGTGCCCAGACCTAATCTGTTTTAGAGAATTCTTAAAACTGGTTTATATATTTTTGTTAATCTTTTGAAAGTTTTTTAAACGAAATTATATTTTTTTACAATTGGGTCAATGTCCCAAGACTCCCAACGCTCGAGCAATACGAAGACGTCGAAGAGTACCCTCTTCTTTCAACTTCATGTAATTGAAATATTTGAATATGATATGAAAATAACTAATTATGGACTTGTTTGACATATTCTTGTTTGACATATTCTTTCTACTTTTCTAGCGTTTAGTAATGGAAGTACTACGTCAAGGTTAATACATTTAATATCATATGAGTTAACAATATTCCGATGTCGTCCAGCGGTTAGGATATCTGGCTTTCACCCAGGAGACCCGGGTTCGATCCCGGCATCGGAGTTTTTTTTTGTTTTTAAATTTTGATGAAACTTATTTGGGCTTCTAGAGACTTTCATGGGCTTTCCTTTCACTAGGCCTGAACCGGAACTAGCCGAATTCCAATTTCTCCTCCTTTTTT
The DNA here is from genome assembly GCF_000478725.1 of Eutrema salsugineum. NCBI lineage: Eukaryota > Viridiplantae > Streptophyta > Magnoliopsida > Brassicales > Brassicaceae > Eutrema > Eutrema salsugineum. Next base: position 8,549,908 of record NW_006256612.1, read on the forward strand.
TTGCCCTCCTCTTAAATTAGAAAATATAAATCATCAAGATCATGCGATGGCATGCATATTGATGATAAATACATACTTTCCCAAAGTAGCACGAGCACGAGTGCACTCCACTGTGAACCACTAAAAAGGTCGGCGATAAAATCTTTTTTTTTTTTTTAAGATCATACTTCTGGAAGTTGCTGTATATAAAATTTTGTATGATCTCGACTACACATTACTTTTTAAGTACAAGCCTACAAGCTAATGCACTGAGGCCTGCACCACACTCTTCTTTTATTGGCTACTCAACCAATCTTTTGCGAGTTTTATTGATGGGAAGATCAAAGTTTGCTTTTGATTAAACATTTTCAAGGTGACATATAAGAAAAATCAATTTGGTTTTGCTGATTTAAAGTCATATTGACATTACCATTATGTGAACACATATGTATAACTTCATGCTTTGAAATTAATAAAGAAACTTTCAGATTCTTTTATCATGTTTCAAGAATCGTCCGATTCTCAGCACCTAAAAACCCAAAGGTTGTAATCTTATCTAGAGTTTTATTTGGAATTACGTAAAATATAAATATGGGATGAAGTAATCATATTGTTCAAAGTCTTTTGGAACCTCGGAAATAAAAAAAAATAAAAAAAAAATAAAGAAAAATAAACCATGTTGAAGTGATGTAATGACTCGAACAGAAGATAGTGGTCCGATCACTAGCCTGTTATATCTCTCTACTTTTTGCCCAATTCAGACACCCACCAATTCCTCAAAGTGGGATAAGGAATTCAAGCATTAAAGACGCGTGATTCTTTTGATCTATCTCTAGTTTCCAACGATCTCTCAATCATTATAAATACCCTTTTCTTGTGAATAGGTCCTTAAGTGACTAGGAAACTACAAAGAGTCATGAAAGGCCTTACCTTCTTCTTCACACCCTTCTCCTTAATGTTTCTCTATCTTTTATGCATCTCGTTAACGACAGAAACCGAAGCAGGGGTTTACATCGTGTACATGGGATCAGCTTCTTCTGCCGCAAACGCTTATAGAGCTCAGATACTCATAAACACCATGTTTAAGAGGTTATATACAACTACTGAAAATACATGTTTTTGTTATTTACATAAGAGTTTTGTTATGTAGATTCTGAGACCTTGTATGGTTTATTGATGTAGGAGAGGAAATGATATCGTCCATACATATAAACACGGCTTCACTGGTTTCGCAGCTCGTTTGACAGCGGAAGAGGCCACAGTCATAGCCAAGAAACCTGGAGTGGTTTCGGTTTTTCCTGACCCAAACTACCAGCTTCATACAACTCATTCATGGGACTTTCTCAAGTACCAAGAAGCAGTAAAGATCGATTCGGGTCCACCTTCATCAGCAGCTTCAGGTGGATCATATGATAGCATTATCGGCATTCTAGACACAGGTATATTATATATATAACCTTTCTTTTCCCCTGTTTGTGTGTTCACAAACAAAAATACAAAATGAGTTTGATACAATGAAAGAAAACAAACAAACAAACAGGGATATGGCCAGAAGCAGAGAGCTTCAATGACAAAGACATGGGTCCAATTCCGTCTCGGTGGAAAGGTACATGCATGGAAGCAAAGGACTTCAACTCTTCTAACTGTAACAGGTTACAATTGTTCACAACCTCCAATAAAACAATTGGCTGAATATTATTACCAACTTCTTTTTTTTTGAAGAGTACTAAACATTCCTGTTTCTTGATGCAGAAAGATAATTGGAGCAAGATTCTACAAAAATCCTGATGATGATTCAGAATACTTTACCACAAGGGATGTGATCGGTCACGGCTCTCATGTGTCCTCCACTGCAGCTGGATCAGCCGTGGAGAACGCTTCCTACTACGGTGTAGCTTCAGGGACAGCAAAAGGAGGTTCATCAAACGCTAGGATCGCTATGTACAAAGTATGCAACCCGGGAGGATGCACTGGATCCTCTATCTTAGCTGCTTTCGACGATGCAATCGCTGACGGAGTTGATGTATTATCTCTGTCTCTTGGAGCTCCATCATACGCTCGCATAGAGTTGAACACTGATCCTATCGCCATTGGAGCCTTTCATGCGATGGAGCAAGGGATTGTGGTGGTCTGCTCTGCAGGTAATGATGGGCCTGATGTAGGTACAGTTACCAATACTGCACCTTGGATAATGACTGTTGCAGCTAACACAATTGACAGAGACTTAGAGTCTGATGTTGTGCTCGGTGGCAACAAAGTGATTAAGGTAAATGATTACATATAAGACACATCAACACTAAAAATGTTCAGGTTTGCTGATAAGAAGAATCTTAATTGATTTTCAGGGCGAAGGTATACACTTTGGAAATGCTAGTAAATCTCCTGTCTATCCCCTGATTCATGCCAAGTCTGCCAAAAACGCTGATGCTTCAGAAAGAGCAGCCAGGTGAAAAAAAAACAAAACATTGGTGGATTCATATACATACGTTAAGGATAAAGAGGATGACCTTTTTTTCGTTTTGATTAAATACTTGGTTTTCAGGACATGTGAATCTGGTTCTCTAGATCAGGACAAGGTTAAAGGGAAGATTGTGTTATGCGAGAATGTGGATGGATCATATTATGCATCAAACGCTAAGGAGGAGGTGAAGAGCAAGGGAGGTATCGGTTGCATCTTTGTAGATGATATATCAAGAGCTGTTGCTAGCGTTTATGGCGCTTTTCCTACGACCGTAATTGACTCAAAGGAAGCAGCTGAGATCTTCTCCTATCTCAACTCCACAAAGTAGTTAAACTTTGCAATCTCTAAAGTTCTATCAACTGTAATAAGTCAGCAAAGATCTAATGAATGGAAACCTTTCATTGCAGAGATCCTGTTGCAACAATTCTTCCCACTGTTACAGTTGAGAAGTTCACACCCGCGCCTTCTGTTGCATATTTCTCTTCCAGAGGTCCTTCAAGCCTCACAAGAAGCATTCTCAAGGTAAAGTCTCCAAAAAAAACTTGTGATCTTCTTTAGCTTTTTTAAGGGTATCAATGAATTATAGCATGTATTTACTTACTCTATATTTACAGCCTGACATAACAGCACCAGGAGTCGCCATACTCGCTGCTTGGACTGGAAAGGACTCAAGTATTTCACTAGAAGGCAAGCCGCCTTCTCAGTTTAACGTCATATCAGGAACTTCCATGGCGGCTCCTCACGTTACAGCTGTTGCATCTCTGATCAAATCACAGCATCCCACATGGGGTCCATCTGCTATCAGATCAGCTATTATGACCACAGGTTAGAACCCTTGCATTTGTGATTATGGCATGCAAAAATAGCATCTTGTTTTTAACAGTGATTCTTTCACTTTGTCCCACTGGGCAGCGACTCAAACGAACAACGACAAAGGTCTTATAACAACAGAAACTGGCGCAGCAGCCACACCTTATGACGCTGGAGCAGGAGAGCTAAGCACAACAGCATCAATGCAACCAGGACTTGTCTACGAGACTACTGCTACTGACTACTTGACCTTCCTCTGTTACTATGGATACAACATAACCACAATCAAGACTATATCAAAAGCGGTTCCAGAGAATTTCACTTGCCCTGCAGATTCCAAACTAGACTTGATCTCAACCATCAATTACCCGTCAATTTCAATCTCTGGATTCAAGGGAAATGAGAACAAGACAGTGAGTAGGACAGTGACCAATGTTGGTGGAGACGGCGTGGCTGTTTACACAGTCAGCGTGGAAACACCACCAGGGTTTAATATTATAGTGACCCCAGAAAAACTCCAATTTACAAAAGATGGTGAGAAGTTGACATACCAGGTGATAGTCTCTTCTGCTGCTTCACTTAAGCAAGATGTTTTTGGAGCTCTTACTTGGTCTAATGCCAAATACAAGGTGAGAAGCCCAATTGTAATTAGTAGCGAGAGTAGCAGCAAAAACTGAGTAATGGTATGAGACTTCAATATGATGAATGTGGAATAATAAAACTTAATTTAGGGGAAAATAAACTCATGTAGATCAAACTATAAAGCAGGCAGCAGTGCCAAACAGGTTTCTATAAAATCAGAAGGCAGAGACCGTCACGTTTTTGTGACATTATATAACAATATTAATTATTTTTGTGTTATCTACAGCATATAAAGCAGAAGATCAACAATTTTGTCATCAAATTCCTTTAGTCCTACCAATTTTCGAGTGTTAAGTTGCAATTATCACACCCTTGTTAATAACCATGCAGAAAATATCTCCTTAAAGTCAGGCAATCTTTTTTTCACACAAAGGGAGTGTGTCTAGTGAAGTACTTGCACTTCTCCCATTAAAAGAGCCAGGGCTTAAACATCAATGTAACATTCTGATGAAATTATATGTTTGTGAGGCAAGAGTTAAAGGAAAACTGGAAGCATTCTTGTCTAGTTTCTTGAAGTTCAGTGATGACGAAATGCCCCATTGTCAACTTCATCTTCTTTTTGTTTCTTTTTCTGTCTGTGATCCAAAACTGTGAGTCTGAAACAAGAAATTCAGGAGATTATATAATATACATGGGAGCAGCATCCTCGGATGGCTCAACAGGCAATGACCATGTTGAGCTTCTGAGCTCATTGTTTAAGCGGTGATAACCAAAATCCAAAGCTCTTTGATTTTCTAACCATGATTCATGTTATGCAAATAATTAGACGACAGTATCTTACTTGCATCAGGAGCGGCAAATCACCAACGCACAGATACAAGCATGGGTTCTCTGGATTCGCAGCCCATTTATCAGAAGAGGAAGCACGCATCATGGCCAATCAACCAGGAGTGGTGTCTGTCTTTCCTGATCAGATATTACCGCTGCACACAACTCGTTCATGGGATTTCTTGGTGCAAGAAAGTTATCAAAGAGAGACTTACTTCACTGATATGAACTCTCAACCAGAATTAGATGTGGCAGTAGGAGACACCATTATCGGCTTCATTGATTCAGGTGAACGTATTGGAGCAGTGAAGTATATACATGCATGCATTTTCTGTCTACTTCCAGTAAATCAGATTTCAATGCAGAGCATTTTCTGATGGTGAAAACAGGAATCTGGCCCGAGTCGCAGAGCTTTGAGGACAGGCACATGCGTCCAGTCCCAGCGAAATGGAAGGGCACTTGCATGAGAGGGAAGAAGACACAACCTGATTCTTTCCGTTGCAATAAGTAAGCAGAGCCTAAAGGAAAACTAGACCAAAAACATGTTTGAATCCACCACATTGTACATAACGTTTTAGAGTTGCATAACCAGGAAATTAATAGGAGCAAGGTACTACAATTCGTCATTCCTCATAGACCCGGATTATGAGACACCACGAGACTTTTTGGGGCACGGGACACACGTGGCGTCAATAGCAGCAGGGAGAATAATCTCTGATGCATCCTACTATGGCCTGGCAGGAGGAATCATGAGAGGAGGATCACCAAGTTCAAGAATAGCAATGTACAGAGCGTGCTCACTCCTAGGCTGCCGTGGCTCTAGCATACTAGCTGCATTTGATGATGCGATCGCCGATGGAGTTGATGTCATATCGATATCGATGGGAGTATGGCCAGACAATCTACTTGAAAATCCGCTTTCCATCGGTTCATTTCATGCCGTGGAAAGAGGGATCACTGTTGTTTGCTCTGCAGGAAATGATGGCCCTTCGAGTCAGTCAGTGGTTAATGCTGCTCCTTGGATGATCACTGTTGCTGCCAGCACTATTGACCGTGGCTTTGAGTCCAACATTCTCCTCGGAGGAAATAAAAGCAGATTGGTCGAGGTACTAGGAAGAAAATCAGGAAAACCGACCATTCTATTTATACAGAAGCTAAAATCTTTCATTTATACTGCAGGGGGTTGGTATAAATATAGCCAACATTGGTAAATCTCAAGCTAACCAGCTTATACATGCACGATCAGCCAAGAAGATTGATGCTAATGAGGAAGCAGCTAGGTAACAGTTGTTGTCTGTTAACATTTTACAGTAACTTTGCTTTGGTGCTAACAAGACAAACATCAAATATGCAAACCCTTCAGAAACTGTGCGCCTGACACAATGAACAAAACCATCGTTGAGGGAAAGATTGTTGTGTGCGACAATGATGTTGGTAACCAGGTGATCCAATGGAAAAGCGAAGAGGTTAAGAGACTTGGAGGTACCGGTATGATAATCATAGACGACAAGTCACTGGATCTGTCTTACATTGATCCCTCGTTTCTAGTGACAATAGTAAAACCAGTGGACGGGCTACGAATCATGTCCTACATTAATTCAACAAGGTAAACAATAAGATTTCTCATTTCATAAAGATATTTTGCACTCAAAACAGAAAACTAATATATCAAAATCCACTTTGTAGAGAACCAATTGCAACGATCATGCCTACAAGATCACGAACAGGACATATGTTAGCACCGTCCATACCATCCTTCTCATCAAGAGGTCCTTACTTGCTTACCAGAAGCCTCCTCAAGGTATATAAAAAAAAGCACTCGGTGTCACTATAAACATGCTCATTTTGATGAATTAAACTCCATGAGAGACCTGTTACAGCCTGATATTGCAGCTCCCGGGGTCAACATACTGGGATCCTGGCCAATTGGTGACATAAATGCAGCACCAGAAGGCAAGCCACCTCCACTAGTCAACATCGAATCAGGGACTTCAATGTCATGTCCCCATGTCTCTGGGATCGCTGCTCGTCTCAAATCTGAAAACCCTTCCTGGAGTCCTGCAGCAATCAGATCTGCCATCATGACAACAGGTGAGAAATCAAAATCATAGCAAGTAGAGTTCAGTTACAGATCTTTATTCTTACACTCTCTATCTGCAGCTGTGCAAAAGACCAACACAGGATCCCATATAACTACAGAAACAGGTGCCAAGGCCACACCTTATGACTTTGGTGCAGGGCAGGTTACAATATTTGGGCCTTCGTCACCTGGACTGTTTTATGAAACCAATCAAACGGACTACCTGAATTTCCTCTGCTACTATGGGTTCAATTCTGATCAGGTCAGAAAGATCTCAAACCGCAAACCACAAGGTTTTACTTGTCCTGAACAAAGCAACAGGGGAGACATATCTAATATCAACTACCCATCAATCTCAATTTCCAACTTCAATGGAGAAGAAAGCAGAAGGGTAAGAAGAAGATTGACAAATGTAGCATCACGCCTCATTGGAGACGAAGATACTGTCTACACTGTGAGCATCGATGCACCCAAAGGGCTACGAGTCAGAGTTACACCAAGAAGGCTACATTTTAGGAAGATAGGAGATACACTAAGCTACCAAGCGATCTTTTCATCTTCTACATCCACACTCAAAGAAGACGCGTTTGGATCGATCACATGGTCTAACGGAATGTACAGCGTTAGGAGTCCGTTTGCTGTAACCAGCAAAGCTGATGATAGCGATCAATGATAAATCTAGAGAGGATGTGTATTCGATAAAGAATAGAACTAAAAGAGGAATAAGCAAGACCAATTCTTGAGATGGTTTCATTAAAACCAGACACAACTTTGTTAGTAGAACAACTGCATTAGGTAGGTTTCTAGACTAAATGACAAGAGCAAACCAAAAGAAGAGAAAGAAAGAAAAAAAGATAATCTGCAAATAGTAGAAAGACTAGACAAAAGACTTCAACTTTATCCTAAACACCGATCCAATCCAAATCACTCGAACGCCCATTGATTCTCCCTGCGAACCTCCTCTTCTTCCTCTTTTGTGTAGTCGTTCTTGATGTTGAAGATCTCACGCATCTGCTCCGGAGTTTTGCCTCTCATCATATCGGCCACAGTCTTGCACGTCAGGTCAAGAAGTCCGGTGATGTTCAGATAGTTAGCAGCCTAAAGATCAAAGACACAAATTTTTAATAAGCAAAATCAAGATTACGAATCTCTACACACAACCAAAACCCTAACACATCAAGACCAACTTTCCCAATTAGAAACCCTAGGAACATCAGAGAAAAGGGGAAGCAATTGGAAACAAAATACTAGCCAGGATGAGATCGAAGAGCGTGGCCTGGTCGACATTGACGAAAGCGGCGTCCCAGGTCTTGAGCTCATTGTCTTCATCGGTGGGAGCACAGATATCCTTTTCACCGGAGCTAGCGGCGGCGGCGGCGTCGACGTGCTTCTTGCAGTACTCGATAACCTTCGAGAGGATGGCACTGTTAACGTTAGGAAGCGGGATTCCGTTACCGGCGCAGTCGTCTTCGATCATGTGCTTAATCGTCTGGGACTCGACCGCTACGGCTTCGTCGACCTCGAACGATTCGCCGTCGGAGCTCCTGAGGACGATCTTCTTCGACATAATTGCAAGTGTATCGGAAAATAAATTAAGAGGAAAAAAATCAGGTGATTTCGAAATCGGCGTTTGCTTTGAAAGAGATGATGAAGACAATTGGTGCTTAATTTATAGCGAAACCTAGTCAAACCAAAATCTTAAGTCGGTTTGTTGCTTCTAAGTATTTTTCTCATCTCATTATGCTTTTAAGTATTTTTTACAAAGAGCGTTCGTTTTAAAGTTTTATTTTGGTTTCACATTTGTTTTATATTTTCAATGCAAATTTTAAATAATATTTCAGTTTTAACTCTAATAATTTAATGTATTTATTAAATAAAAACATATTATTTAATGTATTAATAAAGAACAAAATTATATTTTTAATAATTTTCTTAATATGTGTAAAAAATGTCAGAATGACACTCTTTATAAAACGAAAGGAATATTATCCTTTTATTTATGAATAAAAAAGGGTGTGACAATATTTACAAATCTGAATTTTAGGAAATATAGTGTATCCATATCTACTACGTGTACAAAAATTATCAACTTCGCACAATAAACTTTTATAAATTAATAAAATAAAATCATAATATTTTCTATAAAAAAATTTGAAATAATGTTATATTTTAAAATTTTAACAAATCTCGTACTGTAAATTATTATCAACCATAACTATTCTAATAAAATAGTTTGTAGTACCTTATTAAATTGTTTATATAAAAATATACATATTTATAAATTGAAAATTTATAAAAAAAATTATGTACTATTCGTAACATGGAGTTAACTCGTAAAAAAAAACTCATAACAACAAATATGTTTATATTATAGTAACATTGTTGGGTGGTTAATGCGCATTGGATAGCTACCGTACATTAGTTTGGATTCATTAATATGTTACAAAGATTTAGTGCTCCATCGTTCATTTTTATAATATTTTCATCTCGTGATAAACTTATAAATAGGTACGACATTATGTTTGGATTTTGTTTCATTCTAGTTTAGGGTTTAGTTTTTTCTTATGTGTTTTTTATTAATAGTTTGTTGTATATTAATCAGTTTGGATTGACTAATCTTTTATCAAAATTTAGTGTTCTATCGTTTAAAATATTATCATCTTGTTACTTAGTTACAACATTATTTTTTGGTTCTTTTAATTCCAATTAAGGTTTATATTTTCTTTCATGTATATGTTTTATGGATTGTCTACTAAAAAATAATTAATCGGGTTAGGTTCATGAATCCTATACAATGGTTTAGTGCTATATATATATATATATGTATATAGCTTTAAAAATATTATCATCTAGTTAGGTAGTTAAGATATTATGTTTGACTTTTTCTCATTCCAGATTAGTGTATAGATTTTCTATTATTTGTTACTAATTTTATATTTCTAGTATGTTTATTAATTAATTTAAATTGTATGTTTTGTATTTCTATTTAAATATAATATTAGATGTCACATTTAAATTGTAGAGGGTGAATAAAATGATTTATCCAATAACTTTTTTTAAGGTGTAGCCCCTATGATTTTAATATTTTTTATAATTTTATTAGAACAAAAGTATATACAGTATATCTATAAATTTTACTAGGTTTTTTGTATTGTACATATGTAACTACGAATGTATGATGTATATAAACCAAAGAAAGTAATTTGTAGGCTACGGGTGAACATATATATGTCAACTCATGGGTATTTTCGTCGATAAATATTAATAAAAGTACATATATATATGTCAACTACTCATGTGAACATATATATGTCAACTCATGAAAGTACTACCTATGCTGCTATGCATACTAGGTTGGTCAAAGATGTTACATCTTCAAATCGCGCTATTATTTTTCTTCACAGCATGTAAAATACAGGCCGGGAATAACTAGTGAGCGTCCACTGGTCACACTTCTGTGTTCTCCACCAAATCAAGGTTTCGATTATGGCTGTTGTCTTCAAGAGTTAGATGGTCACTGAAGACAACAAATTAAAACATATGCAATACGAGCTTTGATTAAGATAAGTTCAAGATAATCTTTATTTTGACGTACAAAAATCGATCGATAATCAATAGAGTGACTAAAAGAAGGGCACATAATATTTGAATTGCGTACGTGAACTAAAAGAAAGGCACATAATGTTAAGCAAATAGTTACTACTCAAGATAAATGGTGGCTGTATCTATCGACGAGTAATTTCGTTAAGATTTTATAAAATCTTTGGGTAGGATGGAAACTATCCCAAAACACGTAAGCAGATATATTGGAGCACACAAATGTTGTGAATCGATTGCAGAGTGGACCAGCTTCCACAAGTCCAGTTCCACAACACCCTTTCTTTATTTCCTCAAACCCTGCCATAATTTCCTAAAGTTGTTATATATATATATATATATATATCTCTAGACGATATATACTACTACTTAAAAAGAAATTGCGTGCGTTCTAGAATTACCATAATCTTGTGGATTCTCTATGATTTGACTGAAAGCAGAGTAGAGGTCGATGTAAAAAAAATTAGAATGTGGTAGGTTTTTTGCTAATTGATCCAAAGTGATGGAGAGTTTTGCGTTGAAAAGCTGAGAAGCATAGTTTAGATCTTGAGCACAATCTCTACGATGACCACCTTTTAGAGTTCTTTGTGATGGTACGCATCCAATTGGTGGTGTTCCTACTACTGCTATTTGTCTTGCTCCATATCCATGTAACTGCTGCTCAATTATATCCATATTATTATTAGCTCAGTAAGTTAATATTTGCATAAACACCTCCCATAAAATTAACGTGAAGTTTTTGTTTTAAAATTATTGTTGTTTCAGACTAATTTTAAATAGAGTTTGATACAACAAAACGAATCATGTGGCAGAATTGAACTTTAAAAAGAAAAAAAGGATGGATGAATTAAACGTGAATACCAGTATGAAACTTGCGGCAGAATTAGCCATCTTTGAAGTGAAGTAGTGAATATCGTCTTTGAGCCATTGAGCACCTTGACCATAGTATGTAATGGCTAGATCGTTGCTGCCTGCTACTACAATGGCTAAGCCCTTGGCTAATAGGTGATCTGTCTTCTCTTGCCCTACTAAGCTCTTTACTCTCGCTACGTATTGTTGGAAATATGTCAATTGGTCCAACAATGAGATTACTCTCTGATTAAATTTTGACAAATGATCATTAGGATAAATTAAAAGTTTATATATATAATCTAGAGGGGATTATTTTTATCTTACATATATTTTGGATGTCAAATGGTAGTAGCCACTACCACCCGAAGCAAATGATACACCGTTGAGAAGTTCTTCTGGTTGTACGTTTGGGTCGAAATATGCCGGTACAATCGGGTTTAGTCCTAAATATTCGGCTATGGAGGAATTCAGAAAAGAAAGAAATTATCATACATAAAAATCGACCGGAACTCTACTCGATATTTTGTCATAGTATTTAAAAAACAACACTATACAATATTTTTCCTCTGGTAAAGCCACTAAGTGTTATCCACTTGACAAATTAACAAATATGAAATTTTAACCCAGTTTAAAAATAGTCATGGAAGAAACATCATATATTGGGCGAAGTAAAGAGAAAGAGAGAGAGAAGGAGAGAACGAACATATGTAATCAGAAGCGACCTTTCCATTGCTGAATCGACCGGTGGCAACTCCGAGAGGAAAATCCATGCCATAGGGACGAAAATTACATTTCATTTCTGTTGTTAGATTATTATTATTTCCTGTGTCTATGATCGAATCCCCAAAGTAAAACACCGCCGGGGTTGTCCGGTTCCGTGGTGATGGGGACGGGCCAGGTGGTGGGCCTGGGCCAGATTCTTGTGGTGGCCCTGGCCATACTCGTTGGTGGTCGATCACTTGGGAATGGGTCGTCGTCACGAAGAAGATACAAAATGATGATAAGAGAATGAAAACACATGCAATTAATCTCGAATTAATCATCCTATATTGTTTCATGGTCCTATAACTAGCAATCTCTGGCCAAAAAAAAGGAAGTTCACCAAGGATACTATTTGCATGTGTGTTTATACTTTATACCAGTTATAATGATGTCATTACGTATGTGTGTCTACTTTTTACCATACTTGGACATGCGATTTATGTGCCGTGTTAAACTTGCGTGTAAATCAAGGCTTCTTTTATTATACGTTTCGAGACTTTCCTCATATTAAGCTTCAAATTTCCTTATTAATTAAGGTCCAAAGTAGTGTTCCTACGGAAGCGTAAACCAGTTGCAAATCGTTCTGCCAAGAAGTGGTTTAAAAAAGAAATGAAAAGTAAAAAAAAAAAGCAACTACCCGATCAAAATAAAAGAGGGATGTATTTTTTAACAAGTATTTTCGTTAAGATTTCATAGAATCTATGCGACGGATGCAGACTATCCCAAAACAGATAAGCAGATATATTGCTACACACAGATGATGTTTCTTGGTTGCAAAGTGGACCTGTTTCCACTAGTCCGGTTCCACAACAACCTTGTTTTATCACTTCAAACCCTACAATAATTTCCAAATATAAGTTATATATTTAATTAATATGAACCTTATATAGTTACAAAAAAAGAAAAAGACTGCGATCCAAAATTACCGTAATCTGCGTGGTTTTCTAGAATTTGGCTGAAAGGAGAATAGATGTCGATGAAAATCAGTTTAGAACCCGGTAGATTTTTTGCCAATTGACCTAAAGCAATGGAGAGTTTGGAATTGAAAAGCTGAGCAACATCGTTAACATCTTGAGCACAGTTTCTATGATGACCTCCTTTCAATGTTCTTTGTGCCGGTATACATCCCAGTGGTGTTATTCCCGCCACTCCTATATGTCTTGCTCCATATCCATATAATTGCTGTTCAGAAATATTATTTCTGATCACTATCAACTTGGGAAGTTATTTTGTGAAGTAAGTCCGTATTTCATGAGGTAAAACTATGAAAGATACAAAAATATTCAAAGGGATGGAAAGAAGCAAGCATACCATGGCGAAACTGGCGGCAGAATCAACCAATTTAGAGGTAAAAGAGTAAATATCGTCTTTGACCCATTGAGCACCTGGACCAAAATACGTAATGCCCACATCGTTGCTACCTGCGATTACAATGGCTAAGCCATTGGCTATTATCTGATCGCCCTTCTCTTGTCCTACTAGCTTCTTCACTCTCGCTATGTATTGTTGGAAATATGTCAACTGGTCCGACATTGGTATCACGTTCTGGTTTTAATTATTTTCATTAATATATAAGATCAAATGATTAGTGGGATAAGTTTAAAGATGGAGAGCTAATCAGTAATTAGTTATTGGTGGTTAGAGGAGATCAATTCGAGTTTACCAAATATTTGGGTGTCAAAGGCATGTAACCACTGCCACCCGAAGCAAAGCACACACCGGTGATTAAATCATCTGGTTGCAGTCTTGGGTCCAAATATGCTGGTACGACCGGTTTTATTCCCAAAAATTCCGCTGTAAAAGATCAAAATCAATATGGTATTTGAAAAAGGAAATTAAATTGACCTATTTTTCCATATTATATATATATATATGTCAAATTAATTAACCTATCTTAATCCATTAACCTATCAAAATCTTAGTATCTTACTACTCCACCAATTGTTTGTTTGCGTTTTACATATGCATTTTCGTGTTAAATACCTTATCATGGAAATGCAAACACCAACGTAAAGGCATAAAAAGAAGCGGGGTCTAAATAGAACGAGAATTACCATGCTGACTATAATGTAAAAGAAGGCGAAATTTATGGAAATAATAACCTAAAAAATCAGAAGGAACTTTGCCATCGCAATATCTACCAGTGGGAACGCCCTTTACGAAATTAATACCATATGGTCGAAAATTACACCTTAGAGGTGTGCTTATGTTATTATTATTTCCTGTGTCGACAAGCGAATCCCCAAATACAAACACTGCCGGTACGGTTACGTTCTTTGGTGGCTGAGGTGGTGGAGATGGGCTCAGTAGGCCTGTTGATGGGCCTATATTTGGATATGGATCAGGTGGTGGTGGTGGCATCGGTAGAGGCTTACGTGGTGTTGGTGGGCATGGTGAATTGGTTGTGGCGAACAAGATACAAAAGGATACGAGAAAGGTAGCAAACCGAATTAGTCTATATTGCTTCATCAATATCTCAAATTTTTACCTTTCTGCTAATGAGGTCACTTTACCACAGTCAGGTCACTATATATAAACATAAAGATTCGAACATGAGATGTATGTGACCGTGTGTGGAGTTATTTGTGTGTCTCTCCGATCACACATTTTGAAGCTTCCTAATATTTAGCTTCTACTGCGGTTGCCCGTTGCCGATCAAATTTACGTTTATTACTCAAGACTCAAGAAGCTCATGAGAAAGAGAGTTATTTGAAGACATCAATTAATGTCTGTCATTTCTAGATGTCCACATAGTTTTCTAGATTATACAATGGAGTTTTAGAGGTGACAATAATTAAGAACCCATGTGAAACCACATACAAAGTTATACAAATTAACGTTATCGTCTCTAATTAGTGAGGCACCGAACTACACAAATATGTTATTGCTTTATGCGACTTGGTTTGAATCAGTTGGATATCTCTACCGGCCACTTAATTTACATTTTAATATTTTATATCATTTTTCACTTTCTCTAATAATGAGAAATACCGGAGTAAATGACACTGGTTAGAGAATAATGTGGTTACACCAGCTTGGTTATATGCCAGTTGGGATAATATAAAATTCTCTGTCGCAATAATTTAATTTAATCTAACATAAAGTGTTCTTCTATATAATTATCTTCGACATTCTCTGTCGATTCTTTTGAACTCTACATCTAATAATGAACGCCAAGTGCTTTATCTACATACGGGAATTCAATTGTTAGAATGCTAAAATGTACCGTGTTGGCTTTTTAGGAGCCTAAAAAATATAAATGTCAAGAACAAATACTAACTGCATTTCGTGGTTTCTGTTTTTGCATTTTCCAATTTATAGGGTTTAGATTTCTCCAAATTAAATAAGATTTCTGAGTCATTTTAATATTAAATTTGTGCTATTATTAAAAATAAAAAAAACTAGTATTGCTAAGTTTAAAACATAAACTGAAAATATGTTATTTTAAAGAATTTCCCTCAAATGTATTTAAATACCACACCACAATCATGCTCATAAACTAATATAAACATGACTCGATGAGGATTCGTTTGAGACAGAAGAACAAATCTTACGTAACTATCTCAAATGTCGTTTGATTAACTACATTATTAGTCACAGAAACGGCCCATATATGTCTACATCATTAATACATTGCAAAAGTTTCTTTTCGTAAGATAAAAAGATAAATAATGTAATAACAATAGTAATTAATCAGATAAAACGTAGGTATTCTTTTACAAGTATTTTGTTTAAGGTTTCATAAGCTCTTTGAGTGGGATGGGCACCGTCCCAAAACACATAAGACGATGTATTGGGACATATTTTTGATGTTGACTTTTTGCAAAATACACCTCCTCCCAATGATCTGACTTTGCAACATGGTTTCTTTATCTCCTCAAACCCTGCATGTAAATATTTTTCCAATTCATATATGATCAGATATTATAAACAACTTATATACATATATATATATGATTTGTCTCATCAGTAAAAAAAATTACCATAATCCGCTGGGCTTTCTAGGATCTGACTGAAGATAGAGTAGATGTCCATATAAACCAGTGTGGAATTTGGTAGAGTTCTTGACAGTTGACCCATAATAATGAGGAGTTTAGAATTGAAAAGCTGAGCAGCATAATTTAGTTCTTCATTACATTTTTTTTCCTTTTTAACTCTTTGTGATGGTGTACATCCAAGTGGTGGTGTTCCGATAACTCCTATACGTCTTGCTCCATATCCATACAATTGCTGCCCAAATATTTGCATTTACATTATCTTTCATTTTTATGATGAAAACTTACATTGTTCTTAATTACTTTACGAAAATGTAATTTACGATGATAATAATACTTACCAGAACGAAACTGGCGGCAGAATCAGCCATGATAGTGGTGTATGAGTCGACGTCATTTTTGAGGCGTTGAGCACCACTTCCAAAATATGTATTAATTAGATCATTGCCTCCTGCGACCACAATGGCTACTCCTTTGGCTACTATTTGATCGGTCTTCTTTTGTCCTACTAACTTCTTCAGTCTCTCTTTGTAGTCTTGGAAATATGTCAATTGATCCAACATTGGTATTACCTCCTGATTTAAATAAATCAGAGTAAATGATCAGTACATAGATTAATGACAATTAACGTTGCAGATAATAATAATAATGACCTAAGGGGGTTGATTCGATCTTTAATTACCAGTTCTTCAGATGTTTCAGGATTGTAGCCAGCACCACCCGAAGCAAAAGACACGCCAGTTAGAAGATCGCTTTGTTGTAGCTCGTTTTGTTGTAGTTTCTTGTCTAAATATGCCGGTACAATTTCTTTTACTCCCAAATATTTGGCTAGTGGAATCAGGAAACAAAGAGAAAAGTAATTAGAGGAATTGTTAAGGCAATTTCAATGGAAAGAACACATAGTTTGGCCCAAAAGAAAAGGAGGGTGAGAGAGAGAGAGGGTGAGAGAGAGAGAGAGAGAGAGAGAGAGAGAGAGAGAGAGAGAGAGAGAGAGAGAGAGAGAGAGTACGGACATATATAATCGGAAGCGACCTTTCCGTTGCTGAATCTACCGGTGGCAACTCCCATAGGAAAATCCATACCATAGGGACGATAATTACTCTTTACCTTTGTATCTAGATTGTTGTTATTTCCTGTGTCAAAGATCGAATCCCCAAAGAAAAACACGGCCGATATGGTTTTGTTTTCTGGCTTAGGTGGTGATGGGCCAGGTGGCTTAGGTGGTGATGGTTTTGGCGATGGGGCAGGTGGTTTAGGAGCTGGCCCAGGTGGCTTAGGTGTGATGGTTTTGGGTCTGGCTTTGGAGATGGAGCAGGGGCTGGTGTGGTTTGGTTGAAGGCTTTTGGTGGTTGCGGTGGGCATGGAGACGGACCAGGGGCTGGTGGTGGCTTTGGTTGAGGCTTAGGTGGTGTTGGTGGGCATGGAGATGGACCAGGGGGTGGTGGAGGCTTTGGCTGAGGCTTAGGTGGTGTTGGTGGGCATGGAGATGGGGCAGGTGGTGGACCAGGCTTTGGTGATGGGCCTGGTGGTGGGCGAGGTTGTGGTGGGTCCAACGGCCACGGTTGTGGCTGGAACCCTGGAAATGGCCAAGGCCTTGATGGCCACGGCCAGAGCCGTCGGTGGACTACTTGGGCATGCGTCGTCGTCACGAAGAAGATACAAAAGGATATGAGAAAGAAAACAAAACGAAATATTCTCGAATTTGAACAAGAATTGACCATGGAAGGTTGCTTCATGCTTTTACTACAAGTAGTACGACAATTTTCATTCAAGTGTTGGCTACTGTCATGTCAATATTTCAATATGTATGGGCGTATGATGAATATATATGCATTACGTAAATTTTGACACGCGATATATGTGGCCGTGTTGAAGTTGCTTTTGTCTCAAGGCTTCTCTCATCACACATTTTGAGATACTTTCCTTACATTCAGTTTCCAGTCGGAACTTTACTCTCTCTCAAGCATATTCCGTGACTTCTTAGAACTTAACTCACTCTCACGAACCTTCAATATGTAGATTTTTACCCCAAAAAAAAATATCATATTGAAGTTAGGAATTATGGCTACGTAAAATAGCTTCCCACACAAGACACAACTTGAGTGATGATAGCTTTAGGATTGTACATGTCTGAAGGCGCAAAGTTCCTAGTGGATTGGCCTTTCTGTAGACTCTCGTTATCGTTAATGGCCTTGTTATGGATTTCTCTCTGTTGGAATGAGATTGTTTCGATTAAGTGAAACAAGAAGAAGAATGGATTTTTTTTATTATTTTGGTTGAATTCATCAAACAAAAATTTAACCCCATTTTCACACCTTTTGTAGTTTTGTTTACTTAGCAGCGTCTATTTTCAAAGAGGAGCAAATTTGAAATTATATTGTTCAAATGGTAAAAGTTGATCGATCAATCCCTCATCATTTCTGGGTCCGATTATCGTCAAAAATACAGAATATGAATGTTTTAGAAAATAGTTGAATTTCTTGTTCCATGTCAATATATGTACCAGACAATTTTCATGGATTAAGACATATATATATATATATAATGGATTAAGACATTAAACCAAATGAGGAACAGCTTTTATTTTTAGCCAAATTACATCATCAAAGGTGTCATCTTAAAACTACAGTTATTTGTCATAGAAAGGGCTCAGGTCATCCTCTACAAACTTTTTGGTTAAAATCCTATAAGCTCGTTCTGTTGGATGGTAACTGTCCCAAAACATATAAGAAGACACGTTGTTACAAAGAAGTGATGTAAATTGGTTGCAAAGCGGACCTAATTCGATCAGCCCTGTCCCACAACATCCTTTATCAATCTCATCAAATCCTGCAAAAATTCCCAAAATGTAAAAAAAAAAAGAAAGAAAGATATAATCTCAAACTCATTCACATATATATGCATAATACAACGTGTGGCTGAACATTACCATATTCCTCTGGATTTTGGATCATATGAGTGAAGAGAGAGTAGATGTCAATATACACCAAAGTGGCGTTCTTCAAGGTTTCAGCCATTGAATGCAAACTTGTAGAGAGTTTGGAATTAAAAAGCTGAGCTGCAACGTTTACTTCATCAGCACACTTTCTATGAAGTCCTCCTCTTGCGGTTCTCTGAATTGGTATACACCCGATTGGCGAAACACCAATGAATCCTATTTTTCTTGCTCCAGATTCATATAGTTGCTGCCAAAATTTAAATTTTATTCATTAGGTTTTTTCTAAGCAATTGGATCAGAGATTAGCTAGTTATTTACAACGTACCATAGCGAAACTTGCAGCAGAGGTAGCCATAAAAGAGGTATATGAATCGATGTCATATAAGAATTCTTCTGTATGTGTACCATAGTATGTATTGGCTAGATCATCGCTGCCCGCAATCACAATAGCTAGGCTTTTGGATATTATGTGTTCAGCTTTCTCTTTTCCCGCAAAGCCTTTCACTTTCTCGATGTATTCTTGAAAATATGTCAATTGGTCCGACATCGGTATCGCCCTCTTTGGGAAAACATTGATAACACAAGAAACCATAATGAAAAAAGGTTTTAAAATAAAAGAGAGAGCTAGTTAGAAAGGTAAGGAATTTGATGTTCTTACTACTTCTATAGGTGTCAAAGGATCATAGCCAGAACCACCCGAAGCAAAGGAGACACCAGTGAGGAGATCTTCTCGGGTCAGTCCCGGTCTCAAGTATGGTGGTAAAACTGGTTTTATTCCTAAGAATTCCGCTGTGATTTTCAGAAGAAGAAGAAAGAAAAGGCCATCAAGATCAATTTTCAGAGAAATGTTTCCATTGGGTAATGTATCTGATGCAATAGCATGTGAGCTTACGTAGTTATTATAATTTTCATAAATTAATAGTTTATATGTTTGATATAAAGACATGATAAAAGAAAAGGCAAAGTCACCTATAAAATCAGAAGAATGATTCCATTGAGTTATGCATGAATATATTTTACGTATAATTTTTATAATTTAATAGTTTCTATGTTTGATCTAAAGACATGATCAAATGAAAGGCAAAGTCACCTATAAAATCAGAAGGGATTTTTCCATTGCAAAATCTGCCGGTGGGAACTCCGTGTGGGAAATTCATACCGTAAGGCAGAAAATTAGCTCTGACCAACGTTAAAATGTAATTGTTATTTCCTGTGTCTACGATTGAATCCCCAAATGCAAATATGGCAGGAAACGTCGTGTTGCGTGCACCAGGTGGCGTTGGGGTAGGTGCTGGCCTTGGACTTGGACCTGGCTTTGGCTCTGGACTTGGACATGGATTTGGCCCTGGAGTTGGACCTGGCTTTCGAACTTGTTGTAAGCGGTTTGCTGAAGCATACATTTGCACGAAGAAAATATAAGAGAGTGAGAGAAACAAAACACATCGAGATAATTTTGAACTAGACAAAGAATAAGAACGTGAAACCACACGATCATGCAACATCTTGGGCTATATGATCTAATATGTCTGATAAGGAAAAAAAAAGAACTTTGTTATATATGAAACTCAAAAATATAAAGGAGTGTGTCACAAAAGAATCTTTACTCAGATAGACAAAAAAGTATGGACACAAGCATGCGGTTTAAATGGTTATAAGAGGACGATGCTTATCTCTTATTGCTTCTTATATTCACACACTTCAAACTTTCCTTATATTCCGGCGGAATAATTCCGCAAACCATCCATGATCACTACTCTCACTCTCGTATATTCATAATTTCGCATTACTATCTACATTACTAATAACTCTGTTTTTATCAAAAGAAAGAAAATACGAGATGATTCCATGGTTCGAACAACTGATCGATCACGGAGACGAGCTCTAGTAGGAACAACTGAACAAGTATTGACAATAATATCGAGTTTTATAATACTTAAACTAATCGAAATCAAACTTATGTCTGATGAAAAAAAAAAAAAAGAACGTTGCGTTTATCTTTAACCCACAAACTCAAAACTGCATTGGAACCAATCAAACATATAATTATCACAACAACATAGGGACTGATTTTTCAAGAAGTTTCGAGATTAAAATTCTATTAGCTCTTTCGCTAGGATGATAAGCATCCCAAAACAAATATGCAGATATATTTGGACATATCGATGACGTATATCTGTTGCACAACAAAAGGGTTTCTATCAGTCCTGTTCCACAACAACCTCTATCCACCACTTCAAATCCTGTCGAACAAAAAAGAAAATCATTTATCATCATATAAAACGATATGTCATAAATAATCAAATGATGATGAATGGTTATCTAATTACACACCGTATCTTTGTGGGCTTTGGATGAGCTCAAGGAGAGAGTTGTAGTAGTCAAAATACACCAACTTGGTATCTTGTAAGGTTGGTGATAGTGAATCCAACATGGAAGAGAGCTTTGAATTGAAAAGCTTTGATGCATTGTTGTAATCTTGATCACAATCTCTTTGAAGACCTCCTCCTAATGTTCTTTGTGATGGTAAACATCCAAATGGTGGTACACCTACTACCAGTATTCTTCTTGCTCCGTATCTATATAGTTTCTATATCATAGTAGATATAAATGAAAACTTGTTATTATCCAATGGAAACTATTTCAGTAAATGATATTCCTACAATTAAACACACGTAAATGAGACTTGAGCGTTGAATGGTTTTAATAACATTTTATTTTTTAATGTAACCATATACCCGAAGGATGAGAAAAAATATCATGCAAGAAATGAAACATACTTTCATGAAATCGGAGGCAAATTTAATGACGGAAGAGGTGTACGATTCGACGTCGTACTGGAGGTTTCCAGCCGCAGCGCTGGGCACGTCGTTGCTGCCGGAGACAACGAGGAATAAGCTTTTCGATATAATATCGTCCGTTGTTTCTTCCCCTCCAATTTTCTTCAGTTTTTCAATATACTCTTCTAATTTTTTTAACTGGCCCTCCATTGACAATGCTGACTATTTTTAGCCATATCATAAGGAAAATGGAAAAAAAAAAAGAAAAAAAATTGGTCAACGTTATATTAACTACTTTGTTCAACTGTAAACATAACATTTTAATTAGATAGTAAACGCAAATACATAAGAGTACTTAACAGAAGATATGTAGAGATAGAAAAAACTAAGTACAAATAAAATTATGTGCAAGGTACGTTATGCGGTTATGGTAATAGTATTACCCTGCTTTGGGATATCCAGGGATTAAAACCAGAACCACCAGAAGCGAAGCTAACACCGGTGAGAAGATCTTTAGATGTTAAAGTCGGATCTAAAGAGGCTGGTATTGTTCGTTTAATTCCCAAACCTTCCGCTGCAAAACGAGACTACTATATATCTTTCAAAAGAATTGTGTTGTGGTAATAATGAGTCTGTGCAACTATTACTTATTAGGCGCTAGAGAAATAATATATGAATGTGGTTTTTTGTTGTAACATAACAACGACCCTATTAAATCGGGAAAAACTTCACCGTCTCCGAATCTTCCGGTGGGAATACCACCTTCGAAATTGATACCGTAAGGTGGAAAGTTACATTTTGCGATCGTATTGAGGTAATTATTGTTTCCGGTATCGGCATACGAATCCCCGAACACTATCAACGCCGGAAATATGGCGCTTGACGGTAGACTTGCCGGTGCAGCGCCGGTGATCTTGAAGAAGACGTTAATGGATGAGAGAAACAAAATCAAGAACCTACTATTTTGTTTCATTTTTGTGAAAGGAGTAGAGTTCATGTTGCCCTTTTGAGCTTTGTTGGTCCCTCGTTGTCTTGTCTGTGTAGAGCTGTCGAAAGTTTGACCATGTTAATAAAAGTTGCGAAGATTAAGGAAAGCATTTGATAGCTCATGTAAGGTCAACTTTTGTGGTTTTGCCATGTACTCCACGTTCTGCATATTTTATTTCTGATTTGATTCGTTTCTTCTTTAACGTCACAACAGAAACTAGAACTGGAATTATTTGCTAAATCTTGAGGTAACTTTACAAATCGATCCAAGAACACATTATCTTTATTAAGTCAGATCATACTGAGAGTTGCGGACTCCCTCTTCTTTTCCTTTTTTTTTTTTTGGTCGTCAACAAAATAGGGCATATATAAAAACATAAAAAAAAAGTGTATATATAACTCACGGTGCATGTGAATGATAAGTGACATTTAAGGTTTGATAAGTAAATTAGCCATTGAGCCATCAAGGAACCAGACTGGATAAAATAAGACTGTTTATCACTCAAAAGACTTTCCATATACACACACACAAAGGGGAACCAACACCCACATGAGACAGGACCAAGAACTTATTTTTAATGTGATCAAACCCAATTCAATAACCAAATCTCATAACTTTTAATTGATGATATATGTCAAGCAAAAAAAGCAGGTAGGACGATCAATGCGCGCTAACGAGGAAAGGGTTTTGGCAAACTCCACACTCGATGGTCTCTGATCCTGAGACTGGAACCTGGACCTGCACAATTCAATGGAAATGATTTCATATTCGCATACATGGTACCAAGAGACGGTACATAAAGCCAACTTCACATTTCCAATCCGTCACCAGTCTCCTATCCAAGTCCTCCGATTATTATGTCAAATGGTGAAATCTCATAGATGCAAGATAAGATATCCACATTCGTCACTGCATTTGCAAGATGATCATACACACCAACACATATGACTATCCCTACGTGGACCACCCTGTTTTTGTTGTTCTCGAAAATATAGGGTCCGCAAATCATACAAAGAAAGACGGTTTATCAAAGGATCTAACCTGCAAGTGCACTGTGCATGTTGGACAAGCTACTTCCTTCATCCGCCTCCCAAATCCTTCCCTCGAACCTGTTAAAACAATACCTATCATTATCAGTGACCATAGAAGACCAGAAACAATAAATTAAAAGCATGAAGTATGTATATCAAAACATAAAGAATTACCAGATGAAGACTTGCGGTTTTTCTCCATTTCCTCCTGTGTTAAACATATCCGCAATTAGAAAACAATCATATGGTTTCTCCCGGAAATCAACTCAACTTCTAAATTATTAAACATAATAAAGAGCACTGATAAGACTCACTTGTAATTTCCTAGCGAGGTCTTCATGGCTCTGCACACTCATGTTCCTGCTAGCGGATTCCTTGGCATTACTCAACCTTTGCGACACTTCTGCCTGCAAATCAAGAATTCGATTTATAGGTAGCCACACTTTGTTTTTTTACTTAAGAGGCGTTCTCCGTCAGGACAAGATACTACAAATGTACTTTTAGCTAGAACAGCCGACCAAGGTTCTCCATGTTAAAGCTATTAATATACATTCTCAGGAATCCATGGATAATCATTCCTCAACTTAAGGAAATAGGAGTAGATAGGTAGAGCATACCATGCACCGGTCGCAAACACGGACTTGGGGAGCATTCTCCTCAGCAGTGAGAGCAATCCTACCTTGAGTGCACTTGTCACAGAAGACGTCACCACAGTTCCTGCAGTGATGCTGAGATAAAAACAACAATCCATAAGGTTTGTCAGTCCCGACATGGCTGAGAACTTAATTCCAGATTAGAAAATCAGGGGGGGAAACAATACCCTTCGCATAAATGCACCGAAATCTGATCCACACGATGTGCACTTAGAAACAGCTTCATCAGGGACCTGAAGCCAAAGATAAATGGAGTAAGAACAATAAAACCACAGCTAAACCACGAACGATAAGAATGAACGATGTTTTATCCCCAGCGATACTACCCTAGCCTATCGATTTGACAACAAGAGAGTTATGTTAATTTTCCAAAAAAACGGAAAATCCTACCCAGTGATCTTTCTCCTCATTTACAGGCTTTATAATGTTCATCCAATCACCCAATCCTTTCTTCTTCTCAGCAGATTGTTCAATCAGTTTTGCAGAAGCAGGAGGCCTGCTACTTCCTCCAATCTCCTTGGCCTAAAACCAATCATCAAAAAAAAAAACATCGAATTAGTAAAACGAAAACATGATGGAATTGGAATTTAGGCATAAACGATATAAACACGCAGGTTTAGGAAACCTGAAACATAGCAGCCGTCACTGTATCCAGAAGGGTGTTGGTGGTGTAACTATTTGATTGCAGTCTGATACGTTTAGCTTCAATGTCTACCGGAGTCTTAGACCAAAAGGCCATAATAGAAGAATCTAGTTTCTGACAGAGAGAGAATTACAATAGATATAAGACTTTCATTCGTGCAAATAAAACAAAGGAAAATCTTGGGAAGAATGTAGCTAAGCTCTTACTTCGCATCTTGTGATGTTTTCAAGAGGATATATTCTCAAAGTGCGGTTACTACTTGGGTCAAGCATACGGAGGCCATCCAAACCAATCTGCTATGACCAAAAAAAAACCGATTAACTAAAAACAGTTTTATGTAATGATCAGCTTTAGCTTAAGTATACATAAATCTCACAAAATGATCATACCATTATCATTGAGATTAGCTTAACACGAATAAGCAGATATACAACTCGAATTGACAAAAATTTACGCATTACCTGGCAAAGAACATCCGTGGTGGTCTGTCCGTAGGTCTCAGCCAACAATTTGACGCGGAATTTCTGCACACCACCCGTGGAATCTTCTTGCACATCAGCCTTGGGGACAGCTCTCACGATCTTGGCAGATTTCGAGCTAGCAGAGGAATCTTTACCCGAAGAAAAGCTAATGGAACGTCCATAATCGTCGAACAAGGTCGAATTGGAAGATTTCGGAGCTGTTCCACGAGACCCGTAGGGCTCCACTTTGCCTCCTTGATAAGCATAGACGCCATCACCATAGGAATCTTCATAAGCAGGGTACCCTCCGCTCTCAGTTCGTTTCCCGTACGGATCTGAGCCTAAATCCGATCTGCTCCGGCTGTAATCGCCATAAGCAGGTTGGTCGTACTTCACCGGCTTTTCGTATGGTTTCTCATACGAAGGAGGAATGGAAGATCCTCCGCCACTGTAAGGAGGTGCCGAGTACATGGAGGATGAGTAAGGCGGAGCATGAGAATGAGCAGGATTAGGATTCGGCGCAGAGACAGATGGAGGCGGAGGATGAGGTGCAGGAGAATAGCTAGAGGTCTGATGCTGATCATATGGTGGATAATACGTCGGGTGCGTGGTAGATGATGGCTGATACGGGGCAGTGGAATCAAACGATCCATAAGATGATGCAGGTGGATGAATCGCGGGCGGTTGGTTGAAGGTGGAATAAGAATTAGGGTTTAGAGACGTCGCCGGAGGAGAAGGAGGAGGCGGTTGTGCAGCGGAAGCGAAGGAAGGAGCTGAAGGAGGGGCATGATCAGTGTTTTGCCCGTAAGGAGGGTAATTCTGGGAATAATTAGAGTAATCGGCGGAGCCGTAACCTCCGGTGAAAGGTGGCGCCGACGCATACGTGTTTTGGGAAAGATCGGTCGGACCAGCAACGGCGGGCGCCGGCGGAGATGGGTTGGGAATAGGATTCGGGGTGGGATTTTGAAATTGAGTGTACTGGTGGTGGTAGTACGAATTGTAATCTCCCTGTTGCATCGCTGATCGGTGATTGGGGTTTGATTTGCTTTCTCGTCGGCGATTATTCGATCAGATTAATCGGTGAAGAAACGATGACGACAAAGCGTGGGAGAAGATGAGAGATGGATCGGGTCAAGGGAATATTTGGCGAGGGGAGTATTGTATGTGTCGCGAACTACGTTAAGCTTTTCCAAAGAGTACACGTGGCGTTATAAGCTACCGTTTATTTATTAGAAGTCGGAGATGATTTTAACGCGTGATGGATACGCCCACAGATGACTATATGCTGTTTTTCTGTGCAAGTGCGAGGAACCCAGTCGGACAAAAGATTAATTATACTCCACGTATGTTTTAACAATGGGATTTCGGTTTGGAAAACGCAATTGGGCTTTAAACGATACTAAGCCCAATAATTAAGGTTAGGTTAAGAGTCTAAAAGTAAGAAAGACCCAAGGGGTAAAAAGGGTGTTTCAGATGACGTAGCAATCTCGGACCGAGTTTCACGGCGATGATTAAATGACGGAAATAGCCCTTAAGAAAAATCTGACGATTAGGGTTTTCCTGTTCTCATTATTCCCCAAAAAACGTAAGTATAGGACGAGTCGGCGGATCTCAGTGTTTCACGCGTCTTTAAATACAGGCCTTACCCTCACCTTTATTTTCTCAACCGCAATTGGTCTTCCTTTTTTTTATTCTTCTCTCTCTGTGTTTTCGATTAGCAGCAATACGAATCGTGAAAAAACGAAATCAGGGCTCACTTCTTCGTCCCTCGCTTCGATTTTTTTGTTTGATTTCGCGCCACAAAAGGTTCCTTAGGCAGATTCTGAAACCTAGGTTCGATTAGTTCCTGTCCGTGTCCGTGTCCGTGTCCGTGTCCGTTTTTCTGTTTGACCGATTCGATCTGAGAAAAGGAATAATCAAAGCGATGCCGCGATTTTACACATCTCCACCGCCTGTGTATGCGAGGAACTGGGCGAACGGTCAGAACTTGGTCGAATCGACTAAGGTTCGTCGAGCACTCAGTTCTTGTGATTGATTCGCACGATGTTCTCTCTCTCCCGAACATGAGTTTTCATGTTCTGGATCTAATTCTGATGTTTAAAATTCCTTGATAATATCACTTGGGAGTTATTGCTAGGTTGCATATAAGATTCTAATCGTTGAAATTGAAGGAAAATAGATACCTTATTGTTTCTTGTTGAATTGTTACACTACATATGCCTGTAGATCTGTAAAATTAAGCTAACCCTTTTCATGATTTTGCATATCGATTTTGTTCCAGATTTCATTTCTAACGATGTCGTGCAAACATATATCTTGTTTGGTTTGGTCTACAATTATAGTCAACCATAGATAAGATAATATATGACTCTATTGTGTCCATTTGAGTGATGTACCCACGTATATGGGATCTGGTTGTTACCCGAAAATCTCCTCTAGTCTAAATCCTTTATTCTGATGGATTATAAAGATCGAAAGGCAAATAGCACCTTCTATAAAGGTGCACCGGAAAGAGAAGAAGGAGAAAAAGAGAGAAAAGAAACTTAAGAATGAGAAATCCAAACAGCAATATTTCCCGAGTACTAAGCAAGTCTCAGACGAATCTGAACAACATGAGAAGAGTTGTTTGACAGAAGAACATCACCTTGTTGGGTATTTGTCTGATGGTAGTCAGAACAGTAAGAAGAGAAGAAGGGAAGCTTCTCCTGTTGTTGACAGTAATATCAAAGGTTTGTGTTTTTTCTTGTTGGTCAAGATTTTTTTGTTTCTTGTACTATGCTTAATTTACTGAAACCTAGACATTTACATTTGCAGCTACGCCTGTAGCTGGTAATCCACTACGGATACGTTTTGTCTTCAAGAAACCAAAAGAAGCTGAGGTTGCTGTGCCTCAAGAGGATCGTGTTTGCTCCACTTCAGGCACTGATCGACCCAGTGAAATAACAAGTTCTGTCCCAGTTCTTGATGAGAATCTGCTTTCAGCTCCACTTGAGAATGGAAAGACTGCAATTCCTTCTGAATCAAATAAGAGAAAGAAACGTAGGACAAGCAAAGAATCCCGGTACAATTCATTGTTTGATGAATGTGTACTTCCCTCCATTTCGATGGAGGAAGAAAATGGCCACAACGATGATTGGCTTTTCTGTGCCAGAGCGCAAGAGAATGCTCCTACCAAGTCTAGTGAAGACATGGTCACGAATTTGCAGAAGTCGGGAGAATCCTCCTTGCCTAGAGCTCAATTTTTGCCTGAAGCGGGAATTTTTTCATTACCATATGCAGTCCTGTTTTAGGTCCCCATATTGTTTTGTTCTTTCTCAGCTTAGCCATAGGCCTTAGTTTTGTACAGTAACACTGATTGTAACAATCACAAAGATCAATAATACTTGAATGATCTCTGTATTTTTTACACCAATCTTCAATTAACAATTATTTTATACATTTTGCAAAGAGCCATTACAATAAGCCTATTATGGTCCCTGTCATCTTTGAGTTTATGATGTTCTCCACTTCTTTTCTCTTGAATGTGCTGGAAAGCAATATAATTGTATGAAGTCTTTTTGGATTCAAAGTTGACTTTGCTTAGTAGAGTTTGATCAGGCAGCCGGAGAAAACTAGCTGCATACCATGATTCTCAATCAGACCACAAGCATATAGAATTGGGAGGCAGAAGCACAATACAATAGCTTAAAAACAGAAATTAAAAATGCAATATTAATTAGATTCATATGTCAATACAAATGATCCCCATCAAGAACAAAAGAGAAGAGAGAGATTAGTCTACATAGCAAGAGTAGTACACACTGTGAACCCAAAAGATTCACCAGCAAAGAGTAAAAGACACAACAACACAGCTTGTTTTAGCAACTATACAAAAAGCTACTCGAAATGTCTCCTTCACGTCGGAATTATCATATTAAAATGGGGACGAATCAAATAGTCCAAATCATCTTCTTTCTTTTAGTTGTTTACCTAGTCTTAAGAGATATTTTCATCACAAGAACGCGCAACGATTCTTGTTCTTTTTCTTCTTCTTCTGCTTCGGTGGCTGAAGCACCACTTTTATGGCTGCATCAAACACTGCCTTCACATTCTGCAGAAACCCCAATAGAAGACACCAACAACTTCAGCCTCTTAACAAGAGTCTAAGCAAACAGTAAGAACCAGGACAAGCGTTTTTTTATTGTCTACCTGCTGTGTCTTCGAACTACATTCAATGTAGACCGCAGATCCAATCAGTTTCTTCAATTCCTCTCCCTGCATAATTCATAACAACATTAGACCATATTTCATCAAGAACTCGCAATAATGGCTAGCCTAACCGTAAGAGAATTAAGTACCTGATTTGTAGTAATCGGTACTGCACCCGGATGATCTATGAAGAATTGTTTGTCATCTCGAAGGTCTGCAAATACCGAAAATTTCACAACCTCACATAACCATACAAAACTTTGTAAGAAAAGTTAAGAACATGAACTAAGACCTTCCAGTCAAAAACAATAGTAGGAAAGAGTATGATTACCAAGTTTTGTTCCAACGAGGATAATGGGAACACCGGGAGCATAATGCCTGAGCTCAGGAATCCACTGAGAGTGGAGCATATAAAGAACAAAAACAAATTAAACCTATGTTTACACTCATCACAATTTATAATGGAGATTATTAACAAAAGAGCCAAACCTTCTTGGCAATATTCTCATAGCTAGCCTTGCTGATCAGAGAGAAAGCAAGGATGAAAACATCTGCACCACGGTAACTCAGAGGTCGTAGCCTGTTGTAGTCTTCTTGACCTATTTCAGACCCCAAAAGCAAACCAAGTCAAACCTGAAACAAGAAAAAATTACAACGGCGAACCGGTTTTTTCGAAAGATTTACCGGCTGTGTCCCACAATCCAAGATTGACTGTGTTGCCGTCTACAACCACATTAGCACTGAAGTTGTCGAAAACAGTTGGAACATAATCCTGAAAAACCAATATCAATCCACAGATTTACATTAAATCATCCTGTATATAAAAAAAAAAACATCACACTAGCTTCAAGATCAATGCTTTGAGCTAGATTCTCGAATGTGAAAACAGATGAAAAAAAAAAGGCTAAGTCCTCGGAATCACGAAATTTAAACGAGGCTGATCACTTTATAGTACAAAGCTCATAATAGAAGCCATGATTCTCCGATCCAAACCTTCGATTTTGTATGAGATGAACTAAATTGCAGTCTACACCAAATTTGAATATGAACTATGTCAGATGAAATTACTCATGAGCTTGGAAACAAAACATCGTCAATTGTAGATGTGTATCATTTCCCCCAAAAGTTACTAGCACATTAAAGATTGTATCTCCTAAATCCATTCCCCAGGAAGCTTCCAGATCAATAATATACTCTTGCGAGTTGCGACGAGCTTAGAAATTAGAAACAGAAGAAAGAAACGAAAAGTAAAGAGAAGAAGATTGGCGACGAAAATTACTGTGGGAAAAGTGTTGCTCGTGTAAGAAATCAGCATGCAAGTTTTTCCGACGGCACCATCTCCGACGGTCACACACTTTATGAACCTTGACGCGCTCATCTCCGCCGCTAAAAAGGAAAACAAACTCCGCCGGATCGAAAACGCTCAAAAAAATCCCCTTTCAGCTTCTTCCTCAAACCATCGACATTCCTAAAGAACCAAATCTAATTCTCTCGTTCACTAAACCGAAAATCGAACTCGCAAGCTTGTGAATCTGAGAAACCCCAAAATGTAGAGAAGAAGGGAGCAAAGATTTCAAAAATGGCAAAGCGTAAATCGATGAGAGAAAGAGAGAGAGAAGAAGAAGATGCTTTTTTTTGGCGGTTGATTGATAAGACTTTGAGATGAGTCTATAGACTAAACTCTAAATACAAATACAACTATGCGCCAGCTAATGGCTACACACCAAACACCTCCTTATCATATACACTCACCCACCTTATTGTATACTATTTTGAATTTATTACTTTATATATATATATATATTCACCACGTATTTCGTGTTTTTCTTCTTTTTTTTTTCAAATTTTTGAAATCTCTTTTTGCTTTCTTTTATGTTACGGATTTGAATTTTGAAAGAGGATCTATGCGTTTTTTAAAAACAAGAAGAATACAGAATGTCATGAATGTTTTGCGTTGGAGTATTATTTTCGGGATATTTATATTTACTACACGGTGTATTTATTGAATTTCCAACTTCTTTTAAGTTTTAAAACTAAAATATGCAGAATGTCATGAATGTTTGCACTATTACCTTCAGAGTGTCATGAATGTTTGCTCTACTATCTATGCTGTATTCAAATTTTTAATGTTAAGTTATTTTTGCTATATATTAGGGACTTGACTAAAATTTTCAATTATTATCTCTTCAACATTTTGGACTAATCATTTAACATTCATGTATGTAACTCAGAAGCTTACAACAGCTAGTTTAGTTTAGATGAACCGTATGATTCGTACTATTACACCAAACATTTTTTTTTTACACCAAACATTTATCATAAGGTATTCGGATCCAATTCCAAAGAACTGATGAAATAAGGTAACATTTTGTGCTCCTCGAACACCATAGCCATGTGATCACGTTGCCCGATATGAAAATATTCGCTGACGAGTGGTCATATGTCGAACTTGCCTCAATTTATCCACTTTTTGATTAGTATTTAGACCATGCAATAACGGACATGACATCCCCGACATTAACTTATTTATAATATTCATACTAACTAGGAACGTATAATATCAGCTCATTAAAGCCTGTGATAGTTGGTAAACATTCTAACGTCTCAAAACTAAAAATCTTTCTGGAACAACTTGTTGTTTTTAGTCATGGAATTTGAATTCATGTATTGGGTAATGAAGGCTCCTATTTATATTTGGATTATTTAGAGTGAAACATAGAGATAATCATTGTAATAAACTTTTTTCTCTATTTTTAGAGTGAAATATAAAAAAAAACAATTAGAGATTTCCTAGCAAAAAAAAGAAAGAAAACAATTAGAGATGCTTTACAGTCATCTAAACCAATATCTAAAAGATACTATATGATTAAAACGGGTAAGTCTCTTATGTGTTTTTTAATTTCGCCGTTGGTAAGTTCAAATGATCTACGAGAGACTTGTAGGGGAAAAAAACAAATAAAGTGATATAAGAGAGACTTTACAGTATAGCAAAATATAAGGAGGTAAGAATGAAATCTGTAATCATTGGATTTGGCAACTCTCATTAAGGACGTGCCACTTAGTGTTACGGCACATATCCTAAATATGATCGCATTCTTCTTATTTTTTTCTTTTTTTAAGAAAAAACTTATCTTGTTCTTTTCATTTCCCTTCGCCTTCGGAAATATAGGCGACGAGTCCAAGGGGACGTGCCCGACTCTACCTAAACTAACCAATAACGATCCGCCACGTCACTGAATGTCCCATCACCGAATCATAATCACACTAGACGGTAGCTTCGTTGTTAAATTTGATGAATCATAATTAGTATAGCTAATTGACATCATGTGTTGTTTTTAACTTTTTCAATCCACATCTTTTATTTTTTTTCTTCCAACAAGTTTGATGGTGTTTATAGACCAAAAGCGATAGCGTATATTTTGTTGACAAAATTTTGTATTATGAGTAATCTGCGGAATGATGGGAAAAAAATAATTCTGTAAGTATTTATCGATAAAAACACACTGTGGAATACTAAGTAATAAAACATAAAACGCAATATTAATGTTAGAAGTAAAAATTCCTTACAAAATGAGCAATGGTAGTAGTACATTTGTACAAAAATGATATTTTAGAATATATTTCCAAACCACTCATTTTGAATCTGATTGTATGATTGTATGCAATCTGATTGTATGCAGTACGTGTGTGGAATGTACAACT
Organism: Eutrema salsugineum; assembly: GCF_000478725.1. Taxonomy (NCBI): domain Eukaryota; kingdom Viridiplantae; phylum Streptophyta; class Magnoliopsida; order Brassicales; family Brassicaceae; genus Eutrema; species Eutrema salsugineum. The sequence continues at coordinate 8,583,235 of NW_006256612.1, forward strand.
ACTAAAACAAAAACTGAAAAACATACGGTATTATGGTAATCAGAACGAAAACGAGACAGAGAGGTTAGAGGAAGTATTTGCGGAATTAGATTAAGAAATAGATTAGAAGAGAAAGTGGGGAAGGTAATGAGTTAACCAAATCATTATATCGGAGAAGTTAATCTTACTACATCTTTTCCTCCTCTTCCCTACCAACGATTCACCAACCATCAACGATCCCACTTTTCTTTATCAACTAACTCCAGCAGTCCAGCTCATTTTTATTCAAGATAATAAAATAAAATAAAAATTTAATATAATCGTTAAACTGATAACCAGAATCCTGTAAATACCAACAGCAAAATAGGAAGTGCAAAACTTAGGATAAATATGCGGAATGGGGAAAATAACGTAGAAACGCAAAAATTACATTAGTTTTGGCTACAAAAATTATAAGCAAAAAAAAAAACTAAAGTATTTCCAAAAGTAGTAGTAGTACATTTGTATAAAAGGCATGACATTTTAGAATATTTATTTCGTTGATTTTGATACTTCAGACAAGCCAAACATACTCTACTCATTCAAGCTTTAACCTACTCATAGCTTTGTATTCTGAATACGAAACTCCGAATAAAAATGTTCCCACGGTCCTTCCGAGTTCCGAAAACCCGGATGACACCGGAGCTTTGTGTATTTTTTTTTTCATACATTTAGCCAAAACAAAATAAATAAAAGAATTGGCCCAATAATTGCCAAAAAAATCCATTTGAATTAAGGAAGAGGCCCATTATACTCAAAACCAAGTCATAGCAACAGGTAGCAAATAACAAAATATAAGGAATCTAGAGATTTTACGTACAGTGCAAGAATTTCGAAACCAAAAAGTGTTTCTTCGTAAACACTTAGAAAGATAACACGAACCTTTTGAGTTTTGACTCAAGAAGAAGTTCTCCACTGAAGCTCAATCTGAATCCGGCCATTCTTTGAATCAATCAGATGATACTTATCGTTGATTCTTCGATTACTCACAACATCACCAAGATTTATCACCACGTACCCAAGAGTTTCCTGATCAAAGGAAGCCAACTCAAATATATCAATTTTTTTGTTCTTGTTTGCTCAAAGATCTGATTTTGATGCAATCTTTAAAGGGATTCAAACAAAAAGATATATTTTTTTCTATACCTTAGGATGAATTAAACCCATTCGTGAAGAAGTACTTATGACCTCAACGTGAAGCTTATCGTTTATGGGAGGCTCATCTAGTGGAAACTGAAAATCTTCATCCCATCTTGGCTCTCTGTTTTTCTTCACACGCTGCAAATTCAAGCCAAATGTGTTTCAAAACCCAAATGTTGATGTCTTTTTCACATGTAAAGATGCATTTTTTTTATTTATTTTGAGGTTTAAGATAATTTTTTGACCTTTGTTTTACGTTCTTCTCCTTTGAACAGCAAACGAACAGAAGGATTTGTGTGATATTTGCCTTCTAAATCTTCAGCTTCGTGAACAATAACCACAAGCAATCCACCACCAGAAGGTGTTCCTTCTGGTGCTTTCTCAACTGCATTTGGATCATCTACGTTGTTTGGAATGTCATCTTCTTTAAAGGGTTTATATTCGACTTCCACAACGAGCTGTCCACGCGATTTCTCGCTAACCGGCTCGTTTGGTTCCATTGATTTCAAGAGCTCAAGTGTCATGAGTTTTGGCTCCTCTGGTGTAAGGTCTTTGATAGGAATCACATTCATTCCAATCTTATCATGTTTACCAACCTGAAATATTGTTCAAGAACGGGACATGAAAATGTTCTTCAAAGATTTACCGAAAAAGATTTACAGGCTTAATTAATTCACAAAAAATTGTTGTTACCTGTTCCCAGTCATAAACAATGAGCTGCAGTTCTTGGCTCTCTGGTTCTTTGACAACTAAATCGAATTCTTCATTCCATTCAGGATTTAGATTGCTGTGTTTAACAACTGTCTTCTTACCAGGAACTTTGTCTCCAGAGAGTGTTAGTTTCACATAAGGGTCTGATCCGCCGAGAAGATCTTTCTTCTTTAGCTTTATTGCCTTTATGACCTTCACGTTAAGCAACCCAACAGGTTTCTTCATTGCTCTGCAGATCAAAAATATCAAAATTAAGCAAGGTTATCAAATATTAAATAGTAATTGAAGTGAGAAATTTTACTCCAAAAAAAAAAAAAACTTACTTAGAAGGATCCATTATCTGTACATTCAAAGTCTTTGGCCAGAGGTACATATTTGCAACCTGATCTTTAATGAGTTCCTACAATAAGAGGGAAAGCCAAGAAACGGTTCTCCTAGAGTTTCAGGCTCGAACAAGAATGTTTATTTAGACTTAAAGGTAAAGAAACAGCTTCCAAAACGTCATACCTGGACAAACCGGTACAATCCAGGAATCGCCATTAAATCTGCACCTAGTAACTTCAGTCCAAAATCTACTTGAGGCTGCAGAAGAAACCACATTTTATACTTTATGTGTGAGTTTAAGGTGTTACACAGGAAAACTTTTCTCCGTTTCTGATTATACCTTATCCATAAGGGAGACAAATATGTTGGCAAAACAGGGGAAAGATGGGACCAATGGCTTCAGAGTAATCCTTGGAGTGGCATAAACTTGCAAATCAACCACCTGATGATACAATCTTGCAAGTAATCAGAAAATATTACTTAAATTCTTGGCGATACGGCGATCAAAAACTTACCTGGACAGTGGCTTTTAACCCAAATGCTTTGGCTGCAACAATGATATTTGGGTTCCCTGCCCACTTCACTGATAACTCCATGATCAGCTCTTTGTCATCAGTTGCATAAAATTTCATTCCTGCAAATGATAGCGAGAATCAAAATCAAACAATTTTTTTTTCCTTAAAGGAAGAAGAATCTGAAGAACAAGAATGTGTATCTATGAGTGTTAAACACAAGGAGAAAACCTTGGAAAGTTGGTGGTAATGATCCCAAAGTGAGCATTTCAAATTCAACTGAATCGATTTTGTAATTTGGAATTTGCTCAGCAATAATGGGTTTTGCAATTGACTTGGCCATCTTACAAATAGCCTGCAAAACGTGACAAGAAATATTGTGTCAAAGTTATTTGAAGGCCGAAGACAAATAAAAAAGAAAGATGGAAACTGAAAAGAAGACTTTACCTTGTCCAGATAAGGCCACATATGCCCAATGAGCTTGTTAAGCCAGTCAATCTTCGAGCAGAACAGAGAGAATTTGTTACAAATAATTAGACCATAGTATATATAATATTATCATCTATTTGAGACGAAGTAGAGAAACATACACGATCAAAATCAGGATTTTTCACCCACAAAGGTATTTCAGGGAACATTTTTGCTATAGTCTCTGAATCTAACTCCACCAATGGCTTTATCTCAGGATCCTGAACAAAGATTGAACGATTTAATAATTACTTTGTGAAGAAAAACAAAATGAACAAACAATGGAAACGAATTAACCAATAAACTTTTGCCAATCGTATGATTTCATGCATGCAAATATTATCAGACTTATTGAGACTACTATTAAAGGAATTTACGAAAATATACAACTCCACCAGAGACTTGATTTTATTATATATCACACGAATATTGTCGCATTCTAACGGGAGAAACATCGTAAGGATCAATCAAATGTATTTAACAAACAAAAACTGGATTGATTAAATAAAAGATTTGAGAAGAAGATTCGAAAATGCCTGGACATCAGTAGACTGGAAATAGAAGAACAAGTAGTAACCAATTATGATTCCGACCGTCGTTCCGAATCCGAAACCAATCGAACCCAATATTGTGCTGATTATTCCCATTTCTCATCAAATCCAAATCTCCTTGAAAGAAAAAGAAAAATAAAATAAAATAACTCTTCGGATTTCTCCTTACTTAGGAACCACGAAAGTTACACCGAGAAAGAGGAAATCGATCACATTGATGTGGGGAAATTAAATACTCAATGAATATATTGATTTGCCCATGTATTTACGTTACAGAAATTGAAATCCCAAAAGCATAGTCACGACTCAGATTACTAGCTATTTTCCTTCACATGAGAGACACTGATTAGAGACTTAAAAAAAAACGGTTTGGAATAGGAAACTTTCAAGAGCGTTATGTACGGAGTCTCTATATAACGTCCATTTGTTTGGCTGGATTTTGTAGTTTCAATGGGTATCGGCAAATAAGGACTTTATTATGAAGGATCAGATTGTCCATTTCATCAAACCTTTGCTTCAATTTCTCGCTCCCCTTATTTTTTGGGTTGCATATATACTCGTTAATCTTCTCTTTCGATGTGTAAAAAAATTAACGTTACATTTTTTTTTTTCTTCTAGCCCACCTCTATCCAATTGTTTTAGTAGTGTTAAGATGTTAAGATACATTCTTATCGCTCCCCTCTTGTAAGTTTTTTTTTTTATGCTTGGCTCAAAATAAAAGCTTTCTGGCGAATCAATAATCCAGTGCTCTTCTGATACTTTTGAATCTCCCAAACCATCTATAAATAAACCATGATAACTACAATCGAAATGCGAAAAAAAAAAAAAAACTAAACCTAAACGAACCTAGCTGATGAGAGTGACGATTCCCGGCCTGTAATGGCTGTGAAGCATCTTGTTCTTCGCTAAATACCTATTTATCTGAAATTTCTTGTGAATACATATTTAAAGTTCAATAGATATGTGTCATATTTAGAACTTATAAAATAATTTAGTTTAAATTATTTTTGTTATACGTCAGAAATTTAAGCAAATGTTAATTATTACATTATGTAACTTATGTCCACAGAGGTTTGATGCAAAGAATCGAAATTTAAGGGAAAACATTACTTACCTTGCTGCTGAAAACTGTCATGCATAGTTGCATGCACCATTTTAATGCCATTATCATAGCTGAAAATAATGAATGATCTTATAGGTTACATCCATATACGTTCTTTTATTGCAGAACGATCATTATTCTTTATCAGTAAAATCCCATAAAGAATATCTTATGGGACTTAGGAATTTGACATTCAAACAACAACAAATATATCTATACATACACTACATAATATACCATATACGTAGTAGTGTATTATACTAAATATTTCTTAATGCGAATGAATAATGATCATAAAGAAAAGCAGATCTAAAAACAAAACTGTGGTATTGGAGTAGACAAAGTGAAGTACGTGGCCTTAGATATGGTCGGTGCAGAAAGTAATAATAATCATAGTGGACCTCATCATCCGTTAAAGTCTGACTCCAAAAGTAGCAATGCACCCTCGTGGTAACTCCGCATAGTTAAACCCTAGCTAGAAGCTATGAAAATGTGGGGAAATTTCTGATATTTTTGTTGTTTTTTTTTTGTGAAGAATGGGATAAAAGGAAAATAATTTATCGAATACGATCTTTTTTTTTCGAGGTTGGACTAGTGGTTACAAGACCTTTCTTTCTTTATTTGAGAGCGAAAATTTTGCCCCTATTTAATTCGATTCTTACTTGGAGGATAGTTCATTTTACTATCCAAACGGAGAGGTGTGCGGAGCGATCAAAATGAATACCGAATAAGGGAAAAACCAAAATGATAAAAAGTCGAGTTAAATCTCATAAATAACAGAATCCTGTCAGTATTATATTTAGTAGCACGGTAAAACTGTTGCTGAAAAATATATTTTAGTATACAGAGTTCAAAAATACTACAAACTCCGATTTTGATTTTGTTATTTTTAACAAGGATATTCTGAGTTTTCTCTATCCATAAAGTTATTCTATTTGGGATCAATAATGTGAGGTGTCAATTATTTTCTAGAAAAATCCGAACTTGGGACAATTAATGGTTCAACCTCTCCGCAAAAGAACCATTGATAACATAAGTTACGTTGGGTCGGGGTCTTGATCTTCGATTATAAATAACATATGATATGTAATATATGTATACATCAATACAAGTAATTTATATCGTCATTAGTCATTTAGTTGGACTTATGTGCAACTTGTGTTAAATTTCGATTTCTTTCGTTCAGAAAATGAAAAGTCAACAAATCAAACAAAAATTCTAACAAACACGCTGTAATATATTATATATATTATATTAATATATGAGACGAAAGGATGAAAAGAAAAGAGTAACCATACCTAACCATGATCATCCCAAAACAAGTAAAAAAGAAAACTATTCAATGAAAACCCTTTGACAAAAAAGAAAAGAAAAGAAAACCTGTCATCATCCAAGTTATATATAGAATAATCCTATAGACAATCGAGATTCGAGCAACTATAATTCGTATATTCCATGTATATATACAAATAAATATGATATTGGGCTATATCTTGGGCTTGTATTGTGATGGGTTAGGTTTAATATCATACACCGTCATAGAACGTATATATATATCGTGTAATGTACATTCTTGAACAGGAAGAAAGCATATTCTCTAATTCTACATGGTATCAGAGCAAAATCCTGAACCCTAACCCTAATTTTCTTTGCTTTCAATACTTTCTTTTTCTGTTATCGTGTCTCTCTCTTGAGCACGTTTTTCATCTTCTTCGACAATCATGGCCGACGAATCTGCTGTTATGAAAGTCGTTGATGGTGCTTTAGGAGCTAAAGGCAAAGGCGTGGATGATTCCACAGTTATAACGCCGTATGCTCTGTTTTCATCGGACAATCCAGGTGCGATGATCACTTCTGTTCTTCTTACCGGAGAAAACTACAACGAGTGGTGTTCCGAGATGTTGAATGCTCTCCGTGCTAAGAAGAAGACGGGTTTTGTTGATGGCTCGATGCCAAAACCACCGGCTGATAGTCCGGAGTTGGAGTCATGGGTTTCCATGAACTCCATGGTTGTTGGGTGGTTACGAACTTCGATCATGCCTCGGGTTCGCTCCACTGTTTCGTTTCTTACGATTGCGCAGGATTTGTGGAACAATCTTAAGGAACGATTTTGTGTTGGCAACAAGGTCCGAGTTCATCATCTTCGGACGAATTTGTGGGCGTGCAGGCAAAACGGTCAGTCCGTGTTTGATTACTACGGAAGACTTACAGCGATGTGGGATGAGCTGTATACGTACAAGCCGATTCCGACGTGTTCTTGTGCTGCTGGAGTGAATTTTTTCAAAGAAAGGGAGGAGGAGAAAGTGTCGCAATTTGTCATGGGGCTTGATGCCTCACGGTTTGGAAATCTCATTAACTCCATCATCGACGCTGATCCGTCTCCTGATTTGGCACAAGCATACGCTAAAGCTGTTCGTGAAGAGCAACGGTTGAACTCAGCGAAAGATCATGAGCATCAACAAGAAGCCGTTGGTTTTGTTGCTCGTCGTGAGACTTCTGATGGAGGTGGTGGAAGTGGTGACTCCACAGCTATGGTCTTGGCCAAGCGTAACCTTCTGTGTTCACATTATGGAAAGTCGGGCCACGAGAAGGCATTCTGTTGGCAATTGAATGGCCACCCCGATTGGTGGATCGAACGTAATGCACGCGGCCGAGGTCGTGGTGGTCGTGGTGGACAAGCAGCTGTTGGACGTGGTCGTGGACAAGCAACGGCGGCTCATGCAACGACTTCCAATTCTTCTGTTTTCCGGAGCTCATGGCTGAACAGTGGAAGGCAATCAGCTTGATGGCACAAGAGAAGACAAGTGGTGGTAATCAAGCAAAGTTGTCTGGACCGTTTTACGAGGACCCTGATTGGAGCCGGTGAGGAACGGGACAGAGTGTATTATCTAACGGATGTTGCATCAGTTCGAGTTAACAAGGCAGTTGCGGGTTGTGATCAAGCCTTGTGGCATCGGAGATTAGGGCATCCGTCTTTTTCGGTGTTTTCTTCTTTACCTTTTGTTGGTGTTTTGAATTCTGTTAGCCCTAGTCCTTGTGATGTTTGTTTTCGGGCCAAGCAAACAAGAGAAATTTTTTCAGATAGTTTTAATAAAACTAAGCAGTGTTTTGAATTGATTCACGTTGACGTATGAGGCCCTTACCGAGTTCCTTCCAGTTGTGGTGCAAATTATTTTCTGACAATAGTTGATGACTATTCTCGTTCAGTATGGCTTCATCTTTTAGTTGCGAAATCCGAAGTTCGTCAAGTACTTCAAAATTTTTGTGCGTACTCTGAGAGACAATTTGGCAAAGCTGTTCAAATTATTCGAAGCGACAACGGTACGGAGTTTACTTGTTTGGCGTCTTACTTTAAAGAAAAAGGCATAGTCCATCAGACTTCTTGTGTTGGCACCCCGCAGCAAAATGGACGCGTAGAAAGGAAGCATCGTCACATATTAAACGTTGCTCGCTCCTTACTCTTTCAATCACATTTACCGATCAGATTTTGGGGAGAAGCTGTTTTAACAGCTGCACATCTTATCAATCGGACGCCTACCTCGATTCACAAGGGTCGTTCTCCGTATGAATTGTTGTTTGGGGAGAAGCCTAACTATGAGCAGCTTCGTGTATTTGGTTCGTCTTGTTATGCGCACGTTCGATTACGTGATAAAGACAAGTTTGGTCCAAGGAGCAGGCATTGCGTGTTTGTTGGATATCCATTTGGCAAGAAGGGATGGCGTCTCTTCGATCTTGAGACGGAAAAGTTTTTTGTTTCTCGAGATGTTCTTTTTCAAGAAGATATCTTTCCCTTCCAATCTTCACAGGGAAAGCAGAGCACACCGGACGAAGAGCTTCCCTCTTTACCGGTTATTCACTATGCTGATGATTGGTTCTTTGCACCTCCGTTGGAGGACAGGGGGAGCTCGACACTGGTTCTCCTTTAGTTACAGAGGTTATCGTTTCTGACACTAATGCTTCTTCCTCGATGGAAGCGGTTACCGATGTCGTCGAAGTCTCAGCAGAACTATCGACCGACATTGTTTCTTCTCCAGTCGCAGATGTCTTACCGAATGAGAATACTTCTGCAGACTGGTTAGTTGTTTCTCCTACAGCTCCTGTTTTGGGTCGTGGCAAACGCGAGATTGTACGCCCTAAGAAGCTTGCTGATTTCATGCTTTATAATGCTGGTTGCTTCGATAATACACTTCCGGTCCTCACCGCTCTCAACTCAGAGTTTTTTTTCACGGTTCCAGGTAACACACCATATCCTCTTACACATTACATCTCTGATGATTTATTCTCTTCAGGACATCAGGCTTTTCTCGCCGCTATCACTGCTGGTGTCGAACCGAAAAATTTCAAAGAAGCTTTGAAAGATAAAGTTTGGTGCGATGCTATGGAACAAGAGGTTCATGCGTGTGAGTTAACAAAAACGTGGAGTGTTGTTGACTTGCCAGAAGGGAAAGAGGCTCTTGGTAATCAGTGGGTTTTCAAAATCAAATATAACGCTGACGGTTCTATCGAGCGTTATAAGGCGCGACTAGTTATTCTTGGTAATCATCAAGTCGAAGGAGTTGATTTTGACGAGACTTTCGCACCGGTTGTCAAGATGACGACTATATGCGGTTTACTCAAGATCGTTGCTGCTGAGAAATGGGAAGTGCACCAGATGGATGTGCATAACGCATTCTTACATGGCGATCTTGACGAAGAGGTGTATATGCGACTTCCTTTGGGTTTTCGACATCTGATCCTAACAAGGTGTGTCGTCTACACAAATCTCTTTACGGCCTCAAGCAGGCTCCGCGTTGTTGGTTTGCAAAACTTACAACGGTTTTAAAAGAGTTTGGCTTCATTCAGTCCTATGCTGATTACTCCCTTTTCACTTATACTCACGATGATATCGAGTTTCGGGTATTGGTGTATGTTGATGATTTGCTTGTTTGTGGTAATAACTCTGTGGCTTTGGGGAAACTAAAAGAACATTTGGGCAACTGTTTTAGGATGAAAGATCTGGGTAAGATGAAGTATTTTCTTGGTCTTGAGGTGGCTAGGAATGACGAGGGGATTTTTCTATCACAGCGCAAGTACACGCTTGAGATTATCGCTGAATGTGGACTTCTTGGGGCCAAACCGACGTTGTTTCCGATGGAACAGAATCACAAGTTAGCGTTGGATACTAGCCCGCTTCTCGCTGATCCTCACCCTTATCGACGCCTGGTTGGTCGCCTCATTTATCTGCTGATCACACGACCAGAGTTGTCGTACTCTGTTCACATTCTCTCACAGTTTATGCAAGCACCTCGCGAGGGACACTGGGAAGCAGCCTTGCGTGTGGTTCGGTATCTCAAGTCCTCTGTTGGTCAAGGTATTTTGTTTCGCTCTGACTCTGATCTCAGTCTCACCGCTTACTGCGACTCCGATTGGAATGCTTGTCCAACTACACGACGGTCTTTGAGCTCTTATATTATGTTTCTTGGAGGTTCTCCGATATCATGGAAAACTAAAAAGCAGAGCATTGTCTCGCGTTCTTCCACAGAAGCCGAATATCGGTCCATGCGTAATGCTCTTGATGAGATATTGTGGCTGCGACAGCTCTTGACAGACCTTGGTTTCCCGCATCATGGACCTGTTCGCTTGTTTTGTGACAATGAATCGGCGATTAGTCTTTCTGCCAATCCAGTTTTCCACGAGCGGACTAAACACATTGAGAGTGATTGTCATGCTGTTCGCGATGCCGTTCTTGATGGAACGATCTCCACAGTTCATGTTCGAACAGAGGATCAACTCGCAGACTTACTAACAAAGGCACTTGGTCGACAACAGTTTTCTCACTTAGTGTCCAAGTTGAGTATTACCAATCTTCATGCTCCAACTTGAGGGGGAGTATTGGGCTATATCTTGGGCTTGTATTGTGATGGGCTAGGTTTAATATCATACACCGTCATAGAACGTATATATATATCGTGTAATGTACATTCTTGAACAGGAAGAAAGCATATTCTCTAATTCTACATATGACGTTCAATTTATATCTATTGTTCTCATATACAGATTTTTTAAAAATATATAGTTTTAATATCCACCTACAGTTCATTGAATTATGTTCTTTTAGTATTACTAGATTTGAGTGCTTCAGTTAAATTATTATGTTTTACTAGGTGAATACCCACACGTTACGTGTATGTTTTTCTTTTTAATTATTTAAAACTTTTTTATGTATATTTATAAAAATTAATATAATCATCATTTGTTACTTACTTACTTATTAATATTATATTTTAAAAATATTAAAATATTAATTTAAAATATACATTAAATATTATTTAATAATTAATAATTATATTAAAATTAATAAATATTCTTCAATATTTTTAATTAGTTATAACATAAATTTTTGTTTATATTTATACAAATATTAATTAATAGTTAATTAATAAAAAAACTAAAATTTTTAAAATCATCATTTCATTTGTTACTTAATAGTATTTTATTATAAATAATCTTAAATTTTAATTTAAAATACATATTAAATATTATTAAGTAATCTACTGTTATATAGAAATTAAATACATATATATATTTTTAAATTAATTATAACATAAATTTTTGTTTAATATTAATATAAATGTTAGTTAAGAATCAATTAATAAAATGAATTTTTCATTTTTTTAATGTTTTAAAATTTAATATTAAAATTTTTTAATTAAAATTTAAGCGACAGGTGTCAACCTCTCTAATACTGATGTGTCAAGCATATGAAGAAAGTTGAGCAACTTTAATATATAAAATTACGTTAAAAGTATAATGATTTTGTCTGATAATCATAAGAATATGGGCCAAGATTCATATCAATTTCTGAAGTTTGGGGGAAAATATTGTTTTTTGTTATTTTCGACGTCTGTATATCAACCCTTATAATTGCAGCGAGATACTATAGACAAAATGTCATCTATTTTTGTTATGTTAGCTCAGCATCAGCTGTGCCTGTGATCGAGTTTTCTCTTTTCAACCCCAAAAAAAATATTTTTTTTTTAAAAAAAGAAAAGAAAATCCCCCATTAAAGACTCGGTATTGGTTTTGCCTATTGGCTATAAATCCTTCAGAGGGTAACATCAAGCAAATGACAAATGTTTGATTCGCAGGATGCAATCTTACAAAGAGATCCCTTTAACTAAATAGTTTATTCAATTTTCATGCGTGCTTCTAGCTAGGCTCAGTGATTCTAAACTTCAAATGGTAACATTATACAATCAGGACTAAAAATTGATCTTTACGCAATAGACAATATCGAAGTGATATCCCTCGATGCTTTATATTATAATGTCCACCATATAAAATAACTATTCGATATCTTCTTCCTTTGATATTATTTTTATGGCAGGCACATGCAGACGATGCATGAAGACCGACCAATCCTATTCGGGAAAGACCTCACGACAACAATGATTGGCTGGTATGATGCCACGTAATCAAAATCTACGGTGACAGAGTTGAGTGGGACCCATGCTTTCCCTCCACGTGAGGTCATCAAGGAAGAAAGCCACCGATGATAACGACGTGTATGGTCAAGATCTACCTAAAAACAGATCCCTTGTTAGACGGCTCAGATTCTCTAAACGGCTATTGTAATACTTATTTCATGATCCAACGGTTCATATTGATTCGGCGGTGACCGTCCTACAGTGTTTCCCGGGACTTGTGCTGTGTTGCGCAAATGGAATGTAAACTTGAAGCTATAACATTAAAATACCACAACATTTTAGTCTAAAACAAATAAATATTTTGAAAAAGGAAATTATATGTTAAAAAGCACGCATTATTATTGGTGGTTCCCTTTATAAAAGGAAACAACCGTGCTAGTGCCTGGCAACATCTGCCCTCTCGAGGTTAGGGTTCTTCAGAGAGAGTCTATATTTTATCAGACGATCCGTCGGATCTAGTAACGGAAGTTACGTATAAAAATTAACATGTTTTAGAAACTCTTGTTTTTCTCTTCTTTTATAAACATCGATTTCTTTTTTCAACGTATAGGGCTTTCGATCGTATTATTTGGTAGATCGTTGCCATTAAATTAAAATTACACGCTTATACAGATCTTTCTCTGTTTTCCCAATTTTTGTTGTTCGATATCTTCTTAATAACACCCACTTTTTTCTTGAAACTATATTAAATAATTTTCATTCTTTAACCAATGGAAACAATATCAGTGCAACGTTCACCGGGAAAACAGGTTTCGGATTTGAGACCATTCAAGAACCCAAAAAGAAGGGGTTCTCGTGGTTCGCTTTCGAGATCCGGAGGAAGTTTGGCTCTTCCGATGAATCCAACGTCGTCTTGGGGATCTTCCCCGGCGGCGTATCCTCCTCCGCCGCCTAATCACTCGCAGCCTCCTCTTCTTCCTCTTCCACGTGTCAACAGCTCTACTCTCCCTCTGCAACGCGTCAACAGTTCTCGGCCACGTGTCAACAGATCTACTCTTTCTTGTGCTCAGGCAAGAGCAACGTCTGAAACGCAGAATAAGAAGAACGTAGAGTACGTTGAATCCGCACCAAGGTTGACTCGAACCGGTTCGGTTCCGGTCTGGTCTAACCACCTGAATGATTTTCCTAAAGGATTTGATGGTTATCCCGGTCCAGCGATCATGTTACTATCTCCTCCGCCGAGTAGTTTGCCTATGCCTAGGTTTTCGATCAAACCGAAGCTTCGTTGCAACGCAGAAGCTGCCGGCAAAACTAATGACGTAGCCTCCGGTAACACCCGGCGAGTTTTACAGCTCCGGTGAAAAAGCAAGCGATGCTAAGTCATTACAAATAAAATAACCCCGCCCCCATGGGTTTGGGTCTGTCTTGTTTTTCAAAATGATAGAACTCTCTCCTTTTGTGTGATTTGCTATTGAAAAAAAGTTTCTTATAATGACATCTAGTTTGTAACATTAATGTAAGAAACAATACAAAAAGGTTTCTATGATGACATTGAATATTGACTTTCTAATATCGATTGTAAGAAACAAAACTGGCATTCTCTGAGAATGGAGTCACAAGAAGCATACTGGAGATGATACTAGTAATCTCAACCTTCTGTGAATCTGTGGCCACAATTGGGGCAAGTATAATATGTTGTCTGTCCTTCATCCGCTGATCTTGTCTGAAAAATAAGAAAACTCAAGATGAATACATTCATTTGACATGAAAGAGAAGACAAGAACTTGAAACACAGACTTCAAAACCTTGGAGTTACCTGTCTGGTTGTGTATACAAGCTCAGGGTGCTGGCATTTCTCGCACGCTTTTTTGATCTGCAAAGAGAATCATCAAAAACTCAAGTCAGAGATTGAGAAAAAAACGTACGAAGTTTTTGCTTTTTGTTTTGTCATAAACCTTTGGTAGCTCAGCGTCTTCCTGCGTTTTTTCACCAAACAGAGATATTCCTAGTTCTCTTCTGATATCCTACAGAAAAAGCAATGATCATGAGTTGTATACTAACTCCGCATTCGGATAGTGTCTGTAACACTCCAAATGAGAACGGAAACACCCCAAGATATGGGTTTAGACTGCTCATTACATAGCTAACAAGGGCCTGTGTGCGTTCACAGCCTAGTTGTAGTTAGTAATAACAATAGACGAAAAGAAATCAAGAGCGACGTCTTTGCTACTCCATGGAACAGAAACATATCTTGTGGTCACATGTAAGATTATATGATGCAGCAAAACTAGCCAACAAAAATCAACTGCGAATGATTTACACACATCTTGTGATTAACATATAAGATTTATATAATGCTGCAAAACTAGCCAGACAAGAATCCACACAGCTGAGTAAGGGAAAAACCATACCTCAGCAGAAACTGTGTAAGCTATATCCTTGCCAATGATTTCTGAAAACAATGACGTTTAAATCACAATAAGATTAATGGATACCATATATAACATATTAATCCAAAACGAAATTCATGGATACCTTTTGCATTTCGTGTTGTTTGGCATAGTGGACATTCTGCAGACGTAGCTGATTTCAAGATGAGCATTGTCCCACACAAGTTACAGAACAAGAAACCACTTTCCCGAGATTTCTCCATTAGAGAACCTTTAACAGAAAAACGCAAACGAAGCAAACATAACTCATCTCTACATGTTTCAATTGCTTACAGAAATCAAAATAGTGGGAATAGAACTCAAGGGGGTAACAATGGATTCTCCAGGAGAACGATTAGGATAATAATTTAAGCAAGACATAGAGACAAACCAACCTAAAAATAAATCCTGAATTAGAGATAATTGTTTAGAAACGCAATCAAACCCTAAAAGAAAATCCTGAATAGAATAGAACTGACCAGCACAAGTTGTATACAGTTAACCCACATACATAAAATCAAAATTATCAGAAAAGATAAAAAGACAAATTGATCAAAAAAAAAAAAAAACCAAAACTAATACTGAGATGCAGAGTTTATAAGCAGAGAACAGAGATTTTCGAGAGATTAAACGGGTTTCGAATGAGATGTGCTTACGGTTAGTAAGAGACGGAGGCGGCGGCGGCGACGAGGCGGAGGCGGAGGCGGAGATAGAAGAACGCAGAAAGAAAAATTGATGAAAGAGTTGTTGTATGACTTGTATCAAATATAATGGGCTTGATGCAAAATTCTAATATGGGCTTAAAATGTTTTTTTTTTAGTAAAGATATTTCGTACCAAAAAAATCAAATGAGTGAGAGAGAGCCAAGAGGATTTCAATTGAAAATTGAAACGCTCCATTTTCCGCCATTGAGACAAAAGAGAGGATGGAAGAATTCCAGAGAAGTTTTAGTCCTCCGCCGTGTCCTTCCACTGTAACAGTGCGACGGAATCCACCGAGGAAAGCTAGAGCAACACCGTATACCACTGCAGCTAAGCCTCCTGCTGCCTCCTTGGCCTCCGCGAATACCCACGAAGTTCCGTCGTTTCCGATAGACGAGATTCTCTCCATCCAAATCCCGCAATCCGAACCGAAACCTTCTATTTCGGAGAGCTTGAAGATTTTCCTGAGAATCAAACCCTTGAAAATCTTCACCAAGGCTGCTACAACCACGAAGAGCAGACCTAGAAATGTCTGGCCCCAGAATCCTTCGAAGAAGAACAACGCGAAGGAGAGCAGGAATCATGAGAATGCGAAGAAGAATAAGAAGAGCGAAGAGGCTTGTATTGCTCTCAACGATCCTTATTCGGTCACACTAACTCCGCCTCAAGCGTTGCAAGAGCTGAAACGAAGCAAGACTGAGGTATACGAAGGGTTTTCTCACGTTTTCCCCGCCGATTGTTCCCAGGTTCCGATCAAATCTCGTATCAATTACACTTCATTTTGGTCGAATTTCTAGATGGTTCTTACCAATTGACGAGTTTTCCCTCTCTGTAGAACGATGTGTATGATAAAATGGTTCAACCTTTGTTGGAGGATTTCATGAAAGGGAAAAGCGGAATGTTGGCAGCATTGGGACCTAGCGGCTCGGGGAAGACTCACACAGTCTTTGGAACTCCCAAGGATCCTGGAATTGTTCCACTTACACTGCGTCAAATTTTCAAGAAGAGCGATGAGAGCTCCCCTGGATCTTTGAGGTACTTTTTATTTAGCTTAATTTCTGATACTTCCATCTGAGTCGATTATGTATTTAACAATGAATTTTTTTTGGTAAAAAACTGTATTAAACAATGAATTTGTTTGGGCTAGACACAGTAGATATCTTGTTCCATAACATCTCTTTTCTTTTCTTCAGGCCATTTTACTTGTCCATATTTGAAATATGCTCGGAACGAGGGAAAGGGGAGAAAGCTTATGATTTACTTGGAGATGGAAGCTCCGAATTGTCTGTGCAGCAATCAACCATCAGGGGTTTGAGAGAGGTTTGTGCTTTATCGTCTTTCTTGGTTTTTAGTTTTCATATGATTATTGTAACTCTGATTGTTTTGTCTACCATGTGTGTTAAGTAGGTCCCAATCCAGAATTTGGAGGAAGCAGAGTCCTTAATTGGACAGGCAATGCTGAAACGTGCAACGGCTACAACAAATTCAAACAGCCAATCAAGGTACTTGGCAACAAAATTCTTGCTTTAACTCTTAAGGAATAAAGCATTTCTCAATAATGTTTTAACTAATTTTGGGAATGTTTTCAGTCGCTCACAATGCATCATTAACATAAGAGCAGCATCCGATGGCGTTTCTAACGAACCAAAAACGCAGTCTAGTGAGGCTATGCTGACGATAGTGGACTTAGCGGGAGCAGAAAGAGAGAAGAGAACTGGAAATCAGGTTATAATGTATTTTTTTGAACTCTTTAATATATGGACTCGCTTACAGATTTGATATGATATGCAATGTTACAAATATATATCATGCCTGAAAGTATTTGCATTATTATAAATACAGATGCAGCGTAATTGTTAGGAGAAAAGATTCCTAGCTTGACTTAAGATGTTGTCCAGTCTTGTTCTTAGCATCGCAGTTAGAATTGTTTAAAAAGTGAATTGTCTTGATCAGTAACATAAGACTTGTTCCCTGTATGCCTGTTTGATTTGTTTTGCAGGGAGAAAGGTTAGTTGAGAGTAATTTCATCAACAATACATCCATGGTTTTCGGTCAATGTTTGCGGGTAAGGGCATTGATTTTAAGACCCCCTTGAGATGACCTTTTTCTATCTTTTTTTCTTTTGTTTGTTTTACGCTTGCAATTCCACTAACCATGAGCATGATGTATATGTTGGCAGTCGCTGTTGGAGTACCAGAAGAACCGAAGGAAGGGATTGCAGAAACATCATCAAAATTCTTTGGTAGCATCTTCCTTAAAAACCCCTTTGTTCCATATTATTTGATGAGAAATTAAATTGATCAACCAGTTATTTAGTTTCCCTTCATATGCTAATGTGATTTTGGCTTTATGTAGTTAACAAGGTACTTGCGAGATTATCTAGAAGGAAAAAAGCGGATGGCTTTGGTATGCGTATTTCTGGAACTTTTTCTTGAGTTCTTGTTCAAGAGCTAATTTTGGAGACCCTGATATATACTGAAAAATTATTGTCTCCTCTATATCTATTTTACAGATTTTAACAGTCAAAGCAGGAGAAGAGGATTATCTTGATACCTCCTATCTATTGAAACAAGCATCACCGTATATGAAAATCAAGTAATGTTCGTTATCATGAACTAAAAGATGAATTCCACAGTTCTCCTAATTGCTAATGTCTTTCACTTTGGTGTGTTATTTAGATTTGATAACACTGAGGAACTTTGCAACAAGAGGCAGCTCAAGACATTTCCAAGAGTTGAGAAAAACAAGAAAATTAAACTCAGTGCTCCCAAGACTCACCAAGTAAATTTGGCTTCCTATACGCATTTATAATGTGTCTTCCGTAAAACTGGAAAGTTATTCATTTACTAAAAAAAGATGATATTGCCATCTGTAGATCGAAGAAATTGTTGCTGGAGAGAGAAACCAAATTTCTCAGGAAGGTAGGTTTTTGCTGTGAAAATTCTTTCAAATATTTTGACTGCACGGATTTAGTCTCTTGCTTATTTTTGTTTTGCTTCCTTGGTATCTATTACGATTGTTCACCAGTGAATTTGAGGGGAAAGAAAGCTGATCTAACAGACAGATCATCTCCGAGGCTGGAACATGTTGCCCCGGATAAAAACGATAGAGAGCACATCATCATGCGAAATTTTGCTAGAGTCTTATGGAACGTCCTGAAGCAGTACAACGAGAAATTAAAAGTAATGTCGTTCCATTGCCTTTTATTTACAACCAGTAGTTTGTGATGAAGCTTCTTTCCTTGATGTTATGATATATCACTGTTGAAGTAAGTTCAATGTCTATTATTCTATTTTTTTTATTAGGTTGCAGAAGGTGACATTTGCAGTCTAAAGGAAAACCTTATAAATGAACAACTCAAATCACGTGGATTGGAGACAGAGTTGATCAAACTCAAGTCTTCTTGCCTTGACTCCAAGTCAAACCTGGCAGAACCATGCATACCCGAGGTAGAAGCGCTCGTCCATGCAAAAGAACAACTCGAAGTTGACACAAGTTTGGCTAATGCGGTGAATGCGATTTGATTTTGGGTTTTATTGTTGATCCTTCACTTTCTTATATGCTTACCAAAGATATCTATTGCTAATTTCAGAGTAATATCGATGATGATCCTTGCAATTTTATCGAGTCAAGAAGAGAAATCAGCACAGAAGAATGCAATGAGTCTCCTGTGCCAAACAAAAGCATAGAATCTTGCTTAGAAAACGAGGAGATCTCTTGTGCTGAGCAAAAATGTACCGAGCAAAGTGATCCAACACTTTCACCAGAACAAGGTGAAGTTAGTCGCATCAACAACCGGCTGTCTAACATTCAAACTAAATCTGCAATATCCCGCAGATTCCCAGATTCAGAGAAACAAGAAAGGTCAAGAGTGATTTCTATTCTACACATTGGTTTAAATAGGTTTATGTATCCTCTTGCGGAGCTGTAGGAGCGGTCTCTCTCTTTCTCTCAGTCCCAATTATCTTTGGTTTTGTTCCAGAAATAGAAGACTGTTACCAGCTTCATCCAGATCACTAGCTGAGGAAATGGTTGACTTGGACATAAAAGATAACCAGATTGAGAATCTACAGGTTTAGCCATTCTGTAGCTCCACAAATCTTTGATGACTTCTCCTCAAATGTCATAATGCTCCAAAACTAGCTAACCTTCTTTCTCATCTCTAGGCTGAATTCGCCGAGACTTGTGTTCAAGAAAAATCTGAATCAACTGAGGGTCGTGAAACTGAAATCCCTGCCCGTGAAATAGAACCTGCATCAACTAAAAAACAGAGGAACAGACAGAAACCAAGAAGGTAATACATTTGGCAATCTTTCTTTGTCTCTTCTTCTCAGGCTTGCTTAATTAGGAAAACATTTGTTCTCGTAACAGGAGACTCCAACCTGCTTCATCCGTGCTATTAACAAGAGAAATAAACACGTTAGAGATCGAGGATGATGTCGCTGAGCCAAAGGTAATATACATGACCTAACAAGACACGAAGAACCTAACTTAGACAATGCTAGTAAAAAGGTTATTATATCAAAAAAATCATGTGTTTAAGTTCGCAAATTCACTTGCAGGGGACCAGAGGCGGAAAGAAGACAACAGTGGCACAACCGAGAAGCCAAGGGAGTATCACTCTCCTCCGTCTCCTCACAAACAATCTCCATCTCTAACCTTTATCAAACAAACTCTCGCATCCACATATTATTGTGCCTTCTATCGTCTTTCTGATATATGTTGTATATATAGCAGAAACTTTCTAAAATATGTTAAAAGTAAAAAATATATATTGTAATTGGTCCAAGCTTCTTTGAGCCGCAAGATGAAAATGTCCTTTTATTTACTTCCCAACTATTACAGTCTAGTTTATATTATAGTTTATTCACTGACGATTGGAACTATTTTTCCCAAAAAGATGTCCATTTTTATGGACTCAGTACGGTAAATGTTGTGGGAGCCTAAACCGAATCTGTCCTAGGCTTCACAATATTCAATGTGCCTATCGATTTCAATGAGAATCAAACAGGAAGTGTTGTATTCAATGAAGCACATTGAAATGCCTATACAAGCAATACCATAAGCTCTTATGATGACATTGAATGATTCTGTGAAGCACATTGAAATCGTGGACCAAACCGTACGCCTTGTATTCAATGTGCCTATCGATTTCATCATACATACATATCTCTGACAAAGAGATAAGAAGATACTTTAATAAAAATACAATACTCAAACTCTAACACGTTGGTTGATAAAAAAAAAAGGAAAAGAATCAAACTTGATTATCCGCGAGAAGACAAAAAAACAAAAAGTTATGATTTCAAGGAGTGGGAGACGACGACTCGGAGTCTCAGATCTAGTTTCCACAATTTCACGTTTTAAGTCGTTGAGCAGAAAGACAAGTTCCTGTTTTCTTCCTCTCCCCAAGAGAAAAGACAGAGAGAAAGAGAGATGGAGGAAGCCTCGCATCCTTACGTTCCCAGAGATCTGAAACTGCCCGGATACGTACCCATCTCCATGTCCATGTCCTCCATTCTCACTGTCTACCTCGGTGCTTCCCTCTTCGTCGTCACTCTTGTCTGGTTTCTCTTCGGTAATTCGATTCCCTTCTCGAAACAAGATGTTCGATTTTAAGTTCAATTGAGCAGATCGGAGTGAAACCTTATTAGTTCGACCTGTTTAGTCTGAGAAATTGATCCAAATCGAATCACCAACCAAAGAGAATTGTATCTTCGTCTAACGTTCTGTTGATGGGTGTGACAGGGAGGAAGAAACCGCAGCTTGACAAATTGCTCATGTGTTGGTGGGCCTTCACTGGCCTCACTCACCTGATTCTGGAGGGCTACTTCGTTTTCTCCCCTGAGTTTTTCAAGGACAACACTTCCTGTTACCTCGCTGAAGTCTGTAAGTAAATCTTCTTCCTTTTTGTTTATTTTTTTATTTTTCGATTACACAATTCTTACTTAGACTCTTTTCCTTTCCAGGGAAAGAATACAGCAAAGGTGATTCGAGATACGCAGGCAGAGATTCTGCAGTTATAGCTGTTGAAGGCATCACCGCTGTTATAGAAGGCCCTGCTTCTCTTCTTGCTGTGTAAGTCAAGTGAAACATCTTTTGCACTCGGTTTTTAATGAACATTTCTTGTCAAACTAACTGGTTTTTGTTGGAAATGAACAGATACGCCATTGCCAAGGGGAAGTCGTACAGTTACGTGCTTCAGCTTGCGATTTCGCTTGGCCAGCTCTATGGATGCCTTGTGTATTTCATTACTGCTTTCCTGGAAGGAGACAACTTTGCAACCAACTCCTTCTACTATTACTCCTACTATATCGGGGCTAATGGTTGGTGGGTCTTGATTCCTTTACTCATTTCTTTCCGTTGCTGGAATAAGATTTGCGCAGCTGCCAACAACGTCGAGACGAAGACCAAGAAGAAAATCCGTTGAAAGCAATCTTCCAAGGATTCTAGTCTATCATCTCTTTTGTGGTCTTGATCTTTGCTCGTTTCAAGGTTGTTCCTTCATATTTGGGTTCCTCTTAGCCTTGTTTTATTGTCATGGAAAGCATTTTTTGCCATGGAGTTTCCTCATTTACTTCAAATATCATTCAACTTTTTTCAGCTTTTTTGCTCATGAATTTGGTTTCTTTATCTCTTCGTGCTTGTTGATGTTAGCAATGAACAAACAAAGGGTAGAAATATGTCTTCTTTCGAGGGAAATTTTCATGTATTAAGCTTTACTCCCCTCTTCGCAAGTTGATTTTCATAAATAAAGCTTCAATTGGCCACCAAAAATAATAAATTTCCAATATGTAGTACTTTCATCCACCGAGTAATTCATATGATACTACGGCTCGTAAATGCAAACAATATTTTTATATTAACTTATTATAAATTCATTGGTTTTACAAACAAAAAACGTCAGGATGGCCGAGTGGTCTAAGGCGCCAGACTCAAGTTCTGGTCTTCGAAAGAGGGCGTGGGTTCAAATCCCACTTCTGACATTATTTCCCTTTTGGTTAGTTATTTTTTTGTAAGACTAACATAATTTTGTTGGCCTTTTGAAATGGAAATTATCAAACTAATGTAGGACATAGGCCCATCAGTTCTTAACTACAATTTCTGATATCATTTATGTTTCACACTTTCATTTCATTTAAACTTCAATCAAACACTCTAAAGAGCTAATTATCAATTTTTTGTGTTATTTTTGTAACACTTTACTTTTATATGCATTTAAACATTTGTTAGACTAGACGCCTTTAATCTCTGTTGCACCGTTCATACAACGTTGCCAATCAAAACTAAACTGATATCTGTCTGGCTTTAACTCTATGAATATAGAATAACTGAAATATCTAATCATCTACTTACATATTAGATAAAGGGATAAATCAACTATATCATCTATTTCTACAAACTCAATCGGTCAATCGGAAAACAGTTCTACTAATGACGAGAAAACGGCCTTCTAAGACCCATAAATCATTGTTTCTTCCCATACGTGGCAGATAGAGCCTGGTCAGAAGAAACGCCACATCCGACAAAAACCAAGCGAGAAAGCGACTGAGATTACATGTGAGCCGAAATTACACGTGGATGGTGAGCCACTGCTTTCGTCCAGAGCACCTTCGTAAACCATCGGTGATGTCGCCGTACTGCCGGAGGTCGGAGTTGTCATCGTCGTCGTCTCTGTGCTCTGTTCCTCAGATGATTTTAGGCTGCAAATGAGAAGGATTTAGTGAATGATGTTTCCATGTGTCTTTCTGCTATAAACGTGACAAACCATATCTATCGCTTAAAACACAAAAAAAACCATATCTATCACTAATAATAAAAAAAGGTAGTCATAATTTTCGAAAATTAATAGAAACCAAAATACTTCAAAAACAATGGAATTTGAGTAGCTCGTGACTTTGATTATACAACAAGAAAACAATTCTACTAATGGATCATCATACAAATAAGGTCATCACTATAAAAAAATTTATTTCTCACCAAACTTGAGCAAAATTAGCTGTTTATGAAATAGCTGACAAAAATAAAAAGATCACCTTGTGTTGGGAGAAGGACAGAAAGTGATGACGTAGTTAGGAGATTTGGCGCACGTGAAAGTACTTGTCTTATCATCATACGCGTAGCTATAAGCGCGTGGGCACGCGCTCTTAAAAATCCTCGAGTATGAAGACGGCTTACACGTGTCAGGCGACCCAAACGCGCCGCTGCAGCAATACTCCGGCTGCCGAAACGCCTCGCACGCACTTTTACACCCCATCGCAACCGCCTGCTTCCCGCCGCCGACGCTATTCACCCTTAGCTCCGACGGACATTTACCGTTCAAGTCGACGACGCAGCCGGTGCTGCTGCAATTCTGGCCGGAGCCGCCTTGAGGGACGACCAGCATCTGGACATTGTAGCCGTCGACGAGACTCACGTCGTAGAAATCGAGTCCGCCGGATCCGTCGAGAGTGAATTCGGCTAGAGTCGCCGGAGGAGCAGCGCCGGTGCCGGAACATTCGAGTTTACCGGAGCCGCAATCTCCGGTTGCGCAGGTGAATTTTCCATCGGAATCGGTTGAGCAGAGTGTCCTTCCCCAGAAACGACCTCCCCAAGAAGACGGCGCGTCGATTGTACGCGTCTCGCCTTTCTGGAGTACGAAGCCGGTGGTCGGTAATGGAGGAACTCCGGCGTTAGATAAAATTCCCGGCCAGACTGTGTAGTCGCATTTGTTCGCGATTATGAAGCTCCGCGACATAACTCCTGAAATAGAAAAAAAAATTTAAGAAATTTAAAAATAATTATACAGCCGTTAAATCTGTGAGATTCAGGAAAATAAGAGGAGATACTTACCGGATAAGAAACAACTCGATAAGAAGAAGAAGAAGATCAATGCCATGATTGGGTAGTGGAAAAATTGTGAATGCTCTGTTTCTTCTGCTTCTTCTTTTGAGAGCGAAACAGAGATGGGAAAAAAACAGAGGACTGATTTAAAGAGGAAGGAGAATCTGTTGACGATATTTTTAATCAGCTGTAATCAAGTGTTGATGTATGTTGGTGGCTTACGGTGAGCCTGATGACGTGGTTGATTTTAAGTGGATATATATAGGACTTAGCCGTTCTGATTCTCTGACAAAAAGATAAAAGAGAGAAGAAACATTTAGCCTGCTAGATTTCTCTTTTCTGTTGGTCAGCTTCAAGAAAAAATCTAAACCATACTCATGTTATGTATATTCAAAATATCTTGAATCTAAAATTTGTGGTTTGAATGTAAACTTATAAGGTGTAACGTAAATGTTTTTCAGATGAATTTGTCTAACCCAAAATCAACTACTCGACTATACAAGTGTCCTAAGAAACCTCAAACCATTGCTTGTTTAAATAGATGCATGAATTTTTATAGTAGACTTTCATTTGATAATGTTTTTTCGATAAGATTGGATATTACTCATCTCTTTGTCAGAGGATTGCTTATCTACCTTTCATTTTAAATATCAGTGTCAATTGAAGGCAATTCTCTAACCAATTAATTTGTTTTTATCAGAGTTTAGATAAAATTGACATTTTTGACATTTTTTGGATGGGTATACCAATGATTCACCTATCTTAGAGAAAATAATGGCAACTAGATGATAAGAAAGAAAAACCCCTTTTTAGTATAATATATCTAAATAAACTTACTCCAAATTACAGAAATTTGAATGGGAAAATTACACTTTTGTTCCACTATACTTGCCATTAAATGTTAACAGCTCTTAATCAGTAGACTTCAACGTTCCATTGCTCTGCCTTCTTCAACTGCTTCTTATAATCAAACCAGTCAATACCTAAACCATCACCAAAAAAAAAAAAAAAGTCTTTCATTACCTTTAATTATGCAACGGATGTTTCAAGATTTAGAGTGTTATTAATCTGAAAGTTTTACCGTCTTTAGCAGCCAGTGAGACCATAATGTCATCGATTCCTTTCTCCATGCCCTTAAGACCACACATGTAGACAAAAGTGTTGTCTTTCTTCAATAACTCCCATAACTCAGCTGCGTATTGCGCCATTCTGGTCTGGATATACATCTTCTCTCCTTTCTCGTTCGCTTGTTCTCTGCTTATCGCATAATCAACCCTGAAATTCTCGGGGGCCTTTGCCTTCATCTTAGCAAACTCCTGAGTTTCAATCAAACGACAGAAATGAGGATTAACTTAACTGTAAGTGTTTGAGAAATTAGAAGAAACCAGAAGAAGAGTTTGGGTGTGTGTGCCTCTTGGTAAAGCAATGAGCTAGTGGTTGGCACTCCCAAGAACAGCCAAGCTAAGCCATTAAACTGCATCACGACGATTGCAAAGATGTTAGATTTCGTATACATTCGGTCAAAATCAAAAAGATTATCGACTGAAGCATGCACTCACCTTGTAGTCATCGTGTTTCTCGAAGAACATCTTCCACAAGAAAGACCGGAAAGGAGCGATTCCTGTCCCTGTGGCAAGCTGTAGTTGTCATTAAGAAGAAAACGGTTCTATTAGTGATTAGTGTTGTTTCAAGAATTAGGATTTATAGAGAATCATAAGTATGTGAAGATATTTGAGGTGAAGGATAGAGACCATAATAACAGTGGCGTTTGGATCCTTTGGCATAAGCATTTCTTTTCCTACAGGACCAGTGAGTTTAACTTCACTTCCTGGTTTCAAGTCACCTAAAAAATAGAAAAGAAAATTTGAAAGCGAATAGGTAAAAGAAGTTTGAGGAAAAAGCAAGTATGTATCACTGGTACTTACACAAGAAATTTGAGCAAACTCCTTTAACAGTCTCTCCTGCGTCATTAGTATAGACGAGCCTTTTCACGCACAAAGAAACCTGCAATAAGTTGTTCATTTACTTAACCAGGCGACGACACAAAATGTATTCTTACGTAGAATTTTAAAGGAAATGGTCAATTACGGTTTCAGAATTGCCGAGATCTCCAAGAGCGCTGCTTGCAATCGAGTAAAGCCTGACTTTGTGAGGCTTTCCATTCTTGTCAATTCCATCAGCAATCACACCAACAGATTGCCCCTCTCTGTACGGGATTTCTCCTATCGAAGACACATAAATGCTACATCAAGAGATGAATCATACGTAGAACTGTAAAGTACGAAGCTTTTGTTTTTGGGTGAGACTCAAGTAATGGAATCCAAACCTTCATGGCTGAAAAGCATGTGCCAGGTCTCTCCAGGAGCATCATCTGCTGTGATTTTGGTGTTGAGAAGGACTTTTCCGGTGTAAGGCTCCTTTGGTCTGTACTTGTTAGTAACCACACCTTCCTCGTTCTTCTTAGACACTTTCTCTACTTTCTTCACAGGAGTATCTGTTGTGGCTTCAGCTCTG
Organism: Eutrema salsugineum; assembly: GCF_000478725.1. Classification (NCBI taxonomy): domain Eukaryota; kingdom Viridiplantae; phylum Streptophyta; class Magnoliopsida; order Brassicales; family Brassicaceae; genus Eutrema; species Eutrema salsugineum. The sequence goes on from NW_006256612.1 coordinate 8,609,934, forward strand.
ACGGAAACCAATCTTTTACCTGTCACTGCATTGTTGCTTTTGTATTGAAAAGCACCCTTTAGAACACAACAACAAACAAACAAAACCAGAGAGACCTAATCAAGATCCAATCAGATGCCAGATGAAACTCAGTACATTGATCTTCCAAAAGTTGAGATCTTTTGGGGAAAATTTGAGAGATTAGATATTAAGGTGAAAACCCAGAAGCTGTAAACTTAACTAAACAACAAACCAGAGACCTAATCTAGTACACTGATCTAGGAACCATCTTCTCAGGATAATCGAGAAATCATCAATCAATTTTCCAAATGTTCTTCATTCTCTAGATCTTATAGTAAAATAACAGAAGCACATTTATCCAAGTTGCAAACTTCACTGAACAAGTTAATAAGACCCAGAAGATCAAGCAAGACCCTTAAAAGCAGAGTATATCTAGAACTCGACTACACTTGTTTGATCTTCTTTCATGTCTTCATATCTAGAACTCGACTACACTTGTTTGATCTTCTTTCATGTCTTCGTCATAATCCTGTTGAGAAAAGCTAAAACAATACCTTACCAAACCTGATCCATTCAGGAGCAATGGCGCAACTTGTAGCTGGAAGAGAAGAAGATTTTGAAGATGTGAGAGAAACAGCAGCATTCAAAGTAGTCGCCATTGCCGAGGAAATGAAATGAAATGAAATTGGGAGAAAATTTCAAGGGAGTATTAAAAGGAATCAGAAGGAGAGAGATAAGAGAAGGATTGGAAGACATTTTGTGTTTGGGTGGATGAGGTTTGAAGAAGAGAGTATCTTCGTTGATCAAAGTTGTGGTCATCGTTATTTGACTAGAAGCTATATGTATCTCTTTTGTTTTGTTTTTTCTTTAAAAAATATCTTGTATGTAACGCATTATACGGTATCGACAGAATATAAAATCAGTAAGCCATATTAAAACAGGGGTCGTACCAATATGGTTAGACCGGAAATTAGTTAAAACCGGATCAAATACAGTATGCCGTAAGAACCGAACCGGATTAACACACTTTACTCCAGCACGTGCAAAACACAAGTATGCCACGCAGATGATTGTGTCGAGAGAGAATTCTGTTGTTAAGAGTGTGTGCCTTAACACTCAGATTACAAGATTGCTCATCAGTTTCCATCAAGCTAGGGACTACAGAATCAATGAAAGATTCAATAAAACTCGAAACACAAAGCTTGATTTTCAGCAATGAGATCCTCAGATCAGCTACTTTGTTTCTCTCTTAGGCTGTAAAGTGACTCTAGCTGCTCAAAATTTAAAAGCTTGTTTACGTCGATGTCATGGAGAATATATTTTTGTTAGCTTCTTGCATCGCTGAGATCACGACCGCTGCATCAACTTCAAAAGTAACCTCACTAAAACCAAATGCTTAAAACACTCGAGCCGCTAGATATAGAGTCAAGTCTCGGTACTGATCTCAAACCAAACCAAAGCACTTCCATCTCTTAAAACCGATCCCAATCCACTTTGTGATGTTTTTTGAATCAATTTTCATGAGTTATTATTTTTTCTCTTCTTTTTTACATGCTGATATTACGGTCTTGATATTACAATTTCAGTAAGAGATTTTTATAATTCCTCAACAATTAATCGAATTCTGATTTAACGATTTCCTGTACAACATTATATTCACAATCTTATTGTAGTTTAATTAAGAGATATTCAGGATTTACGGACAAGGAAAGACATGGCGGTTAAGAGAGATGAATTTTCTGTGTAAAATATAGAGCCTCAATTCATCAATTGTTGTCCTTTGTTGTTCTTAAATGATTCTAACATCTCCTTAAAGTCATTTAACTCATCTCTGGTATTCATCAAGAGAAAACGCGAAAAAAGATATACAAAACAAAGGCGATGAATCTCTTTTGCCCTAAGAAACTTTAAAATAAAACATAGAATGAAAAATCAACGAGTTTTTGGTTGAAAACAAAACGAGATTGGGAATGGAAAAAGTTTTTTCATCAGAGAAGAGCGATCGGTACATCAATCGACACATAGTCTCAGACGACCGTCGTGAGAATTTTAGATCAAATCTCATCATTTGAAATTTAACTTCTTTCACATTAAAAACACAAAAAAAATTCAGCTTTCTTTTGCAAAATAAAACAAAGACCATCAAAGATGAAAGCTATAGAGAGAAGAAGAAAAAAGAAAAGAGATACGAGTTTTGACCGGCGATACAGCTAACGAAGAAAACTAGATGGCCTTTTAAAGGATGATGGAGCAAGTCTAGGGTTATCTAAACTGGTACGATATCGTTTTTAAATAATGGGCTCGTTGAGTTATCTACATGGCCCATTTCTGATTTAACTGGATCGAGTTCTGAAATTGAAAAGGTTGATATTCGCATTCGTTTCTTCTTACTTGTCATTTAAAAATATAAAAAATATAATTGACAATATATAATTATTAATGAAAATAAATCTCTTTTTTCTTTAAATAACATCTTTTTTCCCTTACGTTCCTCTACAACTTGAGAAAAATGATTAAATTTGTTTTTGTATAGACATTTTCATATGCAGACATGCATGCTCTCATTGCTATTTGATAAACACATTTAATTCATCTAATATGTCGTGACTGAATCATGCACCACCAATACATCGAATCCTTATCCTCCAGTCCAAAAGGTGTTTGAAACTAATTAAATATTGGTGCATGATTCAACTTGGAGGATCTTGGACCATTATTTGATCTCTGCAACAACGAGTGGTGTGACTTGCTCCTTAAGGTTCCCGGGACAGCTGAATTCAGCAAGAGTGGGACTACAATAACTAAATGAGGAAATCCTCAACGTATTGAACAAGAACTCGTCTTATTTCGTGAAGTGGATCGCAAGCAACGTGAAATCTAGCTTTTGTTATTCAATCTAAGTCTTTTTTATAACACTTTGTCTAATTGATTTATTGGAATTCTCAAGCTACTGTGTCTAGTAATAACTACAAACGTGTTCTTTTCTGCACGCATTTCCTTTCAAACATCGATCAGTCACACTCACATCTTCATTAAGTTGCCAATTTTTTATTTAGACAAAAAATCAAATTTTACCATTTTTTGACGCAAATTTTGGTTTAAAACATACATTTCTGATACATGTATACAGTATAAGCCACTCTTCATTTATTAAGGACTAAATAAGATGATCGTTGTTATTAATTTATCTTTTGAGATATGTAAACTATGAGAGACAGAGGAGACGTTGTGGGTCAAAAATAGACACAACGCAATAAACTTTCCCAGTCAAAATTAAAATTTAGAGTTTCTACTTAAAACTATATATATAGAAAATGAAAAAGAAAACGAAAACGTAAAGAATATCACCGTGATATGAGAAGTATGATCAGTTATGACATGAGCTTAGGTAATGAAGCAATAAGCAAAATTACGTGGGAGAAGTTTGAGCCTCTTGGATCTACATATGGCAATTCTTTTCTGTCTCACTTCTTTAAACAATCTCTCATATTCCTAAATTGATGCACCACATGAATGGAGAAACCTTCGCTATAAATAAGTTTGTACGAAATTAGAACAATAATGTTTTTGATTTTGTATAAATTGACGTCTTTTTTTTAATACCGCCTATGAGTTCTATATCATTAGACATGAATCTGAATATAAAACACAAAAACTACTTTTTCAAGACCTGCTGCGATTTGGAACAAGAAAATATGATGTGAATCTAACTTACAACTATATCACATGACACAATATTTACTAAACAATTCACAACTACTTAGTTAACCTCATAATATATTAAAAAAACAAATTGATTGACTAGTTATCTCGATTAAAAAAATATACCCACAACTACTTTGCATAGTTATTTTCATAGTATATTTTTAAAAATTTGTACGGATTTATCTTAAGATGGATCTAAATTGAACAAAATTCAAATACATTGTTTGGAGCTAGTGCACAAGACAAAGATTATTCTTTGTATCCGCTTGCGTTTGGGATAGTTGACTCTGAAAACAAACATGCGTGTACCTGGTTTTTAAGAGGACTTAAGATCGTGATACCTGATGCGTCTGATTTAATCTTTCTTTCAGATATAACTCATTTTATTGCAAAAGCATTTTCAGTGGTTTATCTGCTTACACATCATGATATTTGTAGAATTCATCCGTTGAAAAATATAACATCAAAGTAAGGAAGAATTGGGTTGTAATAAACCAAATAATTCACACTACTTATTTATTTATCTAAATTCTACCAAGTCAATAATATATGTTCAGCTTAATACAGTTATTCAATAAAACCATTTAAAGTTTTTATTAATAGCTTTGGGAAAAAAATTAAGATGTATTACCAACAAAAATAATGTGGTATCATTTTATTAGATTATATATAGATTATACTTATCATAAAAAATGATGTAAGTTAATACTCTTGTAAACTTTGAGGATACTTTGTTTGGTTTTAAAATTGCCTGTGATGAGCAAATTACCCGCTCAATCTTTAAGGTGTGAGAGACTCATAATAAAAGCCGATGATCTCAGTGGACAATCCTCCAATATTACGAGGGTCCTGCCGTATCTAGGAAACGAAAACAAGGTCAAATACTAAAGACAAAAGGAAGTAGTGAGACTTTGAAAGTCAAAACTCATGGTTATGTCCCACTTCTGTGCACACATGTATCAGAAACAATAAACCAGCTCTGCCATTGATCTCACAGAATTCGACTTTGAGGAATTCTACAAATTAAGTCCCTAAATAACAATTAAATAGTTTCAAATCACATTTCAACTACTTGGCTCTGGACTTCTTAGAGACTCTGCTAGCCAGGAAATCATCATCATCATCAGAATCCATCTTCCGCTTCTTCGCAGTTGGTTTCGAATCGTTTACTTTCTTTTTGCCTGACAAAGCTTCAGATGATGTTTTTATTTCCTTCTTCGCGGACACTGGTTTGGAGCTGGCTCTTGGAGTAGAAGCTGCAGATTTTGCTGGAGAACTGAACTTTCCACTCTTTTGAAGTTTCCTCTCAAGAACTTTTTTCGCTTCTGCAGCTGGAAGCAACCCAGACTCCATCAACCTGTGATCAAAAACTCACAAAGCGTTTTCAAATAAACAGAGCAATCCGGCAAGTGATGAACAGAACCCACACAATAACCATCACAGATATAATACAGTGTGGTTGGTTTTAAAGGACTCGCCTTTCTTACGAACAATGTGAGTCTCTTTCAAAATTCATGTGAGCTTTAATGACAGTGTCACAACACAGAAGAGAGTCAGAGACAGTATAATAACTAACACAAGTAGGCATGAAGTCTCAGAGGAAAACCGAAAAGAGAAGATGAGAGAATAAACGGAATATTTCAACTTGGTGTAACACAAAGTTCTACACACAGAGAGATCAAAAAGAATAATCAGGTTCACAACAATGTAGGCACACAAAGGAATAGAAATGCTCACCAAATCTGAGCCATTTCGCTAGTGGGAACTTGCTTGTGAAGTGACTCGTAGAAAATCCTAAGTGGGTCTCTCTGCAGAATTACAAAATCAAAAAGGCAAGTTTTTTTTTCAATCGAATTCGCCACAAATCTAAAATCAGAGAAAAAGACAGTGAATAATTACCTCCTCAGGTGTGTCTCTCTTCTGACCAGGTAAATCATAGACTTTCTTTTCCCTCTTCTTCTTTGCTTCTTCTTCTTTCCCTGTCTTCTTCTTCTTTTTTGCTTCTTCTTCTTTCCCTTTACTCTTCGTCTTTACTTCTTCTTCTTCTTTCTCTGTCTTCTTCTTCAACTCTTTCTCCTAAAAAACAGAGAGAGACACCAACACAAGGCTTCATCAAATTAACGATTATATTAATCTCCCTATATTCGCCACTTATTACTCAATTTTCCGGGATTTCCTAATTTCTGAAACACTAATCTCATCTCTAAGAATTTACACACAGAGAGTGGCAGAGAGGGAGAGAGTGAGAGAAAAATAAACCTTTGAGGCTCCAGCAGAGGAATTTCTCTTGGAAATGGGTTTCTCATCGTCGTCTTCATCAATCTCCTTCTTCTTTACGGGCTTTGGGCGAGACCCAGATAAAGATGATTTGATGGGTTTGTCATCATCATCGTCTTCGTTCTCTTCTTTCTTCAGTTTCCTCGCAGCTGTCGAAGACGAACCAGCATTGTTTGCATTCATGGCCTTCTTCCTCACAAAGGAATTCAAGCTCTTGTTGTCTTCCTCAGCCTCCTCTTTCCTCACAGCTTTCGCATCCTCCGATGGCATCTTCTTTTTCTATCAACAAAAGATCGAAACCTTGACAGAAAATTTGGGGGAGATTTGAGAAGGAAACCGCTGTGTTTTTCCCTTCCATCAATTGTGCCCTAATCCAAAAATAATGGGAACTTTACACGGCGTCGTTTCATCCTCTAAACCGAAAAGCAAAATCAATTAGTTGAACCGGAATCAAAAATCTGATGGTTTAAAGAAGAATCCGGTAAATTAGTAAAAACTTTTCTGTTTGTTGAAGTATTTAAAAATGTTTTAAAGAAATAGTGATAATAGAAAGATCCAACGATTATCAGTTTTAATGTACAAAAGTTGTCATCTTTCTTTGTAAATTCTTTATTTAGTATATTAAAGGGGTTAAATCAATTTCGGACCATGGTTCTTGGAAAAACACTTACGTCTCATTATTTTATTATGAACAATCTTTAGCATATTTTGAATTTGAAATATAATTTACAAAATATTATTAATTCTAAGCCAATGTTATCTCGTTTGTTTCATTGAACGTATTAACCTCTATGATATTCACATAAGGAGGATGACCAATTCGTGCACGCATATGTGGCAAAGAAGAATAACCCTTGTCGCTGCTACTAAACTAGCTTGACCAAGGGTATTTTCTATTTTATCTCAATGTTTTAAGAAATTTTTTAAGAAACACAAAATTCATAGTTTTTCTCTTGTTCGAAAAATTCGAAAAAATTGATTCTCTTACTCTTAAAATGGTTTGTATGAAACTAATCTCAAGATGCGGCGGTCATGAGGTATGTTGTTCGATCATCATAATCTATATACATTTGGTGTGATTCAATCGAGTATGATTGAGATTATTATTGAAATCAGCTGGTGAACGAGGGAGTAAGAGGAGATTCTTTGGGTCGTATGGATCAACTCATCTTTCAAGATAATCCAGATGTTTCTAGAGAATCCACAGATTGATCGTATTGATCAAGTCGTGGTTGTTCAAGCACTTGAAGTTATAGAAAATGAAGTCGTGAATGGAGATAATCTTTAAGAACATGGATCTTTAAGATTAGTTTCTACATTGTATTTTATTTTCATGTTTAATAGTTATTGATATTGTCTTATTAATTGGATTTAGAGAGAATGAAGTCGTGAATGGAAAAAATAAATTCGTGAATGGACAAAATTAGAGCTGGACTGTGATAGAAACTAATGAAGCATAGATTTCAGGGTTTGAAAGGGTTATTAACTTTAGGGACCAAATTTTAGAGGAAAATCCTTTTAGTTTAGTTGGTAGTGTCAGAATCTGTAATATCCAACGTGTTAGGTTTGAATTTTATGGCTAAAATTTATATTTTTTATATGTTTATTTTTTTGAATTAATATTTAATGGCCAAAAAAATTGTTTGCTTATGGGCCTGTCTGGACATGGACCTTTGAGGTTACTTTTTAAGTGGTATTTCATTTTCATGTTTAATAGTGATTGATATTGTCTTATTGATTGGATTTAGAGAGATTCGAAAATACCAAAGGAGATGCCGTATGACAATTTTTCAATTGCTTGTGCGTGAGATTGCTCAAGATCTCAAGGTTTGTGAAAACATGATCTGAAATGTGGGACTAATCTTTATAAATGATTACTAACAATATGGTTTCCATGCAGCCTGATATGAAGTTTCACTCCCATGCCCTGCTTGCTCTCCAAGAAGCAGCTTAAGCATATCTGTGCAGGATGTTTAAAGACGTCAATCTCTGTGCCATACACAGCAAGAGAGTGACCGTGATGCCTAAAGATTTCCAGCTTTCCCGCAGGTTCCATGGAGACCGGTAAGAGGAGATATTATCCACGATTTGAATCAATACACTAGCCTCTGATCAACTCATGATATGGCAGTATTAAAAAAGCAACACATTATCAACGATTTGTAACTAAACTGGATTTGGTTTGTTGTGACAGATTCATAGTGCTTCCTTTTGTTTTCATCTGCAACCATAATCTCTTTATTTCTCCATTTTGTGGTACGAACTGAAGGTGTACCAACCCAATTTCCTGCAGTTTCTTGTTTTTCCATTAGTGCCATATTATTGTTACATATAGTGATGCATACTCCTGACCACAATGTAAACCACTTCCTGTTTTGTCCAAACCTTGACAGTGGTAATGTGAACAATTCCTTGATATAGCCATTGTGTTCTGACAACACAGTTCCTTAGTAGCCACCAGCACAATAGCCTTTTCTCCTTTGATTATGACCACACCCAGTTTCACCTCTCTTTGGAGTTGTACTACATCTCTTCCCTCCAAAACTGTTTCTAACTCCACTCTTGTGAAATCAACTGCATAACAATGCATTCTTTCTTGAAATATCTCTTAATGTGGAGCCTTCTTCCGTCTATATAGTCTCTTCTCTGTTGTGTGAGCTGAAACATAAGAAACGTGGCAATACTTGGCACTTTTCTCAATAGGGACAGAATGTAGAACCACTTTGTTGCAACAACTCATTTCATCTATTTGCTTTGCAGCCAAAATCCCTGGTATTTCAACTTTAACCCAAACGAGAATAAACTCTTCTGCAAACAATCTCTCGTTGCATTGTTAAAATCTTTGGAAAGTTTGACAAATGATACAGAAAAATGACAGCTGCTAGATGCAATACAAGGTTCCTACCTAAATAAATGTAAGGGTTACGGGGAAAATTCTCAAGAACTATATAAGCAAATATACATCAGGGGAATGATCCCAAATACAGAGATAGATTACATGCAGATTTCTATAACTCTAAATCCAACAGAAGCAGACACAAACAATGAAAAGATAATCTATATGGCTCCAGCAGATGGAGGCTTTAACTTGGGAACTCTAAATGTTGAAGTGAACAGCTTTGGGATTTCTGAAACTGAGACTGGTGTCTTGTTCACTCTTTTCCTCTTCGAGCTTTTAATTTCCTAAATCAAAGATTCAAAAAGCATAAAATAAGCTTATATGCTGCTTCAGTAAACCAAGATGTAAAAACACAAACACAAACATGCATATTCAAATTCACAAGTACCTTTTCATTTGGTGTTGATGCAGCAGACTTTTCTTTCTTAGTAGATATATGAGATCCTACAGTATTACCACTGCTACCTTTATCACGTGCTGTGCATCGAGTTAAAACTGGTGTAAAGCTACGAGACTTCTTTAAAGACTCTACATCACGTGAGAGTTTTGAGATTTCCTCATCCTTCTTATTAGAATTAGTCTCCATTTCAGCAACTTTAGACTTTAACCTTGAGATAATCTCATCCTTCTCTTGATTAGATGACTGAAGCTCCTCTTGATAAGATATAAGGCTTGAGATTTTCGTATTTGCTTGAACAATCTCATCATCTTTCCTCTTTAACTTATCAGTGAATCCACTCTCGATACATTTGAACTGCCTCCAAGCAAACCCGTTTTCTCGTAAAAGATCAGATACCTCGCATTTCTTTTCAGAAGCAAGCTTCTCATACTCAAGCTTCAGTTTTCTGATTTCTGCTTCCAATGATTTACTATCCGCAGCTTCCGAGTTACCATTTTCCTTCTGCGTCTGCACATTTAAATATAAAAGAAGAAGCATTTGTACAGAGTTCCTAGAACAAAAACCCAAAAGAGCTTAAAAAAATTCGAACTTTACTTACGTTTGTATTCAGAGTGAGGAAATCAAACCAAGCCTTGAAGTCATTTAACTCGTCCACCGTCGGTTCTGAAATTTGCACAATGGTTTTTCATGAAACAAAGAAGGAAAAAGGATGAAACTTTGTTCTCATATAGGAAAAGACAGGAGCGAACTTTGAATTTGTTTTTAGAAATATTCACTTACCTAATTTCAAATTGCAAAGAGAAAGATCCCTTTCCTTTAATCCAGACAAGAGATTACACTTAGAGGTCTCAACGAGTAGCATCATCTTCACCGTTTCAATCTCTCTATTCATCTGAAAAGCAAAAATCAGGGAGTTCAATACATTTAAGTTCAAAATTCTTAAGAAATCAAAACAAATTTCCCTGACAATGACATTGAGAGAACCAGCGACTTCGCGAAGCGTGAAACCCTAAAAAACCCTAACTTTCTCCGAAACAAGGAATCGAAAAGGGGGAAAATCTTACCAGAGACAGTCGTTCCTCGTAATTCCGAGCATCAGAGATCCATTTATCGTGTTTGGTCTTAAGCGTATCTTCAATAATCTTCCTGTCTTTTAGAAGCGATTCGATCTGGTCTTGTTTCGTCTGTAGAATCTTGACCAAAGTCTTGAAAATATTACCCCAGCTTTCCCGATCCGAAGAATCTCCAGTAACCGATTTCACACCCATCTCGCAATACCAAGTTCCAGTTCCAATAGAAGAAGCAAACGTCGCACAAGAGTGGTAAGAGAAAACAAAAATTGACCAGAGAGAGAGAGAGAGAGATTTTAGACCGTTAGAAGTTACAAGACGAAAAAAAAAAAGTGTTCTTCTCAAAGTTCTCGGTGTATTTAAAGTTTTAGCCTTTTACAGCACACGCGCCCTTGATGGGCCTCGATTAAACATGCGTCTTTAAAGTTGAATAAACCGGAGCATGGTATGGATATTGATTTGTGAATTCGTGTTTAAAACCAAACCGGTTTTTTGGTATTAAAAGATAGAGATGCAAAAGAAAAGTTAAGTCCTTTGCAATAAAACCACTCACTAACTATCAGTCTCTCACCTAACAGCAACTCTAGCTTCCCACACGTGTCCTCTTCGCGAAAGAAATGGCGTTGTTGTATGGTTGCGTTAAGAAAATATACAGATTCGTTCTTAATTGCAAATGAAAATGAAGTTAGTTGTGTGATAATCATCATTAATCACACACTGATCGGAGAAAACTCAAACCACGAGAAAGAGAGAGAGATCTGACTAATTTGGCGAATTTGTGGAGGGAATCTAAACGATGAAGGCGGAGAAGAGTCCGATTCAGTCCGTGATGTCGTGGATTCGCCGGCAGCCGCCGAAGGTAAAGGCATTTCTTTGTGTGGTTTCGGCAATGACGGTGCTCGTTTTCCTCAGGGTGATTGTCCATGAGCACGACAACCTTTTCATCGCTTCCGAGGCTGTCCATGCCCTCGGAATCTCTGTTCTCATCTATAAGCTCACCAAAGAGAAGACTTGCGCTGGTAATTGAATTCCCTGAGAGTTTTATGTTTAGGGGTTCTTCTGAATTGGATTTGATTTTCTGATCCACTGTGAAATTTGGGATTTTGTCAATTTGTGGCTTCTAATTATTTGATCCTTGTGATCGAAATGTCTAATAATTTTGAAATTTGATGATTCAACCAGGGATATCTCTCAAGACACAGGAGCTAACGGCTCTGTTTCTGGCTGTCCGATTGTATTGTAGTTTTGTAATGGAATTTGATCTTCACACATTGCTCGATTCAGCTACTTTGGTTACGACTCTTTGGGTCATCTATATGATCCGTTTCAAGCTTAGACCTACTTATATGGAAGATAAAGACAATTTTGCTATATACTACGTTGTAAGTTTTTTTACTTTGTGCTTTTTCTTTTTTTGTAATCCTGTGTATTAGAAGAATGCTTTTATGTGCAAAATGCTAGGTTTCTTCGAAAATGGCAACTCAGAAGCTGCGGATAGGAAATCTTGATACCTTTGTAGCACTTCATTGATTGTACTTAACATTTTCGTAAGCAGTAGAGATCAATAAGAGAATTTTGTGACCTTGTTTACTGATTGGAAGAGTAGTGATCATTGAGAATCTTGATATTAATGTAATATTTGTTCTGAGAACTTCTTCTTCTTCTTGCTTCAGGTGATCCCATGTGCTGTTGTAGCTTTCCTCATTCACCCATCAACACGTCACCACATCATAAACAGGCTCTTTTGGGCATTCTGTGTTTATCTTGAAGCTGTTTCAGTTCTTCCTCAATTAAGAGTCATGCAGAACACTAAGGTTTATTATTCAATTCTGTGCTCTATTAAATAAAACAAAAAAACATCTTCTGTCTGAATCTTACTTGAATGCTTATGTCTTCTTCGCAGATCGTGGAACCTTTCACAGCACATTACGTATTTGCTTTGGGAATCGCTAGGTTCTTGAGTTGTGCACACTGGATCCTTCAGGTTCTTTTTGAGTTACACATGTTATAAACTCTTGTTGAGGGTTTCGTTGTACAGCTTCTGAAAGCTTATTTAAACGTGTGTAGGTGTTGGATTCGAGAGGGCGGTTACTGACTGCATTAGGGTATGGACTATGGCCTTTAATGGTTCTTCTCTCTGAAATCATCCAAACCTTCATTCTTGCAGATTTCTGCTATTACTATGTTCAAAGGTAAAACCTTTTTTTGTAAAATTTCCATGTATATAGACTACTTTTGAAATGGTTTGAATGGCTAAAGATTTGGAACCTTTTCTGTTTTCGGGAACAGTTTAATGGGTGGACAGCTCGTTCTTCGTCTCCCGTCTGGTGTGGTGTAAGAAGCTTTGCCTAATGGGTTGCTTTGAGCTTATGGAGGTTTTAATGATTAGAGATTTTGATATACTATAGTTTAAATATATTTTTTAGCAAAGAAGCATTAATCAGAATTAGTTTTCCATAGTAATGTTTAGTTCGGATTTCGTTGTGATGACGTTTTGACTCCACGATCAGACACAACGCTTTATAGTTCCAACTTTTGACGCTTAAAAAATATAACCAGCTGTTTTATGGATTGGACTTAAACGTATCATCAAACACGAGATGAAAAACGTACGGGGCATTCTCCTCGCCATCATCAAACACGTTATAACATTTTTTATGAATAGATACACTTAGATAATCTAGTTCACCGATCATCTAGAAGCCTTAGTATCACATACACACGAACTAAAGCATTCGTGCGTACGTACGTGTATATATTATGCCAAAGGAATATAACCAGCAAGTATAATACTAGATTCAATAGTTTAAAAACTTTATGAAAATGTTCAGAACGTAAAATGAGTGATACCCGAGCACAATAAGAAAACACACACATAAAAGGGAAAAAAGAACATGATTACATTCACATCGGTTCTTTTACGTTTGAAAATACGTAAAAACAGTCCTGATCATGAACAATTTGGTCTTTAGGTTCTTGGTGAGACATTTTATTAATCGATGACTTATTGAAAAAGTCAATGCAATCTGAGATAGCTTCACTGTAGTGAGAATGAGAGGAGTAGTACGAATTACTGCACGATATCTTCGGCGTCTCTAGCCTCTCACCGCCATTGATTGAGTTGGCGGTTTTGTGACGGCGCACGGTGGCAGAGGAAGATGAGGAAGGAAGGGTGAAGATGATCTTCATGAGAATCTTGCGGAATTTGGTGAAGAACTTCATGGAAGACGAGAACCCTAGCTATGAAGATCTTGTTGTTGTTGATGATGATGATGATGATTAAATGGTTCGTTTATATGAATGGTGATCAGGAGTATGAATGTGTATCAGGAGGAGTTCTCTGAGATGGCTTTTGCATAGTTTGGTGTATACTATATAAAGCTTCTTATGGTCTGTCTTACATATCTTTTGTTTGATATTGAATTTGTTGTGCTCTCATATATATAGGAGTAAGGGATTGGTAGGCCTTTTCATAATTAATCTATCTTTTAAAAAAAAAACAAAATATTGATTTTTATATATACAAAAAGGGGTTATATTGAAATTTAAAGGATTGATATAAACGTAATTTAACAAATTAGTTGAGAAATTAAGTGTATGATGTTGCATGTGAACAAATCATTTGTATGGGCTTCCTTTGTCTTTGGCAAAGTGAACTTCGATGCATTAATCAGCTAACATCTTCAGGATGCATTTAATTATTTCTATGATCACTTTGAAACCAACCCAACAAAGTCTTGGGCACAAGTATACAGTATATTGACAAAATACATGAAATATATATAGTACTATTTTCAGAAATCAAATAAGATGTCTGATGAGAATTATGAAACTGAACCTTAAATCACTTTTGACTGAATTGTAGAATTTTGAAAGTACTCCTTCTGTCCCATTATATAAGATTTTCTAGCTAAAAGTAGAGATGTCAAACGGGCTAACTCGCGTCCAAATAATACGACCCGTTGCGGGTTTAAATTTTTTTCGGGTCTGGCGGCCTGACCCATCATAAGCTGCGGTCCCAAATTGATGTGTCCAAGCCCGACCCGCTTATATTCTGCGGTTTTGCGGACTGATCCGCGGGTTCATACTTTCTTTTTCATCTTAAAGTTTTTATGACATTTAGATTTATAGTACCAGAAAATCTACAAGAGGAAAATAAAATTTTACTCGTAACTGAATCACAATATGCATAAGAAACAAAACTAAAGAAAATTCTTGTGTAAGCAAATTCGATGAACAAACAAATGAATTCGATAAACTTCTTATACAAAACTCCTAACCCTATGATACCATAAGATTTGAAAAATCAATTTAACAGTAAAAATAGACACTTAGTTTTGAAATGCAAATAAATGAATTACAAATAATGATACACATAAAAACTGGTAATTTAAGCTAAATAACCATCAAGATACAAGCAACAAGACATTTACATATATATAAAAAAAAAAAAGATGAAGACAACTTATTTGTTAGTCTAGCGTACAAACAAATGTGATTTTCAAGGAAAACTATTTATTGTCAATTCAAGATTTAAGCGATTTTAAATTACCTTTGTATCGCTGCGGACAAAAGAAATACCACGTCCGTGATATAGTCGATGAGCAAAACCAACAAAAAAACAAACTTATGACATTAAACTGAAATTAAAACTTTTAAAAAAATACTAGTTTTTAGCTGGGAAGACAATGACCAGATTTTCTTCTAAATTCAAAAATCCAATAACAGAATTTGAATCGAATATAATATAAAACACATACTAGTTTGATGATTCCTTGATCTCATTGAAATGAAGCTACCACAAAGCCCAATAGTTGAATTGTATGACTCCACTAGGCTTTGATTCATTCCATAAAACTACTACATCGAAATCCACCAATAAAAATGACAAAATACTTCACTTTTCGAAGTTTACAAGAAAACATCAAATTTTGCGGGTTGGCCCGCAAACCCGCGGATCCGCTTTGACCCGACCCGCAAAAACCCAACTTCTACGCAGGTTTGGACCGCAAAACCCGCATTTTATTTGGACAAATTTTATGGAGCCCAAGTCCGCACCGCTGCGGTTTTACTTGGGCCGAACCCGCGGATCAGAGCCCAATTTGACACCTCTAGCTAAAAGCATGGAGAGTAAGAAAAATAAAAACAAAATATCATTTAATTATTAATTAAAAACATAGTTCAACCAATCATTAAAAGACTGCAGAATTCAAAGAGTCAAAAATATCAAATAACATTAAAATCTGTATAAAGTTTAGTAAAACATCTTATATTATGGAACAAAGGGAGTAGCTTATATTATCACATGGAATTATGTTGAATTTAATTTCCTGAGACCGCGACTTTCGTTGAGATTGAAGAAACATGATGCCGAGAGTTGATCAATGGTTAATCATGAGTTGATTATATATGTAATTAAGGTAAAGTTAAAAGGTGTAGTACTACTATACTAGTAAGTAATAATCAGGTGTTGAAATCAGTTGTGGTCCTGATGCATCATGTACACTTGGCTTTTACCTAGTTTTTGTTTAGTAAAGGACATTTGGGACCAGTCAGTAACGTTAACTTCAAAAATAATAATAAAACTTTAAAGATCATTGTTCAGAGAACAAAACAAGAGTTTGATTTTAAAATGAGTATGTTTTTGCAAAGAAGTGCAAAGGCTTTCGGTGAAATGATTAATGGATGAGGGATTCTAACTTAATTATACTTGCTGACATAGTTAACTTAAAGACAGTTATGATTATGTCTTCTACTTTAAGATTAAACAACACCTGGACTGGATAATCATAATAAGCCTAACTCTATTTATACTGTATATCCTTTCTCTCAATTTGTTACGACTAATCTTTAAATAAGATGAATTCGATTGGTTTAATAGTGTATATACAATACATTAATCTATTTGGATAAGTGGTTGTGAATTAGAGACCTTCTGGGTCTGTATGGTTTGCTCAAAGATTATTTAAATGACAGCCCAATATGTGTTTCTACTTTCTTGTAAGCTAATAGAGTTATAAAATATTCGAGGTTGGTCTATTCAAGTCCATATGGTGACACTAAATGACATGTATCTGTTTAGTGTATGGTAAATTTGCTTTATTTTGCCTAAAAAAAAATATCATATATCAAACTAATTAAAATCTTATAAACCAGAAAACCTAAACCCGTGGGATACTTATTGAAGGTTTTCTAAAATTCATTGTTGACGTACATCATCTATCAAACTTATTGTTTCTAGACACAATAGTATTGAATCACTTTTTGAGGATTTTCTAAAATTCATTGCAGAAGAAGTTGAAGGCAAGAATATATAATTAAAAATCTCATTACAATGAAGACGGTGGTCTAATGACCTCGCTAGATTGTTATTAAGACACAGTTAACTAAGAAGAACGATGATCAAGCATAGTAATCACCGCCCACCATTTTTTTCACTTGGACTTGTTTTTTAAAGTAATAAAGGAAATTTATGAGAAAATATTATTTGTTGGTGGAGATGGAAGAGATGCCAAGAACTCCAGCCCACACTTGCTTCCTCACCTTTGCTCTCTGCGGCTGAGCAAACGTGCCACTGCTTCCACCACCGTTTCCACCGCCGCTATTACCGCCGCCGTTGTCTCCACCGACAGTAGTTGTTGAAGTCTGGCCGCCGCTTGGGTCGCTCATATTTTTGATCTTGTGTTTTGTCTTCTTGGACTCGTGGGTGCTAAAGAATGCTCACACAAAAAGTGGATAATTATAGTCGGGGTTGAGAGGGACGCATAGAAGGATATTTTCTACCTCTACCTCAATAGTGTTTTTATTTGTAAAATAACGCTTTGGCATTTGGTTAATTGTAATAAATAAGACACTAGTCATGTTGGAATATATCTTTCGTAACAATAATTGGGTACTAGTATGAATAATATAGTTTTGGGGTGATCTTATCTTCGAGATGGAATCTAACGGTGAAGAAGGGAAAGCCATTGGTAAGACGATATACATATCTTTTTGCAACAAAAATTATTTATTTATTATGTTGCCGCCACACAACTCAACCTCCATTATTGAGAGACCTTCACTCTCAGCCATGACGCATGCATTGTGACGTCATTAATATGTTATGATGTAGAAATATTGAAACATGTTCATTTTTGTAAATATCGGTAGCAGTATACTGTCTTGTTGGTGATTACCTATTAACTTAGGAAACATATGTCGATCTGTCTAACAAAAAAAAAAAAAGAACATGTGACCATAGAAATAATATAAAAAGTAGACATTATAAAGTAGTTAACAGGAAACAATATCATCAGATCCGCTGTAGCACAAAGGTTAATTCAATCGATGAAATCCGGGATCGACGCCCGGCAGCGGAATTACCCTTGTTTTTAATTGATTAGGCTGATTTCGTAAACAGAAACCATTTAAGAAAGGAGTACTTTTTTGTGTATGTGTGTGTATTGCTCAGGTAAGGACAGATCCAAATCTTAGTCTCAAGTCTGAACAATTTACATCTGACTAAAATGACAAATGACACCATTAAAAACAAATAAAAAAAAATCGATTATTCCTGTTTAAGCTGACTTCGTAAGAAGAAAGAAAACCATTAAAGAGCAGAGTTTTGAACTTGTGTGTTTCCTCTTCTATTACCTAGTTACCGTGTTCCCGTTGAACGAGCTTTTCTCAGACTCCCACGAGTGACCCTTAGTGTTTCCTCCATTATTGTCTCTTTGGACGACGACGCTCGTTGAATCGCAGTCGCTGGCAACGCTGCAACAATCTGTGACGTTTTCTCTGCTTCAGTTGATGATGGCTGTGCCGAATCAGCGTTTGGTTTAGTGGCGGTTGAGGGTGATGATGGTGGAGGAAGAGGAGTGAGTTTGGTTTGTGCCAAGCTTGCTTTTGCTTCCTTGGTCTCCGTTGTTTGTTGTTGTTGTTGTTGTTGCTGCTGCTGCTTACGTGGAGATGAAATAGGCTTTACCACTATAGGTTCTTTGGTTTGAAGCAGCGGTTTCTTGGACTGTGGACGAGTTTGAGGACTAGAAGCTGCTTGGTTCGCCGCCTTAAGATCCGGTTGCTTCTGTTCCTCTTCTTCTGGTGGCGACTGCTTCTTTTCCTAATGTCAGATGTGAAAATTAGAATCAAGAGAAGAAACCCATATACATTATCACCATTGTACAACAGAAACCTATTGTGGTTTCATAAGCCTTTGGAAGTAGATGATGCAAGCTTATTGTACTTGGTATTTGGTAGGTGCATATATTACCTTTGGTTGAGGCTTTGGTGTTGACTGTAGAGCTACAAACTGCAGGATCTCTGCGAATCTTGTTTGTCCATAGCAAACTGCTTTTCTGCAATATATCACTGCCATATCTCCAGCTTTGGTCCTTAGCTCAACCAAGTTGCGGTCGATTTCATTTTCATGCTTGGCAACATATGGTCTAAAGAAAGAATCATAAACGTATGTAGTTCCCTGTAGAAAGAAAGGTATATAAACACAGAGAGAAAAATGCAATGAGACAGAACTCTAGTGGATCACATAATAGTCTCTATACTTACTCTGGTCTTGGGGAACCAAAGATATATGAAAAATGCCAGTTTCGCCTCGCTATACAGTGGAACCCTTCATGAAAACAGGACAGAAACAAAATCTAAGTATTATAATATCTCTATTCGTTTGAAAGTACTTCGATATCAATAACACTAACCACGAAGCAACAGCATCGCCAACTCTTTCGAAAACCGTCAAAGCAGCCACCAAAATCCTGCAGGTAGTTTTAAGAGGAAGCTAGACTTTACAAATGGAAAACTAAAGGTAGAAGCTCAAGATAAGAAAATATGAGAAATCCATCATCACAATTCACAAACCAATATTGGCACCAGAATCGAAGCTGGTGCATCTCAGGCTTATTCTTTTCAACCGCTTTGTAGCATTCATAAGCAGGATACGCATATCCAAATACCATCCTGCCAACATTCGGAAAGTCAAAACAAATTCATAAAAAAAAATTGGTCAAGTAAACCTCTGGAACCATAATGAAGAGATGAGAGTCATACACAAGTCCTCTTGTTAGAAACGATCCAATCATTGTGCACACCTGATAAAGAGGAATAAGAATTATGTTTAAGAAGTATCATCAAACCACGTTATAGACAAGCAAATCCCAACTATGAGCTGAAGAATGGACAACAAAGATGTGAGTATCCAATTTCAACTAACAAGAAGCAATATTCATAACAAGCAGAATGATAAACCCTATAACATATAGCCGGATCATCGTATGGTCTCAACGATCTACACATACTGAAGCACGAGAAATCACTTGAAACCGAGAAATTAGTGTACGAATCTACTGTTCATCAATCTAACTGGTAAAATGAGATTAGTGTCGGCGACGAGATGACTAGAGGAAATTCAAACGTGACACATAAGAAGCAGAACAAAAGGATTCAGGTAAATATGATTTGGCTTCAATTAGTTGGAGTAGTCTTAGAGTTCTCGGCCTTTGAATTCGAATTTGAAATCAGTGTTACGAATCTAGAGAAGATGAACAAAATTGAAATCGATTATACACAACCGACTAAAATCGAGAAAGCACAACAGTGCATCTGATACAGAAATTCAAACAATAAGCTAAGGTTAGTGACGAGCTCAGATCGATCGCTTTATATAGAAACAAACAGAATCTAAAACCATATGAGGATGAGGAATCGATTTCTGCTTAAACCACCGAATGAACATTACCTCCTTTAGGAAAGTGAATGAGAATGCAATCGAATCGGAATACTGAAA
This sequence comes from Eutrema salsugineum, assembly GCF_000478725.1. Lineage (NCBI taxonomy): Eukaryota > Viridiplantae > Streptophyta > Magnoliopsida > Brassicales > Brassicaceae > Eutrema > Eutrema salsugineum. The sequence goes on from NW_006256612.1 coordinate 8,630,063, forward strand.
GTAGACTTCGGCAGCGGAACTGATTTCGAGACGGCGGCGAACGGAACTAATTGATCGGAGTAATGCGGCCGGCGACCGTTACGCAGTCGGCGGCGAGAGCGAGAGAGCGCGGAAAGAGACAAATAAAAATGAGGAAAAAGTAAAATAAATTATAAATTGAAATTTGTGGCTTTACTAAAATACCAGCGGTTGTTTTAAATTCAACTCACTGTTTTGTTGGGTTTCGTTACGAGTCCTTTTCAAAATATTTACTTCTCTTTAGAAGGGGAGGATAATCGTCTGCTTCTTAACCTAGCGTACACTACGATTTCTATAAGTTAATCCCCTACAAATTGAAATGGACGGTTAGGATATGATTTCTGGGACATTAAGAATGAGTCTACTCTACTCACACCTTACCTTATCGCTGCTACTCCTAAAATCCAACTTACGATCCAAGCTTTTCTTGTGAATCCTGTGATGGAATTTTTCTTCTTTTACTAATTTGATCATATTTTTTCAATGGATTCTATTGATGTTCTGAATGTGATTGGATTACACCAATTACCAAAATAATTAATAAGCATGGCTATATTGTTCATAAGAGTATGACAAACATGGTTTGGAATTTGTAAGTTTTTCTTTTGAATCTTTTGGTATTTGATTTCTTTTACTAATTTGATCTTAATTTTTCCTCCTGGTTTAAATCAATTTCTAAACTAATAATAATCATGGCTATATCTGTTCGTCCTAGTAAATTCTTCTTCTAGGGAATTTTGGAAAGAAAAAAAATCTATATAATTACTTTGGTATGAAAATAATAAAAATTTTATTTCATGTTCCATAAAGTGTATTATATGATGAGTAGAAAGAAACATAACGTTAGCATGCTGACATACTTTATGCTTATGGTGCTTTCTAATTATGAAAAATAAATAGCTTTCACGCCCACATCAAATTAAATGTCTCAAGCAAGACACTGGTAAACCCTAACCAAACGGTATTCAACAGTTTAATTGCGGTTACATCCAGATAAATCCGGTTGTGGTTAACATAACTAATCACACTATTAGAGTTTTGGTAATCGTTAGATTATACACCAAGAAAGCCGAACCGGGGAAAAAGGTTTGTCGACAAAAAGAGGATGAGGGGTATTGTTTTGAATTATTAAAGCAAAGAAAGTAGCATCTATCTTGGTGATCGGTAGATATTCACATCAACATTACAATGCCAACTCAACTGTAAAAAAAGAAATGGGGCCAAAAAGCCATCAAATGGCTTGTAAAGAATTATATGTCACTTGATGTCAAAAAAAAAAAAAAGAATTATATGTCACATGATGTTTACGTATATCTGAATGATGTAAAACTAGGTAACCCACATTCTTTTATATTTGAGATTAAATTTATTATCATTTTGTAAACTCAAGCCATCATCATCTAAAAATACGCTTTTAATCTCAATTAGCACATATCATCTATTTTCTTCTAGCAAAACAAGAAAACTAAGATACTCTTCTAGAAGACCAAACACTCTCTAATCAAACCAAAACAGAGCTTCATAGTCCTTTTAGCACCACCAAAAAAAAAGCCAACAATCAAAACATTACAAATGAAATAATGTCTTTACAGTAAACTAAAAACATGAGAGACAATAAAAGGATGTAACACCCACATAAATCACACTAAAGGTTCACCACATTTAAGTGTACGTCTCTTAATTATGCGATTCATCATCAAACGTTGACAGCACCGACAAACTCAAATACATATTCCACAGGAATTGGATGTGGAAGCACTGCATCAAACCACTCAACATTCCCCCAAATCTCTTCACTATTGCGATCTTTTTATTCTGATAACCACCACCACCACCAGAAGCCACAGACGTGTCCCAAAAAAGTCCCATTTTCCCACCATAATCTGCCATCCTAACATTGGCATAACGAGCAAACTTGGGCAGTTTTTTCATACCATTCAAAGTTTTCCAGGATCTTGCATTAGTGTCATACCATTTGAACTCGTCTTCATAATGATAATAGTAAAGCACGTTCTCTATCACACACGAAGAAAACCATTTCGAACCCAATTCCATCTCCGATCCTACACTATTCCATGAACCATCCTTGGGGTTGTAAGTCACACCCCTATCCCCAATAATGTATAGCTTTTCATCAACCACAAAGTTATGAGTTCGATCATGACGGCTATAAAAATCCAACCTACCTGCACGGCTCAACACAGGCTCCCAAGTTCCTGTTTTTAGATCGAAAACTTCCATCCATTTTGATGGGTCGTAGTGTTTATAAAGGCCCCCTGTTACGTATATCTTTCCATCAAGGGAATTGGCTGATGGGTAATCACGCTCCACTTGCATGCTTGGAGCTTCGAGCCACGTGTGCGACCAGCAGTCCAGTTTTGAGACACTAGATGAGGGTGAATCGTATATGGATCCGCCAATGTTGTAGATATTAGAACCAACAGCCACGAGACCCGACCCGTGCGCAGGAGGAGAATGTGGAATTGGGAGTGTTGCCAAAACATAACCACTTGACTTATTCTTCTTCTTCCTAGTATCATTGGTTAGGATTCCATTGGGTCTCTGACAAAGCATGAACCATCTAGGGATAGGGTCACTACGCGAGAACCGTAAGCACACGTAGAGACAAATATCAGTGCGACCTAAAAGTGACCGGGTCTGGTAAAGCTCCGGTGAAGTAAGGAGCGAGCGGAAGCGCTTGGAGACTAAGGAGAGAGTTGGATAATACAATCTCGAGACACGGGCTACGATGCTCACTAGCAAATCATCTGGAAGTGAAAGATTCAATGTTGGTTCTATTGGCAGCTTAATCTTCTTCTTCTTCAGTAGTGGCTCTTCATCGTTCATGGCTCAAACTTTAGGGTTTTGAGTTGAAAAACAAAAAGAACTTGCCCAAGCTGGCACGTTTCTTCTTGTATAGATATGGAAGTTGGACTGCATATTTATGGGCCAAAATTAATGATCTGGCCCAGTAATCAAGCCCGTACGCAGTTCCACATACATTTGTTAATTTTTTTTCGCATCACAATCAAAGTTTACAAATGTCAGGTAGCTGTTTTTGGTTTATTTAAATGACAATCTGAATATAGTTTAACTTTTTTTTTTTTTGGTCAAAATATAGTTTAACTTTTAGCTGCTACAAAAATCTTTGTTTCTCTTTTTGTTTTTTGTTTTGGACAACCGAATCTTTGTTTCTCATAGCCATTTTTAAAACAAGAAAAAGAAACAGGCGACGTGCTTTTGAAGTTGACTCGTAATGAATTTTACAGGTAAGTGATATTTAAAGTAATCACCAAAAAATTGATAAAATGTCAAAGATCATCGCAACCGCCAATTGGGACAAGCGAGTCATCTTCATTATTTCCATTCGAGTAAAGGATATTTCGGTAATTATGACTAAGTTTTGGAAATTAAATTCGCAAGGAAAAGGTAAACGGATCTCGTCCCGCGTGGTTACAGGTTTGTTCTGTGTCGGTCGGTGTCTCTGTTTCTCTCTTAATCAATTTCTCTTAACCAACATTTCCTTATTTTTAGCCAAAATCTGTTACTTTCCTCTCTCGAATCTTTCTTCGTGATTTTAGATTTTTCAAAAAAGTCCCTAGATCTAGCAAAACTTCTACCATCCCTAAATGCATTCCCATTGACATCGGACCAATCTAGCTCTGGCGAAATTTTCCTCTGTTTTTGTGTAACACATTTTGACGATGGCGAAATCGAGCTCGAGATGTTGTTGTTGTAGTTGGTTCATCGGGATTCTCGTGTTGATCGCTGTTGTGCTCGCCGTCGTTATCACGATCAGAAATAAAGCAAACCGTTCCGATGACGGAGACGACATCGTTCCAGGACCGCCTGGATCCATTGATAAGAAGTACGCCGATGCTCTCAAGATCGCTATGCAGTTCTTCGATATCCAAAAATGTAAAAATAAATCCTAATCATAATCTCCCCTTTTCTCGTTTATAAATCGTATACATTGCCCTGCAAAACACATATTATGTAAAATTATTCTGAAAGTTTGAATCTTGTTAATATTCTCTGAAGCTGGTAAGCTGGAAAACAACAAGATACCATGGAGAGGAGATTCAGGTCTCAAGGATGGAAACGAAGCAAGTCTCGACCTTTCCAAAGGCTTATACGATGCTGGAGATCACATGAAGTTTGGCTTCCCAATGGCTTTCACTGCCACAGTTCTCTCATGGTCGATTCTTGAGTACGCCGATCAAATGGACTCTCTCAACCAATTGGATCCTGCTAAACACACTCTCAAATGGACCACTGACTTCCTCATCAACGCTCATCCTTCTGCAAACGTGCTCTATATCCAGGTGGGAGATCCAGAGGTTGATCACAAATGTTGGGACAGACCAGAAACAATGTCGAGGAAGAGAAGTCTCACTAAAATCGACACAGAGACTCCAGGGACTGAGGTCGCTGCGGAAACAGCAGCGGCCATGGCTGCAGCGTCTCTAGTCTTTAAAGAAAGTGATCCCAAGTATTCAAGCTCGCTTTTGAAGCACGCGAAGCAGCTTTTCGATTTTGCAGACAGTAACAGAGGATCTTACAGTGTCAACATTCCTGCGGTTCAAAAGTATTACAACTCCACGGGCTATGGCGATGAGCTCCTTTGGGCGGCTTCTTGGCTCTACCACGCGACAGAGGACAAAACGTACCTTGATTTTGTTTCTAAAAATGGAGACGAGTTTGCAAATTTTGGAAGCCCTTCGTGGTTTAGTTGGGACAACAAGCTTCCAGGAACACAGGTAATAAAGACAAGGCACTTGCTTACAAATCATATTGTCCTTGCTTGCTTTTAGTTGTACCATTTCATGGTATATATATAGAGAGAGACAAGGCACTTGCTTAAAAATCATGGATCATTGTTGTGCTTGGTTTTGCTTAATTAGTTATACCATTTGCAGATACTATTATCAAGATTGACCTTCTTCAAGAAAGGGTTATCAGGAAGCAAAGGGCTTCAAGGTTATAAAGAAACAGCAGAAGCTGTCATGTGTGGGCTTATACCAAACTCCCCAACAGCTACATCTAGTAGAACTGATGGTAGAGTTTCTTATTTCTTACATAAACCATACATTTCTCTGATGATAGAATATATATATATATATACATAGAAATCTTGGTTGAATTAAGTTTTTTTTTTTTTTCTCGATTGATTTTTGATATATAGGTGGTCTTATATGGGTTGCTGAATGGAATGCAATGCAACATCCTGTGTCCTCAGCTTTTTTAGCCACACTCTATAGTGACTACATGCTCACCTCTGGTATTGAGCAATTCTCTTGTGGTGACACATCCTTCAAACCTTCTGATCTCAGAAAATTCGCCAGATCCCAGGTTCTTTGATGACCTTATTAGACATAAGCATATATATACATATTGTTAGCCGCACGCGTTACAATTCGATATCACAAATTTTGGCAGGCTGATTACATGCTAGGGAAAAATCCAGAGAAAATGAGCTACTTGGTGGGATATGGTGAGAAATATCCAGAATTTGTGCACCATAGAGGAGCTTCGATACCAGCAGATGCAAACACAGGATGCAAAGATGGATTCAAGTGGCTTCAGTCAGAGGAACCAAACCCGAACGTGGCTTATGGTGCACTTGTTGGTGGACCGTTTCTGAATGAGACGTTTATAGACGCAAGGAACAATTCTATGCAAAACGAGCCAAGCACTTACAACAGTGCTCTTGTGGTTGGTCTTTTGTCTAGTTTGGTTACTACGTCTTCCTCACTAGAATCTTTCATGTGAGATTTTCTTATAGAGGTCCATTTTTTTTTAATTAGAATCACTCATTCCACGCCTTTATTTGTTTCATTCCGTAAACGTATGTATATGCATGAACGTTCTTTAGTTTAGTGTTGTATATGGTTTTGTATTGCATTATGGTAAGTGTACAAGCAATTAAAAAAAATTCCATCCACAAACCAAAATTCCGGCAACTAAAAACTGTTTTAGTAAAAATCCAAAGTGGCAACTAAAAACGTGTGGATCTCTTTTAACACTCTGCCCATCACTGTTCGTCGTCTTCTTCATCTTCCTCCAAACATGTTCCCCCAAATCTCAGCCTCACTGTTCACTCTATGCTCTCCACTTCTCTCGCTTCACTTAATTCACCAAGATCCATGTCTCTTCTGATCAGATCCTCCTACGTTTCTCAATCTCACCTCAATCTCTTCCAACCTAGAAACTCAAAATTAATCTCTTTCACCGATCGAATCCCGTCCAAATTAGTGTTCGTTTCTTCTTTCAATCACAACCCGTTCGTCGATTTGGTGTATAAACGCAACCCAACAATGCAATCTGTCTCATCTTCTTCGATGACTGTTAAGAGCTCCTTGATTGACCCAGACGGTGGGGAATTAGTGGAATTGGTGGTACCCGAATCGGAGGTTGGGCCGAAGATGGCGGAATCAGAGGCGATGCCGAAAGTGAAGCTGACGAAGATCGATCTGGCGTGGGTACATGTGATCAGCGAAGGCTGGGCTAGTCCATTGAAAGGGTTCATGAGAGAAGACGAGTATCTGCAGAGTTTGCATTTCAATTCTCTTAGGTTAAAAGATGGGACTCATGTGAACATGTCGCTTCCTATTGTTCTTGCCATTGATGATAATACCAAAGAACAGATCGGATCATCCAAGTGTGTTGCTCTTGTTAGCCCTCAAGGAGATATTATCGGTTCTCTCCGAAGGTAAAATGTATACCAAAATGGCATTTTTTTCTTCTAATCGTAGTATATAGTAATCGTTTGGTGGTGAGAGTGCTGAGATTCTTCTAATATGAGATCAAAATCACAACTTCGGTGGTGGCTTTCTTCAAGAAGATAACAATGCAATTTCGCATCTAATTGTGTCTTAAATGTGTAAAAAGAGCTTCTTTGATAGCTATGGAGACATTCAATTAAACAAATTTGCCAAGAGGTTGTCTTGTATATGAAATTCGATGGCTTTGTTGATTTGTAAATTGCAGTGTAGAGATATACAAACACAACAAGGAAGAAAGAATTGCTCGAACTTGGGGAACTACTTCTCCAGGATTGCCATATGTGGAAGAACACATCACTCCATCTGGGAACTGGCTGATCGGTGGCGATTTAGAAGTTTTCCAGCCGATCAAGTATAACGATGGGCTTGATCATTACAGGCTCTCTCCTAAACAGCTTAGGAAAGAATTCGACAATCGTCAGGCAGATGCTGTTTTTGCCTTCCAGTTAAGGAACCCTGTGCACAATGGCCATGCTCTGTTGATGAATGATACCAGAAAAAGGCTTTTGGAAATGGGCTACAAGAATCCTGTCCTCTTGCTTCACCCTTTAGGAGGTTTCACAAAAGCTGACGATGTTCCTCTTGATGTTCGAATGGAACAACATAGCAAGGTGAAAATGCTCCTCCTTATGAATCATTTTTCATATGCCGATAGATTAATGAATTATTTGGTCTATGATGTATAGGTTCTTGAAGATGGAGTTCTTGACCCGGAGACCACTATTGTCTCGATATTTCCTTCACCGATGCACTATGCTGGTCCAACCGAAGTTCAATGGCACGCCAAGGCTAGGATTAATGCTGGTGCTAATTTCTATATTGTAGGTCGTGACCCTGCGGGAATGGGCCATCCTACTGAGAAGAGAGATCTATATGATCCTGATCATGGAAAGAAAGTCTTAAGCATGGCTCCTGGGCTTGAGAAACTAAACATTCTTCCGTTTAGGGTACAGCAAAAAAATCATTTCTGTCTCTATTAAGCAAAGTTTGTTGATTATTGGTGCTTCAAATCTTGGTCATGTGTCCTCTGTCTGTGATTTGTATCCTTTCAGGTTGCAGCTTACGATACAATTGAGAAGAAAATGGCGTTTTTTGATCCCTCTCGTGCGAAAGAGTTTCTTTTCATTTCTGGAACAAAGGCAAGAGACAGTTTTGAGTCTTAAGATTCTTATTGAAGGCTCCGATTCTCAAGATTTTTGCTTAATTGCGATTAGTATAACTTGAGTTTTCCCGGTTTTCTTGTTTTGCGTACAGATGCGAACGTATGCAAGAACAGGGGAGAATCCTCCAGATGGGTTTATGTGTCCCAGTGGATGGAATGTTCTTGTCAAATACTATGCTAGCTTGCAAGAAAGCGATGAATCATCAAAACAAAAGGCCGTTGTTTGAAGGCTTTTGTTTCACTTTTAAGTCTTGTAATAAACTCTTATAAAAGAACTGTCGTTGCAAAGCAAACGAACAACGAGAGTCACAGTTTCAGATTCCTCCTGCTTCCTTACATTGATTGACACTACTGCATCCAGGATATGCGAAAGTCTTTGGACAACACTTTCTTCGTCTTTTTACATGAACCCTTCTTCGTCTTTCTACATGAACTTTTTACATGATACGACAAAGCTATTGTTTTTCTACAAGAATACGGACGCAAAAAAGATCTCCGTTGCCGGGACTCGAACCCGGGTCTCTCGGGTGAGAGCCGAGTATCCTGACCAGCTAGACTACAACGGATTTATGATTACTAGGCGCCTTTACATTTATAACACATATTTCGCTTCTTATCTCATCCTCAACTATCGTTTCATACACCAAAATCATCGTTTTTTACTTTTAGGAGCTACAAAGACTTCAAAATCATTGGATCATCATACATTTTATTGCTTTACTGATGTGTTCCATAAGTGTGCAAATAAACAGAAAAAAAATATATATGGTTTAGAACCAGAGTCGAATGATTTTCACCCATGTTCATTGTTTTCATGAGAAAATCGAAAACTCACAATACCACAAAAGAAAAAACTGAAAATATATCAAAAACATTACAAGGACGTGCGCCCATATGAGAAAAGACTTGAATGATTTCACTCGGCTCTAGACTGGCCAGCTCGAGAAGAGAGGATGATACCAACAATAAGTCCGTAAAGCGCAAGAGCTTCAGCGAAGATGAGAATCAGAATCATTCCCACAAACAGCTTTGGTTGTTGCGCATTCGCTCTGCAAACACACAAATACACACCAGATTACAAAGACAAAAAATCTCTCTTTAAGTCGACTGATATATAAACACATCGCATCAATATCATGAGCAGAATTACCATCTCATATATCCTTAAGTCTCACATTCAGCATTAAGTTAAACAAATCAATCATTCTATCTTTAAAACAACAACTCACACCAATTTCTAACAGTAAGTTAAGACTTTGACATAGCATATCAATAAAGAACCTTTGATGAGCAGTGACACTTAGTAGCAAACTCTCATGATATAGAATCAATAAAAAAAAACTACATTTCTGTTCAAATTCATCACAGGATCATAAAATTATGGATATTAGTAACTAAATACGGACAAAGAATCGAGATTTGACAGAGAATTAAAGCAAGCCTAGAATACATTTCTGAAAAGTCAAACATCGTCGAAAAATCGAAATAGCCTATATATATATCAAATCGTGCAAGCAAATAAAGAGTTAAGAGGATATAGTTTTGAAAAATCACCTAACACCGGCATCGCCGACGATTCCAATAGCCATACCGGCGGAGAGACCGGCGAGACCACAAGCCAGACCAGAAGAGAGATGAGCATAGCCATCGAAGAGATAGTAAGACTTGGCCTTTGGGTTGATTCCAGTACTGATGATAACAGCAATGATCAGACCATAAATACCTAAAACACCAGCCATGACCACCGGAACAATCGATTTCATCACAAGCTCTGGTCTCATCACACCCATCGACGCCACACCAACCCCGCTCTTCGCTGTCCCGTACGCTGCTCCCATACCTGAAAAACGGATATTCCGATTGGATCGGATCGGATCGGATCAGAACCAAATCGTGGAATCAATTTGGGGAAAAAAAAAACAATGAATTGGAGATCTGCGAATGGGGAAAGCTGATGTTACAGGAGAAAACGAGAGCGGCGGCAGCGCCAAGGAACCCGAAGAAAGGAGCAGTTTCATCGCCGCTGAAACCTGAAGCCATGGCTCGTCGTGGATTGTGCGTCTCCGATGAGATCTGATCGCAAAGAGGCGAAAACAGTTGAGATTTTCGAGAGAAAGAGAGAAGGAAAACAATTTTGTGTCAACAATGATTTGATTGATTAGTAATTGCCGGCCGTGAGTCGGCGTCTAATAATTAAACCGGACTTAAATTAGCTAACCCACCTAAACCGAAACGTACCAAATTGATTATTTAGTATGAAGTTTTGTTTGCTACTGTATATATGAATTCAGTGAGTAGGGATTCAGAATATAATCAGTCTTTGTGCATTCATAATCCTTTGAACAAGTATAGTTTCTTTCTGTAACAGTATATATATGAAGAGTTTAATTCTAGTTTAAGTTAGCTCAAATTAGTATTATCGTATGGACATTTTCAAGTAATCATGGTGTTTTTAGAGTTTTCCATCGTGCTCCACAGATATAGACTTTTATAGGGAACTTTTATACCACAACATCTATAGTTTTGAACCGTGGCGCGTTCTTGCAAATAACAACAATTTCTTATGTTGCAAATTAAGACGACTTGGGAAAGAAGAAGAGGACGATGGAAAACTCTATTGTTTGTCTCTTTCACACAAAAAAAAAAACCTCTATTATTTGTACCGACTACCTGTTATTAATCTCAATACTTGTAAGAACAAAATTTGCGAGATAAGTCAGTGTTTACTACTGTTTAATTAGGCAACTTTTAATGTTTTGGATTGTAGCAAGTATTAGCTATTGTGTACTTTATAGATGTTCTAACATGTAACGGGTATGTTTTTCTAATTTGTCTAATGATCTATATTATTGCTTAAGCCGTCCTGCTAACCATTCCGCCTTCGGCACATATAACGTAGACAGTGGATTGTGACTTATTCTCTAAATCATGTTTCAATACTAAATTAACATTCAAACCTATAATTTTGGATATGTGTAATAATGATAAGGTCATAAGGCAGCGAAAAGTATACGTTCCGGTGGAAAATAAATTATCAAATGAACTACTTCGGAAACAAAATATTTTGTTTTTGTTACTTCTTAGAATAAAATCTAATAATTACAGAATAAAAATATGTATATGTGTGTGTATATAAATAATGTGATAACGCAAAAATAGGAAGCATACTACTAACAACATAAATAAAATAAAGAGTCAACTATCGGCATTCATGAATGGAATGTCATCGGTCAATCATTAGATTTGGTGATACGGAAATACATATTAAATATTAATAAATGTAAATATATATGTGGAGTCTATATATATATGCAAGGAAGAAAATGAAAAGCATGGCCAATAATTAATACTGCAAATAAATTAACTCAACATGCTAAATATATATATGTACGTACATGGTAGGTTAGAATGAAAAAGATATGTATTAATGTGTGCATTATTATAAAATGGGTGGACACTTTTAAATAAGAAAAAGTTAAATCATACATATAGTTGAAATTAACTGACTTATAACAAACAAAATAGGAAAATGTAAGTTTACTTATTATAACTGCTATTAAATCTATAAATTTCATTTTGAATTTTAACCCTTTTTGTTCTATGTTAATTTTATACTCAAGACCAACAAAACAAATGTTAAGCCCCCAAAAAGACCAGTTGAGTAGAGGCTGTAAACAAAAAAAAGACCAATTGAGTTTCCTTGATGGAGTAAGGCAAATTAAAGAACAAGAGTTCCAATAGAGTTGTCGGAGCTGAGCTTGAGCCCGAGCCATGATTGCCTCGTAGCTAGGCTCGTAATCGGATCTGGGGAGATGGAGACCAACCGATCCTTATTCCCTAAGAGTTCGATTCACCTTTCTTCGAAGAGTAGTGCCAATGCACGTGGTTGACGTGTATGTGAAATTTAATTATCCAACGTTTTTTTGTTGTTAAAGAAAACAAATAACTGTGAACGGCAGGATATAGTATCCACTATCCAACGTTGGGAATTCAAATATATTATATATGTATTTGACTTTACACCGCTGGACCAAAATACTATTAATTTATATATATGCATGAATGTTGTGCGATCCTTAAAAATATATGTTCGTTTTGTTGTTTATTACTACTTGGCCGGACGACCAAAATAATTAACGTGCAACGAACCAGAATAGATAGCCCCTGAGGGGACTAAAACGACGTAACGGATTTGACTTGTATAATATATAGTTGCATGTTTGAGGTTAGCACAGCATCGCATCATTAATTCGTGCTTGCAGCCTACCAAACTAAATAACCACAAATGATCGTAATTAAAAAATTATGTCAATCAATGATAATGTGAAATCAAATTATATAAAATGGTCATCATTCGACGATATATTTTCTATATATCGTGTGATTTATAATTATTTGAATTTGTAAACGAATCATACCCTGGGAACTAGAAAGATACATGCCATCTAAGCAAAATACTAAAAAGTATTATATTAATTAACATATACTGGCCCTTTAAAAAACACATCGAATTTGACGCTGATCTCAAATGGAACTATATTGACAAGAGTGAGTTCTGAGAATAGAAATAAGAAGTAGAGAATCCTAAATGTGGAAGGAGATGCATCACTTACATGTTTTCTTATTCCTTTGGATACACCTAATCTCTCTCATAAAAAACAAAATACTGAGACTCTCTTTAGGAAAAATCATACTCTGATCTCAAATGGAACTATATTGACAAAGGGGAGTTCTGATAATAGAAATAAGAAGTAGAGAATCCTAAATGTGAAAGGATATACATCACTTACATGTTTTCTTATTCCTTTGGATATAAGTTTGTCATAAAATTTCGTTTTGCTAAAAAGGTTGTTATAAAATTCAGCCAAGAAATTATCAAAAATATATATTTTTTGCAAATATAAAAACGGGAATTACACCGTTGGAACAAATAGAATGATTTTGATATATGTATGCATATATCAGTGCATGAATCTTTTGCTAAAAATTGACATGCGTTTGTTTATTATTTTAGTATATGTTCTGTTATTTATAACAAGAAAAATAGCGACGACCAGAATTTTAAACATAATAACATGCAACGAATGAACGAACCACAAGTAATAGTCCCTGGGGGAAGTAATTTAAACGTAACGGACTTTTTCTTTTTGAACTTAAAACGTAACGGACTATTGTTTGATGTTGACACAACATCTCCATCATTAATTTGTCCTTGAAGTCTCTCAAACTAATTAATCTCAAATAATCGATAATTCTGTATCAAGTCCCTCGGACAGTACTAGAGGATAATGTAATTCCAATAATCTAAATGACGTGTTCCTTGCACGACATATCATATTCTGTGTATCTGTACTAGCTAGCGATTCTCAATAATCATATGAATGCAATCATTCTCAGATAAATAGTTGATGTCTCTAATCGAAAAGAAAAGAAAAAAGTTCGGAGAGTTAACCAAATGGATCACATATTTATTTCCATATTTCTATCTCAGCTAGCTAAGTTAATAAACAAAATCAGGATAATCATTAGGATAAAACTAATTGTGATCATTAAAATGGAACTAAAATCAGGACAATACAAGTACTTCAATAAAAAAGACAACAAAAAGATCACGACATCTCTCACTTAATAATACACTGGACTTTTACAAATTTTGGAACTAATGTATTATTATTTTTTTAATGACTACATAGGATGATTAACGTTTAACAATGACCCATCGACCATTATATAAACCATCAAGCTACTATACATTTTCATCACAAACATACAAAACACAAAAAAGCACAAAAAAGATCAAACAAGAACAAGAAATGGCAGCACGGGCCACAATATTCTATGCTCTCTTCCTGACCTCACTCGAACTCCTCCTAACACGCCACGTGTCGTTCGCAGCCGGAGGAAAATGGAATCTCCTCCTCCCCAACGTAGGAATCTCCGCGATGCACATGCAGCTCCTCCGCAACGACCGTGTAGTAATGTTCGACCGAACCAATTTCGGCCCATCGAACATCTCTCTCCCTAACGGGAACTGCCGCAACAACCCAAACGACGCAGTTTCCAAAATCGACTGCACAGCTCACTCCATAGAATACGACGTCGCATCAAACACCGTCCGTCCCTTAACCGTACAATCCAACACATGGTGCTCCTCCGGTTCGGTTAGACCGGATGGTGTTCTCGTCCAAACCGGTGGAGACCGGGACGGAGAGTTAAAAGCGAGAACATTCACTCCTTGTAACAACGATCGATGCGATTGGGCCGAGATTAACAACGGTTTAGCCAGGAGGAGATGGTACTCTTCTAACCATATTCTTCCCGACGGTAAACAAATCATCGTCGGAGGTACAAGACAGTTTAACTACGAGTTTTACCCCAAAACGACATCTCCTAACGTTATCGCTTTGCCGTTTTTGGCCGAGACTAATGATCGAGGACAAGAGAACAATCTTTATCCTTACGTGTTTCTAAACACCGATGGTAATTTATTTATATTCGCTAACAACCGAGCGATATTACTAGACTATACCAAAAACACGGTGGTGAAAACTTTTCCGGCGATCCCCGGCGGCGATCCGAGGAGTTACCCGAGCACTGGCTCGGCCGTGTTATTACCGTTGAAGAATCTTGAAGCGGTCAAAATCGACGCGGAGGTTCTGGTGTGCGGAGGTGCACCGAAAGGATCGTTTATCCTCGCGAGGAGGAACACGTTCGTAAGAGCGCTTGACACGTGTGCGAGGATCAAGATCAACGACGAGAATCCTCAATGGACGGTGGAGAAGATGCCACGTGCTAGAGTCATGGGAGATATGACGCTTTTGCCTAACGGAGATGTCTTGCTTATCAACGGTGGTTCTTCTGGCTCAGCTGCTTGGGAGCTTGGTCGTGAGCCGGTTTTCGTACCGGATCTATACCATCCCGAGAATCCGGTTAACTCGAGGTTTGAGTCGTTAAACCCGAGTAAGATCCCGAGAATGTATCACTCGGCGGCGGTTCTTCTACGTGACGGGAGGGTTCTCGTCGGAGGAAGCAATCCTCACGCGTTTTATAACTTCACCGGAGTGCTTTTCCCGACGGAGTTAAGCTTGGAGGCCTTCTCTCCGGTTTATCTTGAACCGGAGTTTGCAAATCTTCGACCCAAGATTATGGCTCCTAAATCGCAGTCGAGTATTAAGTATAGGATGAATTTGAAGCTGAAGTTTAAGGTCGCAGGAGAAGTTAAGGGTCCGGTGAAAGTGACTATGGTGTTTCCATCGTTCACTACGCATTCCTTCTCCATGAACCAGAGGCTCTTGGTTTTGGATAATGTTAAGTTTACGAGGAATGGTAAATCGACGAACTATGAGGTTCTAGTGAGAACGCCGAGATCGGCGATTATCGCACCGCCTGGTTACTATATGATGTTTGTGGTGAATCAAAACATACCAAGCGAAGGTATTTGGGTAAGGTTACAATGATTTCACATATACCTTCATTTGCTTTTTTCTTTTTTCTTTACATGTGTACCTTTTTTTTTTATCAGCAAAAAAGACTATTTGTGACGTCTTCTTAATTATTTGGAGACTTGTAAAATTTATTGGATCAATTTCATTTGTAATAAGAATGTGTGTTCTCGATTTGGTGATGATAACTTAATTGGATACTCTTGTTTCATGTCGGTATATCGTTGACGTACGTATAAGAAATTCAAGACTAGTGCATGGAAGATCGAAGTACATAAAGAGATATAGTCATATAGAAAAGGAAAAAGTTGTTTATATCAATATAATGAAAGCACGTTCTTAATCAATTATATACAACAACTCAGTACTGCATTAGATAAGAAAACGATTTGGCAATGAATGATTAATTAAAGAGGTTGGCTGATTGGCGCATTTAATTAATAAACACACAATTTAAACTCAAATCCAAAACGCCAAAGTTATGTTATTTCTTACAAACACCATAAGGTTTAAGTGGGGGATTATATTTTTTGAATTTTGGTTTTTGAGTTTTAGGGGTTATACTGTTATTTACAAAAACTAACAATATATAAAATGGAAAAAGTAATTCATGATTTTTCAAACACTCAAAAACTAGTATACGAAAGAAAAAAAAGTCCAAATTAAACTGAAACTAAAAACCAGACCAAGACTTGGATTCAAAACCCAAATTTTTAACTTAATGACCAAATCCAAATTAAACAAAAAAATTTAGGAATATCCAAAAAGATTATTGTAAACTACCAATGTTTCAAAAACAACTCATAAACTTTTTTTTTGTTCAACTCTAAAATTTAATAAATCCCGTATTCATGAGCTGAGATAAATAAGCATTTGTTGTAGGAGAAAACGCCACTGAATGAAAAAGAGATTTCCGAAGAGTACCTCACTAACTTGGATACTAGCACATTAACAAATTAACTTCAGTCATTTGTGGAGGGAGTACTTAAGCCATGAGTCTTTATGAAGATATAAAAGCATTTGCTCTCTTTTTTCTTCGCTCTCTTGGTATAATTGGTATGCACCAGAAGTAGAATCTACGTCACAATCCCGCCGCTACAACTTCGGTTAAGTACAAGAGTGGCTTTTTGATTTCCGCCGAGACCGAGATGCCATAGCGAGGAAGAGTTCTCGAACGTTGGAAATTGAGTATTTTATCGTTCCGTCAGCTGATCAATCTTATAGTTTTAAAGTTCTTTTTTTTTATAATAAAAGTACTGTTAAAGCTATTATTACCAATCTCATCTCATGTTGGGGTTTTTGAGTTTAAGCGTTCACGTTTTTAGTTATTTTGTATCGTATTTTGTCTATTTCAACGATTTTTCTCTTTTGGGCATTTAGTTTTGGATGATGAGATCTTTTTTCTTTTTTTGTAAACAAGGATAATGAGATCATACCAATAGCTTCCGTAAGGTTTTCGAAATAAGCTTCTGGTTTATCCGACCTCGTAACATATTTATGAAAGAGCCGTGGAAAAAAAAGAGAAAAATGTCTATGTCTATACAAGGAAAAGAGAAATATGACCCGGGGATCAATGTATTCAAATTGGTTGACTAACCCGTCGTACGTATAGATGACGTGCTACTTAATTATGTGTTTTTTTTCGTCTAGGTTTTATGAGTTTATCCAATTTCTTAGGTTCCAAAAAGTACTTAAACTATACTAATACTACGTACACAGTATAAAACTTTTTTTCCGTAAGACATCAAATATAAATCATATAACATTGTTGTCAACAATAGGAAGAGTAACCTTTGCTAATCGAAAGGAAAGAATCATCTGTCCTTTTTAACTTTTTATTTCCATCAGCGTAATACAAATTATTATACTATTTCAAATTAGTAATCGTAAAAGCTATTTACACACACACACACCCACATATATAGCATTTCTATAATTTCACTAAAAGATTTTGCATTTTAGTTTTTAATTTGATTTAAGTTTTAAAAAAAAACCGATGGTATTGAGCCGCTTAACTCAAAATAATTAGCTAACAAAACCTTTCATTTTAACACACCATTGACCTTTACAAAATATAGTACAGAAATATTGTTGTTATTCCTTTCTTAGGGAATAAACTTTGTATTCTGATAACGAGAAGAAAAAAGAAGATTTAGTACTTAAAGTTTCCACGAGAGTGGATACAAGCAAAGATAGTAGTGACAAGAAAAAGAAAAAGTAGGAGACAAACGTTACACAAAAGCAAAGCCGAAGAAGAGGAAGAAAATATAACAAATTAAATAATGATTTATGTATATTCTTGGTAATTGGAAATCCCGCAATTAATCTCCCTTTTTTTTTCCTATTTTCTCCACTTTATCTTCCCCTTTTGCTTCTTTCGTAGTTTTCTTCTGTACTTTTTATTTTGTTGTGTTTAGGGTTTCTGAATTTGTCGTCCCCAATTTTTTTCCCATTACACTCAATCCTTTGTCGTCGCTTCCGATCTGCTCCCATTACACTAGCCGTTGTTTTCCCGCCACTTTCAAAGCTTCAGCCCGATTCGCCGCGTACCCAATTTCAATTCCTCTCGTCTTTGGATCCATTTTCAATTTGAAAAAAGAGTTAGCCTTTTCGATTTTCGATTTGTACCCAAAACGCGAAGGTGAAACCGGAGAAGCTATGGCAGGGATGAATTCGTCGGAGAAGAAGGATGAGAGCTCGGAGGAGAAGGGAGGTGAGTTGTTGTTCTGTGGCGCTACGTCTTGGGATATCATTGGTCGACGCAAAGGTGGGCTCGAAGGTAACTTGGTCTCTCCCACTCGCTTAAGGCCACTCGTCGGCATCAATATTCGATTCGTCGCCTCTGGTTGCGGTAACTTTCAATTTCTCTTCTCGTCCTGAAAGTTTTTGTTTTCCTGATCTGTGATTGTGGTCAATGAGGAATCGACACCTTTTTACTGTATCTTTCTACGAAGCTGAATTGTTTGTATCTCTGTATATATCTTTATAGCTTCGTGTCATTGTGTGGCATTGGACGTTGAAGGTCGTTGTTACACCTGGGGACGCAATGAGGTGTGTTCTGATTTCATTTCTTATGCTTTGTTTGCACTTTCTTATTTATATAAGTCTTCTCTGAAATGAAACTTGGCTGTGTGTTTTTCAGAAAGGTCAATTGGGTCATGGAGACATGATTCAACGTGACAGGCCTACTGTTGTCTCAGGACTCTCAAAGTGAGTTTCTGTTTCCTTAAGCGTTTTTGAGGATTTGGATTCTACTCTTTTTTTTTTTTTTTGTTGTTGAACATTTTGAATTTGTTTTAGTGCGTCATTTAGCTGTTTTTTTTTCATCGTTCTGTTTCTCTATTGAAGGTACAAGATTGTGAAAGCAGGAGCAGGTAGGAACCACACGGTAGTGGTTAGCGATGATGGCAAGTCCCTTGCTTTTGGCTGGAATAAGCATGGGCAGTTGGGTTTGGGCTCTGTCAAAAACGGTAAGTAAAAATTAAACTATTTCTGCTTCAATCTTTCCGTTCTAATGGTATGAGATCAGTATCTCACAGGCTTTGTTTCTGTAGAAGTTGAATCGTCGCCTCTTCCCTGTCTTGTGTCGGATGAGGTCACGAGCATTGCCTGTGGGTCTGACTTTACGGTGTGGTTATCTTCTACTGAAGGAGCCTCTATACTGTATGGTTTCTTACTCCTTGGTCTAGTTCTGTTGTTTCGCCTTTAATGCTTGCTCAGTTTCAGACTGTTTGTTTCTTTGTATATAGGACTGCCGGCCTCCCACAGTATGGTCAACTTGGTCATGGAACTGATAATGAGGTAACTTATTCATATCTAGTTATCGCTCATGTTTAGATTTTGCAATCAATGCTTTTTTCGACTATTTTCACTTAATCGTAGCCTATATACATGATTGGATGTGTTCGGTGCATGATTTGTTTGTGATTGTTCTGAAATCGCCAAAATGATTTTTGAGCTATTGTGTCTTCTTATATATACTTACTTTAGGCTTTTTTTGAATTTTACTTGATGAATAGTTTACGTAGGATGTTTCCATAATTTACTTTAAACCAGGCTACATTGTTTTTGTTCCTTTTCAGTTCAATATGAAGGATAGCTCTGTTAGACTCGCCTACGAAGCTCAGCCACGTCCTAAATCCATAGCCTCTCTTGCGGGGGAAACAATTGTCAAAGTTGCATGTGGAACAAATCATACTGGTAAGAAACCAGAAACGAAAATTATTTCTCTCTCTCTCTCTCTCTCCCCTCCACCTTTGCCTTTAGAAAAAGCTAATTACTCATTCTTATATGTTAATTTTCTCTTAATCAGTGGCAGTAGATAAGAATGGGTTTGTTTACACGTAAGTAGTTTCTCTGTTCAACATTTCAATCACTTTTAACATCTGCTCTTTCAATACATATGTCTGATACCTCGATTTTTAATCTTGAACATGTCGCAGATGGGGCTTTGGTGGATATGGAAGGTTGGTACTAGCCCATTTCTGATTTTCACTTTGTAACATTTCGAAGACTGGCATTAGATATTGGTTGTCAATTGCAGGCTTGGACATAGGGAGCAGAAAGATGAATGGGCTCCTCGCCGTGTTGATGTGTTTCAGAGGAATAATGTTCTGCCTCCTAATGCCATTGTTTCTGCTGGTTCTGCAAACTCCGCTTGTACTGCTGGCAAGTCACTTTAATCTCAACTGTTTTCACCTCTTGTATTAGTCTTCTGCTCCGATATTTGAAACTAAATTCAACTTGTCGGTTTTTTCAGGTGGAGGACAGTTGTATATGTGGGGAAAGATTAAGAACAATGGGGATGATTGGATGTACCCTAAACCTATGATGGATTTAAGGTTTGTCTAAGTCAAGATTCCACCGATTGTTATTTTGCTTTTGATGATTAAAGTTAACATTATAACCCCTTACGCAGTGGTTGGAACTTGCGTTGGATGGATTCAGGAAGCATGCATCATTTTGTTGGTGCAGATAGTTCTTGCATAAGTTGGGGTCATGCTCAGTATGGAGAACTTGGTTATGGCCCCAACGGTCAAAAGTATGCCTCCCACGCCATAAGTAATTTTTAGTTAAAAAATCACATAGACTCTCATTAAAAAAAAACCCTGCTTCTTTCTCTCAGATCCTCTGCAGCACCTAAAAAGGTGGATATACTCGAGGGAATGCATGTAATGGGGTGAGTGAGTTCTCAAGTGTTTACCGCAGTGGAAAATTGGAACTTATTCTAAATCCATTGTGTATGTTTTCTGCAGTGTGGCATGCGGTTTTTGCCATTCTATGGTCATAGTTGACAGAACAGATATTGCTGATCGGCTTGAGCAGGTAACAACAGAAAGAAAGCTAATTCTTATTTAAGCAATGCTCAAGATGATATTTTTCTTGATTTTTTTTTTTTTTTATTTACTCGTCTGGTTCCATACGTGATTTATCCTGTCTGCAGCTCGAGGTCTATGACGGTAAAGGATCATTAGAAGGTATAATCACATCAAAACTTATCTGCCTACAGAGTTTAAACATTTGTTGATGTGTTTCTTTGTCTTGAACAGAGACTGTAGAACCCGAAGAAGAAACTGTGCCAATAACAAAGCAACAACCTCCGAAAAGAGGTGCTTCTAGAAAGAGGAAAGCATCGAAAGCTTCATCTGAATCTGAACAAGACAGTGATGAAGAAAACAGCGACAAGGAGAAGGAAGCTCGAGGCAGTGACGGGGACAGCGACTACAGTGACGATGGAGAAGAAGCGAATGGCAAGAAACAAAGCACTCGTGGCAGAGGACGTGGACGTGGCCGTGGAGGACGTGGCCGCGGCGGCCGCACCAGTAATGGAAAAGCTTCGCCGGTGAAGACCGGTGGAAGAAGAGGAAGGCCACGTAAGTCTTAGAAAACTACCTTTGACTCAGAATTTTCGATGTGGTTTTTGTTTAACAATTTTTGTTGCTCTCTTCATACTTAAAAATCACCTTTTTAATCTCTATTTTTTATTAAGCTTTTGTTTAAGTTTAAGCCCCTAGAGAACTTTCATCGGCTTTTGTATTCTGATGTAAACCACATCGAATGATTTATTTCTAGAGAAAACATTTTCGACTTTAACAATTTTCTGAACTAAGGAGAAGAAGAAAATGGTACGGTTTTGTCCTCGACTGATTTCTGATTGCATGCAGCATGCGTATTTCGGTAATTATTAGATTTATGTTGATCATAATCCGCTCCTTAAATCGTTGTTATCTGTATTTTAATGACTAAAATAGAGTTTTGATATTGTTAAAATGGTAAATTCTGTCGGCGAGTGCGACAAAACAGGAAATGAATCCGCATGATTGAGATATTTGACTTAAGATGAAAGCAATTAGATGCTTCTTCTGTGTTTAGAATATTCAATACTATCATACTTTAGGTTTTGGTCTTAAGATTAATCATATTGGTCAAGGTCGTGGAAGGTTTGTTCCATCTTCACACGCAATCCCTGAGTTTATTATCACTCAAACTTTTTTTGCTTTTGGTTACCGACTACGGCTTCGTTTGTTTGCGTCTTCATTTAGTATTATCGTTATAAAATAAAAAGTAATATTGGTCCATAACTATCACTGTATTAATGTAAAAGCAAACGTAAAGACAAAAAGTTTTTGTTTAAAACAGTGGAGACTTAATACGTAGTGTCAGTGTATTTGTACACATTTATTAATATTACTTAAAACCAGGGGCGGATGCACTATATGAGTAGTGGGATTAAGTGCCTCATACTCTTTTTTTTTTTTTAAATGTTTAAGCAAATTCAGTTAAATATATTTAGTTTAATGGTAAATAAAATTTTTGTCCCCAACTATTTTTTTTTTCTATTTATAAGCTTATGCTTCCAACTTAATTTTTGTCTAGCTCCGCTATTGCTTAAAACAGTGTTTAGTAGAAGTACGTAGACCATACGTGAATCAATTACATAACAAAAAGAAAAAGAAAACGAAAAAAAATCTAAGAACGGATCGGGCAGTGGCTGTATATGATCCCATCACAACGTTAGAATAATTATTTTCATATGGTTTCATTTTCAATTAGCCCCACACTTTCCCTTTGTTATTTTTGTCGTAATGGCAACAAACAAAAAGAAGTTACATATGCTGCCTAGCTGGCAGTACTGTGGATATGAAACGTGGCATAATTTGTACAAAAGGCATGTCGTCAATACAATGAGTAGTGGTTAGGACTTGATCTGTTGGGTAGGAGAGAGATACCCCACACCTTCCATTTCCTCTTACAAGCTTCTTTTTGGGCTGGCCCACTATGGGCTCACCAAGCCCATCTAATTTAATTTTCATCTTTTTCTTCTTTTCATTTCGAATCTATACCAATTATTTATTTTCTTTTCTAACTATGGAATTTGTAAGTTTTTTTGAACAACAAATGGAGGAATTTGAAAGTTGTCACAGATAAAGTTGATTACCTGCTAAAGAGAGGCATACTAAAAAAGACAATGAAAAAGCTTTAAGAACCAATTTCATTCAGTCTTATACTTTCTGTTAATACATCATTGTCACTTTTGCTTACACTGCAAAAACACTCGAAAACAATTTTTATGAACCTATTTAAGACTTCAACCAAATAGACTATTAATATTCTAGTAAATAAATAAAGTTGATAAACCCCAAAGCGATCAGAGAGAAATAAAGAAAAAAGGTACAAAAAAAAGACATAGTGCACATGACAGTCACATGCGTCTTATATTATTTTAGGTGAGCCAACATTATCGACTTGCCATAATTGAATAATCCCCCACTAATTCATTATTCTTTTGTTTCAATCAATCCAACATTGTTTATAGTAAACCGGTCAGAAACAGAAAATACAACACAGCTTTTTAGATTTCTCTTCGACCCTAGAAATTTGAATCCAAAAGCATCTATCTGTTTTCTTCCTCTTCTCAGCATCAAAATATATGCATTTTAATTTACTTATACTAGGTGAAATGTAATTATGGGCTTAGAATTATCCGTATTATATATATTTTTTTTTTGGTTATAAAAAGTATTAAGAAAATGTCACGAGAGAAATCTGACAGTGACAGCGTTTTTTCGCTTTTATTGGCACCTCAACGGACAGAAGAGAAAGACTGGCGGATTCCAAATCCGAGACTAAACCGTATTTTAATGCTTCCTTTGAGTTCCGTTGCTTTTGCTCCAATTTCCAACGACACTACAAACACTTTTTTTTTTCCCTGTGTGTTTATTTACTGATCCAACACCAGAAGAAGATAAAACGGTCGTCTTCGAAGTAGAAGAAGAAGAATCACAACTATGGGAAGATCTCCAGCTTCTTCTTGTCTCCGGATCATCGCTTGCGCCGGCGGAGACGATGCTGCCGAACCTACGACGAATGCCCTAGAGGTTCTTACATTTTCTCCTAATTTCGTTTCTCGTGCTCGCGATCTTCAATTGCTGTGTCTGCACTTAGTGGTTTACTTAAGAAGATGCTTGAAGTTTCTAATTTAAGATCTGAGTTGTTATACTCATAGTATTTTCTTAAATCCTTAAATTACCCAATTTCGTAGATTTTTTTTTGTTTGCTTCCGTCAGAATTTGGTCTGATTTTTTTTTTTGGCATTACTGAGTTTTAACTTTGTCTATTTTGGTTTTTATATTGTTTGGTCGTTAATTAGTAATATTATGGAATCACTGAGATCTTTACCCGTTTTTTGATCTGTTAGGTTTTAATGGTTTTTGTGTCTTTTAGCTTTCTATGGAAATGTGGATTAAGCAACTAAGATTGCTTAGATCAATTTTGTTTTTTGATATGTAGAACAAGAGCTCTGGTGACAAGCGTGGATGGAGTTTCAGGAAGAAATCTGGGAAACAGCGAGGGTTGATCAGTAGTGTAGTCTCTGAAACAACTCCTGCTTCTAGGACAAGAGAGACTCTTGAATCTGCTCTCCTCAAATCTCCATCTCCTGACAATAACATTGTTTCCGAAAAGCAGACATTCTCTGCTGATGAGAAGAAGAGCCAGTTGCCTGTTACCTATGTGGCTGAGCCTGTGGATGAGAAGAAAACACAATCCGCTGAGGACAGAACAACGGAGTTGTCAGAACAGATTGACCACAAAACCGAGCTGCCTGTTGTGGTGGAATCTAAAGGGACTGAAACTGAAGAGGATGGCTTGATTGGAACTGAATTGCAAGCTAAGTTGGAAGGACCAGTTGCTGCTGATGCATCCTTGATGGAGAAAGACATTGTTTCTGGTGCTGAGCTTGCTGGTAAAGTTGAACCGGAAGCATCTGAACCCGATGATGTGATCATAATCGGAAAAGGAAGTGATGAAGAAGTTAATGAGAAACTTGATGATTCTGTTATCATTATCATCCAAGCTGCCATACGCGGATTTTTGGTATGGTCTTGTTTCCTTGTTCCCCTGTCTCATTCTTGTATACTAATATGATTAAGGATGTGAAGAAGCATTCCTTAACTCGATGAACATTGTGAAGATGTAAAAAAAAAAAAAAATCCAAACCTGAGATTCGTTTTAAAAGCTATTCTTACTGGAGTGTTGTGAAACTCCAGGCGCGAAGAGAACTTTTGAGGCGCAAGAAAGTTGTTAAACTTCAAGCTGCAGTACGTGGCCACCTGGTTAGGAATCAGGCCATGGGATCACTGCGTTGTGTCCAAGCTATTGTCAAAATGCAGACGCTGGTCCGTGCTCGTCATTCCACGAAAGATGGTAGCCGTGTTTCAGCAATCTCGGTATGGTTTTGAGATGGCTGAATTATGTTTCAGTATCATTCTGTTTTCCCTGTAAGATCTGTGGACCAATACTGTTTATTGTTTCAGGATAAGGTGGAAACAAATGCAGCAGCACAGAAACTTCTCGAAAACAAGTTTGCGAAGCATGTATGTTTTTAAACTTGGTTCTAGTGCATTACACAGCTGGCTATTCGAGGTATTTCTTGTATAATCATTCTCGCATATTTTGACTATAGCTAATGGAGTCAACGCCGAAGACGAAGCCTATCAGCATTAAGTGTGATCCAACAAAACCTAGTTCTGCGTGGAACTGGTTGGAAAGGTGGATGTCTGTTTCAAAGCCTGAGAAGACGTCAAAAGCAGATTTGGCAACGGAAGAGCAACAGTTGGAAAAAACCGAGGATGTCAAAGTATCATCTCAAGTTGACTTGGTGAACTCGAACTCAACCTTAGAGACGGTAACTGAAACTGGTGTCTCAAGGTATGAAGCAAGTAAGGTAGTAGCTCAGCATGTGGAGCGATCTGAGACGGAGAAAATGAGCCAATATGATTCACCAGAAGCATCTGCGGAGGTTGATCATGACTTGATCCAGACTCATCTACTTGCTGCTCGGGATTCAGATTCTTTGCTCGAAGAGGCTGAATATGTGGATGAACAGCCTAAACATTCTTTGAAGCGTAAGGCAAGCAATCCATCTTTCATTGCTGCACAGTCGAAGTTTGAGGAGCTAACTTCATCTGCTGGTTCAAACAAAGCAATGACGCTTTCTTCTAAAGATGGTGTTTTAGGTGAAGAAGGCAAAACAGATATGGATTCATCAGAGGCTAACACTACAAACACTAAAAAGGATCAGTCTCTGGAAGATGTTGCTCCAGCTGAGCTCAGTGGATCTGAGTGTGGCACCGAACTGTCTGTAACTTCTTCTCTTGATTCACTTGACAAGAAGTCAGACGCTGAGGGTGCAGAGCCCAAGGTTGAAGCTAAGCTTTTAGAGAACATCACTCTCAAAACAGACCAAGCAGAGTTGATAGAAATTGATGTCAAAGATGAAACACCACTGGGTACTGTAGAGGACCCTAAGGAGAAAGTTGAGAATGCTAAGGATGAAGTTGAAATTTCAGCGACACAGCACGAATCGGTTATTAGTACACCAGATTCCAAAAAGAGGCAGGCAGGGGATGAATCAGGGCCACAAGCTTACTCGTTATCTGAGGAAGCATTAACTCCGATGACAATCACTGAATCTCAGGCAACTCCGGCAAGTCAAGCATCTTCTTCAGATAAAGCGAGAAAGGGAAAATCCGAAAAGAGTGGTTCAAGCCAAAAGCGGAAAGTTAGCAAGAAAATAACATCAAGCCCGAACCAGGAAACTGGTACCGGTGAGGCTAATACTCCAGAACGAGAAGAAGGTAAAGAACAGAAAAGCGGGAGGAGAAATTCTTTCGGGTATGATCAAGAAGCAAGAGAAAGCAGCGGAGGCAAGAACTCTCTACCTCGGTTCATGCAGCCAACACAGTCGGCGAAAGCTAAGCTTCAGGAACATAACTCACCAAGATCAAGCCCTGATCTTCAGGAAAGAGACGTTTCCAGCAAGAAGAGACATTCATTGCCTGTTGGTACCAATGGGAAACAAGGATCTTCTCCTAGAATCCAAAGGTCTGCGTCTCAAGCACAACCGGGAACAAAGGGTAAACAAATCTCCTCCAATGGTTTCTCTGTAATCAC
This sequence comes from Eutrema salsugineum, assembly GCF_000478725.1. Classification (NCBI taxonomy): domain Eukaryota; kingdom Viridiplantae; phylum Streptophyta; class Magnoliopsida; order Brassicales; family Brassicaceae; genus Eutrema; species Eutrema salsugineum. The sequence continues at coordinate 8,656,924 of NW_006256612.1, forward strand.
TCTTCGTATTTTGATAGTTTGAACATTACTGAGAAAATGTTTGATTGTGCCTTTGCGTCTTACAGATAGAAAATGGCAGAGATGAAGCTGACCGGAGTGAAATCGGAAAACAAAAATCTTAGGGAAGTTCGGTTAGTTTGCAATATTTGGTGATTGGCAGTCGCCGGACCTAACGTGTGATGGGTTTTGGGAGTTGGATTTATATAAACTTTTGTTGATTTGTCAAATTTGCATAGAGTTTTATTGAATTTGTAAAAGTTTTTTAAATTTGGAGAGAGTTTTGTGTATTGAAACAATTTATAAAAGAATCCTATTATTAACAAACTTTTAGAATACAGGGGATATATAAGTATTTTGAAAAGCATAAACAAGATAAATTGTTTAAAACTCATCAATAACACTAGCTTATAACATATCACATTATCATAAAAATCCACATGTTTTGAATAACAGTTGATTTTGATTTAAATCAATAACAATGGATTTATTAGAATGTTATAATCTATAAACAAATAAAAGTGCAATCTATTTTAATAATGATGTTAACATCCACAATTTTTTTTTGTTTTTTTATACCTCATGTTTTCTAAATTTTGAAAGAACAGAAAAATGTGTAGAATGGTTCTAAGTTCTTTAATTTGTTACTAGCTTTGTCAAAGTGGTGGAATGTAGATCACCATTCAATCATGATTTGCAAGAAATATGTTTATATGATCATAAATATTTGGTTTATCAGCTGCAAGTCTTACATGTCATTAAAAACATGTCTAAATTTCAATCAATATACCATTCAAAAGATAAGAGAAAGAATAATGGTTTGTGGGATTGTCGGATCACAACTATGAGTCAATGAAAACTGGCTGCTATTGACTTCGTTTAGCAAAACAGAAATCAAAATCTTGCACAGAACGTATCTTAAATATAGGGGCCGTTATGGAAAAATACTGAAACAAGTGGATTATATGGAGAAATGAAAAATTGCGAGAGGGTACGGTTGTGAAGACACGTGTATATAGGCGGAGGAAAGAAAAATCCTTGAGGGACAGATAAAATGACGATGGTGACCAGATGAACCCAGAGGATCTAGGGCTTCACATCGCTTCGATCTCTCTCTCTCTCGTCATCTCTTCGACGGATTTAACACGCACAAGTTTCCTCTCTCTGGATTTTGATAACTTCATCATCTTCTCCTCTTCAATTCTACACCTCCGATATTCAAAAGTTTTTCTGAGAAATTAGGGTAGAACGATGATTGATTCAATCTAAAAGAATAATTATTGGGATTTTAAAGGGTAATTGGACCTTCCCGAATCAATTTTCCTTTGAAAAAAAGAAAGAATATTAGATTGAAAAGAAGTGAGCTTCTGTAACTATGCGGGCATTGCACAAATCGAAAAGGGTATCGTGGCCACCAGATTTTAAACTTTGTCAGGTAAAGACATTGCAATTCTTTCGATCGAAGCTTCGATGGAATCTGGCTGATATTTGTTTAGTTTTCCTTCTGTAATTAGCTTGATTGCAAATGACACGGTCACTGGAACTGCAGGAGAAATGTATTAGTGATGCTGATTTTTGTTCTGTTCTGCTCTTGCTCTTGATGAAGTTTGATCCTGTGATGTCACTCGCCTGGTTTTTCTATTCCTTAATGTCCCGTTAGCTGTTTTAATTTGATAACTTGATTTATCTTTTGCTTAGTAATGTTTTGAGGAGCAAAGAGACTTTGATTGCTTGTGGTGTATGTTTGCGCTCTGTCATACTATCTTTGTTTGTTTTCAATTTCATCACAATGGATATGTATGGAATCATGGATACAATTCAGTTATCTTCAGCTTTTGGAGTTTACATATAAGTTTGCTCTTGTTTTTTTGTTAATGTTTTGTTTCTTGCATTTTAGTCTAAAATTGTTTGCCCATTTTTGCTTCTTTGGATAAGGGGCTAATCCTGAGATACATCCAGTTCTATCATGGGATGGTCAGCTTTAACCCACTTACTCATGAGATCAGTGTTGTCAAGTAGTCTGTGGTGAGGTATGCAAGAGAACGAACCAAGAGGAATGGTGATGTCCAAAGAGTTTTGGCTCTCTTCAACACGTATTCGGCTTTTACACACTTTCGAATGCTGTCATTTGCAACCTTTTTGCTAAGATAGCTTGGAGATGATTCATCATCCCGCTAAGTTGCATATTGGTAGGGAGGTGGAGGATGAGGAATCTTCAGGGAGGAATGTCACAATTTTCCATGTATACATTAGTTAGGCTGTCCTAGATTATGAGGCCCCTTATCTTATACATTACCACATTGATTTTTTTTCAAACAACCAAGAATCTTGTAATTTGTTAATGGTGACAAGCCCTTGTTGACTTTCTCTGGATTATATGTTTGAGATAACTGGTCCAATGGTAATATTCATGTTGATATATTATATATATATATATATATATATTTTTTTTTGTGAGTGTAGTGATTCCTGTTTGAGGTCTACATGAGATTATAGCTAGCATGATATGATCAAGATTCTCTATGGTTCTTGCGTACGTGTCAATTAACAATCTCTTTTTCATGTTGAGCAGGTACGGCTGTTCATATCAGAAGATTCACCTTCGCAAGTTGGATCAGAATCTCAAGATCACCTACAAGCAAAGTCATCATGCGCTTCACATCCAAGTGATGATAATCTGCCACCTGGTTTCGGTGGAAGTCTTTCTCCAAATGAGTCACAGATTAAGTTATCAGACATCCCAGTAATAAAGTGGAAATGCTCTGTCCGGGTGAGCTTCCTGATCGCACTCTTTAAGCCTTAGTTTTTTAGCTATAATAATTATATCTCTGAAAGTACTAGTTGCAGTTCCCCCTGATTGCCAAGATATATACCCTTATAGTTTACATCTTTATTTCCTCTATTCCTCGGAAATTTTAAGTAAATTTCTAACAAAATCTCAGCTAAGCTGATTAGCTTAAGAATCATGTGTAAATATGGTGATAAGGTGCTCTTAGTTGGGTTACCCTTGGAGGTTGAGGATGTCCTATGTTCAGCTCGTAGGATACTGACAATAGAATGCTGTATATGGTGGTGAGGTATGTTCAACTGGAATAACATGTGTTCTTGCAGATTCTGTTTGATGAGGAATTGAGAGTGGCTGCAGGGGACGAAAGCAAAGAAGTAGAGGCGCAAAATCAGAGGGAATTGAGAGTGCTTGAAGCATTTTATCCGGGGGCATCAGCTATTCCCACAAAGTCCGGATCTATTCCTTACGTATTCTTCCAACACATACATTTGCATAATCCTTTAACCTTTTTTTTTTTTAACTCGAGTCTTTTCTTAAACTCAAATCTGCAGCCCTGCGGTTCCAGCTGATGTTGAGAACTCGGATCGTGATGACCAGCAAACCATTGTCATACCCATTCTACCTGTAGAAGATGATGACACAACGACGGATTCAGCATCTGATTTCTCAACCCAATCTGGCGTGGATGTGGGAACAGCGCCATCAATAACAGATGAGAATCAATCATCCGCTTCAACCTTCCCTGCAGGGTCAGAAATAATGGCTGCATTATCTGCAATCTCAAACAGCAAAGAACAAGGCTGCAGCATGATCGACCAAGATTTGCTCATCAAAATCTTAAGCAACCCTAAGTTGGTCGAGAATCTTGTTGCAAATTGTGGCGGTGCAGGTTCAGTGTCCTCCAACGCAAGTAGCCTCTACCCATCTTCAACGCCTGAAGCCAATGGAGTAGTAACCACAACACCTGCGTGTTCAAACGGACAATATTACCCTCAGCCAACGGTAACTCATATTCCTCCCATGGTGTATCACCCTCCAGCTCCTTCAGATCAACCCAACTATGGAGCACCACCAGCAAGAGATGCTAGTTATTACAAGAGCCTGATTCAGCAACATGGCGGGGAAAGACAAGAGACTCCGCAAGCTCAACAACATCTTGGTTATCGTTATAATCTCCAACCTGGAGGAGGACCAAACCCTGAGATGGTAAATAGCAATAATAATAACCAGAGGCCCAGGGATTCAAAACCCAAGATTATGAAGCCTTGCTTGTACTTCAACACCACCAGGGGTTGTCGCCATGGAGCAAACTGTTCATACCAGCACGATGCTACAGCTTACCAGCCAAGGAATATCAACAATTCTGAGATGCCAAGTGCAAAAAGAATGAGATTTGACAGGGACTGAAGCATAATTAGCGTATCCCACCAGAGTTGTGCTCACGTTAAAATTCTAAGAAATATGGGCCTAGGGTCTCAAATTTTTGAGAAAAACTTGAGAACCTTTTCTTTGCAATATTTACACATACATATTTGTCTTTAGTTTTTTAATTTGTTTTTAGTAGGTTCAATATTATTTGGTTAGCAGTTCTACAAATGAAAATAAGAATAAAGAGAAAAATAAAGAAAATAATTTAAAAGAAAAAGTAAATAAAACAAAATATAAGCTTCTGTGAAAAGAAACTTTGACCCTTGATCTAGTGATTTCTTGTCAGATTTTGATCTTAAGACAACAAAGATTATAATGATTGTTTGTGGATAACTTCAGTCTGTCTCAATTCATTAACCACTCTACTACATTAAATTAGAACAGTAGGTTCGGGTTTCAAATCGGAACAACACATCAAATGAACTCCTCTACCAGTTCGAGAAAAGAACAGTTCTTCCTCTCTCTTTTCTTTCTTACAAATCTGCAGGAGATAATTGTTTATAATGATACATTTATGAAACAGAAGTCTTGAGATCGTTTATTCCTGCGCTGTTCAAAAGCTTCATTCCTTCTTCACTCATCTGCTGGACCTCTGTCGGCGACAGTATCCTAATGCACCTTACACATCCCACAAACTCTCTGCACCAGTTTATGTAACTATGTAAGGAAAAACATTGTAATACAGAAAGTTAATGGATTCATAAGACAAATGAAAAAAAATACTTACTCCCATGGATCATCTCCTACAAGCAGAACATCACTCTCATAATCAACATAGACTAGCTTCCATCCCGAGCTTTGTGGTTGAGTGAGCAGTCCTTCCAATCCAAACATGCACTCAATTGCAGACTTAAGCTCCTCGTAGTCTCTGAAGCTTGTGACATCGATTGACCTCCCCACTGATCCGGTTTTCTGAACCTGCCAAACCAAAACATCCGACAAAAACCAAAGTTCATGTTAGATCGTATGATGAAAATGTATTATCCGTGGAAGGTACGTGAGACTTTGATTTACCTTGGTGTAGGTTCGGACACGGGGTGTTGCAAGTTTCTGCCATGAGCCTTTGCTATTCTGCAGCAGACTAGTATCATCAAAATCAACATTGCTTGAAGATGTACCGGTTCCTCCAGAGTTATCTGGAAAATCTTGGCGAGAGAAGGCCTGTGAGTCTGCAAAGCTAGCGGATGTGATCTGCGACTGGACATCTTGAGCAAAGCTACTGTTGTTGTTCCCGACCAAGCAATCAGAAGGTTGGTTCTGGAAATCAGTTTCTTTGATGGCACAGAAGTCATCAAGAACTGTGTTTGAGAGTGGAGGATCAAGGATGTTGCTGTGTGTGCTATTACTCATACACATATTCTGACAAGCGTAGAGGTCCTGCTGCATCAAGGGACTAAACTGGTCGAACTTGAGACCGTTTAACTGAGTGTCCCACAAATCGTGAAACAGCGATGAGTTTGTTGAATCCGGTAAAACGACAGCTGAAGAATCCTGGGAAGATAGCATTGGTGGTTGCTTGTATGATCCGGAAAGTGATTGGAAGGTAGAGACCTGTGATGTCAGCTCATCGGTTTCCAGGAAAGAGAATCCGTTTATTGGATTTGGATCAGACAGTGGTGGGTACATCTGTTGAGTTATGTCAGGACATGAATCAGCTTGTGGAGGAGACAAAGCACTCGGTTTCTGGATTAGCTGATTAACCTTTTCCTCATTAGACACTGTGACTGTTTTCACCTGGCTAGCCTGTTCCATTGACTGCTGCTCACTTCCATGATTGACTCTCCCGGAGCTGCAACCAGAAAGTGTCGATTTTTCAGGTTCAGCAGGAGCATTCATACTCTGTGACAGATTCTGTTCTTGGCCACTTATATTAGAAGCAGACGGGTTCACAGTTAGCTTGCTTTCTGGCTGCACCATCTCAGATTTCTGGTTCCTTACCATCGGCTGCTGCATCTTCATATCTCCTAGTAAACCTCCATGACCCATCAAAACGTTCTGCTGCATCTCAGACATGAAAGATGTTGCGTTTTGGTTGTTGTGAGGTCTCATCATCATTTTCATAAGCTGCTCCGAGGCCATATTTGGAAATGATGCGTAAGGCAGAATCCCGTTAGCAGAGTCAGAAACTCGGATAAGAGGCCGCTTGATCAAGCTACCCCATTCTGTTTCACCAGCTGCAAATCACATAGCAATTAGTTTGAAGCTGCAAATTACATGAAAATATCACAAATAAGGCAACACTTTTTTTACTTACCAAAGTAAGATGGATGGAGCTGACGTTTGAGTCCTGAGGTCAGCGAAGGAAAAATGAAGAGACTTTCAGGTGTTTCAATATCCCATGGACTGACCCTAGTCGGCTTATCGTTACATCCAGGCTCATCCCATTCAACCTGAAGGTTACGCCACTTAGAACCAGGCCACCTCAACGGGTCCAGATCACTGATTCCAACAATTGTTCCCATGTATCTACATACACAATTACGAGTTGAAAAAAGTTACAACAAATTTTGATCCTTGAGAAAAGAAAGATTGAAGGTTACGGAATGGATCACTTGCCTACGCTTCCCGGAATCCTCAGTTTCAAACATCATTCCAAACCTCATACCAACTGAGAGCTGAGAGCCACATATTGCCTTGCGGTATTTAGCAAGAGGGATCACAAATTCTGCTGGACATGCTCTGAGAACAAACACAGTGAGTTGTCTGAGAGGAACTAAGAAGATATATCTATATGTTGAGATAAGAGAAGCTTTTTTTAGCTTACCTTGGATTATAGAATATCAAGAAAGGAGTGCGGTTTGCAGTTGCGTGAGCCGCAGCAGCAAGAACACCGATGTGCATACTATCCGCTGAGAGAACTGATGAAGGAAGAGCTGTTTGTTGCCTATTAGCACGCCTCACACCAACCATCAGTTGCGACTTCTCATCCCTTTTTCACACGTTTTTAATTCAAATGGTTGGATAAGAAATCAGAAGTTATGAAAAACCAAAATGACTCAGTAGCCAGTTGCAGATTCATAAAAATAAAGATTTTTACCTGATGAACAAAACAGAATCCCCAGCTCTTAATCTTTTCGACCCAACAAACAAACTCCATCCTGTTGTTAGGAGATGTCTCTTTGGTTGCCCTGAGAATGCAAGCAAGAACTGAGCTCAATTATCAACTGAATATCTACAGAGACAGAGAGACAGAGAGAGGTATCTAGATTTATTTGTTTTACCGCGATATATATGGCGAAATGTCCAAGTATTCTCATGCAAATCTCGAACTACAAGCTCTTGTGTTGGAGGCTGCGCTGTGTAATCCTGTAATGTTTTAATACATAACATTAGTGGGAATTGAAGCAAAAGGACCAAATGTCTTTCCTGAGGAAAAGAGAGACAAACCAAAGGTGGAAATAGCTTCTCTGCAGCTCTACGTGGCACGGAGAAACCTCCATGTGTACTCGTATCACTTGCAGTAAGTGTCTTGCAGAAAAACTCAGTCGGGTGCTTGCTTCCTCTCAATAGCCCAAAGTCTGGTACAGGAAACACATCTCTCTCCTAATGCACAAACCAGTTAAGACTCATTAGACTTTTCAAAGTGGGTTATTAAAGGAGAAAACAAAGGAAGTTACAAGAATAGAAACTTACGGAGTGAACAGGCTGAAGACTCATCTGAGCATAGATTTCGTCACTGTCTTTGTCTGCCTATCCAAATGAAAACAAATGCTTTGTTAAGAGAAACTAAAACTGGTTTCAATAAGTTTGCGTATAAAGCAGATTGAAAAGGCATACATGTAGAGTAACATTATGGACTTGGCACATCAACTGAGATGGAAGGTTTGGGTAATTAGGAACTTGGGTTGTTGCTGATCTTCTGGTTGAAACAGCAACCTGACTCCAAAAGTGAACAGACAGTCAAACCTTTGAAAATGAGGTTGCAAGATCTAGAGAGCTACAAATTTTTTTGTTGCCCCTTAAGACACACAAAAGTTACCTGTTCGCTATGACCTTGTGAGAAGTAATACACTAAGCTCCCAACTTGAGGGAGACAAACCAAAGGGCCTGCACAAGCATGCCATAGCTCCGAGTTTATTACCGGCTTTCTCGTTCCTGAAAATGTACGAAATCAAAAAAAAAAATTACGTTTTAGGGAAAGCTAACAAGATTTCAATGTCAAATTGTAAAACTTTTTTCTCAGTTGATGTGGGTTTTTATTTTTACAGAGAGAGTGTTGCGAGCGAATTTCTGAGAAAGAAAATTCCAGTCAATATCTGTAGGAAGAAAGCAGAAGAAAACCTGACTGATCCTTCAACAGCTTCATCTCTTCAAGAAGAGTAGATTGAGAAGTTGTTGTTGTTCCTCCACTAACCAAACCATTTGTTTTCATCTTGTCTTCAACACAAGCCATTGAAGCCATCATAAAGAGATTTTGTAAGCTCGGTCAGTGTCTACGACACTCAGCACTAGGCTTTAAGCGAGACTTCGAAGGTATTTTTCTTTTACGAAATCTTCATAATTTACTTTATTTATTTTACCCAAGAAGAGACAAAGAGCCCTATTGAGCAAACAGGCTACAAGATAAATCGAGAAACCAGAAGAATTAAGGACAAACCCATTTCATGGAATCTGGTTTTTTTGGTTAAAGAAAACTCCAAATTCGAAGGACAAAACCCTTACACATGACAAAAACAGAACGAAGGAGAGTGGGAGAGATTAAAGAACATACAAAAAGGGACTACACACAGACAAGCATGTCTCTCTTGTGGGGCTTCTGTCTCTTTCTCTCTCTCTCTCTCTCTTCTTTCCTCAGACCAAATTCGACCCTTCAATGAAGAAGAGAAACCAAAGGTGCCATCATGAAACAACAGTTTCTTTCTATTGTTTCCGAATGCAAACAAGAACAAGATGGAATTGAGAGAGAGACAAAAGCTTTAAACAAGAAAAGAAAAAAATTCCTTTTTTATTTCTCTGAAAAAGCCCACATTTTTCTTCTCTCTATCTCTCTCTCTAGATGTATATAAGCGTATAAGTATGAGTTTGTATGTATAGGTTTTTTTTGCTTGGAAATGGGAAAGAGTGTGCATGCTCTTATCCTGCGCTTAAACTTTCTGTATATGGCGATGTCGTTGCAGCTTTAGACTCTCAAAACGAATAATATTATATTTTATTGTTTTCACATTAATTAAGATTATTTGTGCATTGAAATTGAAATATAGTATATATGAATTACTTAATGTTTCTACAGTTTACGTCAAAATTTAATAAAGTAGAGTAGTAAGCACACGTAATCTCTGATACGCACAGAAACGTAGTTGATTGTACAAGTACTTTCAATGCTGATGTTATAAGGCAGATAGTAAAAAGCTTAATAATATAAGTATCATAAATAACAATATATAATACAGTTGTAATAAAAATGCATAGATATTTACAAAATGGAATAGTATTTTCTTCCAAAAGTGCCTTGCTTTTTCAACAACTTTCGTTGATTTTGTAACCTGAAAATAAATATATGTTTATGATTATGCAAAAACAATTAAGCTAAACTTTTAAATTGATTAGCTTTATGACAAAGGTTGTATCTTTTTTCGTTACAATAATATAAACTTTTCCAAAATGTTTTTCTTTTTCTGCTGATATTTGGTAAAGGGGACGTGAGTGGTGCGTGACTTTGGAAGATTAAGAGAAGATGCATATGATAGAAGAGAATGTCAAACTGGCGTATATTAGCATTAAGCCTAAGAGGTAAGACTTAAGAGAGGAAGTGTATCTTGCTACCTTTTGGGCCGGTGCTCTTTTTCATTTCGAAGTTACTTGCAAACAAAAAAATGTCTTCCTTTTTGTTAGAAGAACTTAATATTTGGCATAGCTGTAAGTAATAATGTTATAGCAAAGACGAACATCTTGATCAACCTCCAAGACTCTAAATAGATCGAAAGGACTCTAGTGTATAATTCTCGCATTATCATTGAAATGGACCTTTTCAAACAAAAAATAATTTAATTCTAGCTACAAAAATTAATATTGAAAATATCTTGGTTGTGTACATGTGTCCGCATACTTTGTATGTCTCATTAACATCTAATATTCCCAAAACACATGTTGAATTGTGTGTATAGTGTGTACAATAATCTTTAGACTTTTAAGTCACTTAGATATCTTTTGTTTGACTTTTCTTTTAATTTTTTTTGACGACGAAATAATTGACATTAGTCATTGTATTATATTGTGAGATATGAAAACGATATCACTTCCCATATCACTAATTCTATCAGAGCATAGTTCCTTTTGGACTCTAAATACAGGCGAGAATATTAAAGAAAGCGATAAACTTATTGACACATTATAAGCGAATATTATCCATCCTAACATATAACATAGGTGCTTACTGCTTATCATAAGTCCCCTTCGCCACAAAACATCATAAAATGAATGATGATCTTATCCAACGGCGCTGCGCTACAAAGCTTGAGTTAAATTTCCATAACATATGGAATTATAAACCGTGTAATGCTTTTTACTGGTTTTCGATAAGATATTTCCGCTATTTGCAACGTGCCATAGGTTTTGTAAGCTCTCTAGTTACCTAACATTCCTCAAAATAATTAGGGATCAAATAATTATTCAAGCATTTTTTGAAGGTTTTGTCCCTTTTCCCACAACTTTCATTTTCCAAAATCCATCTAAGAGCGTGCATTTCTGTTCTTCTGCGATCTATGATCTTTGAAGACTCATCCGAAAGTGATCGTCTCCATCCCCGAGATATGGATCATAATGCCATTGAGGTCTTTAGCATACACTCTCGACCATCTGAAGATCGTGTAACGACTAGCAAATCCCACAAGCTACTAAAATATTTTAGTAAAAGCTATGTTTACATTTGTCTTATATATAATGAAAACATGTTTGGAAAAATATTAACAAAAGAAAACATGTAAAAAATATTAAAAATTCAGAAATAAGAAAGAACAAAAAAAAAAGAAGGAAAAGTGAAGAGCATGATTTGGTGCTTTTGCGTCTGAAAAATTTGACCGCTCGGCACGCGTGAAGTGGACGGCAAATCAATTGGTTGAGTAAGAGGGAAAGAGCGGGCGTACGTTAGCGCAATGTAGTAGACACGTGTCTTTTATGTTTAAAATGATTTTTGGACCGACACGGCGCCGTTTCTACGCTTCACAGTTCACATCCTTACCCGAGTCCCATGAAAACAGTTTCACACATTTACTATTTTTTCTTTTTTATGCAAAATTTACTTACTATCTATTTTCATAAATTTACTTTCTATCATCATTACTCATTAGAATCACTTTATCCTATCATTAAATATTATGCGTCCATATTGGTGTAATACGTAGTGGTTTCAAATCTTATAAATGTGGTACTGGAACAACTAATATAAGATCTTTTACCCAAAAAAAAAACTAATGCAAAATGGGGTATAACGATTTGGAATAATTGGGAAGAAACCAATTGAGGTGGAATTGATTATGGAGCAAAAAAAAAGAATTATAATGAAATTTTGTCGACTACTTTGAATAACTAAGAATAGTAGTATACATCTGTGTTGAAGACAAAATTAATTTAACCCGTCTGAAAACATCAAGGATACACTTGGTTTCGTACATCTCTCAAAGTTTGTTGTTGAAAAGTGAGTTCACTCCGTATATGTTCATAAACATGGGCAAATAATAATTGATATGCCAAATATAGTGTTCTTACTTGTAATTAGACGTAAGATTCTTATTCAGATTATCGTCAAGTAGCGTTTGGGTTCTTTGCAGACGAAACTACTTAAAAGATAGTATTATTATATGTTTTCGAATGGTGAACGAGTTATTTCAATTCTCAAATCAGATGAATATAATTTTGAGCATACGGGGGATACGCACGAATATGCAAGGTTGCAATAATAATACAAAAATGTGGTAATGCTTGCAGAAATAAGGCCACGTCACATTCCAAATTTATGAAAATTCTATTTGATTCTTTCGCCAAGTAACCCACTCCAACTATAATATCATGCCATCTTCGTGATAATCATACTCCTAACCGTTCGAATTCTATTCTCTATTCTCTACTTTCTCATTTCATTTTCTCATTTTTTTATGTGTTTGCGAGTCTTGCTATTAATATCGACGAGGATAAAAATAAAAAGATCGGATTTCGATAAATTTTGAGTAAAGGTCCCAAAATAACTGTTTTGGGTTTATTAGGATTTGTGTCCTTTAAATTAATAGCTTTGAGTTTGGACTCTCTAATTAAGTGTTACCACTAAAAGCACCATTAATAAGCTCGGTTATAAACATAATAAAATGTTTTTTTACTACCAAATTAGATAAAAAAGGTTAAATTGTCTTTTTGCCTTTCATATAACATCACAAACGGAGTTTGCATATAGTAGCCAATCCCAAGAGGACACGTGAAGGTCATCGAGAACGCTTCATAACGGCATGTGCCTTCGCGCACGCATCTATGTGGATCGATGATTTTAATCGAACGGTTCCTATTCAACGACGTAAGAATCGAGTCGCACGCGCTTTTGCACGCCGTTCAACTGCTTCGTAATTCACACACGTCCTTTCTTAAGTTCCCTAGGATCTCGCTTGACCGTCGATTCTGCAAACGTGTCACTCATGCCAACGATTACTTATAATTTCAATACGACGTCGTTGAGGACGCGACCACGAGTCGCCACAAATCCACCTAATGGTCAGATTTCTTTATTGGTCCGATTTTCATAAATCTTTTGACGTAATTTTTTCATTAATCTTATATCCGCTGTAAATGTATATTCAATAAACGCTAGTGAAACAGAAATTAACAGTGTGATCGTCGGGAAAAAAGAAAAGAAAAATATTTTAACAGTAGGAATGTAGGATCATACAACTGCAGAGAGAAAACTGTAGGCTGTAGAATAAAAAATTTACAAGGGATAGGAGTAATTATGCCGCATGTTTTCTGGCACTTGAGATGTAAACTTAAAGCTGCAATTTTTTTATAGTATAGAAATAGTAATTCTGCATTGCTTTTATAACAGTGAAAATAAATGTTCATATTTTTATAACATTATTATTTTATGTTTTAGCATCACTACTATTGAAACCATTAAATCACTACAAATCATATTATACCCAATCCTTACTTGTATTTTTTTTACTAATAATCATATACTTCTTTCCGTTTCACAAAGAGTGTCGTTTTGACATTCTTTACATAAATTAAGAAATAAAATAAAATGTCTTCTATACCTTTATTAATTTGTAGCAAAAGTATTTATAACTAATTTTCTGAATATATTTTTGAAATTAAAAATAGTATTTTTTATATTGAAATTCTAAAATAACATTTTTTAAAAAACATAAAAAAGTGTCATACCGACACTTTTTGTGAAACGGATGGAGTATATCTAATTTAAATTGTACGGGGTATTTATTTATAACCATTCAAAACTAAGTTGATCAGTTTAGAGAAAAAGGTAGTATTATATTCATAAACAAAAAGATCGATCTTACTTTCAATCCGATCCATATATCACAAAAAAAGCTCAGTATATTTTTAATTCTATTGTATTTTTCATTTTGAAAATTGTCATATTGTAGAATTTACACTTGCGAGTATATGTATAAATAAATAATACCTAAAATATTTATCGTAGAAAAAGAAGGAATAAAATTGGAATATAGATGGACCCCATAATCATAAAAGTAAAGCCAAAATAATGGGAGTGACGGGACGTCTCTTGTGAGCTCTTGGTACGTAGAGAGTAGAGCATACAGTCATGGACCAGTGGGTCTTACTACAGAATCTATTAACATTTTAGATTCAGGTTTAGTCAATCTATGGATATTGACCCACCCCAATCCTTTTTAATACTATTACAATCTTCTCTTTTAATTCTTTTTACTACTTTCTATCCAAAGTATAACAAAACATAGAGGGGCATATTGAAAAAGAAAAACCGCGGATGTTCAAAATAAAAGAAATTTGTGAAATAGAACGATAGCATTAGTAAGCTCTACAAGTTTATTCCATTTTAATTTGTTATTCAGATTACAAAATGAAAGGAAAAAATAATATAAATCACGATAGAATGCATCAAAATCAATGGTAACCATAGGTTTATTAAGTTAATAACGATCACAAACCGAAACTTGTAGCATGTGTATATACATATAGTATATAGTTCTATATGATTAAAAGTTCTGAAAAAGCGTTGAAGATTTTGAAAAGGAATAAAAGGGACCAAGAAAGAAATATTATTACATTGAGAATGCGTAATAATGCGAACAGGAGAAAAGGCAAACAAATAAATTATAATAATCAGCAGGAGAGAATAGGTACAATCATAACTTATAATGCACATTCCATTTACACATAATCACTTAACTCATCGATACACAATCATAATATATAGTTATATACACGATCATTTATACTATAAAATTACCTACGATTGCCTTCTTTTGCATTGCATTGCAAAAAAAAAGAAAAAAATCTTCATTTGCATTGCATTACCGATTGCATTGCATTGCCTTAAAATTGTCATATTATTCTATCATTTCTGTTTCTTTTTAAAATATTGTCATTTTTTGCATAATCAGTCGCAGCGAATTCCACCCCCATTAAAATCTGTTGGATAGAGTTTCAATCGAGTTGGAGGCAGCAAAACGAATTATGATCGTATTTTAGTTGACACATGAGTTAGTATCCAAAGATGTGAATGTATAGATAATACGAATGCATTTATCCGTACACAAGTATAAAATACTAACGTATACGATCATCTATACAGTACGTATAAAAGAATGAGACAAGAGAGAGAGAGAGAGAGGCGTGGTGTGAGGGAAACATGGAAGCTGTGGGAGTTTTGTAGGGTTTGAAGCCGACATTTTTTTCTGCATTTTTTTTTTGAATCGAGATATGTAAAAACTAAAAAGGAGAGTCCATTTTTTTGTTGTCTCTTCTGTTACTTTTATTCCATCTTCTTCTTCATAATTGTTTTTTCTTTAAAGCAACAATATTCCTTATCATCATAGATATTATATGGATATTGTCGATGAGAATAATGAGACTCCAAGTTGAAATATTCTACATATGAATAATCTTAGGATTGAATATGAAGATTTCACTCATACTTATATCAGTTTGAAATTACCGTAAACTAAATACCAAATCTTAAATATTCGTGGAAGTGCTTTTTGTCTAATAGTTGGCCAAATGATCAAAAAGTTATTATCCGAGTCGAATAATTAAAGTTTAGGAGTATACAATATACGTGTGTGTGACTGCAATTTGTGAACAATATATTATTATCTGCAATCAGATCCATGTTATATTGTTTTTAATAAATACTGCCTAATGTAATAGCTATTTCCTAAGACTATGATAGCTGATGTTTAGTTGTTATTTCACAATATTAAGGAATGATAAATGAATTAGAGTGAGATATAATGCATTCTTTATTTTCTTATGAACAGTAAAAATGGATATAACTGTATGTTTTCATCTATGACCATCATAAAACTCAGATTCACTGTGTTTACATACAGTAAAATCTGATAGACGTTTAAATTTTACGGTAAGGTTCATAATTAGACGCTATAACTTTAAACAGACAGAAAAAACATGGAAAGAAAATATAATAATTGTAATAAGTGTAGGAGATGCGATTTTTGTCTGTTGTTTAATTAAAGTAAGCAGCTAGTGGTTGGAGGGGTGAATTAGTTGCAAGAAATAGGCATTTTGGTATGAATTATTGCTATGCTAATTTATGTTTCTTGACCACATTATTGTTTATTTTAGTCAAAATAATCCAAGATTTGCCTTGGCTCTGTTTATTCCCATGCTTACTAATTACAAAACCTATATATCCTATATCCACTAGTTATTATCTTTTCAGATTCTAGATTAAGCAATTACGTAGAGTCGTAAGCTTCCAAACACTAAACCTATATTTGGAAGTAATAAACAAAACTATAGGACGCGATTCAATGATTTTGTTTGTACCAATTTTTAATTTTTATTCTAAATCTTATATTGGTTAAAGACTTGATCGTATTTTGTTAATCCCTCTTAATATCTAGCTTGACTGATAAACAGAGGAAGTAAAAGGACTGGGCCCAAAAGTAAGCTTTTCAGTTAATGGGCCTAATACACTATTGGACTCGTCGAAAGTCCATAGGACTTATTATCTTTGCCTCCCTCTCATCTTCCAATTCGTTATTTTTTTCTCTAGTTTTCATATTTTTTTCGAGAAAATCGCATTTTAAATATCTATTCTATTAAAACAGAAGCACATTTAATACTTGCTTCTAAACACTCTTAATTTTTTTTTAAGTGTTTAAAAATAATTTTAATAATTATTTATATTTAATTTCAAAAATTAGTTATTAATTTAAATATTTTTAGAGTTCCTTAAATATATATAATTTAGATTTGATTTGATTTGATTAAAAATAATAAATCAGATATTAATTTAGATTTGATTTAAAGATTCTAATTTAAATAATTTTTATACTATTAAACATTTTTATCAAAAATATCTAGAATTTTTGAAAAAAAAATTCACATATGAAAAATAATGGTCATATTTGAAATATAAAATATTTATAATGATATAAATGATATGATATTTATGTTGTTTATATAATATATTTACGATTATGATTTATTTACAAATTACTAATAAAATAATAGGTAAAATTCAAATGTATAATTTAAATATTAAAAATATATTTTTTAAAATTTATAGAACTAAAAATATATATAAAAAACCGAGTTAAAAATATTTTGGTAACTAATATCACTAATTTTGAATTATACATATATATCGAAAATATATTTTTCATACAAAATCAAAACATAAAAAATTAAAAATTATTACATACACTATAATGTGGTTTGAAAAACCAGTTATACACTCTCTTCGTTGATTAAATTTTAGAAAACTATAATGCTAAATAATACTGTTAATACATCTCAAACTTTTAACAAATATTTATATTATACGGTAATATGAACGGAAAAATTAGAATTATGTTTTTATAATAGTTCATTTTGAATTAATATTAGCGGACATGTTAAAATTATATTTTTATAATCATAATTAGTTTTAATACTATAAAATCAAATCTAAACACAAAAATCAATATTTTCGCTTATTAAAAAATATATTTATAAAAATAATTATATCTAAACTCAAAAACACAAATTATATTATAAAATTCGTTAAACAATAAAAAATATTCCCGTGAATATTCGTTAAAAAGTAGCACTTTAAACCTTGAAGGATTTTCACTAGTACAATAAACTTCCCATCTAATTTCACTAGCACAATAAACCTCCAAACTTGAATATTTTTTTGCACCGCCAAAAAACCTGACGGAACAGTAACATATTGTGACGGAACAGTTAACTCCGGTAACGTTTTAAAACATTCATAATTTTAATTAGTTTTTTAATCAATCTCAAAATTCATTAATCAAATTAAATGAATAAAAAAAACTTCAAAAACCTCCAAATCAATTTTGAGATCTAGGGTTCATGAAAGTAAAACCCAGAAACCAAAAATTACCAGAATTTGTAAATGAAACCCAAATTTTGATTATCAAACCCAAAAACCAAACATAGATATCGAAAATCAAAAATCCAAAAATCACAAATCTAACTATCACACATAGAGAGAAAGAGAAATCAAACTATCAAAAATCTCAAACCCAAAAATCGAAATTGAACTATCATGCGAAATCTTTACCCCATTTTGACTTGATTGCATCGGATTCTTCCTTCGATTTCCTTCTATTTCTCTCTTTTAGTTTTCTGGGTTTACAATGTTTGAACCCTAATTTTAAAATGGGAATTTTGACTTTAGCAATTTGAAATGGGGATTTTGACTTCATTTTTGTCGTGATTTATTTTTCTTTGATAATTCATTTTTTTTTTAATTACTAAAAACATTTTTTGATTAAAAAATTAATTAAAATTATGCACGTTTTAAAACAAGTTTTCCATCACGGCCTGTTACTTTCAGTCAGGTTTTTCGGCGTCGTGAAAAAATATTCAAGTTTGGAGTTTTATTATGCTAGTGAAATTAGATTGGAGGTTTATTGTGGTAATGAAAATACTTCAAGGTTTTAAGTGCTACGTTTTTGATCCCTCGAAGTTTAAAATGCCATTTTTTCTTTTTTTGATTAATCAAATTGCTAGAGTATTTTCCCTTAAGGAACCTAAAATTAAGCCCTTAGTGGAAAGTTAAACGTTTGTTTTCTGGGCTGTAGTTTGGAGTGTCCAATCCACTATTGTTTCGGATCTTTTATGTACCAATCTTTGCATTTTTTTTTGTGAAAGAATGAATAGTTTAATTGCGCATTGGACCCTCGAGAAGAATGTAACAACAATAGTATTTTATTTATTTTTTCATTTTATATTGATGTTTATTTCGAAGGTATAACTGAAACCTTTGAAGGTTTTCTTTTATTGGCTTATATGTAATACCGAACTCATAACTCATAATAAAAATGAGAAAAAGGCAGCGAACTTAATAATCTGTAAGTTCAAGAAAAATATTAAGCCGATTTTAAGCGTAGTTCCGTTTTATTTTCGTCTGAAATAATTTGGGTAGTATCAAATATCAATGATATCATGCGAATTCTTATTAAAAAGTTGAGAAACTTTTTGGTAGAGAGAATCTGTGTAATAGTTTATAAGCAAGTTTTGTCTCGTGTGTTTAACAATTCTGACATCTAACGTGTCTCTATCTCTTTATGCATGTTATGGCGCCGGATTTAGAAGATCTTTTACGCAGACATATTTGATATGATATGATATTAAAAATATGAGGAGGGTAAAGACCTTCGAAATCTTTTAATATGATCTCATGATTAATCTGGACGATCTGAAACATTTTTAAATATTTTTTGAATTTGCATATTACGGTATGGAATAGGAATATATGGTTAGTGAGAAGTCGGTGTTCCCTTATTTTCTTTGCCTTAAATGATTTCTCTTCTCTTCACTTTCTCAGAGAAGATTCAGTTGACAGTGACAAAGTCATCATTATACGATGTTCTATCTCTCGTTTTCATTTGAGATTCAGTAAATTTGGTTCCAAAACCCTAACTTGAGTATTCTACAAGCAAACAAACATTTTTTTTTTCAATTCTGAAATCAATTGTGTACTACCCCCGATTTCTTGACACAGTTGATAATACTTGCGACTGTACAAAAATGTAAGTTATCTTATGTTGTAGCGTAATATTTGATATCAGTGCGACTGTACAAAAATGTAAGTTATCTTATGTTCTAGCGCAATATTTGATATCAGGAGTAATAGGACTGACAATCCGAAACAATCATCCTATAAAAGAGTCGCTGACTAACTTTTATTCATATATTTACTTTATGTTCTATATTCAATCATACTAAAAATTCAGGGAGAATATAAAGAAAGTAGGGAGGGAATAAGGACTAGTTAATATAATTGGTGCCAAATGCCAAAAGAAGGTTTCAACATTCAATCATTTCTAATCATTACAATACAATGATTGGGTTAAGACTCAAAAGCAAATGACATGAATAACAAGATTCTAATCACCCCCTCGTATACATATTCAAGTTTGACTTTTCATGCACATTGCACAGCATACAAACACAAAATACCTACCAAAAAGGTTTGAAAACATATCTGTAAATTTGATTTGGTTACGAGATTAGATTCTTATGATTAAGTCGCCCATAGTATTTTCCATCACTCAACCTTTTCATTTGCGAAATAAGAAATCAAATGGTTTAGATCACACTCATATTCATGCCAAATAATCAATGTGATATCTTCATGTTAGTTGAACTTTTCTTATTATATGACTACAATCTTGAATCTTTGGTTAAAATATCGTCTGATATAATGAAAGGACCTTTCGTACAAATACTAAGCTGACGTACTTTATTTGTAAACTATGATTGATCCCTTGAAGATAATAATTTTTAAAATGATCTGAATACTCACAGTGCAGTTTAATGTCAAATTCATAGCCATAGCAAAAGTTGAATTTCTTACTGGCATAACATTTCTATCTTTAGGATATATAGTTCACTTAAAATGCTACGTGACATAAATATGTCAAGAAGGCATGACATTTTTTCTTAAAACAAATACGAATTAAACCCCAAAAATCCACAAAAGCGCTCTGCAACTCAAATAATTTACTTTAGTATGCATTTTTGGAGAAGAAAAGAATATCAAGACTCTGAACTTAAAAAGAAAACATTAATTGGTACCGGTAAACCCTACAATGTGGGTACAACTATATAACTGCTTGTGATTTCATGAAATATCGGTGTCATTCAATTCCGCAATTCCAATCATATAAGATCCAATTATATTCGTCCACTGACGATTTTCTATTTTTTTTTCAAGACTGACGATTTTCTAGCTTACTAAAGGAAACAAATAACTGCTTTCAAAGTATTAAGCAAATGCTACGTTATTATTGTTATTATTTAAAAATATGAAAAGTGCATAATTGAAGGGAGCAGAGTTTGCTACTAGATAAAGATGGAAAGAGGTCCTAATACTATGCTTCTTATGGGTACTCAGATTCTTTTTTTCTCTTTTCTTGGAACTCTTCACTTCTTTTTCCCTCCTCTTCGCTATTAGCATATGATGGCTTGCAACTTGCAAGTACATTTTTATCAACTAAAAATTTATCATTAAAGTGATTTGAAACCCCTAATTCATACTTAGTCCAATACCTTATTCTAAAGGGATCCGTCTTTAGATTATCACAATGTGGATTTTAATTGAATCTGAATCTGTTTAATATTTATATGGATTGATTCACACGGACATAACAAACAAATTTCATATATCTGGTTCATTATATAATATGAGTATATGATATTCATACAAGTGACACGAGGTACAACAGCTTAAGACGAATACATTGTAATTTAGAAACATTTTCTTGAAAAAACATACACAAATGTCATATAGCCAGAACAAGGAAAAAAAAAAATAGACGTTTCTTTTGTGTATGTGTCTGGTATGATATTTTTCAACGGGTCAGGATGATACAATTATTTTCATAATTATGGAATTTGAAATTAGTCTCACCTTATTTTCTTTTTTTGCCAAATTCTTATTAGCATAGAATTAAGCGTATATATAAACTGAATAAGCATTTGCACACAAAAAAACTGTATAAGAAAATCTTAATCGATGAATTGAATGTCCCGCCGGCTATGCACCCAGAACCTGCAGGCCACGTACGGCATTTTTTTAATATCTGTAAAGTCAAGAGTCATACACATAACACACGTATCGCTCATTGTTGTTTAGAGTGATGTTGGTTGTAGATGTAATTGTATTGCATAATACGGTAATTCCTTAATTTTTTTCATGTATGAAAGACATTCTATTCAATCGGCATCATTTCTTGTAAAATTCGATTCTTATAAAAGAAATTGACCAGGTGATTACAAATCATTTAATATATTTTCTTCAATCATTTAATATATTCAAAGTTAAGGGATAATGGAAAGCGTAATTATTAAGAATTATTGAAATCAGATTGAAATGAAGTCTTCTGCATTTTATATTCGTTTTTCATAGACTAAATTTTGATGAGCTGGTCTATGAACTGGCTTGCCCATTGACGTACTTCACTTCACGACTCAAACAAAACCACTAATCATTCGCCCAAAAAATTTTGGATTATAATATTTTTCACATTATTTATATTTCCGTAATTCGTCGATTATGTACATATTCTTTTTCAGTGTACTTTTCTTTACCTGTATTTATATTATATATTTTGTTATCTTATAAGAATAAAGAATAAGTTAAAGAGAAAAACTCAGAAAAATATCATAACACATTTTGCTTACTTGTTTTACGTCGATAATCATAAGTTATTATATATTTTTATCTGACTGTTGAAATATACTCTTATATTCCTTTTTATAAGATTTTTTATTAAAGCTACAAAATTAATTACATACAATATTTTCATTTCTTAGCAAAATAGAGTAAGCTAGGACACAGTAAAAAGAAACAAAAAGTTATCCACTCCTACCTAAATGTAAAGAAAATGTAGTTGATTAATTATGAAAATCACATACGTCAGTGCCTACTTTATTCCTCCATTCCTATAGTCAATTCTTTAAATCTTTATTTGTATAATTGCAATGCAAGGCTGTTATCCTCTGCTTTTCTTGTTTCCTTTTCGTTATTATAAACTAGGGATGTTTAAACTTTTGGCCTATTCTCTTTCCATTCTTCAGAGGTTCAACCCGTGATAAAATATAGTGGTACACAAATAAATAATTATAAGAAAAAAAAATTCTACGGAGACAGACTATAATATCGGAAAATAGGTTATTCTATATCAAATATGTTCGACAGTAGTGTAACAATGGTATAAATGATCGTTAAGTAAATCATGTAATTTCCTTGCATTCGGAGGATCAACTTTACTTCCCTATATCAAAAAGTTCAGTTTATCTTACTAAACTTGTTAACTAAAGTTTTCTTCATCAATCAATAATTAAGATTCTCGATCATTTCCTATCATTGTTACGACTTACGAGTGCATCTTAACATATATTCTTTTGCTCGTGTTAGTGTATAACATAAGAAATGTTACAATAATTACATTATATTTTAAATGACTGATTCCCTCAAATTATGACTAAACATTGGTGGGCAAATTATGGGACAAAATTTATAATTTCCTGGTTACAACTTACAAATGTATATATTAGGAAAACTCTTTCGTCAGATTGCTATATTTCTCCACTCTGAAAATAATAATACGTAAAAATTGACTTATATACGAAAAAGGATAATCGCTCCAACTATACAAAACTTTGAGTTCTGTTTCTTTTATCTCCTTTTTTATTTTTTTACCTTCTTTTTACTTTTCGGAAAACAGAAGAAGATAAAAGGAACTGTAGTTAAGTGTTTTAGCAATGTGTTGTCAGTTTTGCTCGATGGCAACGGTGTTAGCCATGCAAGCTGTATTTAACCATAAGTTGATCTTGAATTTCTCGAAGTTTGATTTCAAATATGATTTTCTCAATGTGTAGAGTTATCTTTTTAGGTGCGAGTTTCTCTGAACGGATAATACTTTAAATATTTACCTTTAGATGTAGGTAATTCTTTAGTTTAGAATTGTATGGATTTTACTCATTTTAGTTTTTATTATAAGCTAGAAAAAAAAAATCGCCTTTTTTGTTTCTATTCTACATCGTATGATGTAATCAAATCTAGTGTTACACAAACTAATTAAAAAAATATATGTTTCTTATATTTTAAACAAATAATTAGGAGAAGAGATGAAGACGTGGCGAAACCTTAGAAGCTGTCAGAAAGCGCCGAAAAGATATTTGCCTAAATACAAAGCATAATCCTGATTAGTGTCCTAGTGATTACTGATTAGTATCTCTCTTAATGCCATTTACTTAACCCAAACATGGCATGTGCCAGCTATGACTACACACACGACCACTTAATTAGTACTAATTAATGATTTCTCCTTTATTCAAGCTTTTTTTGTTTTTGTCGACTCCTTTATTCAAGCTTTTAACATTAAGGTTTTACGAAGTACACAGCTGGAAGCTGTTATAACTACTGAAAGTCATTTTTTTTTTAAAGGTTATATTTTTTCTGACGTAGTTGAACTTATTAGTTCTAATGTCTTAACTTTTATTCTTATAAACGTTTTTTATTTATGTTTTATGTTTCACAGGGTAAGATAGCGAACTCAAATTTATTTCTAACTGATACTAATCAATGCCTAATGATCCGTGAAAGCTATGATTAGTTATGTCCTAGCATGGAAGATAGAGCAAGACTAGAACTTTTAATTAGGTTCATCCCCTCTGCTTATTATAGCTAATCACCGGCTCATAATGGAAACAAATTAGAATACTTAAATTGTTTATAGGGAAATTAAAAAATAAAAAAAACTTTAATTTAAATAAAAACAAAAACAAAACAGAGTGACGGGGACGGAGACGTACGTGGGGTCCGTAAAGCAGAGTATAATTTTGTTCGTGCCTAAACCCTCGGAGGGAGTTAGAGAATCCTTTTTCTATTGACTATTCTTTGACCAGAAGGCTAACACATCATCTTCTATTTTCCACTTGTCATCTCCAAACGCCATAAGTGATCATTCTTTTGGTTCACGACTTCACGTCGTCAAATCGTCGCGAACATTAAATTGGATGTCACGGTTGAGCAATTTGAGTCTGGAATATATACAGTGATCTTCGATAGAAATTAATTACCCAACTAGAAGTTGATCGAAACAGCTATGGTTTACTCGAATTGATTGATTAGATGGTATGTTAGGAAGTTTTACTTTTCACTGTTATAACAATATTTTGGTCCTCAATTTCTAAATGTTTTTCCCCTAGATACTACGGGACTTAACATAATACTTTCTTCACGAAATACATAAATGTAACACTAATCTTTTTGATCGAATACATTAAAATATAGTAATTTGTGTTGAATATATCAAGATTTTGGACTCGTGTTTACAAAGCCTACTAGTAATTTGTTTTGAATACATTTTCAAATGGTGACTTAATGTTTAGCCAACATATATCGGTATGTATCACACAGTTAAGATTATAATATTTCTATAAGGTAAGATAAGTTAGCAAGAATATTTTCGGGAGAGCTTAATTGAGAGATCGAATTTCATCTACAGACTCTAGTATTGGTCAGTTTTTTGGCAAAGATACGTGAACTTGTAATCGAAAATATATATACAAAGATTTATCTAGACTTCTGCATAAGTTTTACCTTTTTGTTCCTTTTTTAAAGAAATATAAGTTTTAACTTGTTGTAATAAACAATGGCTTAACTGACTTATATATCAACATGGTGGATTAGCTCGAAATATTCGTTTGGTAGAAATCAAATAAGCGATTAGCTTTTATTGCGCATTTATATATATCATATCCGCAATATATATAGGTGAATGTGAGGGCAGAAAAAGACACTACAATGCCGATGCATAGCATTTCGATGGATGGTCATGCAATTATTGATATAGTAAGCAATAATGAAATATGCAGAGGCAAATAAGATTTGGTTATAAGAAGGAAAAATTGAAAAGAGATTGGAAGATCCTTAAATCCAACAAGTGGGGTATGTACGTACCGCATGAGGGGGATGCACCCTACCCTCCATTTCATGCACTTGATTGACCCACCTCCAGTATTTTAACATTTTTTATAGATTTATATCCTTCTATTTACATTAGTCGCCAATAGTTAGCATCTATATATACTTGTTGAATACAGTTCCTATAATATATATGAACGAACATGTTTACTCAAGTAAATCGATTAGACTGGTGTGTGTGAGTATGTACATTTTTTTTGGTAGTGAATATAATGAGTATAGCGAATAATATGGAGAGCTATGCAGATCATATTAGACCAAGAGTAACAAATTGCATATGGAGTTCATTGTTTTATGATTCACAATACAGATTAAGATATAATGATTAGTTCTTTTGCATATTTGTTTTGGCTGCTTGTTGTTGTGAGAATATTTTTCAAAAGCAAGATAGCAAAAAAAATTAGATGGGGCATCGCCGCACATGGGGGCATGGACAAATTTCCAAACTACAAAAAATAAGTGCTTTGGTACGTTCTCTTATATTAATTTCATTTCCTTACAAAAAATATATATTTCTGGAAAATAAAATTAAATGTCGTTTGGGACACAAAAGCATCTTCGGTTAACATTTTAACTGCTAGTACTTAAGAGTCAAGCTTATACAATTTGGTAATATGCTTTGTTTATTGTTTATCATAAAGTAATAATTCCAGCTACACATGTGGTGGGTCTTATTTCTTTCAAACTTTCATCTGAAACCAATCTTTGAAAACTTTATACTTAAAACTTAAAAAATAATGTTGGTTTTATCTTGGCAAATGGTTATTCAAAATCAACTACAAATTTAATGTTTTTGTTTTTGGCAAACAAATTTAAATGTCATTTCAGTGTTACTGTTTTAAATTTGTACATATATAGTCAATAAAGCGATAGATACATCAAAATACGAATCTTATATATAATCTAAGGGCTAATACGAACCATAAGAGCATCTCCAATGGTAGAATATTCATTTTGGGTATGTAAACAAATAAATATTAATATTTTAATATAATATAGTTATATAATGAAATTTTAATTTTAAAATTAAAAATTAACCAATATGAATGAGACACATGTAGATACTCTACACAATGGGGTTCTGAAATAAGGATTTTTAGAACCCTCTCTCTTATTTTATTAATTTTATTCTTTATTTTAATTGGTAAGAATCTTTGTAAAACCTACTACTGGAGATGGTCTAATGTAAAACCCACCATTGATGGTTTAAGAACTAACAAAGAGAAAATAAATAATAATTCAATCACTAATTCGAAAGGACAGAGAAGACAGTTTCGTAATTATCTCAAAAAGTTAAGGGCATTGTTGTATTCCCTTCACTATTTAAACTTCGTCTCTCCCAAATGCTCAAATCCCTCCACCTGACATTTTTTCTTTCACTTTCTCTCTCGCTTTCTCGTGAACAAAAATAAAGAAAAATCAGGACTCGAAGATTCCGCCTTTTCTACTTCAAAATATTGACTAAACTGAAGAAGATAAAAAAAAATAATGGCCGGAGGACTCGGAAAATGCAGCAAGATCCGCCACATTGTGAGACTCAGGCAAATGCTCCGGCGATGGCGCAACAAAGCACGGTTATCTTCAGTGAGCCGTTGTGTGCCGTCGGATGTTCCATCTGGACACGTGGCAGTCTGCGTGGGTAGCGATTGCAGGAGATTCGTGGTGCGCGCGTCGTACCTGAACCATCCGATCCTGAGTAACCTCCTCGTCCAAGCAGAGGAAGAGTACGGTTTCGCGAACCAGGGACCGTTGGTTATCCCTTGTGAAGAATCGGTTTTCGAGGAAGCGATTCGGTTCATTTCCCGGTCCGATTCGTCACGGTCGAGCCGGTTTACTTGTCCCGACGATCTCCAGAAATGCCACCACGGAGTAGGAATCAAAAGCAAGATAGATCTGTTGATCGAATCTCGGCCGTTGCTTCACGGCGTCGCCGAGAAAGCAATCTGGTGATTCTTTTTGAGATCGACGGAGAAGAGCGTCGGTTTTGTACGATTTCTGACACGGTTTGACTCGGAACGGGTTTAATCGACATTTGAGGGAATCAGAAGAAGTACAGAAGGCGAATTTTGAATGTAATAAATCATTGTCATTGACTCGGCTAAGTTACCACCGAGTCGGGTGGTGCTAATTTTAATCGGGTGGCGAGTTACTCACTGAGTCGAGTCAGGCGAGGTTGCGGGTAGAGAGAAGGAGATGGCGGTTAAAAGGTGGGTGGAGTCGTTCACCGAGTCATCCCGAGTCCGATTCCGAGTTCAAGACTGTAAAATGTAAATAAGACAAATGAACATTTGGGTTTCATGAGAAAGAGAGAACGTGAGTATGATTCAAAGGGCTTTTGATTTTAATATTGATCTATCACCTTTCTCTGTAAATTCCTTGACTTTTATAATCAAAATTTATATTTCTTTAAGAATTAAAACATCAAACACAAAGTACAAATCTTTGTTGTTTGTTACATAATATACAAGTTTAGTTAAATTATGCCTCCTCCGGATAAAATCACCAATAGTAATATAACTACTGGTTTAATTTCAGGAATCACGTTTTATTTTATCTAACTCATCCGCATCATTATTTTTCTAGCTAGTTGATCCTTACAATTGCACTACATAAATAATGCGGGAATATTTAGTACATAATCTTAGCAGGAAACTCTTACAACGAATAAGCTTAAACCATAAAATGTTGGAGGAAAATTTTAGAGTCCTGAAATAAATTTTGTGAAATACTTAAAATATTGAATCCGACCAAGGCCATGTGAGGGAAAGACTATTAGCCCATTTTATCTGTTTCGCCTGACTCTGCTCAACTTATTTTTTTTTGTTTGTCTTCACTTTCTCCATACAGTAAAAAGTACAGTCTACGGTACACATAATCATTTCATTTTGTTTTATTTAATCAGTGTTATATGTTTTACTACGGAAACTGTGTACTTTAACATTGCGAAGCTGATAACTCTAAACAGCCGAAAAAAAAAAAAAGCTGATAACTCTAAACTAATGCTATTACTTAAAAGTAGTTAAAGATTATTGCCTCCCTTTTCTCGCGATCTCCAGAATCTTTTTATAATATGAATGTCTTTTTTTCTTCTCGAAAATATGTATTTTTTTTTTCTAAAAACAATAGATATGTCTATTACTTTTTGTTCCTACTCAGATGTGTCTATATCTTTTTTCTTAAAAAAAAAATTGATGTGTCTATGTCTTTTTTTTTTTAACATAGATGTGTCTATGTTTTTCTTAACATCTTTCATTAAACCGTGGAAGTATAAAGTAGTCATCAGGCATGGAGGCGTATAGAAGATGAGTAATTTTAACTTCAATTTTAAATATGGTTTAGTACAATAAGGACAATTATATCTTATACAATAAATACAGCTATAAATTCGAATAGTTGCGGCGGCATAAGTAATTTGGTAGTTGTGGAACAACCATATGGAAATTGCTTAATAAGGTCTAGACGAGTAAATGTGGTCAAACTGATAAATAGTGAGTTACAAAATTTAATTTTATAACTGGATTTATTTATTCATATGCAGTGGAATCGCGTTGACAAGGAAAAACGTGGTAAGCGCAATCACTATTCACTAGTGTCTATCGATTTTGGATTCAAAGTTCATTTATATACTTGTCAATTAATTTTGGGTTGATTATTTTGTTGTCAAATAATCGGTAGATATGGAATTATCAGCTACCTGTTTTCAGTTACACATAAAATTGTGTAGATTTGAAAAGGAAATGCACTTAGAGAGAAAGAAAAAAATGTCACAATACTTTCTAAAAGTTACAATAATGTTATATATGTATTTATGAAAATGACCTTGCCTCCATCCTAAACCCCACAAAAATACAGATATCTGGCATATGTTCTAACATTTTCCTACTTTAAACATCACCCCACATAAAAAAGAAGAAGGGAGAATACTTTACAAAACTACACATTCATCAGTATATACATAAATATAAAATATCTATAGGTCCTTTTCTATATGTACGAACAATGTACTGCCACTTGGAATGACATTAACATATATGTGTATATAATTTATAAAATTGGAATTATATGAGATACGTTTTTAGTGGATTCGTATAAATACTTACAAAAAAATATTATTAGACAGAGAAACCTAATTAATTAGTAACAGAAAAATGATGAGAAGATTCTTTGAAATGACAGCGAAGAGAAGCTCCCAATTGGGAGCCATCGATCCAATCACGGAGCTCATAACTTTCCTTTTGTGCCCTTAGCTTCCGGTCGTTTTACACACCTCTACCCTTCCCGGGCTTCCTCAAGCTCATTGTTTTTGTTTTCTTTCTTGCTGACTCTATTCAATTGTTGACAAAAACATAAAAATAAATTTATCAATTTGGGGGAAAACTAAGGAATTGGGTGTTCAGGGAAAAATTAAGAATTGTCGTGGTTGTATATATCGATGCTATTACCGTTTACTCGGGATTCTTAATTCACACATGCATGGTTCCCCTTAAAACTCCTTTGTTTCGATTTTATATACACTCTCTTTATTTATTTTATATCTATCTTTTAGTTTATGATAATGTATAAATGTATAGTATACCAAGGATACTTGCACCTTTATTTATGTCAACTAGAGCAATAGGCAGAGAAGTTCACGTTTTCATGCATTATAGAGATTGATTTGAAATTTAGAAAATGAAAGAAAAGATAACGAAAATAAAGTATTACGATTAGGGCTGATTCCGGTGGGTACGTATGTGTACAGAAAACTGAAACCAGCGGCCCTTTTGTCTCTTACCTCGAGCATAGTTTTTTTTTACATAAATTGGCAATAACAATTTTGTTTTTCTCTTAAAAAAAAAGAAACTCTTCTATCTATATTTTCTAGACTAAGACCAGCATCTAACGTTAATAATAGAATTATGGCATGATTCAACGAATCTTCCTTCCATCTAGTTGAATTAACTAGATGAATTCAATATATTGTTTTTTCTCACAATATATATGATAGAGAGACTGATTTAAAACTCGAAACGTTAGAAGCATCACAACTTTTTACTTTGGTGTAAAAAGGAAAGTGTTTGGATGAAAGAAAAAACCGCCCAAAACTGTGAACATAATACAGAAATAGGTCTGCTTAACTGATTGCATGTCTTTATCCCAACTTTTTATAAAGGTCAGAAACTTTTGAGGGGGGAAATCAATAACTGATGGAACTGAGGAAGGTAAGATATGTCACTTTGGTTGGCAATTAAGAGAATGGTTGTCAATTTGTGTATTCATTTTATATAGATATTATATATATATATATATATTCATATACATATTATGCATGTATCCATTTATATCTCAATATAAATTTTTGGATTTCTTGCATGTCTTGTCGATTGAAAACCATTGTTTAGGTTTTTAAAGAATGGATCTAGATCGATATCGTCGGGAGTAGTATTGTTGCCATTAGGGGTGGGCAATATATTGGTTCTAGATCGATATCGTCGGGAGTAGTATTGTGGCAATTAGGGGTGGGCAATATATTGGTTCTAGACTTAATTAGGACTTGGTATAGCTGTTATATTCATGAAAATAATGACCAATCCAAATTAAAATATAATCAAAATTGAATATATGTGGTTCGATTGTATATGTTTTTGGAATTTTTGGTAATATCACAGGTTATAAATCTGTTTACTATAAAAGAATTTAGGTAAATTCGAATGCCAATAACACGTAGCTCAAATTATTTTTTACTTTGCGGAGTCCTTCACGTAGATTCGATCTAAGTTTTTTAATATTAATATAATGTTATGATTTGTGGTATCTATAAACAAAAAGTAAAATTGAACTTTTAGGTCAGCTGACTTTGATTCGATTGACGTTTTCCGACAAAAAAAAAAAAAACGATTCTGCTTCTCTCTTTTTATGCATGAAATGGTTTTTGACTTTTTGTTTTTAACTGTAATCTTTCCTTTCACATCAATAAACGAGATATAAGCTAATTTGGGCTACGCTCAATATAGGCACACCAAAGAAGAGTCTAGCGGAGAAGTTTATCGAGATATATAGTTATTAAGTTATTATATACTAACTTTGGTTAAGGCCTAAGACAGGCCCAAACAACAAGGCCTATTATCTACATATCTTGAGAATATTAAGTCACTCAGTGGGCTTGGCTTAATCTCATTCACTCGGATTTATTGCAAAGTCTGGAAAGCCCAACTCTCCGCTGGAAAAAAACCGGGTCGGTTAGGTTCGGCTGGGTTGAATGGAGACAAGATGTTGTCACGTAATTCAGTTACAAAACATAAACCGTTGGTTAATCACGTGATTACCGATTTATAAGGCTTGGTTAGGTTGAAACGGAGTTTGGTGATTGGTGAAGGACAGCGACACCACACAAACGTACACTTCAAAAGTGTGTGCAGTTTACAGTACAAATCTCTCCATACCTTCTCATCATTCTCTTAACATTTTTCTCTTTTTCACACACTTATTTGTATGATTGTATCTTATTATTATCATTACATATAAGAAAAGATATATTAACGAGGACCCACTTGAGCTCATCTCTTAGATGGTTTTTTTTTTTTTTTTTTTATAGTATCATTATTCAAGAATGAACCATATGTGAATAGACCTCTTCCTCTTATAAAATAGTTAAAATGTTACAAAATGTTTTCTTCTTTGATCTGGAGAGAATTGTGTAGTTCAAAGTTGAATACTAAGAAAATATAGTAAATTTATTAGTGTTTCATATAGTAATTTATTCTTGTGGTTTCTAAGGTTGAAGCTAGAAGGCGTTGCAAAGCACAATCAAAGACGTACCTCGCTAACAAGTAACAAATAGTTTTTTTCTTACCACTGCAATGTAAAACTATTGGCAAACAAGAAGCATATTCGTCTAGAATCCGACGCGACACAAAAAGTCGTCTTTACTCTAGAATTCAGTATAGAAACTACTTAAGCAAAACAAAAGTAGAGAAAAAATTAACGGAGCCTTTATGAAATACTTACATTACCAA
Organism: Eutrema salsugineum; assembly: GCF_000478725.1. Classification (NCBI taxonomy): domain Eukaryota; kingdom Viridiplantae; phylum Streptophyta; class Magnoliopsida; order Brassicales; family Brassicaceae; genus Eutrema; species Eutrema salsugineum. The sequence continues at coordinate 8,689,310 of NW_006256612.1, forward strand.
GAGCTAATATTATATTGGTATAGAAAAATATGATATTGGTGTCTGTGTCATTCTTTGGACTGGGAGTAGAATTTATATATGATTTTTTTTCTAGAATAAGTTTCGGGTTTGTGACTCATAATATTTTCAAATTTGGAGGCTAGTACATATTAAATAGCGATTTCTTCGTCATCTGTATTCGAATTCTTGATCCTAAAAATCCTCCCTGTAATAAAATTTTTAAGAAATCTCTATAGCATATATTAAAAGTAGCGTGTAAACAAATCACACGACAAATTCATTAATTTGTATCCATAAATAATATTAGTGTTAAAAAAGAGCAACAAGTAAAAAAAAAAAAGAATGGTCGTGGGAAAAATATTGATAGTAAGAGAGGGGGCCATGAATGGGATGATAAAGGCACAAACCACTGGAGAATAGTGCCAATTCATACAAAACAAAATCAGATTTATATAAATGATGAATTTGTGGGTCTTTCTCTTCATTATTTGTTCTCCGCAGAGTTTCAATGTACATATATGGTTCACTCTGAAAATTGGACCACCTAAGTTTCTTTGGCAATATTTGGTGTGCATGAAGATGAAGAACATGAAAAAATTTCCAAAAACCAAAGATACTAACTTTTTTCTTTAATCACGTAAAATTGTTTGTTGTCTAAATTGGTTCATATATATACTTCTAACTTCTCTCTTTTAAAAAAATATATAAATAGATTTGTGAATTATAAAATACACAGTCTACACTAAGAAGTAGTGTTCGGACATGAAGACATGGACTATGAGTGGTTGTAGTGGAACGTACATATATATATGTGTGTGTATGTATAGTCTTTGTTTCGGTTTCAGTTACTAAAAATGTGCAATACAATTAACTTCTCCTCTCTGTTTCTCTTTGTTCTTTGTCTTAAGAGGAATTGCAACGTACGAATGGACGAGGTCAGACGCACATGTTCGTTACCCAAAGTTTCAGATTCCCCGCATATATTTATTCTAAATTTGTTTATTTACCTATCTTGTGAAATCATTCACGGTGTTACTTAGACAGTACACAGTAAAGTAAGTTCGCCTGAAAATAAATTATTTCTACATTTCTGTGTACAGATAGAGCTGGATTTAAGCCTAAGATAATATATCTTACTGTAGATCCAACGTCCGAAATTTCTTAATTTATATTTTTTAAAAAGGTTATGCGATCAACCCGATTTGTTTTTATCATTCATATAGTGCTTCTTTGCCTTGAGGGTTCAAGGATGATGCAACTGATTCGAACCGGTCACATGGTAACTTCGATTTTGAATCTTTGATTAATTGTGTGTTTAACATGTTTTTGAATTTGTCACTAATCTAAGTTGTGGATACCAATTAACATTTTTACAAATGCGTTTAAGTTAACTACCATGATTAGAATTTAGAACATGAGAAAATAATTTACTCTTTCTTTCTTTCCCTCTCTCACTCATTATTTTTCAAAGACAAGGGCTGATTAAAGGGAAATTGAATATGTAATTACCATTATAGCTAAGTAATAATCAAAGTAAGTACGTTGAATTTAGGCGTCCTGCCACATCCAAGAAACGACACATTGTGTTTCACTTTTTTGGATATACTGTTTTACTTCTAATATATCCTCTATATTCCAATTTAATTTCATTATGAAGAATAATTCTATTGAGATATTTCCCAAAAAATCGAATAATTTTTTTTTAATGAATAGCCATGGACATGCAAATAACATGAATTTTTATATTGTTTGTTCTTCTTTTGGTTTTGTGGCGAAAGAAGAAAGTTCCACCAAAATGGTTAATACTTAATAGAATTATTTAGGAAAAATAAAAAAGAAAACTAAATATTAGATATGTAATTAATTTACAAGAGTGGTTTTAGAGAAACATAATGACAAGAGAATGGCCCAACTCCATCACTTCAGGTTTATAACGACGGGCCCTATTCCTCTACTTTTATTTTCTCGTCATCTACCTAAACTTAAAAATACAAAAATTTAGTTTAAAAGTGTAAAATTAGATGGAACAAACTGAAAGAAATAACAGAACATATAAATAATGGTATCGGGAATGTAAACGTGTCATAAATTATAGAAGGAAGGAATAATTTTTACACACACTCTTTTCTGCGTGTCCACTGTAATATTGTGAGCGTGTTTGTAAAACAAATGAAAAAAAAATCGCGATGATAATGATTGCCAACAGAGGAAGCAAAAGATTAAAATGAAAGTTGGATCATGTGACTTTTACAGAACAGAATCCTAAGGAATGTGATAGAATAAAAGTAATAAACATAAAATACTATTCGATGATGATGTTGGTAATAATATAAGATAATGCGTACATCATTTTCTCAAGTAGTTTTTTTTTTCTACAAAAACAAGAAGTGGAGTAAAGCTGTCTCGTGTGCTGGTGTTGATTAGGGACCCATTTCGTTGAGAGAAAAGAAAAACAAATTAATTGCTCCAAATGTCTATATTGATTATTAGTATAAATTAAAATTTATATTTATCGCCCATAAAAATCATAACGTACGAACAAAGCAAAGGCTGGAAATTAAAAAGAACTGGGCTATTTCAAGGTAGAAAATCATTCTCTTGTAATCATCGCTCGTCCACCACCGCCAGATCTCTTCACTCTTTATATTTGCTTAGTGTCTTGTGTTACTAATTAGAGTATAGTTGTTAGACAATCTTTTGAAATTATATTTATTCATCTTAATTCTTAGCAAACATTCTCTTTCGTGGTAAAAATTTGTAGTTTTTTTTTCTGAAATTAATAACCAAAACTCAAACTGATCCCTAAATCATGTGGACTATAAAATACGTCTTGCTATTCAATACTTCTACAATGGACAATATCAGCATATCAAATTATATTTAGATTTTTTTTTAATAAAGATTAGTGTTTTCTATACAAATAGATGTTTTATTTTGCTATATGTAAAATTAGCAAGAAAATGAAAATTAATTTATCCAAACAAATTGTAGTTATATTCTTCTATCATTTTTTCCACCAACAAAATTATTATTATGTATTTATTTATTTTACAAGTCTACCAAGTGCATGAGTATTCGATTTCTTATGAATTTAACGTTGTTATTTAACTCAACGTGCAGGAAAATTCCACATGGCACACACTGTAAATATCTACGTGGCTTGCATGTGCACTGCACTTCCAAGGAGCGAACACTCTTAAATCGAAATTCTCCCTTTTGTGCTTAATTTCGTTCACATGAATATTTTCATATATATATAAATAAAAATAAAACGGGCATGTTAATCTAATGTATATCAATGCTATCCACACGGACATGTAGAAATAAGTTCGAGGATAGCTTTTTTTTGGGAACATTAATTTGGATGACAGTTATTACATATATATATATATATGCATATATAAACATATTTTCTAAATAAAATTGAGATAGAAAGTTGTATTGCTTGATATATCTATAGATGTTAATTATGTAATATGTATTCCGATTTAAAATATGTATTATGTGAGTAGTTGATGCTTTGGCTGGTAAAGAGGAATTTATTTGTATTTTATTGTAGTTGGTAACAGTTAAGAGTATTAGGTCAGTATCTAAGTTTAATCGGGTGAATTAATAAATAACAATTAAACAGCCACCTAAAATTATAGCCCATATGTACTACAGTACTAGTATATTCTTAATACGAAAATAAGTAGATAGTCCAGCTTTTTAGTGGCAGATTTTTTTTTTTTTAATAGAATGCTTTTAGTGGCAGTTGTAATAAAGACTGACGATTAGTAGAACTAGATCATAATATTTATTAATATAGTTTGATGCATGGGCTGTTAATAAAACCCTTTGTTACGAGAGAATATTAGAGGAGACTAATGGCGATATAAATTATAAATTTGTAGAATGTTTATAACTAAACATGTACCAAACCTTATATGGATCGATGTTTGTCGGTAATTATTATTTAAGGTATTAAGTTATGCGTGTTTAGGTTAACGGTCAACATCTAGAAATTTGAATGAGTCAGTACTAATCTCCTATTTGGTAATATTCCCATCTGTGTCTAAAACTATTATTATTCACAAAATGTTCAGCAAACATTAAAGAAGTTAGAAACTCTTTCATTCATGTGTATATAATGGAGAAGTGACATAGAGAAATACGAAAAATTTCTCATTTCATTCTAAGGATCAAGATGGTAATTTTGTGTGTCTCTTCAAGTATAATAATAAGTTTTTGTTTCTTTGCATATACTTATTTGTTTTGTGTGTAAATTTGTCGTTTAGTCGAAGATAGCAATTCACTTAAGGCATTAGGTGAGGTGATAATACGAATTTTTGTGTGTGAATACGATGTCGTTTTCATGTTTACACGTATCCAGGCTTTATTTATATGAATGGACCCAGCCACAGTCTCCCTCAATCAAATAAGACTAGAGGGTTAAAAAGGTTATTTTATTACGATTATACGAAATTGGACCACATGGGTCCCACCTGATTATATATCCGACATCGTTTCGTTTGTCTGCGCACAATCAGACGGGTCAATGGCCTGACCCGGTAGGCCGTTACTCATTCCAGACAAGCGGGTCATGACCGGACTCTGGACTGTTAGGTCTGTTACAATGTGTTTTCTTTTTCCGAGTCCCGTCCTTAACCACGTAAGTTTAGTCCAGATTTAATTAGTACATATAAGAGTACCTTAAGATTAATGTTAATACCAATAAAAATGACAAATATATTAAGGGTTGTATATCGTATTTTATTTTCTGTAATATTTTTGTTCGCATAGGGATTACCGTAAAACTCTTACCATTAAAGAGTATAGTTTATACTTTATGCTAATGACCTTAGCTAATGTAGACATATCACGTGACGAAAAGCGCGTTACGTGGTCTTTTTAAATTTGGACCCACCTCTAATTCCTTTATAACTATTCAATTTATCATTCGTCAGTAGTCACTATGAAAATTACCCGATTCAACACAGCTCATCATATTCCAAACTTGCTTAGTATCCATAACTTTTTCTTACGCTTTTTATTTTCTATTTATCTATTTTATTCATCTTGATTGTAATACTTTACCTTTTTCAAAAAAATATTTCTTTCTCATTCGTCTTCGTGAATTTATAATTTTTCAATATTTTAATACTGTAAAGAATCAGATTCAACAATATCGAATTCTATCCACTATTGATTGATGGTGAAATAATCTATCTACAGTAGCATCTATTCATCTATTGTTACGGGTAAGTGAAGCTAAGAATAAATAGCTCAAGCAGATCGCAGCCGTCGGATTTATTCTGAGATGGAATACTGTACAGCGCATACTACAGTAAGACCGAACCGGTAAGGGTGTGAAACAAAGCCACGTGTTTTTCTTGCTGTCAGCTGCTGTTTTGATTTCGACAATAGTTGGATGTTGACTTTCCTTTTTCCTTTTTTTTTCCCTCAACGCTCCTTTCTTAAAGATTTTAATTTCAAAAGCTAAATTATACGTTAACAAATTTTCCGCAGACAAAAACCTTATTTTAAAATACTTGACTAGAGGAAAAAAAAAATACTTGACTGGACAATTTTATATTAATATATATATATATATGAATACATACAAAAAATAGATCGTTCCTGGATTTAATTTGTGTGGTGAGCATCTTATTTCAATTAATTACATTTTGTTTATTCAATTTAAAATGGATGAAATGTGTAGGTAGACAGTAGACATATTAGATGATATACCTAATGGTCTAAATTATGATGATTATGTAAAGTCTAAGCTATTTAATCCTATTTTATTAGAGAAAACAACCTCAATAATCATATCCGTTTGTATTTTATTCTTCAGGTTTCGTTTTTTATGAGCGAGAAATAATGTTTCCTTTTATTTATGAAAATAAGTCGTTAAATCAGTTTTCACTTTTCATTTTCAATTAGTTAGCGAAAAATAATGTTTCCTTTTATTTATGAAAATAAGTCGTTAAATCAGTTTTCACTTTTTATTTTCAATTAGTTTCCCACTTTTGATAAAATTGAAAATTATTGTTTTATATATTCTTAACTCTCGAATCGTGGAATTGCTATTTACAGACTGTGGTGTACAAACTTTCTTCGCTGGCTTGTCTCTAAACTATATGAATGCAATTGTATGTAAGGACCATCTCGCTGAATGAATTTAATCATATTAAATAACATTTTCATGTATTTTTGGTTGTTCATAGCATATGTAAAAAAAACACATACTTGTATTTGTTCTCTATTTTTGGGAGGAAACAAGAAGAATTGATAGTCATTTTTTTAATTAATCAAAGTGTGAGAAAAGCATAATTAAGCGGTGGAAACAAACGCTTCAAATTAATATCTCCAGTCTATTTATTATTTTGTCGCCACTCTACGGTAGTTCCGTTTCCCATATATTACCATTTAGTAAGCACTTACCATAATCAAATTTATTTAATTGTCTTTAAAACAGGTATTATACAACTAATCATTCTCGATGTAATCAGTCAACATAATTAAAATAAAAACCAGCCAAATTTATAGACCAAAATAAAAAGAAAAAGTTGTAAATTTGTAAGGAACACATATTTAATGAGCATTTATGTATATATCTTTAGTAAAATCTTAAATTAATAAAGTGCTTAATCTACATTAGTCGTCTGGTGCTAAATCATTTTCATTTGTCACGTTTATTAATTTTATATAAAAAGAAATTAGTAGTAGTACATTACTTCATGTTTTAAGTATATACGTAGTGGTCTAAACAGAATGCTCATGTAAGATAAAAATAACACGTATCGCCGTGATATTGACGAAATAAATATCTATATCATACCTACATATAAGTACAATGTTTAGTTAGCTGTGCTAAACCAAATTGCACGCACTATTGTTATAAGTGTCACTAACAAAATAGGTCTAGTAAAGACTATAGATAATGATAATGGTAACTAATCGTTATACATACATATATACACACGAAATACAACAAACGCTTTCACCATTCAAGTCTAAGTTTCGAAAAGGGAGTTTCCAAAACGTCAAAGCTTAGGTTTATTTGCTTCTGTCTTCTTCTATTAATGGGATTGCAGAGCAAGGAACCACATGTGATACATGTCATTGTTTGGCTATCATGGTGATACGAAATCTGAAAAGCCTATTAAGCAAACAGGCTATAGTGCATACGGATTTAGTATTTTATTTGTTTCGACTTACACAGGTTTAGTATCTAATAAGTAAAATATCTAAATTAATAAAATTCGATTAAATTGAATTATTGGTAAAGAAATAAGAGAAAAAAAAGAGAGCCAAGGAATTAAAATAAAAAGGAAATATGAGAAAGCGAAGGTATTGATTTGTTTAAAGGAGAGCCTCTGCTACGTTTTAGGCTTTGAAGTGATACAGAAGGCATAGATTATTTTCACCATCACCATCACCATCACCGCCACTATCACCATAACCCACCACTCTTCTCTCTCTCTCTCTAGAAACAGAGTTGATTCTGTGTCTTCAATCTGTTTGCTGATATTGATGATTCACTAGCTCCTGGTTTTTGAGATTCTGTTTCACTGCTGCATTTTGGAATTTTCCGGTGAGTTTTTTTTTTCTTTTCATACACTTCTCTACTGGCTTCGGTGCTGGGATTGGATTCGATTTCGACATTCTCGTTCTGTGATTTCCTTGGATTCCCGTTTTTAGTTTCGAAATCGGAACTATATTATGCTTCTGGATTATCGAGCTCTATTTTAAAAAAAAAAATTCGCCGTCGGTGACTTTTCGTTTTCAGATTGATTTGAAACGTCGGTGAGATGGTCTCTTACTAATTTCGAGGTTTTTTGTTGCTGTTGTGCGACTTTCTCTTCTGCCATTATTTGGCTTTTAATCCTCAAGTTACTGAATTCTAGTAATGGCCTTTTTGTCGCGATTCCACCTTGAAATCGGTTTTTGGAGGTATTCGATTATTAGTTTTTTTCTACTTCTTCTTCTTCTTCTTCAAGTTTCTGTTTCATTTACAAGTGTTCAAGCTCATCGAACTTTATATTCGTTTCTGGGAAGAATACAGTTTCCCCTCCGGCTTCGTTTACGCAAGTAACCTTTTCGATTTGAAATTTGCGATCGTCCATTGCCGTTGCTCTGGATCTCTGATTTTTTCGATTTACTCGACTTCACTACTTGCTCGGAAAGTTCAAGATTATTTTCTGAAATCCGAAATTTTATATTGCAATCGTAAACTGTTTTTTTTTTTTTATTGGTTGAGAATTTGTGCCAATTTTTTTTTTCTGAAAAATGTTGAATTGTTTGTGTAGATGGATCGTAAAAGTTGGCCATGGAAGAAGAAATCGTCGGAGAAAGCAGCTACAGTGACGGAGGTTATTGACCAGGTAACTTAATTTCAACACACTTTATTTCTCATTCTTCCTTCATTAAATTCTAAGATTTGAGTTTTGATTCCGAGTTTCTTTCCCGATTATTTATTTTAAAAAAAAATTATAGGAGAATGGGAAGAAGCCGAGCTACATCCAGATATCCTCTGATCAATACTCGCATCTAAATGGTTTGAAAGAAGAAGTCAAGAAATATGAGGAACAAGTTTTGAAGCTGGAAGATCAGATAAAGGATTTGGATTCGAAGCTATCTACAGCAAATGCAGATATTACAGCCAAGGAGATTCTGGTGAAACAGCACTCCAAAGTTGCTGAAGAAGCTGTCACAGGTATGAAACAAAGTCTGATCAGAGACGAAACCGCATGCAATTTCTGTGTTTTGTTTCTTGTCTCACGTCTTTAGTTGATATATGGTTGTTTCAGGCTGGGAAAAAGCTGAAGCAGAAGCATCGGCTCTGAAAACGCATCTCGAAACTGTTACGCTCGCGAAGCTCACTGTTGAAGATCGGGCTGCGCATTTAGACGGAGCACTTAAGGAGTGTATGAGGCAGATAAGGAGTCTAAAGGAAGAAAATGAACAGAAGCTGCATGATGTTATTGTAACTAGAACCAACCAAATGGATAAGCTCAAGGCTGAATTTGAGTCCAAGATTGGAGAATTCGAGCAAGAACTACTTCGTTCTGCAGCTGAAAATGATGCCCTCTCGAGGTCACTGCAAGAGCGCTCAAACATGCTTATCAGGATAAGTGAAGAGAAATCCCAAGCAGAGTCTGAGATTGAGCATCTTAAGAACAATATAGAGTCCTGTGAAAGGGAGATTAATACTCTCAAGTATGAGACCCATGTGATTACCAAAGAGTTGGAAATCCGCAACGAGGAAAAGAATATGAGCATGAGATCTGCAGAAGCAGCAAACAAGCAGCACTTGGAAGGTGTCAAGAAAATTGCAAAGCTGGAAGCTGAATGCCAAAGATTACGGACTCTCGTGAGAAAGAAACTCCCGGGTCCTGCAGCACTTGCGCAGATGAAAATGGAGGTTGAGAGTTTAGGCAGAGACTACGGAGATCAACGACATAGGAGGTCACCGGCTAGGCCGTCTAGTCCTCTCATGTCTCCAATGTCACACATGTCTCACATGTCCGAGTTCTCGCTTGACAATATGCAAAAGTTCCATAAAGAAAACGATTTGATGACAGAGCGGTTATTGGCAATGGAAGAAGAAACTAAGATGCTGAAAGAAGCATTGGCAAAGCGGAATAGCGAGCTTCAAGTGTCGAGGAACCTCTGTGCTAAGACAGCAAACAGGCTTCAAACGTTGGAAGCTCAAATGATGAGTAAAAGTCCACCCAAGAGTGGGTTTGAAATGCCTGCTGAAATATTCTCTCGTCAAAATGCTAGCAATCCTCCTAGTATGGCTTCAATGTCTGAGGACGGGAACGAAGATGCTAGAAGCATCGCTGGGTCTTTGATGTCCGAACTCTCTCAAACCAACAAGGATAGAAACGGTGCAAAGATGAAGAAGACCGAGAGTGCTAACCAGTTGGAGCTTATGGACGATTTTCTAGAAATGGAAAAGCTAGCTTGTCAACCAAATGACTCAAACGCAAATGGTCCGACCAATCACTCAAGTGCTGATTCTGATGCTGAGATTCTACCAGCGACGAAACTGAAGAAGAGAATCTCCACTTTGCTTCAGTCTCTCCCCAAAGATGCTACCTTTGAGAAGATTTTGGCAGAGGTACAATGTGCCATTGAAGATGCAGGTGGTGTTAAGCTGCCTTCTGTTCCTCATGTTACTAATGGAAACGGTCTTACAGAAGAAAAGGAGATAACCATGTCAAATGAGACCACAGAGGAAAAAGTTAATATCGGCGAGGTAATAACCCAAGAATTGGCTCATGCTCTTTCTCAGATATACCACTTTGTTTCCTACCTTTCGAAAGAAGCAACGCCGTGTCAGGACACATTCTCCCAAAAAGTTCAGGAGTTCTCTGTCACATTCGACAGAGTATTGGGCAAGGAGAAAACTTTGGTCGACTTTCTGTTTGATCTCTCCCGAGTTTTAGTCGAAGCTAGTGAACTGAAAATAAATGTGTTGGGATTCAACACATCCGAAGTGGAGATTCACAGCCCAGATTGCATCGACAAAGTGGCTCTACCGGAAAACAAAACACTTCTTCGGAAAGATTCATCAGGTGAACATTACCAGAATGGTTGTTCTCAGAGCTCTGATTCCGAGATTCCAGATGATTGCATCGGAACATCTGGCTATGAACCCAAGCTCACGGCAGCAGCTAGTAAATTTACATCAGAAGAGTTTGAAGGATTGAGACTTGAGAAAGAAAAAGCAGAGACCAACCTTGCAAGCTGTGAAGCAGATCTTGAAGCCACCAAGTCCAAACTACAAGAAACAGAGCAACTTCTTGCTGAAGTCAAATCAGATTTGGAATCTGCTCAGAAGTCTAATGGCATGGCCGAGACACAGCTCAAATGCATGGTGGAATCATACAGATCTCTTGAAACTAGATCATCGGAGTTGGAAATCGAGCTGAGTTCTCTTAAAGGCAAAATCGAAAACTTAGAAGATGAGCTTCATGACGAGAAGGAAAATCACCGCGAGGCTTTAACCAAATGCCAAGAACTCGAGGAGCAATTACAAAGGTATATTAAACTAAATGTTACTCTCTTTTTCACCATTTAAGTCTCTGAAAATCTCTACCTTCACTTCTCTACAAAACTTCAGGAACAACCAAAGTTGCCAGACTTGTTCAGTAACTGAAGCTGATCCTAAGAGCAAACAGGTAACTTTCGATATAAATCCATATATTATCTAACGGAGACTGTGATTTTAAATCTAATGTTTTTATCTCATGTTTACAGGACAATGAACTAGCAGCTGCAGCAGAGAAGCTACAAGAGTGTCAAGAGACTATATTGCTTCTTGGGAAGCAGCTCAAATCCATGTGTCCGCAAACAGAACAGGTTGCTTCCTCTCCAAGCCAAGAACAGGACCTAAACCCTGAAGAAGACAACGAATACGCAACTTCCACAAATCCTCAAGACAGCAAATTGAGTTCGCCTTCAGAAAAGGAAACACCAACTACAATGAGATCTCCGGTAGGGACAAAACATAGACACACCAAGTCAAACTCATCATCGTCCTCGTCGGGACTTACTCCCGAGAAACACTCTAGAGGATTCAGCAGGTTCTTCTCATCTAAAGCAAAGTAAACAAAAGAACAAAAAAACGTATAAATCTAACTATGTTGTATATCGTATCTATTGCTATATATGGTTTTTTACTATGTGAGAATGTTTTTTTTTAACTTTAGTTTTTTATTCTTCTTTCTGTACTGACAACAGTTTGGTGTTGAATTCTACGGCGTGTAAATGTCATCAATCTACCCATCTCTTTTTCTCATTTATTTGTATTTTTTTTTTCTTATCTAAGGTTTCTAAAATACATACACTGATTATATACACAAAAACCCAATCTTTGAAGTTTGAAATCACACCGTTCTCCTCTTCCGTAATTGGTTAATCATGGGCCAATGCAATCTCAGTTTTAGACTTAGCCCAGCCCATTGAATTCGTCTCCAGGGCAATTTTTTTAGTGAGGCTGATGCTTATCAATCGCAACATTACTCCTATTTTCAGTCGAATCACGGTTGACATAAAGAAATCAGCATCTCTTCGAATAGCTTGTACGTGAAAGTGTGTTTTGACTCATGTATTTACTATCGACTACTAGCAACAATTTACTTGAAGTCATAAAGAAACCCAAAGTTTGAAGGCCGGGAGTTTTTTTTTTGTAAGAAAAAATCCATGGGTTTATGTGGTTGCCTATACAATCATTAAATTATTGTAAGCCCAACAATCCTAATTTGGAACATTACGGTACATTGATTAGGGTTAGGTGCAACAATCCTAATTCGGAACTGTTTTTTTCAGCAATTAAGTAGAGACAATTTAAATCATAATAAAAACTGTGTAGCTAAATCTATGCACATATAAATGTGTATGTAAATATAATTCATACAAAACATATTCCATCTGAAAATACACAATTTTGATGAGTCGGTCCGGCTCAAATAGTAGTATTTAACTATAGTTGGTAGAATATTTTCAAGAGCTGTCTTCATACCTAAATAGTAAATACAATACATACAGTCCTAATTACATGTGTTGGATGATACTCGCGTCCATAATGATTTGAAAGAAATTACAAACCATTCGGACCAATTAAACTGACAAATTAAAAGCCGCCAACGCGCGTATCTAATTTTAATTAGTTAGATTTAGAGCAACCTCAATGAACTCTTCATGGAGTTCATATCTTTTTTTATTTATTTAATTTTGAGGAATGAAAAATTTAGAACTCCATCAAATTTTTTTTTTCAAAGTTCTTTCCGGGAGTTCATTATTTTGGGGGGAAGAGAGAAATTGTTGCAGAAAAAAAACATTGCCAATAGAAAATTGCCACGTCGCTGATAAACCCTTCAAAATTAGGTTCTAAAAATCATTCCCTAAAAAAAAATTCATCAAGAAAATAAGTTTTTTGATTTTTTTTAAAATCCAAATAATAGATAAACCCAGTCTATAAACCTCTCATGATACACTATTAGAGGTGCTCTTATTTCTGAAATCGGAAAAAGTGTTTCTAATTGTCATGATACACCTCTAATTGTCATTGAAGATATTAAGATTGGTTTTGTCTTACCATTAGCCCTGCATATAATTAGTTTGCGCTGTTAATTAAGACTTGTTCAACCATAAATAGTAAAGATTCTGATTATGATGATATATTACTGTATTATATAAATCATGTTGCTTTGATGAATGTCTTTGTCGATTTTCTCTGTTTTGTTAACCATTTTTTTTCTCCATTTTGTTTTTTTTTACATCCATTAAAAATATTATGGGTTACCAGCGTACTACTTACCAACTTACCACCATATCGGCTTTTTTTTTGGGGGGGGGGGGGGGTAACAACCATATCGTATTTTTTAATAAACATTTTACGGTCACGAAGAAAAACGGCCAAGTCGATGAAAACAATTCCAATAAATTTTTATATTGACTTTTTTTTAATATATAATATTGACTTACATACGTATATTAACATACTTTCGCAGGCATCATGTACTCGTATTTGTCCACATAAACAAAGCCGTATAGAATTATTTTTTTTCCATTAAAAATTGTCGTTTTGGGAGGAGGTATAGGAAAATTGCTTTCAATAATTAGGCTACTTTTTTGAAGAATGGTTGACCTGATTACAAATCAAATGATGTTTTAGCTAATGCACATTCAGTGGCTCTCTAGTTTTCTAATCACTACGTATATATGGTCAATACACATTCATTCCCAATCAATATAGACCGTCCCATTTTTGGAGTTGAGAATCCATTGTTCATAGTATTAATACGTCGGTTTCATTTTTTTTTTTTTTAAACCATTACAAACGAGGAAGACTAATTTCATCTTTTGCAAAAAAAGGTACAATTTCAGCATTTGAAATGATTAAGGAAACAATTATGACATGTAGAATAGGATCTAGTCCTAGACTACTCCTAGTGCGTTGCTAAATTGCTATATATCACTCAAATCCCTATAATGTATGTTGCTCACAACAAAAGTTGTTGTTTACATCACCTAATTTTTATAATGCATGTGAAGGCTCTCCTATTTTTGTCAAATACTTTGAAGGCTCGCTTAGAATCTCGAGTTTTAAACTTTCAATCAGTAAATATTTTCGTGGAAATATGTTGGAAGAAAAGAAAATAAAATAAAATGAGACTTCTTATTGTAAGGTTTTAAGGAAACTCGACCGTCTGTTAAGTACGGTACGGTCGGAGAGAAGGGCATTTTCTATTTAGGTGAAAATAAATGAAAGTGCATGCGATATATTCAAAGTTTACGTTAAATCTGAGCCGTCCAAAACGTTAAAAACGTGGGCCATTACATACTATTATTGATAGTATAGGATCATAACTCCAAGACATATTGTAGGGATCTAATTTTTTCAGATTTCTAAAGTGTGGGTACCACTCGCATGTGCTCTCTCTCAGACATTGATATGACATCTCCAATATATTTTTTTAAAAGGGTAAACATTTGATCAACATACCATTTTTTTTTGGTGTCCCTTATGATACAACCGGTTACCGGTCACTTGTAAATGTTTTTACAGAATATATATATATATATACATTTCATAAGCATAGTTTTCTTTTTGTAATAAAATCTTATTTTTTTAATATTAGGTTTATCATTTTTTTTTTAAAATTAGGTTTTGTCGGTTGACTAAATTTACAGTTTATACTCGCTGAAATAATTGTGTAATCATATTAGTAATTAGGTGTTACAGAAGTTCGACGCATAAGGCCAGAGTAAAGCGCATGAGTTTTGCTGAATAATAAAATTTTATATTCTGCTACTACAAACGTGTGCTACGGACCGTGCATATATTATCCTTGTGAAAAATTCCGGAATACACATTTCAATACATTCTTAAATTTTTATATTAGGTTTCGACAGTTTTAACGGCTTACAAAACTGCCGATCCTAAAAGAAGGTATCCTTGGGACTACTTTCTTGGACGAGCTCGCATAGTAACGTTTTATTGTCTTTTCTTGAGAAACTTTTATAAAGTAAACCAATTTTACGACGAACCAAAATTCCATATTATATTATATGCAATTATCTTTATCAAAAACATATCATATGCAATTAGTCCACTTGTGGGAATGAGATGGTTTTTTTTTTTCTTCAACTGAAACAAAATGTAGACTATTATGAATAAGATATTGTAGAATATAAAATATAGATTTTTATATGCAGATTTTAACCGTTAGAAAAAAGGAGAATACATAGATAGAATGGAAAAAAACAAATTATAAGAAGAAAAAAGCATTCACTGATATAATATGATAATCACATTCACACCACCATGAGGAGAAATAATTATCAGACTATATATTTGCTTATTTCCTCTCCAAAAAATCCAAGATAATAACCAAAAACTGGTTTTATTGATCACTCTTATAGGGGTCTCAGTAGAATTAGTCTCGTTCTAATAGAAACACTAACCCAATTTTAATTACCCAAAGCTAAACAACGCTTATTGCTCTAAAAATAAAAACTACTAAAAACCAAAAACCCTAAATAAATGTTGATCTGAGCATGGAGGTGACGAGAGATTTGAAAGCTACTTCTTCACAAGGAATGGTGAGACCCATGTCGTGATCGAAGCCAAACTCTTCCTCAGCTTGTTGTAGAAGAAGCTGAAACTCGGCTCGGGTCAAAAATGAAATGGGCAAAACGTACCTGACCCGACTCTCCCCTACGTAGACCACGAAATGACCTTTGGGCACGTCTAGAGGAAGATATTCTCCATCCTGGTCATGTTCGTCGTTATATTCACTGCTCTGTTTCTTTCCCAAACTTGAGCATCTCTTCAAGATTTGCTTTATCATGGTCGTTTGTGGTAGCTTGGTTCGGTTTTTTATCGCCATTGTCTTTATACTCTCGGGAATGAAGTGGGTTTTTCTTTGATTTGAAAAACAATTTCGAGATTTCTTTATTTCGTGTTTGATTTTTTTTTCGGTTTTTTTCTTCCAACTCTTTAGCTTCTTATTGTGTGTGGCTTTAGGGGTGAGGAGAGAGTGAGGAAGGGTTTGTTGAGTTGTGGTTTTGGGGTATTTATGGATGATTTCATCAAAAACACACAGAGAGATGCCTATAATTTTTTTTTTTTTTGGTAAAAGAGATACATATAAAGTTCCATACGTAAATTTATATACTTGGTGAAAAAGGTATATACCAATACCATTATACCATTCTATGAAATCAGGAAATTTTGTGACGGGTCTAAAAGTCGCAAGACAGGTCCTATTTTTAACTATCGGACTGGTCAGTTTTGTAAGGTTTTGAAACAAAGAAATATCATGTAATATATATGTAAGCGAATCAGATCCGTCAAATCTTTTCTTTTTTTTTTTTTTTTTGCAGAATCTAGCAGATTAATCGCTTGTTGGCTCGTAGCCTTGAATTATCTGTACGTGGTTGGACCAAACCGAAGTCAAACATAATAAGGAATAAAATTGAAATGATTCATGGAATCTTGTAAAATCAAGTTTGGATGGATTATCAATATTCACATCGCAACAATACTAAACAAATTGTACATTATATATACAACTATTAAGCCTGAAAACTTTCAATAAAAAAAAACTATTTTTAACCATGTACATATATGCACATATGATAAACTTATTACATAAAGAGAGGTGATTTTGAGGTGTGGGGTAAAGTAAGATGTGTTTGTCTCGATATATGAAGAGTGTTTCTGATACGGAATAGATATTGTTGTACGTTGTTTATTTATTTGTCAATTTGTTGTACGTTTAGTGTTTTCTAAGTTAAATATATATATTAAATTAGTCCCGGAATTGAGAGAACCTGGAAACTAGAAAGCGACTTCTGGTTCATCTTGTTTAGCTCGAAAAAGATAACAAATGTAAAATGTTACACAATTTTGGTGATGGAGATTAATGGCACAAATTAGTTGCAGTAGAGGCATGTATCTAACTTTCAAATTGGATCCAAAGTTGTAAATCTTCTAACTAACTTTCGGGTCACACAATAAACTGCTCTAATTATATTATCAACATATATACTGAACACACGTTTTTAATATGCAAATGAGTTTTTTTTGTTAAATAATATACAGTAGCTGCAAAGTAAGACACATGCACAGTTTCGTATGATTTTTTTTTATATAAAGAATAATTACAAGTTTATGAATGAATGAGTGAGGCATTTCCAGGATCCAATTAATGATATAGAAAAAGCCAAATAATCAGGATATATCACAACCTAATCATATGAGAATTTTGAAACATTTACTATATAATTGTTTGTTTATTTTCATGTCTACAAATAGTACACGATGGAACAAACAACAAAACAAAACTCGACGTACGTAGTTTTCTATAAGAAAAGAGTATTTAAAAATATAGGAATGCGATAAACTAACGTAACTAATTATGCAGAGAGTCAGAAACGCACAAATAGTGGAACCATGACGTATTTGTTTTGTATTTTCAACTTCAGCATCCATAAGCTGAGACTAATTGAAGATTAGTAACAAAAACGGTAGAGTCTCGATGAGATCGCAATAAGGACAATTTAATGAAAACGTCAAGGACTAAGGACAGTACCCTAACCAATTAAGGCTTCCTCAATTAATATGCCTGCCACGATGCACATGGACGTCGCAAAACCCATCCCATTTATTTGTCTAGTAGTATAATTTTTATTTATTTGTTTTGGGAATTGGGAGATTCATGTTAAATCCAAAATTGTTTCCAAAATAAATAGCCGCCATATAAAAGACTCATGAAAGATATAGATGAAATTAACAAAACTCGATGTTAAGTCGACCAAAAGATACGATGACCAATAACCATATAGTTTATGATTGACTGATAATTATCGATGTTTTCAGTATAGGTAGTTAATTTCTTATTCATTTTATTTAATTTAAGAAAAAAAAATAGTTATATATATTACCCTTTGTTGCGTTTAGTGGTTCATTGTATAACATGATCAGTCTCTGTTAGGTCGTCTGCATCGCGCGCGTAAATGTGAGGTAAGGTAAGAGCCTAAGATGCAAATAATGTAATCGTTGTAGTTTACTAGTTTCGTTTATGTGTTAGTAATTAAAAACCAATCACAACTCTATTTTATAATTTGAATGAATGAACGCAGGCTCCAGTGTACGTTAGTAAATATGGAGTGATATAGCATCGACGGTAAAACCAAAAAAGATTTCGATATCAATCAGTATCTTTTCACCATTTAATGGATTCCACAAAATTTTCAAAGGAAAACGCTTACGTGCAACACAAGTGTCTAACTTATGATATAGCCCAATTCGTTACAGGGCTTAGCAGACAATTTTTGATATAAGCCGGCAAAACATTGTCAAAGAGTACGAAAAAACTTTAAACATTGTTAAAGGCTTGGGATACATCTCTATTATGGGCCTCTGCCAAGGTCTGCTCAACGAGGTTTGATTCTCAAGTCTCTTGCGAGGAAGTTTCCTCTTGACACAAGCGTTGATTTGGATGATATAGCGAGAATGGAGCCTTGTGAGAATCTTATTGGAGCTGATCTTGAATCTTTGCTTCAAGCAGCTTGTATTGCGGCTTGATGCGGTGAGAGAGACTCAGGATGAACAAGACATCCATTGATACAAGATTTTTCTTTCTTTTTTTTTTTCCCGGGAAATATGGTTAAAGAACATTTTTGGATGTATACACATCATTATTGGAACGGAAATTTGACATATGTTGCAACTAAGTAGCGATATTCATGTTCTTTTAAAAACAATGCTCCTTTTCTCTATTTGGAATTTTAAGACAACTGATTTACAGTAACCGAACTAAACCCACAAACATCCGAATTGGATCAAGAAGACAGAAGAAAAAAAAAAATGTCACACACAGTTCTTTAAAGAATCTCCAGCACCCTGAAAGAAGAAGGAAGAAAGCACAAAATCCGCAATAAAGATTCCGACAAGAGACATGACAACTGCAGAGGTTGTAGATTCTCCAACACCTTTAGCACCTCCCGTAGTGGTAACTCCCCAAGAACAGCTAATCACCGATATTATAGCTCCAAACACCTGAGATTTTATCATGGCACTCACAATGTCCCATGGTCTAAGCGCCCTGTGAGCCGAGTCCATGATTATGTTGATGCTAATGCCATAAACCGCATCAGAGAGAAGAGCGCTAGAAGCCATCCCGACAGTGAAACACATGAGTGTCAGAAACGGTAGAGCAAGGCACGAGGCGATGACTCTTGGTGTGATCAGATAATCAATTGGGTCTGCTCCTAAAACACGGAGTGTATCGGTTTGCTCTGAGACTTGCATCGTCCCTAGTTCAGCTGCAAATGCGCTTCCCATTCGTCCGGCAACAACAATCGATGTGATGACTGGACTCAGCTCTCTAGAGAAGGCTAGAGCCAAGACGCCTCCTATGGATCTGTTTAGACCTAGTCTAGTGAATTCTCTAACGAACTGGATTGTGAAAGCCATGCCAACAAATGTAGAAGTCAAAAGGCAAACCCCTAGAGATCTCGGTCCTGTTCTCTCCAGCTGTTGAAGAGTGTTTCTCCAGTGAATCTTACCTTTGAGAATCCGCAGAATGACTTGTCCTGCTATGATTGGAACCGATAAACCTCTCCATATGTATTGAGAAGGTGACCATTTGCTGAACGGAAGCTCAGGTTCTGGAGTTGGCGCGCTGTTTTCAGAGGAGGTTTCTTCCATCATAGACATGGATGGGTGACCGTCATTAGCATTCAAGCTCACATATAATCTGCTTTCTCGTCTAAGATTCGAAATCCTCAAAGACAGTGTTTTTCCAATGAACTCAGCTTTAAAAGCTTTTGGGGTCTTAAAACCGATCAAAGAAGCATCACTCCTTGGAAAAGTTCTGCAAAAGTATCCAATACAAAATCTTGGAATCAATCTGACAATGAAGCAAATGAGAAAGCTTTAAGCTTATGACTACAAAAGTACCTATGAGGGAAACTCAACGATTGATGGATACAACAAGTCTGCATCATTGTAGGTCGAGTTCTTCTTTAGAAGTTCACTGACTCAGTTCCAGCTCTAAGCTAGATAGTCAACAGTATTCAAGGCAACACGCATAACACGATTAGCCTGTCAATAAGCGAGATTTAACAGCTTTTAATCCCACGAAATGCCAATTAAAAAAGAAAAACCCAGACAATCAATAGATAGGAAACAACAGATTTTGCATAACGTCAAGGAGATCCAAATCGCTGCACCGATTCCATAACTATGTTCCGCTTCCTAAACAATCAATCAATCTATAAAGCAGTCAATTTCGTATCCAATCTATAACTATACGATTACTACAGGTACAATTTCTACAGTCGAACGGGAACAACAATTAGGTTTTATCAGTCTTCTTACTTCGAGATCTCGACACAGTCACACAAACCTTGAAAAGAGCAGCTATCACTAGAAAAGGTAGCATATATATCAATAAGAGATTCAAGAAAACTTACGGGTTTAGATACGAAAGCAAGCTAGAAAGATCGAAGAAACTCGCTTGACAGGATTCATTGAAAGAGAAAGTAACACAGAGCCAACACGAACCAACAAACAACTAACTGTAGCAATGGCAAAAGGAAATAGCTAACAAAACCTGGGCCCTAAAGCCCAATATATTTTACAGTTAAAGCCTGGGCATATGGGTTCACTGGTATATAACACTAACACATATCATCTCTTTTTTGTATATGAATATTAAACATGTATCATGCATGTAACCAATATCGAAAGCTAGTATATATATATACACACATATATATAGGTGTGTGTGAAAAGGGAAAATGGTGGTGGTCACGTGAGAGTGAGTCTTTGTAACCTTTGCGGAGACAACAACGTTATCTTTTTCTTCAGCCGGTCCGTTCTTTAAAGGCACACTCTGTATAATATACGCCTATATACGTTTTCTATATTGACACTTACCCTACTCTACACTACAAACCAAAAAACTACTTCTCATACAAAAAAAGTGATTCTATATAAAAATTGAGGTCTATATTTTGATTCATATATATATATATATATATATATAAAAGGAAAAGGGTGTCATACTTTATACTTAAATACGTACATTTACATACGTATAGGGAGATATGTATAACAATATAGAGAATTAGAAAGCATATAATGTGATGCATGTGCATGGGATGGGCAGATGGGGCCCGCGGGCTGGAGAAGGCCCATAAAGTTAAAAGAAGATGAGAGGACCACGTGGCAGGGGGGCTAGCTAGTTCTACAAGTGGAGTGGATACTAAGAAGTAAGAAAGTAGGAATGAGATGAATCTCGTGATATTGCACTGTTTCTACTATTGGCAATGCAGTGTTGCTTTCATCTAGGGTTTCAGAGCTAGCCCTCTTCCTTTTTTTTTTCTTTTCTTTTTGTTTGTTCAGTTTGCTTTTCTCACCTATCCAACCACACCACTTATGTTCCCTTGGCTTCCGCTTCTATTTTTAAGAGATCTTTTGTTAAACTTCGTATAACCTAAGTTAAGGAATTACATTTTTCTTAATTAATATTTATATTTGGAACCTATGGTTTTTGTCTTTTTCTTATTTCATGTTTTTATCTAGCGAATGATTTCTAGAGAGAGTCTCTTCTCCTCAACATAGTGTTTGGATTCGAAGTTTGGATCTGATGATAGCATCAAAACATTAGCAATATTCAAGTTGATAGCTAATCGTGTTTGAGTATAAAGAAAACTGAAATTTCTTCCTTTTTCTGGAAACTAAAATGATCATTTAACATTTTTTCATACAATGTGTATAATTTAGTTGTGACCAATTTTTGTAAGTATTGCGTGTATTTACATAATATATACTAATAAAGTTTGCATATCTTAACTTTAGCAAGAAGCTTTGAGTCACTTCCTTCCTTTATTCAACAAGACAAAAAGCCATTCCTGGCGGAAAGAGCATGCTGCATATTTATCACATAGCTTTAAGCTGATGGTCACAGAGGAATGTGGAACCTTGATCAATCTTATGTTAAATTTCACAAAACCTACATTTCTATATTTTCTTTTAATTACATATCATACGGTACTGCTTGAGGTTTTTCCTTCTTTGTTAACTCGGTACTGAATTCATTCTCAATATTGCTTTTTCATCTCTAAATCAATCTCTTTATCCTCCTATTTTGTAACCTCATAAAGCCACAAACAACAGCACAGTTAAATGTTTTCATCATTAATAGTTTAATACTAGCCAACTAACCCAAAATATATATATATATATATATATAAAACAATAACCCAAAGAAAGAAAGCATGTATATAGTATATACTAGCTAGCAAGGTTAATGATTGACTTCTAGTTTTAACTTTAAGCGAGAGGTAGAGAGATGAAGCGAAAGGTAAGCACACGGCTCGAGAGTGAAAGACAGAGACATAATAATTGGGATTTCTCTTGTTCTGTAAATTTCCCCAAACAAGTCATGCACCACTCCTCAGTCCTCACTCTCTACTTGCCTTTATGTATGTATATTGATAAATCATATAGTAATTCATGTTCCAATAATCATATAGTAAGGCCATTTAACAAAAATAAAATATAAAATAATTAGTCATTTATAGTTTTTTTGTTACAATAATCATTTATAGTTTTAACCACTAAACATCGCCGTATAGTTATATGCTATTCCATCAGCAATTATTATTTTAGAGCACGCAATGCAATATAATAAAATAATATAAATTGTCACGAAAGATCATATTCGTGCCGTTGAAAGAAAAAAAAATGTGTAATCACGAAGATCCGTAGTCATCAAAGTTTAATCGTGAAGATCGGTAATTATCACAGTAAGGAATGCATGACTTATTGACTTTAATTTAGATAAGGTAGTACGTACTAATATTATATACTATTATTTGTGTAAATTAAAAACACAGACAAAATACTTATTATTTAGTCTACAAGAAAAAAAATACAAAATTAATATCCCAAATTATACACACAACTTTACAATCGTACAAAATAAAATATATTACTAATTACTAATTAGTAATCCCTTCCATTTAAGCGTAATCGTTGCTAACTCATAACCCATAGCCATAGTCGGATATTTTTGATTTCAGTTATAGTGTATTTATTTTAAATTTGTTTGGACATTACATTAAATTTTGGCTATCTAACAACGAGTTATCTATGAATCTAGAAACGATATAATTTTTTGGGCTCAGATACGCACATTCGTCATTCGGATGTATATAATATAACTATTGACATTTGACGCAAGACTTAAAAAATAACCTTAGACTTTAATTAAATTAGTACCAGATGACGCTAAATTTCTAGTTAACATTAAACTGCGCCGCTAAATCACGCGGTTCCACGTGATCAAAGTACCCGGAGTGGATTTGCTTGTTTGGTCTCACTCTCACGCCAATCAAAAGGTGTCTGTTTAACTATTTTCTTCAATAGTTTATAGACCTATGATATGGCCCGGGATTACGTAATTATACGAATTGAATCAATGGACTCACGGATTTAACTCACTATAATTATTATATGTCAATTTTACATTTTTATGTTTTAGAAAGTAAAACCTTGAACCATTTCATGGAGTGGTTCCGTTGGAGAACGAAGTGGATCCTATCCATCCATTAGTTGCTAATTATTACCCGTGAGGCCGTGACCTAAAATTTAGACTGTAGGGTTTGCTGTCAAGCAAATATCCATTAGAAATATGTACATCAAATCCATTAGAAATATATATGTACATTAATATAATTATTTTGTCTAACCGCAATTTCACCTAATAGTTTCAATTATGAAAATCTGTTAAAGTCTTGTTATAATGATGATGGTTACTGGTTGCATTCTATTATGATAAGCTCATGAACGGCTATACTTAAACACCGCAATATAGAGATGTTAGATGATTTGCTGTAATTTTTGTTAAAGATTCAAGTTAACGGTTTGAAACATAAAGTAAGGAAACATGTGAAAAATAATAATCTTAGTAACGTACCAAAATGATCGAAGGTAATTATATTTCTAATTTACTCTATCTTTATTTTATGGTTAAGTACGTAGCCAAAAAAAAAAAAAGGTTAAGTACGTAACCCTTTATCTTAACCAAATACTGTAGTACTATCTTTGCGGCGTCTTTTCTTGAGCAATTGAATCAATCAAGTTATTAAAATAAAACCGCACGAGGTAACAGGATAAACATTCCATCACATCGGCTAAGTTATGTCAATGACCGCTATTGTATTTCCGACTTATAGTTTGTTCTTTGTTAAAGCGAGGAATCACAGAAATGTTTTTAGCTATTAGCTAAAGAAACAAAGCATTTGTGTAGTCAACTAACAGATACTCTCTCTGTTCAGAATTATTTGATGTTTAAGGTTTTTGCACACAGTTTAAGGATTCATTTAATTTTTATTTTTCCTATACTAAAAATATTATTTATAATTCATTTAAATATCATTCAGCCAATAAGAAAACAATCTGCAGAATATAAAATATCAAAAACTATAAAAATTCATTAAATTTTGAACAAAAAAAACCTTCTAAAACATCAAATAATTCTGAACAGAGAAAGTACTTGTTTTATTAGTTAAACAGAAATTTCGAGATTTACGATAAACAGATACTTGTTTTATTAGTTAAACTAAAGTAAATTTTATTTTATATTACCGACAATCGAGATCATTAATTCATTACTAGCAATAAAAAAAATAGTTAAAAGTAATAATCTGGAAAACAATGGAAACAAAAAAGGGTAAAAGAAAGCAAAAGGAAAATAGGGCAAGTGCGAATACGTATCTTCGGCCACGGCTCCGTATACGCTTCTAAGAAAGAATCAACGGCATCGGTGTGAGCTATTTTTATTCGTGGTTTTTGTTTCATTATTACCGTTTAGTTACTGTATTGCTCTTCGTTGTTCTAATAAGATTTATGACACACGTACAACTCTGACGTGTTGTAAATTACATCTAGTCTTGATTATCACTTCCTATCTGACTATAATTTATAATATTTTGGATTTTGAACTATAGTTTACAAGAAAAATTTATTATTATATTTGATATATATGAGGGCCTCGTCATTTATAATCAATTTTACAATTTATATTGATTTGAATTTATTATTAAGACACTATTCGAGACAAAGATAAAAAGCGTAGGAGTTACTAGGATCCCAATATGTAAACCGAATGATTACCCTAGAAGAATTTACTTTAAAAATAGCGTCTAATAATAGTCCCGGAAAACAAAACAAAACAAAAATATATAGCGTATTTGTTCATCATATAAAATTTATTATTGTGTGTTATTTATTGTGATGGGGATTCATTGAAACTGGAAGACAACTGTAGAGAAAGTGCCCCATAGAAGAAGATCTTCATAGTACTCTCCATCTCTTAACTCTCTCTCTCTCTCTCCACAGAGAAAACCAGCAGAAGCAGTAAATTGCTCGAGTTCTTGATGAAAGAGACAGAGAGAAAATGCCTTAAAGGGTTTGAAGTGAAGCAATAAAGATTGGCGGCGTTTGCAGCAGTTTACTTAAATTTCCTCACCATCATTACTCTTTCATCTGCTCCCAAATCTGCTCCTTTCAGATACCAAACACATCTCCACGTCTAGAAATTTAAATGAGCTAGCGAGCAAAAAAAAAAACAAGGTAAACTCGAATCTCCATTAGTAAATTATTCAAAACCCCAAAATAATCTAATAAATATTCTCTTTTTATTTTTGTGAAGAAATGGCTGGATTGTTCTATCTAGGAGGGAGAGAAGACAGCAAACAAGATCTTCATCATCAAAACAAGGATAATAGTGAAGACAAGAGCAATAACTATCTTTATCTATACAAAGACGAGATCTACAACAACAACAAGGGTTTTGAGATTTGGCCACCTCAATATTTTCAACACCAACAACAACAAAGTCCTGTGGCTCCTACAACAAATTTCTACTCTTTTGGTATGGTCCCAAGTGGTGGCAGCAATAACAATAACCGGGGTACTAATCGGAGTTTGTACTTCAACGTTGTCTCCGATCATGAACCGGTGAGATCCGCTACGGGAGGGTTTACTGTAACAAGGCAAGGAAGCATGAATTGCCAAGACTGTGGGAATCAAGCCAAGAAAGATTGTCCTCATATGAGATGCCGTACTTGTTGTAAGAGCCGAGGGTTTGATTGCCAAACCCACGTGAAGAGCACATGGGTCCCGGCTGCTAAACGCCGTGAGAGACAAGCTCAACTTACTGGTTTGCCATCTAAGCGGAGCAGAGAAGCTAGCTCAGGCGGTGGTGATGATGATGATGATGACAGAGACAATGGAAATAGAGGTCAAGGCGGTGGTAGTGGCTCGGCTTTTGCTTGCACTCGTGTGGTTAATGCTAGCTCTTCAGGTATAATCAATTAACCTAACTTGATTGATCGATCTTTAGTGGAGAATTTTGCAAGATCCAAAACTTTTTTGGGATCATAAGAAGATCTGAGGATTGAAATGTCCACTGGATTTTGCTGCTCTTTGATTTTCATGATGTCTTTTTTTCAGTCACTGTTCTTGGGTAAACCTGACGATACAAAGGGCTTAATCGATTTCATGAATCTTTACTTCAACCCACTATCAACGATAGGTGTTTATTCAATGTGTGACAACTTTTATACATATAAAAATAAACAAAGCTTTTATTATTCAAATCAAACCTTTAATGTTATAAAAAAACAAATGTTAGGTTTTCTTTATAAAGTTTTGGTTAAAACTTCGATTATATGATTCAAGAACCGTGATTCAAGAACCGATATACTCTAATTTATAAACAAATTATAGGTCTTCTTTTGATTTTGTTGTTCACTTTCTTTAAATGAAATTAGGGTTAGAGAGTAGTCACTTACCGCCGGAGATGAGTTTACCGGCGGTTTTCCAGTGTATGAGAGTCAGCTCAATCGACGATGAAGACGAAGAGTATGCATATCAAACGGCTGTGAGCATCGGAGGACACGTGTTCAAAGGCATTCTCTACGACCAAGGTCCATCAGATCACCGCTACAGCTCAAGCCCCACAGCCACAGCCACCGAGACTTCTCAACACCACCTTAACCTCTTGGCCTCAACCGCTTCAGCCGCCACTACAACCGCCGTGACCGCGAGTAATATTAATAACGCAACGATTGACCCTTCCTCGCTTTACACTGCGGCGACGACTCCGTTCAACGCTTTTGTCGCCGCCGGTACGCCTTTCTTTGCACCTCCTAGGTCTTGAGATTGAAGCATTTTAAATGTGAAATCTGATTAAAATTATTAGTACTTTTATTATTCAGTGAACTACGAGTACGAAAAATGATTAATTCGAGGGTTTTGTTGTTGTCGGACAATATGGTAACTTTGGTACCTAGCTAGGGTTTGAAGTACTGATTAACATGCACATCGTACGTTTTCTAGAGATAAATGAGAGATTATTAATAACTATATTTTTCTGGGAGAAAGGAGAGAGATTATTACGATTAAGTTAATGTCAGAGTTTCATGTTTGATCTTCAGCTTGTTCTTTTTAATGTTTTGATCTTCCCAATGCGATCGACATAACTCCTTTGTTTTTTTTTTTAAAAGATTTTTTATTGTATACTCTCTTTTTTTTTTTTTTTTCTTCTTTCAAAGTTAGATCTTTTGTGGATTAATAGTGGATTAGCTTTCTGGCTGGTGTTGAACTCGAAGCTGCTTTTTCCCAGTTTATCCGTTTGCTTGCCGGATCTAAACAGGACTTAACTAGGTTTCGTGTTCAGTTGAGCAAACAATTTCAAATCTACTTATATAAAAGTAAAACTTTCATGCTACCCGGCCAATCCAACTTCCGCAGAGTCAAACAGTAGAAACCATCACTATTTTTCATTTCCTTTTGACAATAACAAACCAAATTGTACATGCTTACATTTATACAATATAAAGACTTTTATTATAAAATCAGGAAAAGTCACCCGCGAGTGAATTAAATTATATAAACGCAGTCATATCGTTCTATGGATTGTATTAGATAAAAAATTATAGTTTAGCTATGAATCTAGGTTTATTTGCACCAAAAAAAACTTTTGAATTTTCAACTGTCGGCATACTCAAACCCTAAAACGAGCTTCTTGAATTTGACCCCCCCAAAAACGAGCTTCTTGAGTTTCAATGCATGAGAGGCGGTTACCTGATCAAATTAAATTAAGTTCTTTCCAGTAATTGGATAAATACACTGTCGAAGAAGTTTTGCTGTCTGGTTCGCTTATCTAAAAGTTGTCCATCGTTATCACATGGAGATGACGACTTATTGTGGAAGATCGGACGTTAGCGTTAATTGCTGTGAAGAAAAACCATCAAAATGATTTATGAGGACAATACATTACATGTGATTTGTATAAAAAAATATTTTAGACCAACTTTTTTTCTTCCTATGACTCGTAATAATTAATACTGGGTCAGCTGCATTTGTTTATTTTATTCGCACTTAATTAATTTGCTCTTTTTTAATTTAGTGTCTCCTGAAATTTTTTAATATATGTTTAATGAAATTGTCAATATGATCGTCATCATAACTACTGTATTATTGTTTTAGATTTGCTTGATTTAGGACATGTAAAAGTAACAGAGGAAAAGATTGAAGTTTCCCTAATACTGTAGTGTGTCTGACTCCCGACATGCATGTGATTTCTTCTCGCAATCTCTCACTATCAATTGTATCATTTTCAGCTAATATTCATTCTGTTAAAAGTGGCGTGTATTTTATATCATAACTTCGTCTGTTAACTCTGCTTAATCCATCCCACCTATTGTTCCGCTAATGCACCTCATAAGATTGGTTAGTTAGTCTATGCTTTAATTGGTAACTAGAAAATACTGAATCTAAATTTGAAAATTATGTCGCCAAATTGTATAATTCAGCCAAATCGTCCATTTGAAAGTTGAAATGAGATGTCATTAGTTTTTTTTTTCGCTAAACCACTTTCTCTATCAATTCAACTGAAAAGTAGTGACTATTTAGTTGAGGTGTATAAGTTTTTCTCTTTTCTTTTAAGAATATGTTATATATGTGCATCAGTCCATGTTTGATTGTTTTCGTTTTAGAAGTATATTTTTCATTGTTTTTCACAAGTATGTACAATGAAAAGAGGTTAGTCAAAGTTTGAAAATGGAAAGGTACAGTTACTCCTATAAATTATTAGAGAAAGTGATGGGAATAACTTGTTAAATTTGTTGGAAATAAAGATATATGGAAATGGGTCAAGAAACATAATAAGTCAATGGTCAAGTAGAAGAACTGAAGAACCATAGATTTTTAAGAACATAGTTTTTTTGAACATCCCCACAACATCTGTATACCTAATTCGATTATGACTGATATGATATGACATATTGTTTATCAAATCCTTTCTTTCTTCTCAAAAGCAAATCGATTGTTCTCTACATATCAAACAACGACCATATAAAAAGGTTGATTCCTTAGATTTAATATCTTTTAACAAAAAATATTACCAAATTCTTAACGCAAAATAAATATGGGTCCCTTATAACAAAAAATACTATATTCTTTGCTAAATGATTTGTTATGTCGCTGCCCTAAAGCCGTATGCATTTTCTGTCAGCAAACTCAGCAATAAAAAAAAAAAGAAATCTTATCATCACACCGTGTTAAATTAAATGGGCACTTATTGGGCCTCATCCTAATCAGTTAACAGACGAGCCGGGTCGGGTATAAAGGTACTTCTCTTCTCCCGCTTTCGCAGAACAGAAGAAACAAACCAATGGGATTGCAGAAGATGCAGAGAAAGATTCTGCAAGAAGAAGAGAATATTCTTGCGGAGGAGATACAAAGACTCTTAGAATCAGCGACGGAATACGATCGAAGGAAATTTCATGAACTGGAAACAGAAAACGCCGACGAAATGGTTTGGCTAATGAAGTGTCCACCAAGGGTCGATAAGGCATGGCGCGATCTTTCTGCGTCTACTTCTTCGTTTTCTTCGGATTTTGTTCTCTTGGCTAAGTATATGGACTCCGTTAATCTCCTGCTTCCCGATTGTTCGCCTGAGGTAATTCTATGCATCTTCGATTCTGTTTTAGGCCAGACAAATTGGGGATTCGCGTTTCGTAGTTTCTGAAATTTCCTCAAGCTTGATTCATGGTTAGTGTTTTCTTGATGTATAAGATAGCTCAGGCAAGAATCTTATTCTGTTTGGTGGGTTTTTCTGGTGGTCTGTTTTAGTTGACTATGGAGATGGTTAGTGTTGAGTTATGCAACATTTCGAAGCTCTATTCTGTTAACAAATCCAACGACCTTGTTCCAGCGAGTATCTTCTCTGAAGCAGATCAAGGTCTGGTCTTTTGGTTTATGTTTTCATATACAAGCCTGAATTTTGATCACTTGACGATGATACTTCTTCTAAACATGGTGTTAGGTAAATTGGCTGTTGAGGGAACGATTACACAGAAACTCGATTTGACACCCCACTGTGACATTGAACAATACGGAAAGCTTATTCATGAGAGGAGCAGAAAACAGGTGGCTCAAAATAGACAGATTCAGGTTTTTTTTTTCTAGCACTATCTAAGTTGTTCCAGTTCACGTTTTCCTTTTGGAAATCATAGTCTTGGTCTTACCATACAAAGCTAATTAGACAAACCACTTTCTTTAAAGGTTCTTGATAACTACCGTGGAGAACGCTTGATGCCCAACCCTAATATGGTGATGTCTTGCTTCTCTTCTCTTTGATTTACAGAGAAGTGGTTCTGTTATGAGATAGTTCACTCTAGCTAATGATATGTAGTTCCTTAGACTGATACTGTTCCTCCATGAGACAGGTAAGGAAGGAGCGTAAGCAACATGTAAGGAGGACTAGAGGCAATCGGAGTGAGGTGGAAGCAAAAATGTTCGTACTATTTGAAAGACAACCGAAATGGACACTGAAACAGCTTCTACAAGAAACCAACCAACCAAAGGTATGCTCTCTTCTTATGGACTCTAATCTAAAAACAACACAAGAAATTAGCATTACATGTAATCTAAAGCTAATTTCAACGTTTTGGTTGAAACTGTGTTTGTTTTTTCAGGGATTATTGAAAGAAATTCTCAAAGAGCTTTGTGTGTACACGAGGGGCCGCCATACCTACGAGCTTAGACTGGAATACAAGAGAGCTGGTTAAGAAGACACAACAGGTGCTCAGTAAAGAGGCATCATCAGAAGATTTTGTGTATAGAAAATAGAGTTAGAGAAAAATTTGTAAAAATAGGAACTTTTCTTTTTCAGCAGGTAAAAATTGGAACTTGGGTCTATAATGTGAAAAGGTATCTTTCAGGAGGTGATTTTCTGTAACATACATACACACTTCCAAACAATTTCATTACAAAAATAGCAATTTATACATTTTCAGAACTAACACACATTAAGAAACAATGAACTTATCAAGAGATCAAAGAAGTAATCTTAACATTATCTCCAAGAACCCATCCAACTTCGCAATGTTCATAATCTTCATTCCAAAAAGCATCAACATTGCATTTCAGGTTACGTAGAGTAGAGGAGGACACCATCTAATCACATGATGGGCTTGCTACTCATTCTCATTCTTTATGTTCAACCATTCTTTAGAATGCATCAATAAGAATTTCCTCACTCTTCCCATCTTCATAAATAGACATTTGGCCATGTTTTTATTCCTTTTGTGTAGCTTCATAGTTTATACATAGCCATTGTTATTTTACCATAAGTTTTGAGCATAGTAATTGAACATACAAGTATACTCTCTTATTTTTGGGCTATTCCACCAAAGGATCTTATATTTGTCTGTACTGGAAGATTATTTCATGAGAAAAGGTTCACACACTTACACTTGCAAACATTTCATAGTAAACTCATACAAATCAAAACTAAAACAAATTTACACCTATATCCGAAACAGTTACACTTGCACTACTTACACATATAAACAATCAAAACATATGATTCTAACTTACCCACAAACAAATTAAAGAAGGAGAAAAACAAAACCTTTATATAAAAAAAAATAATTTTGGGAACAAACTTAATTACCACTGTCACGATTCTCTTTGTGAAGCCTATAGAAATAAGCGGCGGCGCTCAAGGCGGCTGTAATCAAGGCGACACCTTTGAACACATCAAACTCATCGTCCATGAAGTTGAAGAAGATCACCACAAGCACCGACACGATCGGCCACGTAATGACGCTGATCACGTTCGATAACACGCTCGAGACAGAGAAGACGAGTCCCACGACCCCGACCCAGTAGATCTGCCACGAAACGGCTTGACCCACCATAGCCATCACATACGAACCTTTCCCCTTGGAGAAACCATTCATTTCCCTCTTCAAATCGTCATGCTCGCCGGCGATTAAAAGACCCACGGCGGAGATGATCGTAGCGACGAGGGAGGAGAAGATGAGGACTTCGAAAACGGAGGCGAAGCTCGGTTTTCTGGTGGTTGATTCGGTGCGTTTGAAGATGTAATTGTCGAATACGTTTTGGATGTTACAGAGGAGGAGAGAGAAGCATACGCCGGCGAAAAGAGCCGCCCATGACCCTGTTGCGTAATTCTCCTCCGCCTCGTCTGGCTCGCCGCCGAATGAAGTGGAATTGGTGAGAGCTCCGGTGACGACAGCCAAAATCAAGGAGATTACGATCCATCGGTTGAATTTGACTTTGTTGATGAGACGTGCGAAAATCGGAGTGAAGATGAGCTGTGCTGTGTAGATCAGAGTGAAAACACTAAACGGAATCTCGAGCTTCCCCAAGGCGGAGAGTCTTCCTTGAACCGACATGATGATTCCGATGCAGATGTAGATTACGGCTAAGGATTTGTAGTGGAATCGATCGGAATTGATCGGAGGTTGATTGTGGTTCTTGGTGGTGAGGATGATGAAAGGGAGGAGGAGGAGAGGGAATCCGACGGTTTGGAGGAGGGATTGAGTCCAAACGCCGTCGTTTTGACGTTTTTCGTCGTAGTCACTTCGATGGATTTGGTCGTAGTAGAAGTTTTCGAGGAGCTTAGCTATGGATTGACCTACGATGACGAAGATGATTGAGAGGATAATCGTTGGCCAGTGGTTCGGTTTCCGGCTTGAGTTTCCGGTTTGGTTGATGAGTGTGGTTGAATCACGCTCGATGTTGATTGGTATCTGCACAAAATGTTCTGCAAAAGAAAAGAGGAAAATTGAGGGTTTAGAATCAAATCGTTTTTGCAGAAGAGGAGATCAAGAACAGAATCATTTGGGCTAAATTGTTACTATTATTACCTTGTGGCTTGGTTTGAAAAATTGGTTGTTGATTCTGAGCCATGGTTCGGAACTGATTGTCGGAGAGTTTAACTTCAAATGTATTGTCGGGGGATTCGATCTGATTTGATATTTTTGAGTGGATGATGTTATTGTTTCGGGACAATGGAAAGAAAAGTGTTTATTTAATATATAGCACAAGGAAAGTCTACTTGGCGGCGTAATGGTCAATCAAGTGTGCTCATCTCTACGCGTCATCGCTGAAACTTTCTGCGTTGCTTCCTCACCCAAAAAAAAGTGTTCTTAGCAAATAATATGTTGAAACTATGAATTTACTTCTAATTAAATTCAAGCAATAATCGACCAAAAAAGATGTGTTGATGTTCAGGATTCGTTTTGTTTTTGGTTGTCAACGATAATTAGGACTGGATTGATTAAGTTCTTAGTTAATCAACATGTTGACTTGTTTCTTTTCTTCATGGATAAACAAAGATTACGGGACTTTCCTTACTTGTTACATTACGGAAATTGGACAAACACGGTGCCCATTCTGACAGCTCTCGACATTAAACGTATCGTCAATTGCTTCTGAAATCATCTTCTTAACAATATTGCATACTTTTTAAGAACTTTAAAAATTGAAGTTTGGAAGTCTCTTTAAGTTTTAATAAATTAACCAAGTCCTCATTAATCCCATACGATGATCAACTTTTCTACTATCATTACTTATTTGTAGTAACTACTTCGCAAATTTATAACTCAGATTCAGTGTTCTTCAATGCAAACTCTAATCATGCTCAGACTAAATGAACCTCTGGACATACGGATACAACAAAAAAAAAAAAGAGATCAAGAGAGGAAAGGCATATCATTTGGTGCTCTTTTGGCATTTTAATTAGAGAGTAGCAATTCCTTTGGTGCTCCCTTGGCATTTTACTTAGAATCCAGAGTCTATAGACACTCTCATTCAAAGCAATAGCCGCGTTTGACCACAAAAACGCCCCCACACTGTTTCTACGGCGCTACACAAATTAGGCCCTAATCTACCTTTTCAATATTGATGGCTATAAACTGTGCCTCGTAGACATCAAAAGCTCTAAACCACCACACTAGACCCCATGATTCAAATAATAAAACTCAATATCCCAATCAATATTCTCCACTCTCCTCCCCAAACTTTTAGCCTATATATCTTGACAAAGAAACGGAGGCAGCCAAAGTTGCATAGAGACATAGCTTAAGTAGCATATCCTAACCTGTGTCAATGGATTCACAAAAGTCAAAGTAACTAACACTAACCTCCGTTGGTTACACATTTTAGACGAACCAAATACTCCTCATCATTTATACCAATTTTTGACATGTGTTTAGAATTCCTCGAATCATCATCCGTGTAACAATATTAGTACTAAAATGATACGGGGGCATTGAAACTCTGATCAATCAAACTTCTTTAGATACCAATTTTGTAGGCTCTTCCTTGAACTTGTCAACTCGAGAAGCAATGATTTGGTATTAAGAACCTTACTTGCATTACCAGACTATTCTTTGATCATAGAGACAATCAAGTAAAACACAGTTTCTTGATCAATCCAAACTATACGATCCTATGTGAACATCTCCACCATCTAGAACCTACGTTTATAAAACTTTACACATTGACCAAATTTAGCGTACCCAATAACTGAAAAACACTGAAGAGAGACCAGAAAATATCTAGGTACCGATATAGCTATGGAGATGGGAAGACATCTTTCACTGCAGAAGCTGCGGTCAAGTAATTGAGCGTATTCCTCAGCGTCTCCCTCTCTCTCTTTAACCTAGCCGCCGTGTCCTCAAGCTCCAGAAGCGCTTGTTGCTCCATTGGAGCTCCTTCGAACGTGCTTCCGACGAAGAACGAGAACGGAGTCGGGAACTGATTCTTCCTCAGATCCTGCGCCTCTTTCTCTGGTTTCCCATTCAATCTGTTCGACAATCGGATCACTTCCTTCATCAGAACCTCAACCTCGTTAGCCAATTCGTCCAGATTCTCCTCACCGGACGGTCGATCCTCCAGCCACGTCACCTTCGCGACGAGGTAGGGCTTCGTACGGACGAGATCCGTCACGCGGAATCGCTCCTGGCCTTTACAGATTAGGAAGAAGCGATCGTCGACGAGCCGCTCGTGCTTCACGATCTCTCCGACGCAGCCGATACCGGCGGCGGAACCTGATACGGCGTCGGAGTAGACGACGCCGAATCGGAGGTCGGATTGGAGGAGCGTTTGCATCATAACGCGGTAACGGTACTCGAAGATCTGGAGCGGGATGGTTGCGCCGGGGAAGAGGACGAGAGGTAGTGGAAAGAGAGGGAGCTCGACGAGGTCATCCGATTTGGGTGGGTTCACGTTGTGGTGTTTCTCGGAGAACGACGACGATGAGCATCGGAAGGAGATGAGCTTACAGCTTCGACGGTTTCTGCTTCGGTAAGTAGCTGGGAGATGTAGAGATTGAGGGTTGAAGGCGGAGGGATACGGCGGCGTAGATTTGATGAAGGAAGAAGATGAGACTGCGCTTGGTAGCGCCATTAGAGTGAAGGAGGAAAAGGAAGAGGGTCAGTTGTGGTAAGCCACGAATGAGATTAAAATTTAATGATTCCTTCTTTCAAATTAAATCTTATCTGTTGGGAAAAAAAAAAATCTTATCTGATATTTTATTTTATTCGTGTGACTAGAGACTCGTTTTGATTGTTTTTTTTTTATTTGTTTTTTTTTTTGTAAAAACAAGAAGTTTGCTTGATCAGAGTTTAATATAGATGGGTTATTAACAAAAAAAAAAAATCTACAAAATCACCGAGCAATTTCTTTTTGTACATGCATGAGGCGTTAGCGAACCCACGGCCCAGCTGGCCAGGATGCCATTTCGTAGTAACCGAAAATATGCAGGGGTAATTCTGTCAACATCGCTTCCTTCTTTATATGCAGCTAGCTTCACAATTAGGAACGGAAGAAAAAAAAATACTGTTGGGAGATTTTGTCATTTTGGTTTCTCATTTTCTCAGATTCGAAGAAATGGCGGCAGAGGAGGGACAAGTGATCGGTTGCCACACGAACGATGTGTGGACTGTGCAGCTCGACAAAGCCAAAGAATCCAACAAGCTGGTCACGATTCTCCTCCCCTCTGTTATTCAATCCTGTATTTTCCCGTCTGTTTGATTTTGGAATTAGGTTTTCGATATTTTTTCATGCGTGCGATTGGATCGATTATGGTATCTGTTCGTGGCGTGGAAGATAAACGTTAGGGGGTCTCGGGTTATATTTCGCCGGGAAAATAGAGATTTACGAGGGTTTAGATTTCGGTTGCCGTAGAGTGGAATAAACGGATCGTTCCAAGGAGATCGCAAGTTAAATCGATCGATCTTCCATGGAAAACGATAGATCAGTGAGAATAATCGTTTTGGGTGGTGAAGTCTCTTTTTATGTTTAGAGTGTCATCCTTCCTTCCTCGTTTCTTCACTCATGTTGTGTTTTTCATCAATCTCATGTCGTTCTTCACTGTTGACACGGGTGTGTGTGACGATTTATTCCTATTAAAATAGATTGAATATTTGATCGTGGGCTTTCGCTAGTGAGAACACGATCTTTTCTTATAATAGATTCATTTTTTGTTTGGTTTTCTGTTGTGTTCTTCATTTGACGCTATTGCAGATCAGAGTCATCCTTGTGTTACAATCTTTATTGCTTAGATTATTTAGTCTCCTGATGGTATTATAATGTCATTTTTTTTCAGATTGTGATCGATTTCACTGCTTCATGGTGTCCACCATGCCGCATAATTGCTCCAATTTTCGCCGATTTGGCCAAGAAGTTCATGTCAAGTGCCATCTTCTTCAAGGTGGATGTCGACGAACTGCAGGTGAACACAAACAACACGCTTTCTTTGCATCTCTCCTTATTCTTCATCTCTCTATACATACACTGATATTCTTCTACACACTTGTGCTGTCTAACAGAGTGTTGCTAAAG
Organism: Eutrema salsugineum; assembly: GCF_000478725.1. NCBI lineage: Eukaryota > Viridiplantae > Streptophyta > Magnoliopsida > Brassicales > Brassicaceae > Eutrema > Eutrema salsugineum. The sequence continues at coordinate 8,726,562 of NW_006256612.1, forward strand.
AGTTTGGTGTGGAGGCAATGCCGACCTTTGTGTTCATCAAAGACGGAAATGTTGTGGATAAGCTCGTCGGTGCAAGGAAGGAAGATCTTCAGGCAACAATTGTGAAGCATACCGGTGTTGCCACTGCTTAAATCGGTTTTTGAGGCATAGTAATAAGGTCCAGTTAGTATTCTGGAGTCTCGCTAATCGATAATGGTGGATATTGTAGATGGAGATGAATAATGTAGATGTTAAGTGATCTCTGACTGTTTCTTCTATTCTGCACCATGATATACATAAGACCATCCTGTTACTATTTTGTCATTGGCTTTTGCTTTAATGTGATATGTTAGATGTTCTACCTTCATAGACCACAATTTCTGTCGAAAATTTGCATATCAGCGAAATAGATTTTTGTGAATGGTTGGTTCAATGTATATCATTTGAATGTCTAAAATCGAATACGTTGAGAGACCTTACAAAGCTGTAAAAATCCTGATCTCTGGGTCTGGATTCAAATTGGATTAATTAATTTGTGAGAGCAGTCATGTTCCACGTGTCAAAATCATACTGGAAGTTGAAATTCTTATCGCAAATGTTTCATATTTTATTTGACAGAGAATTCTCCATTAACCGAGAGAGTCAGTATCCTTCTTCCTTATCTTCTTCCTCGCCGTGGATACTGTGTATTCTGTAAACTCTCGTTGGAAAACCAAAGAGGAAACGGAGGAAGAAGAAGAATCCTCGTAGAAGTTTTAACAGTATCATAGATACAATGGAGAAGCTTTTCTTACCATCATTTCCCAAAACTTGTTTGAATTATCAGATTCCAGCAAAGGTAGAGAATTCACCTGAAGTTCATCCAAAATCCAGAAAGAAAACTCTATCTTTCACCAAGAGGAACGAACCCATTATCATTCCCGACGAGCAATTGGAATACTTGTGTAGAAATGGAAGTCTGCTCGAAGCTGAGAAAGCTCTGGACTCGATGTTTCAACAAGGATCCAAGGTAAAACGAAGCACTTACCTCAACTTGTTGGAATCGTGCATTGATTCTGGTTCTGTTCATTTGGGTCGCATCCTTCATTCTCGGTTCGGTCTGTTGCCCCAACCAGACGTGTTTTTGGAGACTAAGCTGTTGAGCATGTATGCTAAATGCGGGTGCCTCGTCGATGCCCGTAAGGTGTTTGATTCAATGCGTGAGAGAAACCTGTACACATGGTCTGCCATGATTGGTGCTTACTCGAGGGAACATCGGTGGAAAGAAGTCTCTAAGCTCTTTCGTTTGATGATGGGAGATGGAGTTTTGCCTGATGATTTCTTGCTTCCCAAGATATTACAGGGCTGTGCGAATTGTGGAGACGTTGAGACTGGGAAGTTGATTCATTCCGTGGTCATAAAACTCGGGATGACCTCGTGTCTTCGTGTAAGCAACTCGATTCTAGCTGTGTATGCGAAATGCGGTGAGCTGAGTTTAGCTACGAAATTTTTTAGACGCATGGAGGAGAGAGATGTGGTTGCTTGGAACTCAGTACTGTTAGCTTACTGCCAAAATGGTAAACATGAAGAAGCTGTAGAGTTGGTCGAAGAGATGGAGAAAGAAGGAATTTCCCCAGGGTTAGTAACTTGGAACATATTAATTGGGGGTTATAACCAGCTAGGAAAATGCGATGCTGCAATGGATTTGATGCAGAAGATGGAGAGTTTTGGTGTAACTGCTGACGTGTTTACTTGGACAGCGATGATTTCAGGATTGATTCATAATGGGAAGAGATATCAGGCATTAGATACGTTTAGGAGGATGTTTTTAGCGGGTGTAGTACCGAACGGAGTCACTATTATGAGTGCCGTGTCTGCTTGTTCGTGTTTGAAAGTTCTGAACCTGGGATCGGAAGTTCACTCTATTGCCGTGAAGATGGGTTTTATGGATGATGTTCTTGTGGGCAACTCTCTGGTGGATATGTATTCGAAGTGTGGGAAGCTGGAAGATGCAAGGAAAGTTTTTGATTCGGTGAAGAATAAGGATGTGTATACTTGGAACTCGATGATAACAGGGTATTGCCATGCAGAATACTGTGGCAAGGCTTATGAATTGTTTACAAGGATGCAGGATGCAAATGTAAAACCAAATATTATCACATGGAACACGATGATCTCAGGATATATTAAGAACGGAGACGAGGGTGAGGCTATGGATCTCTTTCAGAGGATGGAAAAAGATGGGAAAGTTCAGCGGAATACTGCATCATGGAACCTAATAATTGCGGGTTACATACAAAACGGGAAAAAAGACGAGGCCTTGGAACTTTTTCGTAAAATGCAGTTTTCTCGCTTCACGCCGAATTCAGTTACCATACTAAGTCTCTTGCCTGCTTGTGCTAATCTTCTTGCGACCAAAATGGTAAGAGAGATACACGGTTGTGTGTTGCGGAGAAACCTAGATGCTGTTCATGCTGTTAAAAACGCTTTAACAGATACTTATGCTAAGTCAGGGGATATAGCATACGCAAGAACCATATTCAAGGGTATGGAAACGAAAGACATCATAACCTGGAACTCGCTGATTGGAGGTTATGTTTTACATGGCAGATACGGTCCAGCTCTTGATCTTTTTAATCAAATGAAGACACAGGGAATTAAGCCAAACAGGGGAACGCTTTCGAGTATCATCCTTGCGCACGGTCTAATGGGAAATGTAGACGAAGGAAAGAAAGTCTTCTCCAGCATAGCGGATGATTATAATATTATTCCTGCTCTGGAACATTGTTCTGCTATGATATCTTTGTACGGACGATCCAACAGACTTGAAGAAGCTGTTCAGTTTATCCAGGAGATGAATGTTCAATCAGAGACACCCATCTGGGAAAGCTTCTTAACTGGCTGCAGGATTCATGGTGATATTGACTTGGCAATCCATGCAGCAGAGCACTTGTTCTCCTTGGAACCTGAAAATCCAATCACTGAAAATGTGGTTTCGCAGATCTATGCGTTAGGTGCAAAACTTGGAAGATCTTTAGAAGGAAAGAAGCCGAGGAGAGATAACTTGCTGAAGAAACCTCTTGGGCATAGCTGGATTGAAGTCAGGAATTCCATTCACACATTCACCACAGGTGATAAGTCGCAACTATGTACTGATGTGCTGTATCCCTGGGTGGAAAAATTGTGTAGGCTGGATGATAGAAATGACCAATATAATGGGGAACTTTTGATTGAGGAAGAAGGAAGGGAAGAAACTTGCGGAATCCACAGCGAAAAGTTTGCCATGGCTTTTGGTCTAATTTCCTCATCTCGTGCACATAAGACGATAAGGATCTTGAAAAATCTTAGGATGTGCCGAGATTGCCATAATACTGCTAAGTACATCTCTAGGAGATACGGCTGTGACATATTGTTGGAGGACACAAGATGCTTGCACCACTTTAAGAATGGAGATTGTTCCTGTAAAGATTATTGGTAGAGTGATTAACCAACCACTAAGGTATGACTTAACTTGATTTGAGCAGTCTTTTAACCACTTAACCACAGAATAAAATATTCTCAATTTTTTTTTTCTGCCGGTGTTAAGAGGTTATTGAATTATCAAATATATATAGTTGAACTGTAAAAGCTACTGAACTCCAATAGTACCTTGGAATCCAACTTATGGGGACCGGGTAGGAAACTCTAATAGTACTCATTTAGGAAAGGTTCAGTGGTGCGTGTTTTTGTTATTTTGGGAGATATGATTCTTTCAAGATTATGATTCCTTCAAGATTATGATTCTTTTTCCTTCCATGACTTCCCTTGATAGTGGAAACGAGAATGAGTTGCTTGGAATAACGTGTATTCTGCAACTTTATTTATATATTCCATAAATTCCCCAACCACAAACGTAACCTTTTCATCCATCATAAATTCCCATCAAATGTCTAAGCTATGTGTTGCAGTAGTCAGCTATCTCTTTACTCGAGCTTCTTACACTTGCTTTGAGTCTTTAGAGATCATCTTAGCCTGAGGATGGTATTACCAACATCTTTTGTTTAGCCTCATTAAACATTATTCATTATTCTATGTATGATTTTCCGCCTTGAAAAACTATTGTGGCAGTTATGATTCTGTGGGGTTAACTTGAAGTTGTTGCTGCAGAGTGTTGAAGGCAAGCCTACATCTGTTGGCCCATGGGGAGGCCAAAGTGGTCATGCCTGGGATGATGGAATGTTCACCACAGTAAGGCAAATAGTTGTAGCTCATGGTTCTAGTATAGACTCCATCCAAGTGGAGTATGACAAGAATGGTAGCTCGGTTTGGTCTGAAAAACGTGGAGGAAAGGGAGGCACAAAGTTTGATAAGGTAAAGCATATAGACTCTTTATCCCTAAAGTAATCCTCTTAGTTTTCAGAAATTGATCACCGTTCTCGTGTTGTTTAGGTCAAACTTGATTACCCGCATGAGTATTTGACTTCAGTGCGTGGAACCTATGGTAGCTTTGACGTCTGGGGGCATCTCTGTGTCCGGTCGCTTACCTTTGAGAGCAACCGCAAAAAATATGGACCGTTTGGTGTTGAGTCAGGTACATACTTTGCATTGCCAAAATTAGACTCGAAGATTATTGGGTTCCATGGAAAGGCTGGTTGGTATGTGGATGCTATTGGTGTTCACCTTCAACCAATTCCTAAAGAAAATAGTCCCTCGTCGAAAATTGTTTTGCACTCACATCAAAATGTCTCCCATGGTGATAAGAAACTGGAGTACTCAGTGTTTCAAGGAAGTGTAGGCCAGAGATTTGATATAGTTGTTGCACTCAAACAGAAAGATTCAACTTTGCCTTCTTTTGAATCCCGAGATCATGCAGATGCTGAGATCACCAAGCATAAGGTGATTTATAAACTTTTATGTTATACATTCATGTCTTTCGATTTTTCTCGGTTTTTGTTTTAACAGAAAACATCGAATCTGTTTTTATCAGTTGGTGACAGATACTGAGAAGCTGCAGCCAAAAGCTGGAGGTGGTGCGAAAACATATGGACCATGGGGTGGAACCGGTGGTATCATGTTTGACGATGGGATTTATACCGGTATTAGACAAATCAATTTGTCACGCAATGTTGGGATTGTGTCAATAAAGGTCTGTTATGATTTTAGAGGACAAGCTGTGTGGGGAAGCAAGCATGGTGGCAGGGGAGGATTCAAACATGATAAGGTGTGTGAACTTGAAACCTTTTTTGGTCGCTTAAGCTAAATTACGCTTCATATATCACAGCTTCTTGTTTTCTGTTTGAATATAATTTGCAGATTGTGTTCGATTACCCGTCAGAGGTTTTAACACATGTGACGGGAACATATGGACCACTGATGTACATGGGACCAAATGTGATAAAGTCACTGACTTTCCACACCAACCTAGGAAAACATGGACCTTTTGGAGAAGAACAAGGACCTTCTTTTGCACATAAAATCGATGAGGGAAAAGTTGTTGGATTTCTTGGAAGAGAAGGCCTGTTTCTTGACTCCATTGGTGTTCATGTTATGGAATGCAAAATAAATTCTCTTAAGACATCTCCTCGCAATGCAATTGTTCCTCATAATAGCTCTGGTGTCCCGGAAATTGAAAATTCCCCGTGGGCTAATAAGCTAGTCCTTGCAGCAAACGGCCATGGCGAAGAGGTACTTGTAGATTCAATAACAATACCAATGCCGTTTCGATTTGGATTTCTGGTTTTTCAAGTTTTAAGTTTCTAGAAAATAGCAGGGCAATGTAAACCTGTGGATCAGTTTAAGTTCCGGTTCTTGTTCGTTTTAGATTGGATTTTGTTAATTTTTTTTTTCTATTCTTATTGAAATATCCACAGGTTGAGCGTGGAGTTGTCAAAGAACCAACACCGAGCGGGCCTGGACCGTGGGGAGGCAACGGAGGTAAACCATGGGACGATGGAGTATATTCAGGGATCAAGCAGATATTTGTAACAAGAGAAAAAGATGCCATCTCTTCAGTACAAGTCGAGTACGATAGAAATGGACAATCTGTTTGGTCCATTAAACATGGTGGTGGTAACAATGGAGTCGCCACACACAGGGTAGACCACAATCGCCTCTTCTTTCGTATATAGTATCACTTTTGGTTCCTGATTCATCACAACTATTTATAATGCTGATCTCAAATCTCTCTTGCAGATTAAACTTGAGTATCCAAACGAGATGCTCACCTGCATTTCGGGGTATTACGGACCTCTAAACAATTCAGACAGATCTAATGTTGTCAAGTCTCTCTGTTTCTTTACGAGCCGTGGCAAGTACGGTCCGTATGGAGAAGAGACAGGGACGTTTTTCACTTCAACTGCAACAGAAGGAAAAGTGTTGGGCTTACATGGAAGGAGTAGCTCTTACTTGGACGCCATTGGAGTTCATATGCAGCATTGGCTTGGCAATAATAAGACTCAATACAACAGGAGTTCTTGTTTCAAGATGTACTGAAAATCTTGTCTGCACAAAACAAGAAAACATCTAACCTCGTATGGTTGGACCGACGCATACAGTTTATCCACTAGGAGCGGCAAGTAAATAAACATGCGCCTAAACGCATTGAATTTCCTTTCGAGTTAATAAAATTTTCTATAAACAGAATAAGTACGAAAATCTAAGGGAAACAAAAAGAGTGTAAAATAAAAGTGTAGCAACATTGGCATTTCCTTGCTAAAAAATGATCCTAAGTTGTTGTTCGTGAGTGAATTTTTGCGTGTTGCAACACTTCTCTGAGCACAGAAGCTATTCGATGTGACATATGATGTTCCAAAAACATCTCTTTTACCCTCTCATACCCTTTCTTCCCCATTGTCGTCCTCATCTCCGTGTTTGTTGCCAGCTTCACAATGTTTTCGGCAAGAGGTAAGACGCCATTTTTACCGGTGTTGTGTAATAGACCAGTTGTTCTGTTCACTACAATCTCCATGGTTCCTCCTGCTGCAGTACCGAGTACAGGAAGCTTAAAGGCCATGGCTTCGATTGTTATTCTCCCGAAGCATTCTCCTCTGGCTTGGGAGTTTTGGACAAGAACGTCAATTGCTGCTAGATATGGTGCTACGTTCATTGTTTTGTTGACAAAGTGGACGATTCTCTGAAGTTTCTTCTCTTGTACAAAGTTGCGTAGCTCTGTCTCAAATTTCGTCTGTGCGCTCATGTCGCTTCCTACTACTACTGCATGCATTGTTGGAACCTGAAGCTTTTTCGCCTCTTTGATTATTTTAAGACTCTCATGGAAGGCTCGGAGGAATAGGTCTTGGCCCTTCCCTCGCGATACACCTGCAATAAGTGAAGCAACCGGCAAAAGCAAATTAAGTAAATTCTTGGTTTTTAAGATGATGCTATCGAAGAAACTATTAAAACAAGAAGAATGTAAGAGATAGCTTACTATTAATTATGCCAAATAGTATGTCTTCATCCTGCACACCAAGAGATTCTCGAACTTGCTCACGGAGAACTCTCTTGGCAAAACTATCTTCAGCTACTTCCATCAGCTCCTTGCTATTTCCTAGGTGCACGACATAAGTTTTAGGCATTTTAATCCTGTGTTACAACAGTTGAAGAGAACACATTGATGTCAAAAACGAGATAAGAAAAAGTCAGCTGAGAGCAAACTGAAATGTCACAAGACTCTACATAGTTGACTTTAAAAAGAAGTGCAAAGAGAGGAAACAGACCCTAAGCGATCATGAGTTCTATTCTTCCAGTATTCAGCTGTTGCATGCGAATCAATCATTGCGCCTGCAACAAAAGGGAGGTGCTTGACTAAATCTGGTTTGAAATAGTGACCTCTCATCTCATGAATCCACCAGAGTATCTTGGGAAGAACTTTAGGAACATTGTCCTTGAGAACTGCATCAAGCCATTTCCCAGCAACAGCAGTATTCAAAACAACCAAATCAGCCTTTACAGCTGTATCTATGGCTTTCTGACTCTTTGCCGAGATGACCTGAACGATTCAATAGATTGAACACTACACTTATTGATCAGAATAAAAGAACAATCATGAAGGTCTATCTAAATTTTTCGAATGAGCTAATTTTAACCTGCACTCTTCGATCCAACATCTTGTGCTCCAAAACCTTGATCACCTCATCTGCTTTAACTGGTTTCTGATTCGTGATCCAAGCAACTTCAGCGTCAACTCCTCTCAACAAAAACGCCAGTTCCATTAACAGCAAAGGTCCACCTAAATCACACGCACTAGCTTACATCACTTCAATAACCCTGAGTTCGCTTCGAGATAAAGTAAGATCGAGAATATCACCTGAGAGCGAGAGTTCGTGAGAGACAAGCAGGACGAGCTTCGATTTCATGAAACCGAGAGGATTCGGCAATCCCGAACCCGATCGGATCTTCACGTCACTGACCTCTTCCTTCTCCGCCACAAATCGGCCGCATCTCTTTCCACTGACACTACAGGAATCAAAGGCAGATCTCACGAGAATCATTCCCACTGTTGAGACTGATAAAACCAGCAGAATCATCAGAGGCCATCTCTTCTTCTGCATTGTTACCCACACACTCGTCGACGGCTTCCCCATTGGTGGTTATCTCCAGCTAGAATCACATCCTAGGGTTTCCACTTTCTACGTTCACAATCGATCTTCGCAATTCAAAGGATCTCTTCTCTCCGAAGTAGATAACCAAAAGAAATCGAGAGGGAAAATTGGTAGAAACAAGATGGATCACTGTCACAGCTTTGATTGGTAAATCGCTAATCAGTGAACTCTTTACAGAACTTCGCAATTTAGGCCGTTTGAAGTATTTAGAAACAAAAAGCTTGCCGTTTTTCTCAGCTGGCCCTTTTCTTTTATATCTGGGCCTGATAAGTAGTTTCGATCAATTGAATCTAGAGATAATTACACTCAAAAACACTTTTATAACTCAAATAACAAAAAGAGTAATTTTTAGCTATTGGGTAATTTATTTCACTGTTTACGCTTAAATAATCCGAAATTACCCTTCGTGAATACGATACGTGGATACGATAAGGTGGATTCGAAGAAGTGGATAGTAGATTAAAACTAAAATTTAAAAATAATTATTAGTTTTTCCCATCTGTTTTGTTTTGTATTTTCTTGTATTGTGAAAGACATAAATATTTTTTTTATTAAAATGAGTTATAATTTCATTTTCTCATTGTTTTAAGATCCATTATACTATAATTTATTTATCAAGCAAAAAAAATTTCAAAAACATATGTATAAAATTTTTTAAAAAATCAAAAGTATAGGTAGATATCCACTCCGATAATATGACGTGGATGATGTATAATGGATATACAACATGGACATGATTGGGTGGATATGTTTCATTGATATATTCGACATAGATATACATTTTACATTGTCCATAAGGTGGACGTGGATCATATGGATAGGTTATAAACAATGTAAAATGTATATCCATGTTGAATATATCAATGAAAACATATCCACGTAATCATATCCATGTTATATATCCATTATGCATCATCCACATCATATTTTATATGTGGATACCTCAATGAAAACATATCCACGCATTCAAGTCCATGTTATATGTCCATTATGCATCATCCACATCATATTTTCTAAGTGGATATCTGCCTAGACTTTTGATTTTTTTTAAAAGTTTTATACATATGTTTTTGAAATTTTTTTGTTTGATAAATAAACTATAGTATAATGGATCTTAAAACAATGAGAAAATAAAATTATAACTCATTCTAACAAAAAAAAATATTTTATGTTTTTCATAATACAGAAAAATACAAAAGAAAATAGATGGGAAAAGATAATTACTGTTTTTGAAATCTGGGTTTTAATCTGCTATCTATTAGTTCGCATCCACCTTATCACATCCACGAAGGACAATTTCGGATTAACAAAAAAATAAATTACCCAATAGCTATAAGTGTCTTTTTTGTAAGAATTAAACTTGAAAGTGTTTTTGAATGTAAATAACTCTTGAATCTATAATTATACAAAACAGTCGAACATGAAATTTAGTGGCGATGATCCGTCGTCGTGTAGTCCAACAATGTATGTGGCAATAAATACATTTGCTTTTCGTTAGACGGCCATAACTTGTGGCTATTACTGCTATAAAGTTATTGGATATTCATGTAACTAATATAGTAGATTTGACAGTTGACAAGAATTAATTAAAGGTCCTTCGTTTCTTACTCACACCATTTCCTCATTTAGCATCATCTTTATTCGTATTCATGGAATCATCGTCATCGTATTATATTCTTATTTTAAGAACTCATCGTAACTATAATACGTGTTTTACAAAATCGTAATCATAACATTTTAATAACAGTACAAAAAACTATCTCAAATTTCATTACATTTAATCCATCTCTCACCAGCTAACTGCCTATATTTATTTTTAATAAATCAACACACACGTGGAAACAAAGTCAAAGTAATCATCTCTCCAACTCCAAGACTCAAACTTATGTATAATTTTCCAACACAATGCTGCATCACAAATGATTTTGTGTCGGCAATGGTGTGTAGCTACAAAAATAATATTTATATATACGTATAATGCATTACGGAATATGCAAATGCAGACACAAAATAAATCGAATATATATGTATAACTAGCTTAAAGGTTTTATAACTGGACTTTTTTTTTCTGAAAAAGACAACAACTTAGGAAAAAAAAAGGGTATAACAGAAGAGTAAGGAGGGACTCACCAACTGGTTGTTAAGTCATTTAATCCCTCAATTAAGCAAATGAACAGACACCCACCCACCTTTGTTTTATCTTCTTCCTTAAACCAGCTTCTCAATGGCAGTTTTGTAATTTCAAGTTTCTACTTATAGTAACGTTTCTACGTTTTATTTGATGGAGTTTAATTTCCGCCACCATGTATGGTATCCGTTATAGCAAAACCAAAAAATTACAAAGTAATTAAAAGCTGAATAAATCAAGAAATGTTTGAAGTTAATTTATCGAACTTCATGATGGTGATGAAAGCAAAGAACTAAGAACAATTATTTTTGTTTAAAACATATTAGATCTGGAATCCAAATCCAGACTATAGAAGATGTGGCAGGTACATAAATCAGAAAAAAGTCGTTAAAGTTCCGTAAAGTTTCGCACGATGAGGGTTGTTTCCTATATATATACCATGGTGGTTATGTCCTTTGTAGATTTTTTTTTTGGCTAGGATAGAATACCAATCCTTGTAAATTCTTTACTTTATTATAATTTGTAAATAGTTAAGAATTTTTGTTGGTAATATACTTTTCTTTTTGAACCTTTCTTGCATATATTAACACTATTTATATATTACCATTCGTTTATTGCCTTCACCCAATTTTTGTTTGTTTTGTATTTAGTTAACATAAAAATACGGTAAAGTAATCCTATGAATCAAAGTCGTCGAAAGGACATAATCGATAAAACGCATTTTGGTGTGGAATCGTTCATTTGTAAGTTAAAGTCGTCGAAAGAAAATATTATCCCTAATCCGAAAAAGAACACTTTGGTGTTTTCTATACTCTCACGTGTTTATCTAGGAATGGTTGGCACACAAAAAAAATCATTTTAATTTATTTATACTCGAAGCATAAGATACAGAAGCTTCTGCCGGGAAAAGATTAAAAATTACAGGTAGCGGTTGTCAAAATTTTCCGGTAGTGTCATTATTTTATTGTTGATATTGCACTAATAATATTAAAATTTAAACTTTTTAAAATTGGGTTGGTGTCTAATGTCCCAATGATAAGATGAGTTGGTTTTGTTCTTGTGGAGTGAAATTTTTTGTTTATTTTTTCAATTATTAATCGTCTCTCTCTCTCTCTCGGGATTGGGTCTCAAATCTTTTTTTGTCTTCGACTGTTCGATACTCGTCTCCTTTGGGTTACCTGATATAGCCACATCCACACTCACAACAATCTCTCTCTTTTTCTAGGGCTTTTAAAGTTTCATTTCTCCCTCAGGTAGTTTCTCTTTTACTTTAATCCAAGTTCTTGGTTCTTGATTCTTGATTCTTGATTCTCTATGATTGATCTGTACTGTATATCTTGTTTACTTTCTGTTATCTATTTTCTCCCTTCCTTCCTTTTTGGAAATTCTCCTATGTAGATGAAATCATCAAAAACACTTTACCTTTCTATATGTAATAATTGATCTTCTCTTCTTTTTGAGTCACTGAGCTAAGCTACATAACTTAATCCACTCTGCATTTTTTGTTTTTTCATCTTCGAATTAGGGTTTCTTTATTTTCAATTAAATCTCGATAGCTCGGGTTTGCTATTTCCCTGAATTGGGTTTTTTTTTCTGGGTTTCTTCAGTTCTTGACGGAAAGCATTTGCTTTATCAAGAATTTGACTTTAATCCTCGGAATCTTTTTGTCCGAATGCTCTTCTCTGTTTGTTGCTTTCGAAACTGTTAATGATAAAATTGTTTGGTATGAAGGATTACGATGTTTCAACCTATCTCTCAGATTTCTCGAGACACTTTTTAAAAAATTCCCACCTTACACGACTCTTCCTCTGTTTTTTTTTTTGTCTGCAGGATCTCATTTTCCGACCAAATTAATTGAACTAGACCTTACTGTAATCAAACTCCTACAAGTCACCTTACAAAAAAAGCTGTTGATAAACGAAAAGCCACCATGGCGGTTTATTACCCAAGTAATGTCAACTGTTACCAGCAAGAACCAATCTATCTCAACCATCAACAACAACAACAACAGCAACAACAAGCTTCTTCTTCCTCGGCCGCCGCATCTTTCGTCGGAGATAATGCTCGAAACGAGATGGTCTTTATCCCACCCACCACTGGAGACGTCGTAACGAATCTTCAAAATCTCAACGGAGAAGTTGCTGGAAACGGTGCCGTTTCGAGCAGCGATCTAAGCTTTCACGACGGTCAAGGACTGTCTCTAAGCCTCGGGACTCAAATCTCTGTTCCTTCGTTTCACTATCATCAATACCAATTGGGTTTCACCCAAAACCCTTCAATCTCAGTCAAGGAAACGACTCCGTTTAACGTGGATGAGATCGGTGTGAAAAGCAAAGAGATGTTGTTGTTGGGTCAATCTGATCCTTCCTCTGGTTATGGTGGCGGTAATGGCGGGATTGGGTTCTACAACCATTATCGGTATAACGAAGCAGCAGGAGGAGGGTTTATGAGCAGCGTTTTGCGTTCTCAGTATCTTAAACCGGCTCAAAATCTGCTCGATGAAGTGGTTAGTGTCAAGAAAGAACTAAACCAGATGAGGAAGAAGAAGAAAGGTGAAGACTTTAACAATGGTTCCAAGGAGACAGAAGGAGGAGGAGGAGGAGGAGGCAGTGCCGAGTTATCGAGTGATTCGAACGCGAAATCAATAGAATTATCTATAACTGAACGTCAAGAACTTCAGAACAAGAAGAACAAGCTTTTGACAATGGTTGATGAGGTAGTTATTTAACTAACTTACATCTCTCAATCTTGTGAAGAATTTCGACCTTAATATAGAGGATTTCTCATAGAACTTAAACTTTTAATCGGATTATTATCTTTTCAAGCATAGTTCTGTTTCGTTTATGGTTTATTAGAACATGAAAAAAAAAATTGTTTATGGTATGTCCTCTTTGGTTTTGTTTTCCGATTGTATATTTCAATTCGATTTTGGATTGGTTTGAGAGAGTTAATGAGGATGCTTTGCTTGTTGTGGTTGTGTTAATGCTTGCAGGTAGATAAAAGGTATAACCAATATTACCACCAAATGGAAGCATTAGCTTCATCATTTGAGATAGTAGCAGGACTTGGATCGGCTAAGCCTTACACATCAGTCGCTCTCAACAGAATCTCTTGCCATTTCCGCTCCCTTCGTGACACTATAAAGGAACAAATTCAGATCATCAGAGAAAAACTTGGAGAGAAAGGAGGAGAGTCGTTGGATGAGCAACAAGGAGAGAGAATACCAAGACTGAGGTATTTAGATCAACGGTTGAGACAGCAAAGAGCTTTGCATCAACAGCTTGGAATGGTTCGACCCGCTTGGAGACCACAAAGAGGTCTCCCTGAAAACTCTGTCTCTGCTCTTCGCGCTTGGCTCTTCGAACATTTCCTTCATCCGTATGTGTCTTCTTCTTCTCTCACAAGTTAAGACCTTTTCAGTTACCCATTACAGAACATTCAAGAGACTTTATGTTTTCGTATGGTTGTTAACTGTAGATACCCGAAAGAATCTGAGAAAGTCATGCTTGCGAAACAGACAGGACTGTCGAAAAACCAGGTACAATTTATAGCTTTTTGTCTTGCTTTAAAGTTGCAATCTTTGAGTTCTGCTTGAGTCAGTCTAGTTTCTGCTCTGTATTTAGGTTGCTAATTGGTTCATAAACGCGAGAGTTCGTCTATGGAAACCGATGATCGAAGAGATGTACAAAGAAGAGTTTGGTGGTGAGTCTGAGTTACTAATCTCCAAGTCTTCTCAAGAACCCAACAGCACAAACCAAGAAGACTCCTCTTCGCAGCAGCAGCAGCAGGAGAGCAACAACAACAATAACAATCTCACTTATTCATCCGCAGACACGACAAACATTGGATTCTCATCAGAAGCTAAACCAGACCGTGTTTCAGGCAATGATGGTGAGCCACCACAACAACAACAACAGATGAACCGTTCAGCGGATTACGATACTCTGATGAACTATCACGGGTTTGGTCTGGATGATTACCGTTACATTGGCGGAAACAACCAGCAAGACAGCAGATTCTCAAATGCCCATCACTTGCACGACTTCGTTGTTTGATACTATCGTTCTTGGAACAGAGGACATGATTCTTGAAGCACAAGAAAGGTGCTTTTTGCATTTTTATAGTTAGGCATATTATACACCCATATCTGTGGCATATAAAGTAGAGGTGTAGGTTGCTTTTGTGTATAGTACACTTGTAACGCCAAATATTTGATATGTGTGTATAAGATTTACGGTGGTATAAACTATAAAGTATACTTGGAGTTGCAGAAGTGTGAATATCGTTCCATTCTGAATGGAGATAAAAATTTGATTTTCATATTTGAATAACAAGTTTTGTTGGCTTGGAAGTTCCTGGTCTTGAGAATATGAGTCTGTATAATCTTCTTTCGTACTTGAGACAATGAATGTTTCAAGATTTCAAGATTCTATTATACATAATCGTATACAGTATTTGTAAATATGCATGTTTCTATATCCCTTAGATTTAGTCATATCCCTTATAGACATGTGTACATATAGAAAGGCAAGATTTTTAAGTCTATGAAAAAACAAAAAGAACAACTTCTCTAGCGCCGTTCTTGATTTCTCACGGTACCAGAGTCATCTCCGAAAGTCTAGTTGTTTTCTTCACATTCGACTTTGACCTGTGCCATTATATATCGCTGGATTGCACAAACGGCATGCTGTTCCAAATTTTGGAAACAAAACTGCGCTTAAGCTCATCTTCTTTTACTATGTTACTCCAAACGGCACGTAGTTTCTTAGTCACTGCGAATCAGTGTCAAGTACGAAGACCTCGGAGGCTCGGACTATCAGTCCTCCGGTTTCAATGGAGGTTTTGCAGTTACCAAGGTCTTCGCCGGAGCTTCCTTTCCGTTTTTCTCCGATACCACTGAATCTTCCAAATCGTAGTCGAATCAAAACTTTCCGGCCGTTGTCAGCAATCGCCGATTCTAGATCCGGTACACCAGATTCAGAATCCCGGAACCGGATATGCATTCTCGGGATGGGATACGTCGGAGGCTTTTTTGCGCAACAGCTCAAAGAAGCAGACTGGTTTGATATCAGCTTCTCTCCTTCTCTCTCTCTTTCCTCTTTCTCCGATTCTAGTTTTTAGTGGAAAACGACGACCTTGTGGATATTTTTTGTCTTGGCTAGGCTCATATGATGGTTTCAAATTCGATAATATTTCGTCTATGCATAGGACCAAAATTGCTATTGAAGATTGAGCTCTTTTCACAAATTTGAGAAGAAGAGATCTAACATTTTGGGGGTTAATGGTGTGATGGTTTAGGGTGGTTTCAGGGACTTGCAGGAGTAATTCGAAGAAGAAAGAATGGGAGAAGAGAGGAATCAATCTTCAGCTATTTTCTGCAGATTCACCTGAGTAAGGTTTTTCTTTTTAATCAGCAGTTCCACGATTGTCTTCTATGGTGGTGATCTCTGAATCTGAAACTGTTTCTTAAACTCTTTTGTTTCCTTCGTAATCAGATGGAGTGTGCTTGAAACAGTGAAAGATTACACGCACCTGCTCGTTTCCATTCCACCTTTAGCAGGCATTGGTGATCCGGTTTGCCAAAAATCTGCTTCTTCCTCAGATTTTATGGTATATCAATGTTTGATGTCTGCCTAACTGACAAAAACTTATCTTTGTTGATATCATTTCCAAAAAGATGTTGCGGATTGTCGAACTTGTCAGAGACAAGCTTACTAGTGGAAATCTACGATGGCTTTGTTATCTCTCATCGACAAGTATATCCCTTTTCCTTTCCTCAGTACATCAATGTTTTTCCTTTCACCGTAGACTGGAACCTGCATTTCCCCTTCTTCTTCTGATCAACCACTTTATTATGCTGATTCCCTTGCAGGTGTGTATGGAGATTATGGTGGTGCTTGGGTCAATGAGGAGTAAGTTTATTTTTAATCTAGATATCATATCTTCTTTTTTACTCATAATAAGGTTAAGATTGTGACTCTAAGGCCGTTCCATTGCAGTGATCCCCCAAATCCTAAAACTCAGACAGCCAAACTGAGGTTAGCTGCAGAGGAAGGATGGTTAAGCTTGGGTCGTGATCTTGGGATTTCGACTCAAATCCTTCGACTTGGAGGTATCTATGGACCTGGTCGAAGGTTTGTTCACACCTTCTGATTGTGCCTCTTAGTGCCAAAAATAAAACTGGTTAAAAAAGGGGAATTTTTCTTGCTGCAGTGCGATTGATACGTTGTTAAAGCGGCAGCATTTGTCTGAAAGTCAAAAGAGAAGAGCGTCCCGGAGATTCACTTCGAGAGTCCATGTTGAAGATATATGCCAAGCTCTTCAAGCCGCCATTAAAAAGCCAACATCATCAGGGTATATATGTTATCCTTCTTCATGTTCTGTTTGTGAGATCAAAATATGACTATTCATTTGAGGCTGATGATTCAACCGTTATCGCAGGGAGGAGATCTACAACATCGTTGATGATGATCCAGCACCAAGAGAAGAGGTGTTTGAATATGCCTTGAAGTTGATTGAAAAACGCTGGGCGGTAAAGATCGAAACAAAACCATTTCTGTATGAATCTCAGGAGGAAAGTTCATTGAGAGGCGAGAAACGAGTCCGTAACGAACATATGAAGAATAAACTAGGAGTGAAGTTGATGTATCCTTCGTACAAGTCGGGATTGCCAAGCATAGTCGACAAGATGGACAACCCTTTTTAAGCCCCGAACAAAAACAAAAAAAATGTTGCTAATCAGTTTTAAGAGTGCTAATGGTGTTATCAATGGAAAATTTTTTTTCATCTTTTAAGATGTTAGACAGAAAGCTCTTCTTCGATGTAATTTCAGAAATTATACGTTCCAAATTAAAGAATTCTCAAAATTCAAAACTATGGTATTGGAGAATCATACCATACAAACAAACAAAAAAATTCATAAACATATCTATATTAGGGGTGGGCATCTATAATATATCATAGATTCATTCATAACACCGTTGTATGCTAATGGAAATATGGTTGATATTGTTGTTGTGTCTGATTAAATATTTTTCCCTCGCTTATTTTTAATCTACACAGAAGTCTACAGAAGTCACTATGATAGAATATTTGTGTAACTAACTTGTAACAATTGGAAGTTCAAAATCACGTGCTCTTTTGCAATTTGTCGGTTTCACAAATGTTTAAATAATTTGTTAAATTTATTACGAGAAGCCAAGAACCACATAATACAAATGGATAAGAAATATTAACAAATATTAACATAGTCCCCACTCCTATATATATAGTAACAACTAGAGGCTCGAGAGATTCATCATTCAAATTCTAAGTCTAACACACTTTTTTTCCTATATACAAAAAAATGGCGGCGATGGATGACAATGAGACGTTTTTCTCGGCGGCAACTCCGGTGGCGTTTGAGAGAGGCAGCCTTCCGACCACCGTGATCACGGCGGATCCTTCGAAAACCGATTCGACGGCGCCGCCTAAGCCGGTGAGAATCACCTCCCCAACAGTTGCCGGAAGTTACCCCGTCGTCTTATTCTTCCATGGATTTTATCTTCGCAACTACTTCTACTCTGATGTTCTTAACCACGTCGCTTCTCATGGCTACATTCTTGTAGCCCCACAGGTATATATCTATATATATATATATATGCTTATGTAGAAAAATAATGTATTCTAGTGTCAATTATATAATAGTTCAATTATATAAACGTATATGGATATAAAAATATATATTTATACATTTATTTTATAATAGTTCAATTATATAAACGTATATGGATATAAATGACATCATTGATTCTATTTGTTGTTACGTGAATTTATCATAGGCTAATACATGTTTAAATTAATTTACTTGTTTTTTTCCTGAAACGACAGTTGTGCAAGATTTTGCCGCCGGGAGGGCAAGTGGAAGTGGACGATGCTGGAAAAGTGATAAACTGGGCATCGGAAAACCTCAAAGCTCACCTCCCAAACTCCGTAAACGCTAATGGCAAATACACCGCACTCGTGGGCCATAGCCGCGGTGGCAAAACCGCGTTTGCGGTTGCTTTAGGCCATGCCGCAACATTAGACACATCCTTCAAATTTTCAGCTCTCATAGGAATCGACCCGGTAGCAGGAATCAGCAAATGCATGAGAACCGATCCGGAAATCTTAACGTATAAACCGGAATCCTTCGAGATAGACATACCGGTTGCAGTGGTCGGGACGGGTCTCGGACCCAAGAGTAACGGGATGATGCCACCATGCGCACCAGCGGAAGTGAACCATGAGGAGTTTTATAAAGAGTGTAAGGCCACCAAGGGACATTTCGTGGCTGCTGATTATGGACATATGGATATGTTGGACGATGATTTGCCCGGTTTTGTCGGGTTTATGGCGGGTTGTATGTGTAAGAACGGGAAACGAAAAAAGAGTGAGATGAGGAGATTTGTGGGAGGTATTGTGGTTGCATTTCTCAGGTATAGTTTATGGGGTCACAAATCGGAGATTCGAGAGATTCTGAAGGATCCTTCTGCCTCTCCGGTGACGCTTGATCCTTTGCCGGAGCTGGAAGAGGCTTCGGGCTACTTCGTCTAGATTGGTGCTTATGTGCACCAGCAGTACATGTATTTGTATCAGAGTGGCTCAAAACTTTGAATAAACGTATTGATATTTATTCTCCAAATCATTAGAAAAATGCTGCCAAGTTGCATTTGGAATTCCAATACCATATATAAAGATTATAGATGATTATAGTATGTGAAAAAAAAAAAATGGTTTAGATGAAAAGAAGTGTTCGTCTTTCTATATCATCATATGAATATGAAGATAAGCATTTGAATGAGATCAAAATGACAGATATGAGAGACTCTAAACAAAGGTCCACAAGTAGTGCTCTATATTGTTGAATTGCTTGTGTGTAAAGAACCTTGATAACAAGTGTTATAAAACGGAGACAGAAACAAATTTAAGATTTTGTTTGTTTGTAATGTGGCGACGAGATGGTCCGTATAGATTCATTGTATGTTAAAAATCTTAAATACAAGTTCGATGAATGGAGGAAACACATTAAAAAAACGTTTTGTTTGTATTGTGGCGACGAAATGGTCTTTATAGATATTGTCAGTATGTATAACGTCTATGACGAGGTGTGTGTGTGGTGGTCATTTTACGCCAGAGTTTCACATGGGTAATGACCACCAGTCACCAGACGATGAAAGGAATTGCGTCATGCAAAATTGACTCTGTAACAACTATTATTCAGAAAATACAACATATGTCAATTATATACTAAAATATAATTTCATAGTGTAAAATGCCTACTTATTGTAAATTACCAATCAATTTGAACTTACAAAGACAACTGAGTTTACTACAAGGCCATGTAAATCTACAAAGAACAAATAATTCAATAAAATCGGAAAAGTGGAATTACCCATTGCTTTTTTTTTGTGGTAACTTTTGCTAGCTAAGTAGCTAACGTTATAGTTTGTCTTCTCACAAAAGAACCCTATGACTTTGGAACCATCATCCCAAATTTTGATCTCTTTATATCTTGTGCTCCTTAGAATCTTTATACCTTGTGCTCCTTAGAACATGTACATATCAGAGAGGGTTCACCAAAATATAATAATATTTTATTTTATTTTATTTTTTTATTATTTAATTCGAAAATTTTAATTTTCGACCAATCAGAATGCTCTATTTCGGAATGATACCGTCTCTTCAGATTCGTCGAAATGATATTGTCTCTTTAAAATTAAGTTCTTTTGTCTCAAAAACTGTACCATGAACCACTCTTGATCCCCTGATGTACATACTCTTACCATCTTAAATTTTCACCGTAGCGCAGTAAGAAAATGACAGAAACTCCACTTACTGTCCTCTGCCTTCTCAGCAATCCCCCAGTTCTTACGTGTTTTATGTGGCCTGTCCAAATGCTAATCCAATGTTTTTGGTTTTCTTGTACATTTTAAGTCGCGACGGGGTCAACATTAATATATATTTGTGGCTATTTCCATGAATTATTCTTCTACATCGATACTCTCTATGGTTAGATAATTGAAATAGGCCCAATTAGTTGAGCAATGAAGTAAATCAACACGTAAGAACTGTGGCTATGGATGCATATGCTTCTCTACATGTACATTTGCATTCTTACGCTAGGTCACGCAAAATGACCATTTTGATGCCACATTTTTCTATTCATTTTAGAAACTTGTATATTAAAAGTATCCTACTAATGAAGGTTGATTTCCTGGTTTGCCAAGTCAAACGAGAAGTGTGTCCTCACAGACTAAACATGTATATACATAGATAATCTAAGATCTCTGGTTTTCTTATAACAAAATGATATGAAAACATCATGTTCATACATCACACACCTAAACACATATACAAAATAAAATGAAACAAAGAAAAAATAAGCAACACCATTGGAATGTAGTAGTCATCATCAATTTTTATCCTTGTGATTGTTCATCCAAACCATAATTTTTTTCCGGTTAACTCCAATCTCAACGCAGAATTTCTCAACTGCCTCTCTACTCTCAGGGCTCACTTTCCACCGCAGCTTCTCCGCATAGTTCCTCATCTTCTCAGTCTGCTCCGCCGTGAACTTCGTCTTCAACCTCTTCACTCTCCCTTCCCCTTCCTCCACTAAATCGTCGCCGCCCGATCGATCCATCACGATCCGCTTCTTACCTTCGTCCTTTCTCTCGCCGTAAGGGGAGCAGAAGATCTGGCGAAACTGATGCGGAGTAAGATTTAGCTCTTCAAGGATTCCTCCGGAAAGTGATTCTTCCCGGTGGAAGCTACGGTGGCAGCCGCATGCAGCGCAATTCATAGAATCTTCTCCAGCGGTGGCGCTAACGAACTCGCCGCAGCCGTCGTAGGCGGTGGTTCCGATGCCGGAGGCCTGATTCTTCACGCATTCTCCGTAGCGTGACTTGCGAGCAAGTTGGAAGATAGATTCGAGGATCGGTGACGGCGCGTGACGAGGACGCGTGGATTTTGGTGGGCGCGTCGGAGGGTAATGAACGTGGTCTCCAGTTTCACGGCAAATGGCTTTGGCTTTGTTGCGTTTTCTGCGTTTTTCTCGTTTCTTCGATGATCTTTTCTCGTCCATTGGTGATGAAAAAGAAGAAGAGGAGAGAGAAAAAGGCTGGAGAGAGAGAGAGTTCGTGATTATCAAGAAAAGTGTGTCCTCACGAACTTAACATGTGTATACAGTCTCAGCCGGTGAAGCCTATAAAACTTTGGGCCGATTAATATTTAAATGGGCCTAAGCCCATATTAGTGCGTTGACTTCCAACATACAAAACACAGTCTCCCAAATCCCACGAACGTCACCCTCCCGTCTAGTGTAGTAGATTTATCCAAAAACCTTATCCATAACCATCCCTGACACAGGCGCCGTACACGTGGCGTCCATTTAGGCTTAATTTATTCGGCGTCTGTTACTTGATGACTTGTCAGTTTTTTACGAGTTTAACAATTCACGTCATTACGAGTATACACCTTAATTCTCAATTTTGTCCTTCTCCAATCTCCACGAACATTAGCAAAAAAAAAAAAAATGCAAGAAGTTGGTGAAAAGGGTAAATTCGTCAACTGAGGCAAACATGAGTCTGATAAATCTGACAGAGAAATAATCTCTCTCTCTCTCTGTTATCTAGGTCTTTGTTGATCTGTCTGTACTGGAATACTTCCTTTAGTCCTCTGCTGATCTAATCCAATCGATTCCTACGATATTTTAAGGTAAAATTCCCAACTACTTTTGGTATTTCGATAATCGGCTATCTGCTTATTGCACAGATGAAGCTACTGGATAATATAAATTATAGTTTTCACTAATTTTGATCTAGAATACACCGATTGTTATTTTTGTTTTGTGTGATCTTTTGTAGTGCATTTTTGAAATTAGTCAAGTTAGTTGCTGTAAGTTTGTGTGGGATCAGTGATTTTCTATATCGAATTGTGATTTGTGAATCCATTCAAGTAAAGGAGTTACTATTTTTGGAATTGGTTTGTGATTTTGGGAATCGATATGTTTACATGTTTTGATACTAAATTTTTTCATTTTTACCATTGAATTTGGCTGGGTTCTGTGTCAAAAGAGGAAAGATGAGGTCGCTTCAAGCACCAATTGTTTGCCCTAGTGTTAGTCCCAGACAATCGTGTGTCTCTGCTTCACTTGTCAACTGCTCTGTTTCGAAACCTAGGCTCCTCAGAAACCAATTCTTGGGTCATCGGACCAGAAATGTCAAGTCTCAGAATGCTACAGTCACTGTCCGGGTCCATCTTCGGAGGTTTAAGAGTATACAATGTCTTTTCAGCTCGCATTCTGACGGTACTGGAAGCACAGCTGAGAATTTCAACGAGAATGATGAAGATTATGTCAAATCTAGTGTACTGGAAGCTGGTAATCTCGGTTAAATAGTAATCTCATCTTGTATGTTGATTCTAATCGTTGATGTAATCTTGGTA